>NC_092752.1:99499602-100238969 GCF_047496795.1 Chiloscyllium punctatum
AGAGTGTGTGTGCTGAACGAGAGAGCGACAGAAAGAATTGAGGAGAAAGAGTAGGGGAGAGGCTGCAGTGGTGGGACAGAGGGAGTTAAACCCAGCTCCTGAGCTCAGGGCGCGGTGCCCTCCCCTTCCCTGAGGACCAGGACTTGGGGCTGAGTCTGTCTCTCACCAGCTCAGCTTCTCCAACACAAAGACACACAACAACATCGGTCACTCTGCTGCTCGGCACGCTTTAATCAACATTTTTATTGGTTACAAATGGAATTGATGGATACAGTCAGTAGGATGGTGCCTTTTCTCACTGGCCCCTGAGTTGTGAGAAACATTGAAATGTTTCCCTGTAACCCCCCCCTGTGGGATAAGGATGGACAAACCAGCGCTACCCTCAGTCTGTTACCATAGCGACAGGCTGCTTCATCGCTGAAACACTGAACTGAAATGAGAAAATCCCGGATGGATTGATTAATGAGGGAATTTGATGGATGGATTGATTTGGGTGAAGGGATATTTCAGCACATTCTTCAGCTGCTGCCTGAACTTAGTCTGGGTCACGGCATAAATCGCGGTGTTTGTGCAGCAACTGAGGAGCTGCAGCATGAAGCCCAATTCCTGCACAAAGGGATGGAGATACACAGAGTAATACCCAATATTCCACATCCGGTTCCATATAGAATACAGCATTAACGTTGACCATAACAGGATGAAATTGGCCGAGATCACAAACAGTAAAATGATGGATTTTTTTCGGTTTCTCATTTCAGTGTCAGACTGAGCGTCCCCATTGGTGTGAGCGCGGAGTCTCCTGCGGGCTCTGCTGGTCACTAAAATGTGTCTGACGGTGAGAACATTGAGCAGCAGAATCAGGAGAAATGGGACACACGGGGTTAGAATGTGGTGGAGGAACTCGATTGTGACCCAGACAATGGAGACTAGAACAGCTTCTGTTACATCACAAAACCTGGGGGAGTTCCCCAGCACATACCGAGCCGTGAACATAAAATACCAGGAAATGTTCTTTAAACAGCTCAGCACAGTCACTGCTCCCAGAACCACAGCCGCCGTTTTCTCACTGCAATATTTACTTTTCAGCTTCTGGCAACAAATGGCCACAAACCGATCAAAGGTGAAAGTGACGGTGAACCAGACAGAGCAGTCAGTGGCTGCATAAAGCAGGACGGCGTGGATATTACACACGGGGACGGAGTCCCTCAGGAAATAAAACTGTTCCCAATAAACAATGGGAATGTGTCTCAGGATCAGGTCGAGGATAATGACCAGGAGATCCGCCGCTGCCATGGCCCCCAGGTAACGTCTGACACATGGAGGCAATCCACAATCTTTATAAAGCAGGACGTAGATGGTCACTACGTTAACTGTGAGGAAGGAAAACAAACCCATTATCCATCAGCCTGGAGGCAAAGGGACCCGTTTGATCGGGGACCCAGTGAGATTTTCAAGTTTGTCCCTGTATTCAGGGAATTATTAAAATAATTGGAGCTGGAATAACAAATGGGAAGGTCGGAATTACTGACAAAAATGTGACAGAAACCACAAGAAACCCTCCCTCCCCAAACACACAGAGACACATCCATAAGGACAGATGGTTTCTAGAACATTCCCACACACTCGATCCCTCGAGAGCAGACACAGGTCACTCCTTCCCAGTTCCTAATACGGAGGGTGGAAACGTTGCTGTCCTGAAGGATTCTCTCCCAGTTTCCTGAAGACAAACGGAGTTTGGGAATTCCTGTATTTTGGTCTAAATTGTGGTCGATCCTGTGTCGTGGAGAAATGGAAACGCAGGGAAAACGTATTCACCCCTTTTACTGCCTGAGGATCCTTCGGAACAGTGTCTCCTTCTCCCAGGAATGGGATCTCTTCCCTCGGGATCTTATGGTTTGTTCAAATCACTGACGTCCGGCCGTTCACAAACAATGTCAGGGACAGAACGTTCCGGGAAATGTCATTTATAGAATGTTGGGGACAGAACGTTCCGGGAAATGTCAGTTATAGAATGTTGGGGACAGAACGTTCTGGGTAATGTCAGTTATAGAATGTCAGGGACAGAACGTTCCGGGAAATGTCAGTTATAGAATGTTGGGGACAGAACGTTCCGGGGAATGTCAGTTATAGAATGTTGGGGACAGAACGTTCTGGGTAATGTCAGTTATAGAATGTCAGGGACAGAACGTTCCGGGGAATGTCAGTTATAGAATGTCGGGGACAGAACGTTCCGGTTAATGTCAGTTATAGAACGTTGGGGACAGAACGTTCCAGGGAACCCCTTGACCTGTCCATGACCTTTCCCCCCTCCCCACCCCACCAACACGATGTACTGTGCCTGGACACACTGTAACATTAATGGGGTGTGAGACGGAGCGTCCAATCACAGGAATGGGAACTAAAGGCATTGCCAGATCAGCTGAAATGGTTAGATATACCACATTCTCAATCCACCTCACAGAACCAGCCCAGACACCATACACCCAGAGGAGATATCTGTTCACCGTGGAACACTGTGCAGACCCGGCCAGTGTACTGCTCAGTACAACCCAGCAATCTGTCCAGATTCATCCATTACACTGGTCAGTGCAATCCAGCAATCTGTTCAGGGTGGAACGCTGCGAAGACCACAGCAGCGTATTGGTCTATAAACCCGGACTAGATATCTGTCCAGCACTGGGAGCTGTGCAGACCACAGCAGTGCATTGATCTATAAACCCAGACTAGATATCTGTCCAGGACGGGGAGCTGTGCAGACCACAGCAGTGCATTGATCTATAAACACAGACTAGATATCTGTACAGGCCGGGGAGCTGTGCAGACCACAGCAGTGCATTGATCTATAAACCTGGACTAGATATCTGTCCAGGACGGGGAGCTGTGCAGACCACAGCAGAGCATTGATCTATAAACCCGGACTAGATATCTGTCCAGGACGGGGAGCTATGCAGACCACAGCAGTGCATTGATCTATAACCCTGGACTAGATATCTGTCCAGCACTGGGAGCTGTGCAGACCACAGCAGGACACAAATGTGTGAACCTGAAGCAAATATCAATCCAGCATAAGAAGCTACACAAAAGACATCATTGCAGTATGTATAAACCTCAACCAGAATGACTGACCAGCACAGGAAACTGTGCAGTCATCACCCGTGAATTAATTTGCAAACCAGGAGCAGTTACCCTCCCAGCATGTCGGACTGTGTACACCACCCCAGTGCATTGATCTGTAACCCAGGAGCAGTTACCCTCCCAGCATGTAGGACTGTGTACACCACCCCAGTGCATTGATCTGTAACCCAGGGGCAGTTACCCTCCCAGCATGTAGGACTGTGTACACCACCCCAGTACATTGATCTGTAACCCAGGAGCAGTTACCCTCCCAAAATGTAGGACTGTGTACCCCACCCCAGTGCATTGATCTGTAACCCAGGAGCAGTTACCCTCCCAGAATGTAGAGCTGTGTATACCACCCCAGTGCATTGATCTATAACCCAGGAGCAGTTACCCTCCCTGCATGTAGAACTGTGTACACCACCCCAGTGCATTGATCTGTAAACCAGGAGCAGTTACATTCCCAGCATGTAGGACTGTGTACCCCACCCCAGTGCATTGATCTGTAACCCCGGAGCTGTAACCTTCCCAGCATGTAGGACTGTGTACCCCCACCCCAGTGCGTTGCTCAGTAACACTGTGTTAGATCCCTGCCCAATGTGGGGAAACTTGCAGCCCGTTCTGGAACTGACAGGATGTGCAGCTCCCATCGATTTCCAGCTCCATATCCCCATTGTTGCCCTGACAAGGGGGTGCTGTGAGTGTGAACATCACTGCCAGAGAGATCAGGCGGGGGAATCAGTTTAAATATCACCACATGGGAGGGGTTTGGAGTATAGACAGAGAGGGGGAGACTGAGAGACAGTGTCATGGAAGGAGTTGTTCCCAGGTTTCAGATTGCTGAAATGTAGACACTTTGAATACATCTTGTAACAAGAGCCTGTCTTCCAGGAAAGATGGGAAAAAGGGATATTGGTGTGAGGTCAGATGATGGAGAGTTTTGGATGAGCATTTGTTCCACAGCTTTGTAAATGGAGTCCTTCACGGCTGGAGGTACACACCATCACCCAGATGCCCCTGGATATTCCGTGATCCCTGACACTGATGTCATCTTTAAAAGGCCAATGGGCACACGGTTGAGCTTTCTCAGTTTGGAGCTGCCCTGCACAGTTTACACCGAGCATGGCAGATAAGGGACAATTACACCACGGTTTTTCAACTGGGGTACGGAGGTCCTGGTGGATGGGCTAGTACAGAGGGGGACCATTCTCTTCCCAGAGGGGCTACACAACCAGAACCACCGAGTATGGTCTGAGCTCCCCACTCAGCTCAGTGCAGTATCTGCGGTCTGAAGAAATGTCCAGCAATACAGGACAAGCATCAATAACCTTCCCCACTCAGTCAGGGTAATGGTCACTGTATTCTCTCTGCTCCCTCACACTCACTGTATATCTGTTATAGCACCGACTCCCAAACAAGGCTTATGGTCCACCACTCTCACTGTCGCATGCTGCACCTTCTCTCTCTGTCTCTGTCTCTGTCTCTCTCTGTCTCTCTCTCTCCCTCTCTCTCCGCCCGCCCTCCACTTCACCCCCACATTAATAACACTGCATGGATACAACACTGTGGACTGACTCCCTCTGGACACCTCACCATGACCCCCTCCCCATCTACACTAACACGAACAGCAGGGCCACCCACTCCCACCCTCCCATTCCAGGATGGTGGGCTCACAACACATCGTCACCACCACCAGCCTGGAATAGGACAGAAAGGGCCAAGCTGGATGGTGGAGTGCCCAATATCCTTTCCCTCACGCCCTCCCCCTACCATTTGGGAATTACCCTGGTAGGAGCTGGAGAGGACCGGGATGCCTCGTATGGAGATTCTGAAACATCCACGTCCCACCGACCGAGTAAGGAGCAATGTTCAGTGAAGGACAATTCTCACTTTAAACCCACTGGCAGCTCCGTTGCCCCCCGCCACAACTTAGAAGCCGTGGCCCTGATGCCATCTCCCTTTTGTGTCGAGCTGGTCAAAATGGAATCCCCACGGTCTCGGTGGGCAGGAGGGTGGGCTCACAACACATCGTCACCACCACCTCCCAGGAAGGGAGCACCGAGACTCCCTCCTACACCTCCCCCTGTAAACAGCTCAGAAACTGAAACTAATCTGTGATATTTACTGCTCTCCTCACTTGACCTGATTTCTTCAACAATCTGTGCTCATATACACGCAGGGACATCTGCTCCTGCACCCCCTTTATAACGGTACGGCCTGTTTTAAACTGTCTTTATTTGTCTTTCACCTCACACTGCTTTGCATTGATCCCCATCTGCCATAAACCTGAACACTGCACCAACGTGTGATTGTCCTCTTAGAGTTCCACACTCTCCTCCATAGACTTTACAATTCTTCCAGTTTGGTCTTATCTACAAACATTGAGATTCTCATAGCATCACAGTCCCCATGAAACAACTAAAATCCTGCCCCACATGCACGAGTGTGAGCAAGTGAAATGCTGATATATTGATATGGACAGAGTCTAATAATAACATGCTGTCAATGGAGCAACAAAAGTCCTGACACACACCAGACGGAGCGAATGAAATATTGACAAACCACAGAACAAGAGAAATCTGGATAGGTCCCACTTATCGATATTCATCAGGGTATAATGTGATGGAGTTGAAAGTGTGTATTGTACCTTCAAGAGAGAGGGAATGCTGTTCTGAACTGAGACCTTACAAGCACCTGTGGTATGAGAGGATGGCAGACCCTGAAACAGTATATTGCTATAGAGCTGGAGTCAGGTAATAAGCAGTTAAGAGAAAGAGAGTCCCAGAGTTGTGAATAGTTCATGTAAAATGTTCATTTTCATAGTGAAAAAATAAATTGATGTTTTTATTTAAACACTGGAATTTGGGTGCTCTCTGTCCCTCATATTTTAACAGTTTACGAGGCGAATTGAGCATTTTTAATGTTTCATTTAAGTTACCAGATGAGTTTCACGCCGTGTCCTAACCATCCCCGTGTGTGTATCTGTGTGTCTGTGTGGGGCAGGTCTGGCAGTCTCTGTGGTGCTTAAAGTGATGCAATGCCACCCTCTGCTGGCCTCCACACGCCACTGTACAGGCATTGGCAAAGGGTGAAAACCAACAGGGATTGATTCAGAGATGGGGAGGGAGAGGGCAGCTGCTCACAGCACCATCCAAACTAATGTCTTATCCATGGACTGATCTAAATGTCCTTTAAATGTTGTAACTGTCACTACTTTCACCACTTTGTCTGGAAGTTCATTCCACACACAAGCCAGCTTCTGTCTAAAATAATTACCTCTCATGACTTTTGTAAATCTTTTTCCTCGCACCTTAAAAATCCCTCAGTTTTGAATCCCCAACTCTAGAGAAAAGAGATCAGCCCTTCAGCATCTCTGTAACTCTCTGTAAAGTTACTGCTTAATCTCATAGTCTTCAATGAAAAAAGTCCCAGCCTATCCAGCCTCTCCTTATTGCTCACTCCCTCCTTTCCCAACAACATCCAGGTTAATCTCTTCTCAATCCTCTCCAGCTTAATAATATCAACGTCAGTAATATCAAAGTGAATCGTCAAGGTATTTTCTAAGGGTACGGGGAGTCCAAAACTAGAGGACATAGGGTTAAGGTGAGAGGGGAAACAGTTAAAAGTAACCTCAGGGGCAGCTTTTTCACCCAGAGGGTGGTGTGCCTATGGAATGAGCGGGCAGGATGACCAGGCTGGACACAGAGGTCTCACCAATGTCCTGTACAACCTCAACATGACGTCCCAATTCCGATACTCAAAGGTCTGTCCTCTGAAGACATGTGTGTTAAACACCTTCTTAACCACACTATCTATATGAGATACACATTTTAAAGAATTAAACCTGAGGGCCTAGATTTCTGTACTACAGCACTGCCAAAGGCTCTACTTTTAATTGTATAGATCCTGCTCTTGTTTGATTTACCAAATCCAATACTTCGCATTAATCCAAACTAAACTCCATCAGCCACCCCTCAGCCCAGTGTGTGATATTACTGCCACCTCCCCCTCCCCCTTCAATTTTAAAATGCCCATCCCTCTCCAGGAGGCCTGCACACTACGGCCTTGATTGTCACAAAGACCCTGAGCTTGGGTTGCCTTGTGTGGTTAGGGGGAGGAGGGACAGATTGCTGACACAGTCAGTGGGGAGGAGAGGCTGGACAGTAATCGGCAGCCTGGTGTCACTTCATGGTTTTAGGAAAAGGGGAGTCACACGTAAGAGTTGGGTAAGAGTGATCGGTGTTTTGGGGTCAGAAATTAAGCTCTTCCTTCATCTCTGGTGTTCAGTAATAAATATCTATTTGAGACCCTTCATTGGGCAGAGTGTGTCTGCAGGATTTCTTTCCTTAATATTGCAGACTACAGATCATAGCAATTAAAGCTGATCATAGTTAATTTCAATGGCACAGCACGTACCCACAATATCCTACAGTTGAGACAAATATCTTGCATTTGTTTAACAATACAAAGCGTTTTGTGTAGTTCAGTAATGGTAACCTGATTATAATAAATCCACACAGAGCTGAAAGTGGGCACTAAAATATGACCCAACATCTGGGTATGGTAGTGTAGTGGGTAGTGTCTCTGTCTCTGAGCCGGGCTCTGGATTTGATTCCAATTCCTGAACTTGTGTGGTAGTGTTCCTAGCTCTGGGCTAGAAGGCCTGGATTCAAGTTCTGCCTGTTGCAGAGGTATGTCCCAGCATGTCAGGACAGGCTGATGAACAAACACACAGGAGAATACTGTTACAGCTTTATGGGTATTGTCGAGTGATACTAGTGTCCCTGCCTCCGGGCACAAACGTCTAGGTGTAAAGCCCACAGAAGTGTCTCAGGATACAGCTGAACAAACTGATTAAAATGGATTTAGAATTGTGACTTGATGGAGAAGGAAGAGGTGTCAGTATTGCACTTCAGAATTTAGGCCCAGGATGACTGAAAGTACAGCCATTCGTGTTGATTGGAGTCACATTTTGCAGCAGTAAAGGTTTATAAAATCAGAATGGTCATGGATAGGGTGAGTAGTCAGGAGTTATTCCCCAGTTTAGGGGCGTCCAAAACTAGAGGGTTTTGGTGGAAAGTGAGAGGGGAAAGGTTTTGAGGAGGCCTAAAGGGCACCATTTCACACAGAGGGTGGTGTGCGTATGGAATGAGCTGCCAGAGGAAGTGGTGGATGTACTGGGTACTGAGAGACCCTGCGAGCCTTTCCAACAATTTCTGTATTTCTTGAAAAAATGCATTCAGTTTAACACAGGTATTCTGAATAAATTAAACATTTTTATTTTTTAATGACGCAGGGACATATAAACATATCTTCAAATTGACCGAGACCATTTTCTGCGAAGCATATGGCACTGTGTATGACAACAGAAAATTTTCACCTACATGGAACAGGGAATGTGATGGAGAAATATTTTGGACAATGCACAAGGAGACATCACATGGTTCAGTTTGGGAGAGGATGACATTACTGTGTGATTCAACTCAGAGAGGGAGAAAATGTAATCTTCCTGAGAAGGAACGGCCGATTGCACTCTCTCTCCTTCATTGTTCCTCATCACAGCAATGTGCGCGAGCTAAAAAAAACTCTACAGTCATCGTTACCATTCTTATTTTTATGGAATCAAACAGGCCCTTCGACCCAACAAGTCCATACCAATCTTCCCAACCCATTTCCTTATATTTACCCCTGACTATTGCACATAACCATGAAATCCCTGAAAACTGCAGACAATTTAGCATGACCAATCCACCGAACCTACACAGTTTGTGGTCGGAAACTGGATCACCCATTAGAAGCTCACACAGATAAGGGGAGAATGTGCAAACTCCACACAGACGATCACCCAAGGCTGGAATCGAACCCAAGTCCCTGGTGCTGTGAGGCAGCAGTGCTCACCACCGTGCTACCCTTTGGATGATGCCGAACCAGAATTCACTGGAATCTACTCACTGCCTAAAGCAATGGGAATTCAGCCATTTCCAAACTTTCCCAGGATGAAATCCAATTGCTAGCAGCTTGTGTGAGTACAATATCTTCAAAAGCAGAATAAGGTTTTGGACAATCTCACAATTGTTCCTTTGTCATGAGTTCCAATAATATTTGGACCAAGTTCTGTCAAGTTAAAATTGCAGAGAGTGTGTGTGTGTGTGTCAGCATTTTTAGAAACGGAAATATTGATTATATAATTGCAATACCCAAACAGTTTGGCATTCATCTTTCCATCATAGTTTGAGTAACATTGCTCTGGATCATAAACGTGTTGTTTTAGCAGATTAAAGAAACTAGCCTGACTTGTTCCTAAAACTGACACTGACCCAGTCTGAGACCGAGATGATCGGCCATATCACCGAACAGGTTACATTTAACATTTGTTGTGAGCAGTGTAGGAGTGGGACTAGAAAAGGAAACAGTGGCCCAAAAGGCCGGAGACTATAGACCGGTGAGCCTGATGTCAGTGGTGGGTAAGTTGTTGGAGGGGATTCTGAGCAATAGCATTTACATACATTTGGGAAGGCAAGTGCTGATCGGAGTAGACAACGTGGCTTTCTGCATGGGAAATCATGTCTCATTAATTTGATTGAGTTTTTGAAGAGGTGACAAAGAAGATTGATGAAGGCAATTTGGTAGACATTGTCTGTATGGACTTCAGCAAGGTGTTCATTTAAAGAACAAAGACCAAAGAAAATTTACAGCCCAGGAACAGGCCCTTCTCCCTCCAAGCCTGAGCCGATCCAAATGTACTGTCTAAATCTGTCGGTCAATTCCTAACCATCTGTATCCCTCTGCTCCCCACCTACTCATGCATCTGTCCAGACGCATCTTAAATGAATCTACCGTGCCTGCCTCTACCACCTCTGCTGGCAACGCGTTCCAAATGTCCACCACCCTCTGTGTGACGTACTTACCACGTGTATCCTACTTAAACTTTCCACCTCTCACTTTGAAAGCACGACCTCTCCTTATTGAATCCTTCAACCTGGAAAAAAGCTTGTGTCTGTCCACCCTGGCTATACTCTTGATGATTTTATAAACCTTAATCAGGTCCCCCTTCAATCTCCTTTTATCTAGTGAAAATAAACCTAACCTACTCAGCCTGTCTTCATAGCTAGTATTTCATTCTGATTGGTAGACAGATTAGTAAGTTTCAGTCACATAAGATACAGAAGAAGCTAGTCACAAATGGCTTGAATGAAGAGGGATATTTTTCAGACTGGAGGCTTATGAGCAGCAGTCTGGTGTAAGAATCAGTACTGAGTTCACAGCATTTCATCATTTATGTAAAGGATTTAGATGTGAATATTGGGGCAATAGTTAGAAAGGTTACAGATGACATCAGAAAGGTGGTGTTGTAGATTATCTCAGAGTACAACAAGACCGCAATTAGATGGGACAAAAGGACAAGGAGTAACAGATGAGGTTTAATTTAGAGAAATATGAAGCTTTGCATTTTGGGAAGGCAAATCAGGACAGACATTATACACTTCATGGTCAGGTACTGGGGAGTGTTCTGAAACAAAGGGACACAGGGTTGCAGGTACATTGTTCCTTGAAAGTTGAGTCGCAGGTCGACAGTGTGGTGCAGAAAACATTTGGCACATTTGCCGTAATCAGTCAGAGTATTGAGTATAGGAGTTGTGGTGGTATGTTGCATCTGTGCAGGATGTTGGTGAGGCCACTTTAAGAATACTGCGTACAAGTTGGTTTTCTGCAGAAATGACTTACACGGAAATTCCAGGACTGGAGGTTTGTGCATTAGGGAGAGGCTGCTTAGGTTGAGGTGTTACCCCCTGGAGTGTCAGAGGTTGCAGGGTGACACTATAGAGGTTTATAAAACCATCAGAGGCATGGATATTCTGAACAGCCACGTTCTGTTCTCCAGGATAGGGCAGTCCAGAACAAGAGGGCAGAGGTTGAAGGGGAAAGGGCGAATGATTTGGAAGGGACCTGAAGATAAATGTTTCACAAAGAGAGTAGTGTGTGTACAGAAAGTGCTGTCAGAGGAAGTGCTGAAGGCGGTTACAATCGCAAAATTTAAAAGTATCTGAGAGGAGGGATATTGGCCAAATGCCGGCAAATGGGACGAGATCAGATTTGATATCTGATCGGAGTGAACAGATTGGACTAACGGGTCTGTTTCTGTTCTGCATGACTCTCTGATTCTATAAGAGGGATGAAGAAAAATTCTGAAAGGACCTTTCAAGTGGGAATTCTCTTCACTGGAAGTTTATTGTGCCTCTATGTTCTAATTGATTGAAAGCTGCATTACTAAATATTTGACAGAGAAGTGAGTCACGGATATTGGGATACAGACAGGAAAGTGGGGCTGAGTCCACAACCTGATCAGCCACAATCTTAGTTCCTGGTGGAGAAGGGTCAAAATATCTAATGGCCCACTCCTGTTCCTCAGTCCCATGTTTCTGTGTTCCATTCAGCCCCTCATACCTGTTAGACAGGGACAGTTGGAGGCAACTTACTCCTATAACCTGGTGCATAGAAACAGAGGAGACCATTCAGCCTCTCAAGACTGTCACACATGCTTTGAAATGATTTGGGAAAAGTAATTGGAAAATCCAGGCACAGGTATGAAAGAGTCCCCTCATCTCTCTTCACAGAGCTTCCCCTATCTGCAACTTGTGCTTCAGTTGTTGGTCACGTTGTAGACCCAGATTCACTGTGAATACAGCCCATATACCTCACTCAGAGATGGCTCACAAAATCATCTGCTCTTCCTGACTGAAATATGCAATACCAGAACATCCATGAAAATAACACCCACTAACTCTCCAATAACAGAATGGGAGAACATCAGAAACAGGGGCAGGTCGTTCACTCCCCAAACCTGCCTTGCCCTTCACTAAGATCATGACTGATCTACTCCTGGTCTCAATTCCTCTTTCATACATTATTCTTCATAACCCTCACCTCTCTGACAGGTCAATATCCATCGACCTCCCCTTCAAATACATTCAGTCATCTAGCTCCCAGAACACTCCTGAGAAGTGAAATCCTGACATTCAATCCCACCTGTTTGAAAGAAACACTTGTTGCTCCTATACCATGGCCTATTGATATGAACAAAAGAAGTTGAGACAAGGGTTCAGGTTAAAATGACTGGCCCTGATATCAAGGCAGTGGTTCCCTTCTGTTGACATCAAGGACCTTAACAAAACTGGACTTAATGGGAATCAGAGTAACTACTCCACTGTTTGGAGTCAAACATGGCACAAAGGAAGATGGTCATCATCTCAGTCCTGGGTCACCTCTGTGCGAGATCCTCAGGGTAGCATCCCGTTCACAAACAGATTCAGCTGCCTCATCAATGTCTCCCCACCCTCACACTCCCCACCATAAGATCAGAAGTGGGGATGGTCACCGAACATTCCACAATGTTCAGAACATTTTGTCCCCCGTCAGCTCCTGAACTAGTCTGTGTCCATGTGCAACAAGACCCAGACTCCATTGAGACTTGTGCTGTTAAAGTGCTGTAACATTCATGTAAAAGCACAGCCTGACACTGCACATTGCCACAGTAAAATAAGAGTTCATTCAACATCTCACGCTGGTTTCACAGGAATATGAGGAAGCCATTCAGCCCATTGACACTATTGGAGAAGAACAGGGACAGCCCATTCAGTGCCTCCAGCCTATTACTCAGAAAGAGAAGGAGTCTAGTGTGATGGACCACATCAGAGCGCCTGGAAAATATTTGAAGGCGGTAGCCTAGACTCTTTTTTTATTTTAATGGAAATGTAAGGTGTCTGTTCCAGACGCAATGTGACTGGTCAAAGTACTTGGTGTGAAGCAAAACACCATTTATTGAAACACGAAAGATAAAATGAAAGCAAAGAAAGAGGAATCTAGAATAACTTAATTCTATTGGACAAGTTAACAGTATAATAGACCTATGAACTATTACTAATGAACTGTTCCAATATCGGAAAATCACATAAACACAGCCCTTGGCAAAAAGGAATATTCAGACACAGAATGTCACAAACATTTCTTCAATCCAGGACTTAAAAACAGCATCAAGAGAAATTTCAGAGAGGGCAGCAACCAGGATAATTTCACTGTAGCTTCCAACTCTGTGGAGACCCCAATGGTTTCTGATGTTACTGAGAAACCAAAACCCAGAGATCCTAATCTGTGAGAGCTGGCCACACCCATTCAGGCTGCATTAAAATAAACACAAGGCCTCTCTCGTTGTTTACTCGAGTGGTCTTAACTAGCCAGCTTGGTAATGGTTGTTCAATCTCTCTCTTAAAAGAAACCCGGACAAAATAACCTCTTAAAGCTGCAGCATCATCACACTTGTCAGTACATTGAGCTTTCAAAAAGAACCAGGGGTAAGCCAATCCGGCCCTTGACCCTGTCCAATCGGACGAGGACGAAGCCATTCAGACCCTTGGGTCACTTCCACAGCAATGGGATGAGGCCATTCAGCTCCTTCAGTCACTTTCCCAGGAACAGAAGAGGCCATTCCCCCCTCAACGTACTTACACAGGGGCAGAATTAGGTAATTGATGCTGATTCCTGATGAATGGCTTATGCCCGAAACATCGATTCTCCAGCTCCTCGGATGCTGCCTGACCTGCTGTGCTTTTCCAGCAATCGACGCTGTACTCTGATCTCCAGCAACGGCAGTCCTCACTGTCTCCTGAATGATGCTCTAACATGATGAACAAATGGGGCAGAGGCTGCACAGACAGACTGCTCTCTGTTGTTCCTCCTGGCGCCGTTGCTTATGATACACACGTGGGACTTTAACGTGGTTTTCTAGTGGTGAGGAGGGAAGCCTTATGTCTTGTGTGAAGTCTCAAGAAGGCACCTTTCATCTCTGAGGTGCCAGCCTGGTGTTCTCTGTGCAGGGCGGAAGCTGTTGAGAAAAGCTACCTGTTTCAGATGGAAGGGATTGTGGCTGCAGTTGGGGATTGTGAGCAACCTGACGTTCAGTACGGGTTCACTCGCCGACTGCACAGTTAATTTAGGCAGATAAACTATTAGGAAGGACACGTTAGACTGATGAATGGACTCTCTAAGTTCAAATCATGCTGATCTTGTTCATGTTGACCTTGTCTAGTGCACGTCCTGTTTAGTGTATCCCGTGTGCCTTACTCTGTCCAAGTCTATTTCCACCCTATGATCTATCTGGCCATGCTTACTGTGACCTGCCCCCACTGCTCATAAATAAAGTGCTTCCCTGTACTGAGGTACACGTGACAATAAATCAAACCAATCAATCCTGGGCAAAGTATGGAATTTCTCACCCTATCAATGTCTCTTTTGGAAATAAGTGATCGCTGCCACTCCTCGTGTTTCAGCGTCACCATTTCTTCGTCTCTCACAGCTCTACAGATTAAACACTCAGCTTCTTTACTCTATCCTCCTATTACCATCACTGGTGTCTGTGGTAAGGAGACTATTCCTTACAAAGGAGATCAAATCTGTACAGAGTGCCCCAATGCTCTCTCAGCAAGGCTCTACAACAGCAGGAAAATGGCTTTACTTATGTACTCGAATCATCTTACAATGACGGACAGCATACCATTGTCTGCACCCATTACTTACACAGGGTTTGATTCGGAGCAGTCAGCATAGACTTGTGAGTGGGAGATCATGCTTCCCAAATTTGTTAGAGTTCTTTGATGAAGTTATGAGGAAGGTTGACGAGGACAGAGTGGTAGACGTAGTCTCCATGGATTTCAGTAAGGCCTTTGATAAGTTTCCACATGGCAGGCTGCTCTGGAAGGTTACATCACGTGGAATGCTGGGTGAACTGGCCAATTGGATACACAGTTGGCTTGATGGTAGGAAGCAGAGGGTTTAGTGGAAGGATACTTGTCAGACTGGAGGCTGTTATCTATGATTATCTATGATTATCTGTGACTGCAGACACATATACTTGTGATAAAACTTTTCAAAGATCTCTGAATCGGCCAAACAAGACACTGTATTGTATCAAACTGCTCTGAGGTCTTAAAGGATAAACCCGAACAGAAAACCCGGCCCCAGCCTCAGTATCGGAAAAAGGGAACGGGAAACACAGTCCTGTTGACCCTGCAGAAACCTCCTTCCTAACATCTAAGAGCTTGTGACAGCATTTAAACAGCTTTCCCACAGACTGCACAGAAACATCAGGAATGGAGTAGGCCATACAACACATTGAGCCTTCCTCATTGTCGTTGATGTTCAAACATCTCCACAATGCACTTATCCCACACAATGAATATATCCGTTAATGTGATTAACCTTGGGAAGCTATAAAATAGGAAGTGCAGTAGTCCCTTTGGTCCATCGAGTTTGCTCCCAATTAAATACAATGATACCTCACCCTTTATTTCCACACCGTACTCCTGCTCTCCCACCATCCCTTTACTGTCTCTAAATCTGTATTTATATTCAGTGTCTTGGTTTCCATGTGCGAGAGCATTCCCCAGGTTCTCCAGTCTCTGAGGGCAGACATTTATTGTCATCTCAGTGCAGAATAGCCTGTCTGTATCTAATACTGTGGCCCCTTGTTTTAAACATCACAGCCTGGAGAATTATCATCCCTGCTTCCATTCTGTCTCACCCTGTCAGAGTTTTATATATCTCACTGAGATCTCCTCCCATTTTCCTAAACCCCATGGAATACAGGCCCAGTCGATCCCAAACTCTGCTCCCACAGCAAGCCTGTCATCCTAGAGATCGGTCTGGTCATCTTTCGCTGCTCTCCCTCAATGTCAGGTTTGCCCTTTATTAGGTACAGAGACCAAACCTGCACACAATATTGAACAATGTTCAAGATGGGGTCTCACTTAGGCTCTGTACAGCTGTAGTAAGACACCCTTACTCCTGGACTCAAATCCCCCTGAAATGAAGGTCAACACCCCATTTACCTTCCTAACTGCTTTCTGATCCTGCAATATTGCTTTCAGTGACTGGTCTACAGGGAGATCCAGATCCTTTGCATTGTTACAGTTCCCTACTTGGTCGTTCTATGTACACTGGACAGCGTGCCAATGCCATTCCCAGTATTGCCTTCTGGGTTCAGACCTCACTGTGCTGCAGAGACCTCGGAGGCTGCGCAGAAGGAAACAACAAAAAGGAGCATTCGTCCCTTTGTAGATCAACATGTTTCAAACAATCCCTTTTCAAACGATAGGCTTCCAGTCTATTGTTCCCACCAAAGGGCACACTGTCACCTCTCCCCACATTGCTCTCCATCTGCCACGTATTGACCCATTCACTCCTCTTGTCTTAGTCACCTTGAAGCTTTTTTACAACCTCCTCACCCACTCACAATCCAACATCCTTTAGTTCTATCAGCAGGTTGGGATATATTGTATTTGATTCCTGCAACCAAATGTTTAATGGGTATTGTGAACAACTGGGACCTGAGCACCGATCTCTGTGATATCCTAGCAACCTTCCTCTGTTATTTTATTTAAATAATATTTATTTCCTGAATCTGGGTATGACTGGCTGGGCCAGCATTTATTGCCTGTCCCTGGTTGTCCCTTGAGAAGGTGGTGGTGAGCTGCCTTGTTGAACCGCTGGAGTCCACTATGGATTCAGTGACAGTAACACCATTGAATGACAAGGGGCAGGTTAGATTGTATTTTAGTGGTGATGTTCACGGTCTGGCATTTGTGTGATGTGAATATTACTTGCCATTTGTCAGCCTGGACACTGTCCCAGATCTCTTCGCATTTGGACATGGCCTGCTTCAGTATCTGAAGAACCACAAATGTTGCTGAACATGGTGCAATCATTGGAGAACATCCCCACTTCTGACCTTAAAATGGAGGCAAGGTCATTGCTCAAGCAGCCCGGAAGATGTTAGGGTCTAGGCAACTGCCCGAGGGCCTCCTACAGACTTCGAGCTGAGTTGATTGACCTTTATCAACCATGACCATCTTCCTACGTGTTAGGTATGATTCTAACCAGTGGGGAGTTTTGCCCCTGATACCCATTGATTCCAGTTTTGCTAAGGCCCCTTGATACCACACTTGGTCGAAGACAGCCTTGTTTTAAAGGGCTATCACTCTCACCCCACCTCTGGAAGTCAGCTCTTTTGTCCATGTTTGAACCACGGTAATGAGGTCAGGAGCTGAGTGGCCCTGGTGGAGCCCAAACTGGACATCATTGACCAGGGTATTGCTGAGCAGGTTGCTGCTTGAAAGCACTGAGACCTTCCACCACTTTACTGATGATCGAGAGTAGACTGATGGAGTGGTATTTGGTCGGATTGGATTTGTTCTGCTTTTTATATACAGGAGATACTTGGAGTAATTTTCGACGTAATCGGGGAAATGTCATTGTTGTAACTGTATTGGAACAGCTTAGCTAGGACAGTGACAAGGTCTGGAGCACAACTTTTCAGTACTATAGCCAGAATGTTGTCAGAGTATGTACCCTCTGGGGTATCCAGTGTCTTCAACTGAATCTGGATATCGCGTGGACTGAACCAAATTGGGTGATGACTGGTAACTGAATTGCTGAGGACCACTGGAGGAGGCTGAGGTGCATCATCCACTCAGCACTTCTGACTGAAGATTATTGCGAATGCATAAACGTTATCTTTTGCACTGAAGTGCTGGGCTCTTCCATCATTAAGGATGGGGATACTTGTGGAATCTCCTTCTCCAATGACTTGTTTAATTGTCCATAACTATTCTCAACTAGAAGTGGAAGGACTGCAGAGACCTGAACCATTCCTTGTGGAATCACTTAGCCTGACTGTCACTTACGGCTTGTGCTGTTTGGTGCACAAGCAGTCCTGGTTGGTGGCTTCAACAGGCAGACACCTCATTTTCAGGTATGCCCGGTGCTGCTCCTGCCCTCCTGCACACTCCATTGAATCAAAGTTGATCCTCTGGCTTGATGGTAATTGTTGTGAGGGGGATATGCCAGGCCATGAGGTTGTGGTTGAGTACAATTCTGCTGCTATCGATGCCCCACAACACGTTATGGAAACCCAGATTTGAGCTGCTAGATTTGTTTGAAGTCTGTCCCATTTAGCACGGTGATAGTGCCACCCAGAATTATGGAGGTTATTCACAATGTGAAGGTGTGACTTTATCTCCACAATGACTATGCGGTGGTCACTCTTATCCGACACTGTCATGGACAGATACTTGTGCAACTGGCAGATTAGTAAGGCTGTGGTCAAATATGGCTTTTCCCTCTTGTGGGTTCCTTCACCACCTGCCGTAGACCCTGTCTATCAGTTATATCCTTTAGGACACGGCCAGCTCAATCTGTAATGCTGCAGCTGAGCTACTCTTGATGGTGGACATTGAAATCCCTCACCTAAAGTACGTTTTGTGCCCTTGCAACCCTCAGTGCTTCCTCCAAGTGTTGTTCAGCATGGAGGAGTACTGACTCATCAGTAGGGAGAGGCTGCTACATGGTAATCAGCAGGAAGTTGCCTTTCCCATGTGTAAACTAATGCCATGAGACTTCATGGGATACAGTCACTGTTGAGGAATCCCAGAGCAATTCCCTTCCAACTGTATCCCACTGTGCCGCCATTTCCGTTGTGTATATCCTGCTGGTGAGAGAGGAGATATCCGGGGAAGGTGATGGGTGTCAGGGACATAGTCATACTCACAGAACCATACCTTAAATACAATGTCAGGTTGTTGCTTCACCTGTCTATTTATTTCTATTCACTGTTTCCTGCCAGCTGTCCCATACTAGAAGCTTGTCCATATATTCGCTCCAATCCACTAAGGTTTGATTTTGCAAACTAGGCTGAGAGGTTTATCAACATTTTTTTCAGAAAATCCACGTGTTTTACATCTATTGCTTCTCTTTCATTTGTCTCTCAGTCAGTTTCTGAAACATAATTCCCATTTCATAAATCTATGTTAGTGTTGTCTATGACCATTATTTTCAGTCCCAATAATTTCTCCCAAACCATTTACTTACTATGGTCTTTATGGTTTTCTTTTGTTTGCACGCTGTTTCACTTTTTGATTTCCTTCTCAGTTTCTTGGTCATCCGTTGCTGGGTCCTACATTTCTCCGAATCCACTAGCTTACTACAACACTTGGCATTTTTCTAAGCTGCCTCCTTTGACCTAATAGGTAGTTAAAGGTGAGATTGAAAGGGTTAGGTCGGAGAGGAGGGTGGACCAGATTGATGGGAAGGAAGATGAACACATAGGAACGTTCAAAAGGGGGAGTGTGCTGAGTTGGAATATTGGACTGGGATAAGGTGGAGTTAGGGGAAATGGTGAAACTGGTGAAACCTACATTAATCCCCTGTGGTTGGAGGGTCCCAAGGTAGAAGAGGAACCTTTCTTCATCCATGCTTCGGGTGGTTAGGGTTTGGCGATGGAGGAGGCCAAGGGCTCTCATGT
The DNA here is from genome assembly GCF_047496795.1 of Chiloscyllium punctatum. Taxonomy (NCBI): domain Eukaryota; kingdom Metazoa; phylum Chordata; class Chondrichthyes; order Orectolobiformes; family Hemiscylliidae; genus Chiloscyllium; species Chiloscyllium punctatum. The sequence goes on from NC_092752.1 coordinate 99,519,071, forward strand.
CCTTGCCAGAGTGGGAAGGAGAGTTAAAGTGTTTAGCAACAAGGTGGTGGAGTTGGTCAATGTGGCTGTTCCAGCGATGTTCTCTGAAATGATCCACGTTTGTCTCGCCAATGTAGAGAAGATCACACCGAGTTTAAAGGATGCAGTAGATGAGGCGTTCTGTCTCCCTTCATCACCTATCACTTTCAACACCGCGTTCATCTACCTATTGCATTCCTAGCTAACTGCCTCCTGCCACACCCCCTTCTCATTTATCCCTCAGCTCCCTTGACCCAGAAGCCTCATTCCTGATAAAGGGTTGTGCCCGAAACGCCAAAGCCCCTGCTCCTAGTAGGTTGCCCGGCTGTGCTTTTCCAGCGCCACTGATCTCCAGCAGCTGCAGTGCCCACTTTCTCCTCACAGCTTCAGGGCTTGCATGATTCAGATTTATAACAGTTACTTCAAATAAAACAAAAACTACCGTTTACTCAAACAGCATAAAAGAAAACCAATGCATTGTGGTCACTGTTCCCAAAAGGTCCTTTACAGCAACGTTTCCAATTAGCTTTTCTGATCATCCAACACCAATTTCTAAATAACCCGATCTCTAGCTCCGTGCTCGACAAAATGTTAATGCAACCATCTAACACATGCTCGTGAAATCCATTTTTCCCAGCATTAGCATTCAGTTGGGTTAACGCAGTTTAGATATAATGTAAACAGGACATTATTACCGCAGTACCCACAAATGTGTATATCTCATTTTCCTGTTTTATAACATGTCCAGAATTTGTATTGCAGCTTTCACTTTGACATATAACTCCCATCAATTTTTGATCCTCCTTGCTGTTTTTACACTCCACATTACAAGATTCTGTAGAATCTGAGTGACGTGGGATTTGGGGAGATTAATGGTAGAGATCATCTTGCCACATCATTTATGATCTTCTTAAGCATCATTGTGACATTTTCTCCAGATCTCCCGTTATCCTAGTGGAGTAGAGAAGGACAATGATCGTTCATAAATGCTCTGTATTCCCCCAGAGAGCTGAGACTGCTCTAACCTGGGTGGGAACCTTACAGCAGGCTGGTAAAGTGTTGCTGCTGCTGTACAAGATCTTAGTGAGATCACATCTGGAGTAGTGTGTACAGATTTAATGTCTTCAATGAAGAAAGGATGTTGTTATATTTGAAGCAGCTCAGAGATGGTTCCTTCAACTGATTCCTGCAATGAAGGTGCTAGCTTATAACGAAAGGATGATCAGGTTGATCCAATAGCCATTGGAGTTTACAAAAATGAAAGAAGATCTTATTTTAACATAGATGATAGGAAGGAGTCAACAACTGAAGAGAATTACACAGATAATGGAGGAATCCATTCCGTTCTTCAGCCTGTTACACACGAACAACAGAAGGATGTTCAGGCCTTTGACACTGTTACACCAGAAGAGGATGAGTGTGTTCAGCCCCTGGAGCCGAATGTATATTGACAGGAGGAGGCCAATCAGCCCCTTGAATCTATAACACTGGCCCCAGAGAAGGCCATGCTGCACCAGTATCCTGTTACACAGCAACAGGATCAGTCCATTCAGCCACCTCAAGTCCGTAACAGAGGAACTGAAAGTGGTCACACAGTGACTGGAGATTTGTTACACTTGGATAACAGGAGGCCATTCAGACCCACCGAGTCTGTTGCAAGAGAATTGGATAAGGATAAAACTATCTGAGACTTATTTCATGAGAAAGGAGGAGGTAATTCAGACACGTGTCTGTTGTATGGGAACAAGAGAAGACCAATCACTCCCTTGGTCCCATCTCTGGGATACATGAGGAGACCGTTCAGTATCTCCACCGATTATGGAGAAATATGAGAAGATCCATCAGACCCTCAAAATGTTACACAACAACGGGAAGGTTCCATAATCCCCCACCCTTCTAACGCATCAACAGGAGGTGGTCATTCTGGCCTTGGAGATGACAACATGGGAACCCCAGAAAGACTTCATCCCATCGATTTTGTACACCAGCAGAATGATGAGTCCAGTCAGCCACACATCCCGCTTATGCAGCAATTGGAGCACATCTCTTAAAACCCTTTTGCCTATCAAACAGGAATTCAAAGAAAACGTAAATGTTTTAGAAAGGGAAGAACTTATAATAACTGAATACATTAGGGAGTAAAATGTAACAATAAAGTATTGTAATTTAAGGCAAATTATTCAAATCCATTGTTGTGGACATTTGCAAACGTAAACCACAATTCATCGGAGTCAACATGGTTTTGCAAAGGATAAATCATGATTGAAGTGTTTTCTTGATTTATTTAAAGATGTAGCAAACAAGGTGAATAGTGGGAATCCTGGAAATGGAATATATCTGGTCTTCGTGAAGGATTCAGATACGTCCCTTCTCCAAAGAGTGAGTGGTAAGATCAGACAGGAGTAATTTATTGGCTTGGATGGAGGATTGGTTATCCAACAAAATGCAGTCAGATGAATTAACTGTGTCATTTTCTATTGGAAAATGCAATTTGTTGGGTGCCATAGATTTCAGTTCTCATGCTTCAACCATTTGTGATCGATATTATTACTCGGTTGACGGGATAGAAAATACTATAGGGAGGAGAAAGTGAGGACTGCAGATGCTGGAGATCAGAGCCGAAAATGTGTTGCTGGAAAAGCGCAGCAGGTCAGGCAACATCAAAGGAACAGGAGGCCTGATGCCCGAAACGTCGATTCTCCTGTTCCTTGGATACTGCCTGACCTACTGCGCTTTTCCAGCAACACATTTTCAGCTCTAGAAAACACTATAGCTACATTTTCAGATGACACTAACATTGGTGGGAAATTACTTCGGAATGATGATGCAAGAGATTTAAAAACTATATGGATAGGTTGGGTCAATGGGCCAACATTTGGCAATGAAAATTAAAGTGGATAAATGTGGGGTTATTCAAGTTGGCCAGCCTAATAAAAAGGCAAATTATTATCTAAATGGAGACAAACTTCAAAGTGCGTCAGTGCAGAGCGATCTGGGTGCCTGCTTGCATATCACAGAAAACTTGCTTGTAGGTACTTGAAGTAATGAGAAATGCAAACATAACTTCAGCGTTTATTTGTAAAAGGATAGAGTAGAAAGGTAGGGAGTGTTGGTGTAGCTATGCAAGGCATTAGTGAGGCTGCAACTGGAGTACAGTTTGGGTGTCCTGCAGAATGAGGTATTTCCATTGGAGGCAATTCAGAAGAGCTTCATTAGATTGATTCCATATTTGAAGTGTTTGTCTTATGAAGAGAAATTGAGCAGTTCAGGCCTATACTCTCGAGTTCATAAGAATAAAAGGAGAGCTCATTGAGGTCTGGAAAATGCTAAACGTTATTGAAAGTGTAGCTGTGGAGTGGATATGTTTTCATGTGGCGCAATCTACAATAAGAGACTAGAGTTTGAGGATCGAGAGAGGGCAGGAAAGTGGAACAAAGGCCACGATGACATCAGCCATGATTGTATTCCATGGCGGAGCAGGTTCGAAGGGTTGGACTCCTGACTGACGCTCCTTGTTCATATTCAGCTTTACGACTGCGTTACACAGTAATGGGGGAGGATTATGTATCAAACAGCAAGCAGGCACTCCGGAAAAATCACTCTAAATCAGTTTGACAGAACGTCACCAGTGGAGTCACACAGTGACCAGTGCTGGGTCCTCCACTATTTACAATCTATATCAATGATCAGGAGGATGGAACAGATATCGAGATACTGAGTTTGGTCATGTTGCTGTGGTTAGCAAGAGATTAAATTATCAAGAGAGAGTGGAGGGTCTACAGATAGATACAGAGAGGTAAAGGCAATGGCGAATAATTTGGCAGCTGCAATATAACATGATATAACTGTCATTTCATTTACTGGAATAATGGAAGGCAGTATGTTACTGAAATGGAGAGGGATTACAGGGATTAATGATACTGTGTACTGGGGGGTTCACTCAGACCTGTTCAAACATGGGAGGTTTTGCTCCATCCCTGATCATCTGCTCCTTGACGCTCCAAGTGACCCCATTGCTCTCCGTAAACATGGAATGCTTTGAAGTGTTTGGTTGGTGATGGGGGATGCTGTTATCAAATGTGTATCAAGGGGATGGCCTTTATCCAAGATACATTCATTCCTTTCTACATGGAGATCTGAAGACGATGGGAATGGCTGCCTGCTTGTGAATGAAGAGGCTGTGGTTGCTGTTTGGACCGGGGTATTCACCAACATGATGTACTGTGATGGGCACGCTGCAAGATTAATACAGAGAGTGCTCCTTCAGTTCCTCTACCTCTCCCCATTGACATGGCTACTCCGCAGATGCCAGGTACACCATCGGGAATCCCATTATACTGGATACACCCAGCAGTTCCCTGCTGAGGGTGAAACAATGTATTTACCTCATCCTCCATATATATCCTCCGTCACTGAATGGTTACATTGATGGCAACATACTGGGAGATGATGGATATGTCACCCAGTCCTGTTTGAAAAGTTCCAGAACATAGAAGCAGAATGAAACTGTGACCCTAACAGCCACTGGCAGCACCGTCCTCCCCCTGGTGTGAAGCTGCAGGACGTGTTAAAGAAAGTGACACCGCTCTGTGACCAGCTCCTTGTTCAATCAGTGTCCTCTCACACTCTGCTCCTGGGTTAAGTGGAGCTTGGGAAGCTGTTCCTGGAAAATCCGGGGTGGACACAGATCCCTTTCCCCACTCACACTCACTGCCTGGTTTCAAAGCTTCCCCTCTTTGCAACCTCAGCTCCATTTATTGTTCATGTTGCAGACCCAGATGTTGTAACTACAGTCCCCAGGTTCCATCCAAAGTTGGGTCAGCAAATCCGCAGGTCTCCCTGAATGTCTGAGGCAGCTCACAGCACATCCTCCAGAAAACCATCCCCAGCTGCTGCACTAACTTTTCAATAACAGGAGTCAGTTGGAAACCCCTCGTCTATAAGTGTTGTGGACCAGACCAGATTCCCGCAATATATTTTAAGAAGGCTGCTTAGACCCAAACCTTGCGTTATTTTGAATATAGATGGGAAGTGTGCATTCCAGATATGTTGTGACTGGTCAAACCACTCGACGTTAAGCAAAATCTAATCTATTTAAATGGTTTAGTTAAAATTCAATCAAAGAAAAGAACATTTCAGGATGGCTTATATGTTGGAACACTTACACAAACAATAGATACCGTACCTTCTTGGTATACACTTCTTGGCACAAAGATATATTCAAATACAGATCCTTACATGCAGTTTTCTGATCCAGGAGAAATCAACATCAACAGAGATATCAGAGAGAAAAGCAGCTGGGGATCATGTATTGAAACTCCCAACGCTTCTGGGACCCGAACATCTTCTGGATGCTGCAGCTAAAAACAAAACGAGGAAACCTGGTGTGGGAGAGCTGGCCACTGCCCTTCCATTGTTACCACCGTTTTAATGAAACCTAAAGGCTTTCTCAGTTATTTACTTAAACTGTTTTCAGACAGCAGTTCTTCACCTCTGCCTTTAAAAACTCTCATAAAAAAAAACCCAAGAGACAATAACCTTTTTACAGTGATAGTATCCTCACAACTCCATCTTTAATAAAATGATCCATCAATATACAACGGTGGATTCATTTTAGACCTCCTAATCTTCCTCTATTAGTAGACTGGAATGAATATATATTACATTGACTCTAAGCATACAAATGTTCATAGCTCGTTTCGATTTCAGTCAATTTACTTCTGCCACAGAATGCCTTTTGTCTTTCTTCGTCTAAGTCTCCACAACGTGTCAAAACTTACTTTTTCTCGCCCAGTCAACTTTATAACTTCAAATTGAATAGCAGCAATAATAAACTCAATAAAAACAGACTGGTATTTTTCTCCCGAGACTTCTCCACAAACTTTAAGGGGTCACGATCAGTGATAAAGATGCTTCTCATGTATGTTATTCGCAATGTAAATGCTGAAATGTTGTAACGCCAACACCAAGCTCAAGGCCTCCTTCCCCATTGTGGAATAAATCTGTTGATGTTTCCACTGGACACTCCAACCACACGTTACATAATAGAGCACTTCTCATCTCTCCAATAGTCCTTCTGAATGGCATAGCTCCTCATATCTCAGCATAAAAATATTTCATCCTTCTGTACCACTTAATGCTGTAACCTGCTACTCCTGCCCTTTACCAGTAAACCTTACTCTCACAGGGATATGTTTTAAGAAGATCTCACACATTCTTCTCAATCCCTCACAGAAACCAAACTTTGATTTCTGAACCCAATCATCATCATCAGCCATTTCTAATCTTGCCATTGTTACTCTCTGCCCTTCCACATGAGTTCTCATGACTGCAGGAAGTGAATTGTTGAACTTCTCCAAAATTAGAGTCTCACTCAGAGTGTCATAGGTTTGCTCTGTTTTTAATACCCTTCCCCACCTTTCAAAAGTAATTTGTTAGATTCTTTCAAACACAACGTGTGTTTAACCAGGGAATCTATTTTAGATTCCTGAAACACTGTCGGCTTCTGGCACAAGCTCATATGCACTTCAGATGGTTTTCTTCACCTCCTCCAATAGGGATGCAAATACCTATCAGCTTTGTTTGGATAAACTAAATCCACATGTTCTCTGGCCGCTGCACTTGTTTAGCCACTTTCTGAAATGAAATTAAAAGGCTCCCCCATAATTCTCATCCAATTTAGATAATGCCTGGATGTATTTAAACAGATCCTGATCAGGCCTTTGGCTACCATAGGGTTGCTCAACCTCACTATCCTCTAATGAAAATACATACAAAATGAAGAGGAATTTAGAATAACTTAACTATTGGAAAACTTAACCGAATAATGGATACAGTACATTCTACAAATGACCTGTTCAATCTATTAACATCATCTAAACGCACCCCTTGGCAAAAAGGAAAATTCAGACATGCATTCTTGCATACAGTTCTCCAATCCAGGAGGAAACACCATCAAGTGAGGCTTTAGAGATGTTTACTAAAACTTCCAACCACTCTGGGACCCCAAGCACCCGGTGATTGTTACAGCTACAAGAAAAAACAAACTAGAAAGCCTGGTCTGTGTTAGCTGGCCATTGTTACTACTATTTATTAAAAACCCTAAAAGTCCCGGAAGTTATTTACTTGAGCTGTTTTCAGTCAGCAGTTTGGCCTTTAAGACCTCTTACTAAAAGAAATGAGAAACTAACGTTTTATTTAAAAAAGTGACTGCATTATCAGGCAATTTAGATGCCTGGCCCTTCACTCATTGGGCTTCCTCGTGTTATTGATTGCAAGGTCACCTGAGAGGGACAACCACAGGTACAGACCAAGTTACAAGGATGTGTCTTATAACTTGTGAAACACCCCTGTCCATCGACCATCACATGGAAATACCAGGATGTGAACAACAGCTTGATACACCATTTCAGTATTTCTGAGCTACACAATGCCAGCACTCGATACACTAGGGAGCTAAAACCCAAGGCCAGAGAAAGATACAGAGGGACCGAGAGCTTCACTTTAAAGTCAGAAACAGTCAGTTAATTAACTGAAAAGATGTTGTGGAAATATGTGGAAAAAGACAGGGCAGTGGGACTAACTGGAGAAGTGAGATCTTCGAGAGTAAAATGACAAGAATGAGAACATTGAATAAAGGCATTGTCAGATCAGTGGAAATGGTTTGTTACATCAAGTTCTGAATCTGCTTGACAGAACACCACAAACAACATAAACTGGGACAAGATGACAGCCCAGCATGGAGAGCTGTGCACACCATGCTAGTGTGTTGCTCAGTAAACTGCACTATCTGCACAGCATGAGAGTATTGCAAACTTTACTATCATATGCTAACTATCCTCGCATCAGATTACTGCTTGCAATGGGAAGGTTTTGTGTGTGTGTGTGTGTGTGTGTGTGTGTGTGTGTGTGTGTGTGTGTGTGTGTGTGTGTGTGTGTGTGTGTGTGTGTGTGTGTGTGTGTGTGTGTGTGTGTGTGTGTGTGTGTGTGTGTGTGTGTGTGTGGTTGAATGCGAAACTCATTGTTTGGGAAGGAACAGACATGGATGAAACTATTTTAAATACGAACAACCGTCAGGCTTTTTGTTAATCAACATACAGAACGAGGGAAGTTTCATGGACAGATGAGATAAAGTGTTTGAGAATGTTAAAATAAAGGCATTGCCAGACACAACAGCAATATACATCGGCGTGCATATGAATGACAGATGGATGGGAGTTTGGTGTGAGTTCGAATCAGATTTGTTTCAGCAGGTTTGAAGCCGGGAGCGTCAGCAGCAGATTATTAACTTCATTAAGCCTGTACCTCATAGCTCAAGGTTCAAACAGCAGATGGAATAAACCAGTGAGATATATTCTGGAGTGGTGAGTATTTCAAGTTAGAAATGGTCAGGGAATGGTGTCAAGAATCAGCTCATTGTCAAAGAGATGTCCCACAGTTGTGACTTGTCTGCTTCAGCTGCAGATATTGGCCAAGGATGGGATGGAAACAGTGGAAGGAAGTGGAGTTTGTAACCAGAACAGTGGAGAGTGACCTCCCTGCTCTTAATAGCAAAGTCAATGATACGATGCATTGTGGTTCTCCCCTGAAACTGAATAGATCAACATAGAGACCCATGAGTAACACTGCCAGAGCAGAGAGTGAGACAATAATTGAACACGTTCATTAATGTAGTTAGTAGTGGTCTGTAGAGTGAATATCTGGATTGAGAGATTCAACAGGAACAATAATAGTGGCAAGATGTGTAGACTATGTGAAAGAACAATAATACAGTCATAACTGGTTTATAGAAAACAAAATCTGGACAGTGACACTCACCAGGAACACCAACGATAGCCAGGAAGGGATAATAAAAATATTGAATAACGAGAAGAGCGTAATAGATCTGCGATGATAATGACGACCAATCAAATGCAGAAAGATACCAAACATAATCGGATAAGCTCCTGTATATTGTTGGAATATTCCTGTCTAATGTTCACAGATTCTGATCCATTGTTGGCACATTCCAGTCTAATGTTCTCAGATTCTGATCCATGTTTGGAATATTCCAGTCTAATGTTCCCAGATTCTGATCCATGTTTGGAACATTCCAGTCTGATGTTCTCAGATTCTGATCTCTCCTCCCCCTGTCTCGAGATCTGCTGATCCCTATCAGTGCTGTCTTGATGCTCCCGCTCATGTTATGGGATAACACATTGAACGGAGCACATTTATCATTAAAAGATGGAAACCCTCCACTGGGATAATTAGAATCCATGGAGATTGGCATTAATCGCACTTACTGAACAAATAGGCTCAGTTAACCTGTTAAAAACAACACTTTTCCTATACTGGTTTTGGATGGAATGGATGAGGGTTGCTGAGGGATGGACCATAAATCTTTAAATCTTTTAAATCTTTTTATTAACTTGTATATGAGAGTATTAATAGGACACTGCAGGGGTCTATATGTGTTCCACTCTGTTTATGAAAGGAGGCAGTTATAAAATAACAGATCGGTTGCATAAAAGAAAATCGGGTGGGCAAGTTTCTCGATACCTGAACCCAAAGTACGGTACTTATTGACCAGTGTGCGGACACTCCTGGTTTTAATGGCCTGTTGCCAAATCCTTTCATAACCTTGAGACAGAGCATTGAGACTGCTGCTCAGGAACAGGCCGAGGTAATTCTGTCCCTATGGGCCTCTTACAGAGGGATAAGAGAAGGCCATTTAGTCCATACTAGCCTGTTGCTACTTGAAAAGGTGGAAAGCTGGAATATTGGCCCATTTTGCCGAAAGAATAATTCAAAACGATGAGATACATCGCTGCAGCTGTATGAAGTGTTACTGAGAGGGCACCTGGAGTTAATAGTGTTGTTTGTGTTTCTGTAACTGAGAAGGAATAGACCTCCATCAGATCCAGTTTACCGGCTGCTAATAATCCACGGGTTGCTGTCTCATTTAATGTCTCGGATCTGCGACACAGGGACAGGAGGAGGCCATGAATCCTCTTGAGTCTATTACAGAGGGACAAGAGGAGGTCATTCAGCCTGTCCAGTCTATTACAGAGGGACAGGAGGAGGTCATTCAGCCTCTCGAGCCTATTCCAGAGGGGAGGAAATGTTTATTTATCATTTCAAGTCTGTTACACATAAATATTAGTTTTAAACGAGTTGTGGAATAGGAAAGACCTGATGTAAACATTAAAGTTCTAACTTTGAACAAGGCCAATTTTGAAAGTGTTAGGCGAGCCCTGTGAAAGGCTGATTGGAATACCCTATTCACAGGTAAAGGGATGGTTGGAAAATGCAAGGCCATCAAAACTTGGATCCAGTGAGTCCAGAGCCAACGTGTTCCCATCAGTGAGAGGGGCAAATCTGGTGGGTGCAGGGAGTGCTGGATGACCAGATATATTGATGCTCTGGTCAAGGTAAGGAAGGAGGCATATGTCAGGTAAACAGAGCTGAGATTAAGTGAATCCCGAGAGGTGTATAAGGGCAATAAGTGTATAGTCAATGTGGAAATTGGGCCAGAAAAATGTGGACATGAGGTGGCTTTAGAAATAGGGTTAACAAGGCATTGAAGCAACTCTACACATCCTTTAATTGCAAATTATTAACTGGGGAGAGAATAGGGCACCTTAAAGATCAGTAAGGCTACGTATGTGTGGAACCATAGGAGATGGAAGGGATACTAAACAAGTATGTTTCCTAGTATTTAATGTAGAAGAGGTTACAAGAGTGAGAGAATGAAGAAATACATAGTGATATCTTGAAAAGTATCTATATTACAAGGAGATGTTGGACATTTTAAAACACATAAAGGTGAACAAATCCCTGGGACCTGATCAGTTGTATCCCAGAATATTGTGGGAAGCTAGGAAAGAAATTGCTCAGCCTTTTGCTGATATATGTGGAATATTGATTTCCACAGGTGAGGTGGCAAAAGAGTGGAGATTTGCTAACATAGTGTCATTATTTCAGAAATTAAGGAAAACCCAGGTAACTATAGATCGGTGAGCCTGACGTCAATGGTGACTAAATTGTTGGAGGAGATTTTGAAGGAAACGATGTGTATGCATTTAGAAAGACAAGGACTGAAGAGGGCTTTGTACATTGGAGATCACGTCTAACTGACTCGGTGTAATCTTTTGAGGAAGTGATGAAAATGATTGATGAAGGCAGGACAGTGGATGTTGTCTTCATGGAATTCAGTAAGAAAACCAAAATGTTCTACATGGTAGACTGGTTACCAAGGTTAGACTTCCTCGGATCCAGGGACAGCTCGCCATTTAGATCCAAACTTTTCTTGAATATCGGAGTCAGGATGTGACAGTTGGCATTTATTCATTAAACTTGGAGACCTGTGACCAGTGGCACTGCTCGCAAAGATCAATAGTGGGTCCACTGCTTTTTGTTACTTATACAAATCATTTGCACTTGAGTATATGAAGTATTGTCAGTAAGGTTGTAGATAATTCCAAATTTGGTGGTATAGTCGACAGTGAGGACTGATCTCTCAGAATATAATGGGAACTTAATTAGGTGAGCTGACGAGTGGCAGATGGAGTTTATTTTAGATAAATGTGAGGTGTTGCATTTTGGCAAGACCAATCAGGACCAGACATATAGGTAGGATCCTGTTGAAAATTGCCAATCAAGGAGAACTCCATAGAAATTATAGAATCCCTACAATTAGGAAACAGGATCTTCGGCCCATCGAGGCCACACCGTCCCTCGAAACGGTATCCCACTGGACAAAGCCCTACCCTATCCCTCTCAGCTTGCATTTCCCATGGCTAATGCACCTTGCCCTCACATCCAAGAGTACTATGCACAATTTAGGATTGCCAACCTACCCTTATCTGTATATCGTTATACTGTCGGAGGGAAACATAGCATCCGGAGGAAACTCACACAGTCACGGGGAAAATGTGCAAACTCCACACAGCCAGTCATTCAAGGATGGAATTAAACCCAGATCGCTGCACTGTGAGGCACCTTGTGGTGCAGGTTCTCCGTTCCTTGAATTTGCTGTCACAGGTCGGCAGCGCAGTGAAGAAGGCACTCGGTGTTCTTCAGTTTATTGGTGCGTGCTTTGTGTCTATGCGTTTGCATGACATATTGCATCTGTCCAGGACATTGGTTTGCCTACTTTTGTAATATTGCCTTTAATTCTGGTCAACCTGCTGTCGGAAAGATGTTATCAAACTTGAAAGGATGCAGAAGAGATTTAAAAGAATGTTGCAGGTGTTGGGGGGTTAGAGTTAAAGAGAGAGTTTGAATAAGCTGGGGCTATTTTCAAGTGTTGAGGCTGAGGGTGGACCTTAAAGAAGTTTATAAAATCAGGAGGGGCATAGAAAAAGTAAAAAGTCAATGTATTTTCCCAGGATAGACAATTCCAAATATAGAATATAATGGCTTAAGGTGAGAGGAGAAAGATTTAAAAAGGAACGTGAGTGACAACATTTTCACACAGAGTCTGCTGTGTGTATGGATGGAACAGCCAAAAGAGGTGGTGGGGGCAGGTACAGTTACACCATTCAAAAAGGCATTTGGATGGATACATGCATGGGAAGGGTTTAGAGAGAGATGGGCCAAGCGCTGGCAAGGGAGACGAGATTAATTTAGGATATTTGGTTAGTATAGATGACCAGACCGAAGGATCTTTTTCCTTGCTATACATCTCTGAGAGTCTATTGATTCTTGAGAGTTTAACACGGGAACAGGAGGGGGCTATTCAGCTTCTGAATTCTGTCAGTCAGCTGGTTTGCTCAACTACTGACAGTCAAATACAAAAATGAATCATTGAGATTTTGATGGTGTTTTACAGAAACAGGAGAAAGGCTTTTAGACAAGAGAAGCTGTAAAGAATGTGAAGAGGCCATTCAGTCCCTCACCTCCATTCTACGGGAGCAGCAGGTGAGTACAGAGCTATTGGAGCCTGTTACTCAGAAGCAGGAGGAGGACATCTACTTTCACAAAACTTCGATTAGGAGGCAGTCACTCAACTGCTCGTGACTGGGACACAGGAACAGGAGGGAGTCATTTAATTGCTCGAGATTGGGACACAGGCACAGGGGGTAGTCACTCAGCTGCTGAAGACTGGGACACAGGAACAGGAGTCAGTTATTCTACTGCTCGAGACTGGGACACAAGATAAGGAGGGAGTCACTCAACTGCTCGAGACTGGGACAAAGCCACAGGAGGCAGTCACTCAACTGCTCGAGACTGGGACACATGGATAGGAGGGAGTCACTCAACTGTTCGAGATTGGGACACAGGAACAGGAGGGAGTCACTGAACTGCTCGAGATTGGGACACAGGAACAGGAGGGAGTCACTCAACTGCTCAATATTGGGACACAGGAACAGGAGGGAGTCAATCAACTGCTCAAGATCGGGACAGAGGAACAGGAGGGAGTCTCAACTGCTCGAGACTGGTACAGAGGAACAGGAGGGAGTCACTGAACTGCTCAAGATTGGGACAGAGGAACAGGAGGGAGTCACTCAACTGCTCAAGATTGGGACAGAGGAACAGGAGGGAGTCACTCAACTGCTCGAGATTGGGACAGAGGAACAGGAGGGAGTCACTCAACTGCTCAAGATTGGGACAGAGGAACAGGAGGGAGTCACTCAACTGCTCAAGATTGGGACACAGCAACAGGAGGGAGTCACTCAACTGCTCAAGATTGGGACAGAGGAACAGGAGGGAGTCACTCAACTGCTCAAAATTGGGACAGAGGAACAGGAGGGAGTCACTCAACTGCTCAAGATTGGGACACAGGGACAGGAGGGAGTCACTCAACTGCTCAAGATTGGGACACAGGAACAGGAGGGAGTCACTCAACCACTCGAAACTGGGACACAGGGAAATCTCGAGGCTAGTGAGGACTGAAGATCCTGTTACGCAGGAACAGGAGGAGGGTACTCACTCCCCACCAGTATGGGACACTGGGAGAGAAGGGGAGTTTGCTTGGAACAAACACAAATATATGAATAAGTTGCATTCGTGGTCCACACAATCCTGCCCCAACATTCACTAAGACCACGGCTGATCTGATGGTGATTCCCTCATCCCATTTTACGGAGACTGTCCTCTCTACAGCCTCTGCTCCATTTGTTGGTCATGTTGCCGACACAGATGCTGCAACAACAGTCACCATGACTCATCCAGAGGGTCGGGTCGAACCGGATGAGTCTGGATTTGACGGGTCCAATAACAAGAATGAAAACACAAAATAAAGATATAGCCAGATGTTTAGTACTCTCACATTCGCAATCCAACTCACATAACCAGCCAGTCCATTATACTTTCAGGATGGAGCACTGTGTAGATATGGCTGGCGTACTGCAGAATACAACCCAGCAATGTCCAGAATGGAACTCTGTGCAGCCCACACCAATGCAGGATCTATAATCCTGGGCTAAATGTCCAGCGTGGGGAGCTGTGCAGACCCCACTGGTTCATTCATATACAAACCCAGGCTGTTGCATTGTTGTGTAACACTGTGTTAGATCACTGCCCATTTTGGGAATCTTGCAGCCAATGTTGGAAGTGACAGGATGTGCAGCTCCCATCCATTTACAGCTCAATATCTCCACTGTGCCTTCACAAGGGGTGCCATGGATGTGAAAATCACTGCGATGTAGAGATGTAAATGGAAACAGTTTAAATACCAATAGTTCTGATTAAGGTGAGTATCACACCAGTATTTCAAGTTGAAATACCTGAGATAATATCTAATGAGGTTTCGTGAATGGTGCAAAGTAGTTAGAGGGGGATGGTAATGTTATAGTGGTTGCACTATAATCAACAATGTGAATTAGAGGAACAAATATGCAGGGGGACTGGGGAGACTTGCAGGAACAATAGGGTTGTTATAATAGGTGATTTTAATTTTCCTAACATAGACTGGGACTTCCAGATGGTTAAGAACTTAGATGGAATGTAATTTGTTAAGTGTGTTCAGCAAAGTTTTCACAATCAATATATAGAGTATCGAACTCGGGAAGGGACAAACACGACCTACTGTTGGGAAATAGGGCAGGATAGGTGAAGGAGATAAAGTAGGGGGAGCATTTTGGTAAAAGTTTTTAGAATTGTATTAATTTTAAAATAGTTATGGGAGGGACAAAACTGGTCCACAGTTTCAAGTTCTAAATTGGGGCAAGGCATATGTGGTTGGAGTTAGACAGGGGATTGCAGGGGATGATTGGAGTTGGTTGATTCCAGGTAAAAGGATTCCGTGCAAGTGGGAGGGCTTTACAAGTGAGATAGCTCGAGTTCAAGGTTTCCATTTTCCTGTGAGGGTGAAGGTTATGTGAGACGGGAAGAGAGAACTCTGGATGGCAAGAGATATTGAGGCTTTGAACAGAAAAAAGGAGGCGTGGCTCATGTTCAGGCAGCTGGGACCAAGGGAATCCCTGGAGGTATACAGGGGATAGAGGAGTTTACTGAAGAAGGATATCAGCAAGGCCATAAGGGGGTATGAGGTAGTCTTGGCTGAGAAGATTAGAGTGAGTCCAAATTCAGTACAGTAAAAATAAAGAGCAACTAGAGAGAGAATAGGATGCTTTAAAATCCAAAACCGGCATGCATGCATAAAACCTCAAGAGATGGGTGAAGTCCTCAATTTCCCCTCTGTGTTTATCATGAAGAAATATATGAAGACCTGTGACCTTTGGGAGGTTAGTTGTGATATCTTGGTACAGTCCATATCACAGTAGAGATGCTGTTGGACATATTAGAACGCACAAAGTCAGACAAATCTCTTGGTTCTGTCCAGATAAATCTGAGAGCACTGTAAGAGGCGAGAGAAAAAGCTTAGGGACCAAGATCCCGGAAACCTGGGCTGTAGCAAATGTTGTGCCCTTATTCAAGAAGGGCTGCAAAAAAAAAAGCCTAGGAAATATAGACCAGTAAGCTTCACACCTGTTTTCGGTAAACCACTTGAGAAGGTTCTGAGAGATCAGATGTGCATGCATTTGGAAAGACAGAGTTTGACTTGGAGCAGTCAGCATGGCTTTGTGAGTGGCAGATCATGCCTTACAAATTTTGTTCGAGATTTTTGAGGAAGTGGCCAGGAAAGTTGATGAGATCAGGGTTGTAGACATATTCTATATGGATTTCAGTAAGGCCTTTGATAAGGTTCCACATAGTAGGCCGCTCTAGAAGGTTAGATCGCATGGAATCCAAGGTGAACTGGCAAATTAGACTGAGCTGCCAGTGGAAGTGGTTGAAGTGGGCACACTAACAACATTGAAAAGGCAATTGGACAAATACACAGATAGGAAAGGATTAGATGTATACAGAGCAAAGGCAGGGAAATGGCAGATTGGTAGATGAGGGGCAATTACACCATGGTGTGTTGACGGAGCACGGTGGGTGTATTGGATGGGTGAGTACAGAGGGGGTTTCCATCCCAGAGGGTACCACACAACCAGCCCCACCGAGCATGGTCTGTGCTCACTACCAAATTCAGTGCAGTATTTGAGTTCTGAAGAAATGCCCAGCAATACAGGACAAGCATCAATAACCTTCTCCGCTCTGTCAGGATAAGGGTCACCGTATTCTGTCTGCTCCCTCACAATCACTGTATATCTGTGATTGCGACTACTCCCGAATAAGGCTCATGGTCCCCCACTCTCACTACTGCATACAACACCTTCTCTCTCTCCCTCTTTCTCTCTCTCTCTCTCTCCGTCCTTTGCAATACCTCCCACACAGTCATAGAACATTCTGGTGAATGCCGATTATAGAATGTTCTAGATAATGTACGAAATATTTCCCAGTTTCAGGAAAATGTTAGTGTCCCAGTGTGCAACACATAAGAGTCACTTGACTCACCTTAATAATATTAAACCAAAAACAACTTCTAAACACGTCTTGTTACAAATACAAATTCGAGCAGAGAACATTTTTACCCTCAGGCGTTATCTTGACCGTTATCTGAACTGTACCACTTTCCTTATTATGAATATTTCTTTTTCCCTTTGTCTGTGACTGTTTCTGTCTGTAACAGTTACACAGTCTCCCACTCAGTTGGCTGGACGGCCGGTTTGTGATGTAGAGGGAGGGCCACAGCGCAGGTTCAGTTCCTCACACTGACAGAGATAACCATGAAGGGGACATTCTCTCAGCCTCACCCCATCACCCGAGATGTGGTGATCCTCAGGATAAACCACCATGAATGATCTCTCTAATGAGAGTTTTTTGGGACGGTATTCTATCAATGTTAGCATTTTAATTTTAAAAAATATTTAAAAAGAGATTTTTAATATTATAATAAACCAATAACAACACAACTCAAATATCTGAAAAAAAATTACATCCAATAATCAGTAATTCTTTCACTAGCTCTGATCTCATCTCAATCACTCTGGGATGGAGCTCATCAGATGCAGCAACTTATGAAACTTCAATTCAATTAGATTTTCAATAACATACTCTGAATTAATTCTGATTTCCTGTAGTTTCCCATTTTTACCAGTCACTCTTTTCCCCAATATTTCTAGAAATTAGTTTCTGTACCTTCCTCTGTGGAAATGGAAACAATGCATTCCTCTCAGCAGGTAGATGGCTGCAGTCAGCTCGTGAATATATTGGAGGACTGCACTTCAGAGATGGTGGATATATTACCCACTGCTGCCTGCAAAGTTCCAGTATCAATCCAGTTTAATTCATCGTGAGTGCCAGCACATTCCTGTCCCTGGTATGAGACGACAGGTTATAATGAAGGAGGGGATACAGCTCAGTGACAACCTCAATTTTGAGACAAGCTGGTATTACACTTTACACCTGAATGGGTGCAGCTTCGACAAATGTTCCTGGAAATCCCAGAGAGTATAGTACAGTGCCCTGCTCCTCCCTGTTTACACAGCTTCCATTCTTTGTAGTCGTAGCTCCACTTGTTTACCATGGACCCAGACACACTGCAAATGCAGTATTCAGAGTGGGGTCCACAGACCTTCGGGGCTCCCTGAATGAACCCAGTAGCTGACATCACAATCCTGAGAACACCATCCACAGAACCTCCACTGACTTTCTAGATGACAGCAACAAGTCAATTCCCCACACCCACAGTGCATTCACTCAGTGTTGAAAATGCCTCGGGCTCCTCAGTTTCGCTTCCGGGCTGAGAAAGCTCTTACATCTCCATACAGTCGTACAATAATAGTTCCTCTCTCCAAAGAAGCAGTTGACAATGGAACATTATGTTTATCTATATCTCAGCAACTACAAGTATTACTGATGGAGTTGATCACCACACTCAGAGACGAGAGATAGAGGGAACATAACTCACAGTAAGCAGGGACATCCCAGAATAAATTAGATATTCAGGAATATGTGAAAAGGGGAAATATTAGAATAACTTCCCGTTGTGTTTTCCTTCTAGTCCATCGTCAGCAATCCTTTTGTTTGTTTTACCTTTCTCTCTCTCTCTCACACACACACGCACTCTTTCTCTCTCTCTTTCTCTCTCTCTCACTGGACATCATCCACTCAACACAAACCTCCCGCTCACCCTTCCAAACATCCCTGATATCATAATGTTATTTCTCAGTTGCATTCAGTTTTTATAGGTTTACTGAACTCGAAACGGTATTCGTGTTTCTTCTGACAGACTGCCATACCTGCTGAGATTCTCCAACATTCTTTCAGACGGTGGAGAATTTTATTTCAGATCGCCAGCAATCACATTTCCTTGGTTATTTCACCTTTAATGTTGTTGTTTCGCGGGATGCCAGCATCACTGGTAAGGGCAACATTTGTTGTTCATCACAACTGCCCTTGACCACGCGGCCATTTGTCAAGGCAATATGGAGGCAACCATATTGTTGTGGGTCTGAGGTGACACTAAATTCAGACAGGGCAAACATGTTGGGTTTCTTTACCGAAGGTTATCAATAAAATAAGAAAAGAAATCCTGATGTTTTATGGTTACCATGTGTGAAATTAGGTTTCATTCCAATTTTTGCCATTGGAATTTAAATTTAGTCATCGACTGTGGTAGGATTTCAGGCAATGCTTCTGGATTCATATCCTGTGTCACTGAATTACACCGTATGTGACATTATTACTCTATTTAAGAGTCCCTGTTGTGAAGTAACTGTAGAGACAAGAACATGTTTGTGGTCAAACTATTTGGAACTGGAAGAGAGGTCAGAAGAGAACTGAAGCCATAAAATTTGTCGTTAATGAAGGGGTAGGTGATGGCGAAGTCAGCAACAGAACTCAGGCAGAGCTGGAGATTGGGGATATTATGAAGGTGGGTGTCGGCAGGTTTGATGACAGAGAGAATATGGAGACATAAAACAGTTCACGGTAAAAAGGAGAGTCAAGGTTCCGAACAGTCTTATTCCTTCTCAGATGTTTATGAGTACGTAGTTTGGAAATGCATGAGAAGGAAGTGGCGTTTGTGACGGAAAGTTTATGTATTTGTTAAATATAATCAACCAGAATAGCAATAACATTCAGCATCATTTATAGAATTGACAGAGATAATCTTACCAGGAACACCAATAATAGCGAGGATGGGATAGTACCCAGCTTGAATAATGTACAGTACTGATCGTATCCGCAAAGATAACTCCGGCCAATCCTGAGAAAGATAGTAAAGACCCGAGAATAAACTCCTGTTCATTGTTGGAACATTCCAGCCTAATGTTCTCAGATTTTGATCCATTGTTGGAACATTCTAATGTTCTCAGATTCTGATCTCTCTCTCTCTTTCTCTGTAGCTGCTGATCCCAATCCTGTTGAGGTTGACTCTACCCCGAATACTATGGCATAACAAGGTGAAGTAAGTCCCTCATTATGGAACGAGGGAAATCCTCCAGTGACCCAGTTAGGTCCAGCAAGACTGATATTAATCACAGTCACTGAACAAACAGCTCCAGTTAACCCATTTCACGGCAACTCTGATATGTCACAATAATACTTGGTTTGGGTGGGATTTTGATATCACTGATTATTGGTGTAATGGCATATCTCCAGTTGTAAACTTAGAGGTGAGGGAGCGAGATGATTCTTTCCCATCACAAGCTCGATGATTCTGCTGTGTTTTGGTAGTGTAGGAATTGCTGGTCTCCCGAGGCCGTCTGTATCTGATCACCAGGCCTGCTGCATCTTTTCATTTTATTTATTTATGTTTAACTTTGACTTTTGTCTGTCCAGCATTTAACGGCTCAGGTGGGTTTATGCATTTTTGAGAGACACCTACAGAGCCATAGACGATGTAGATACAGTCCATTCCTTGTATTCTTGCAGCCGCGGACTGGTCCTGTGGAGTGATGGTCAAACTCTCACAGAACCAGGATTCTTAGTTTTACCTTTTTACCTGGGGTCTCAGCAGGGTTGGAAGGCAGGAAATCTCTCCCGGGTGCTACACATTGACTCTGTGATTTCTCTTGGAACTGTCTTTTAATGTTCTTTCCTCCTGGATTGGGGAACTGCATGTCAGTTTCCTGCATATGTTTTTTGACATTTGTGTGCTATTGGATGATGCCATATTGGAGCAGTTACTGTATAGTAGTTAAATAAACTATTATTCTGCTAAGTCTTCCAACAGAATTATGTTATTGCAAGTTCCTCTTCCTTTTGTTGTTGTCTTTTATCAACAGTTTTCGAATAAATTGTGTTTTGCTTAATGACGAATAATTTGATCAAGTAAATTCTATCTCAAACACAGCACCTCATATATACCAGGGGAATGGGCCGAGCTGGAGGAGTGATAAGCATGTCAGGAATTATGTCAGATACTTAATCCATCTCTCAGATCCAGCCCGGACATGTATAAGCCCAGATGAGATACCTGCTCAGCATGAAGCACTGCGTAGACCGGGCTAGTGTCCTACTCAGCAATCCGTCGAGGATCGAACATTATTTAGAGCTCACCAGTTCACGACTTATCTGTTCAACAGTGCACTGATCTATAAACTTGTACTAGATGATCTGTTCAGCACAGGGTGCTGTGCAGAACATACAAAGGCATTGTTCTATACACACGGACTGGATATCTGTGCAGTATGGGGAGCTGTGCAGTGAATAGCAGTGAATTTATCTATTAATGTGGAGCAGTTACCTTCCCAGCATACACAGCAGTGTACACCAATCACAGCATTGCTGAGTAACACTGTGTTAGATCACTGCCCAGCGAGGGGAAACTTGCAGCTCATGCTGGAAGTGACAGGATGTGCAGCAGCTCTCCATTTACAGGTCCATATCTCCATTGTGGCATGACACGGGAGTGCTGTGGGTGTGAAACTCACTGCCAGAGAGAGATGGCGGGGGAATCAGTTTAAATACCAACAAATGGGAGGAGCTTGGTTACAAGACAGGGGGAGATTGAGAGAGAATTTCAGTGAAGGATCTGATGGTAGGTTTAAAAATTGTGAAAGGAAAACATTTCGATAGCAGCTTGCAATATCGGCCACTGTTTACAGGAATGGTGGGTGAGCAGGATATTGGTGTAAGTTAAGATGATGGAGTGTTTTGGAAAAGCATTTGTCCTGCAGCTTTGTATTTGGGAGTAGGTCAGAAGAGTCTTCACTCATTGGGCAGAATCTGACAATAATTTGTCTCAGTGCCATTTTCATTGAGTGTGACAGAAGGAATGTCCGCACAAGGCAGAGCTAGTTTCCTGGTGTTATCTTATCGAACTCACCTCATTAACTATCCACATCACGCCATGGTGTCCCTCTCATTCAATGCCAGCCCTATTCTCCCACACATCATGGCTGGAGGTACACACCATGTCCCGGATGCCCCTGGATATTCAGTGATCCCTGGTACTGCTGCCATCATTAAAAGGCCAAGGGGCACACGGTTGACCTTTCTCAGTTTGGAGCTGCCCTGCACAGTTTACCCCGAGCATGGCAGATTGGGAAATTACACCACAGCTTGTCGACAGGGGCACGGAAGTCCTGGTGAATGGTCTAGTACAGAGGGGGACAATTCTCTTCCCAGAGGGAGCCACACCACCAGACTCACCGAGCATGGTCTGAGCACACCACCCAGCTCAGTGAAGTATCTACGGTCCGAAGAAAAGTCCAGCAACACCGGAAAAGCACCTTCCCCGCTCTGTCAGGTTAAGGGTCACCGTATTCTCTCTACTCTCTCACACTCACTGTATATCTGTTAGAGCCTTCCCCAGAATAAGGCTCCATCACTCTCACCACCGCAATCCAGCACCTTCTCTCTCTCTCTCTCTCACCTACGCAATACCCCCACATGGTTATAAAATGTTGTTATGAGTACAGTTTCTATAATTCTCTGGATGATATCGTTTGTACAATGTTCCAGATAATTTTAAAAACAATTCAACTTGAGAAAAATATTCATCCCCCAGTATGTAACGCATCAGAGGAAGGAGCAGAGTTTTACTTTTTTTAAAAAAATCACTCAGAACGAAAGTGCATCATGAGGCCATTAAGCCTCTCAAATATGCTCCACTATTCAGGCAAAGGGAGCACCTAAACACTTGAAGACTCACTCTCTTCTTGAAGACAGGCGCCAATTTGGAGTTTCGCCAGTTTCACTGCAGCACTCCTGTAATCCCAAGAGTGATGGAATATTTCACACAGTGCTACCAGTCACTCTGTAACCACTTCTATAAAAGCAAGCTATGAATTACTGATGAGGTGTTTACCCTTGGTCTTTTCTGTTTGAGAAAAGCCTTGTTCGTTTTGTTAGAAACAGTGCAAAACCTTCATCTGACTACAATTTTGTTTATAATATTGAAACACTTTGTACCTTCCCCTGTGAGGAACGATGTAAAATACTGTTTTAAATTCTCTGCCTGTTCCCTGAAACCAGTTCCCCAGTCACATCCTCCAGGTGTCCCACATATTCTTTACTGCCTTTCTTCTAAGGGTCACACGCACATCATGAACGTTTTTTATTCGATATGGGAAAACTCTTGTGGTTAGTTTTTTTTTCATATTTCTTACCAGTTTTGGAATATTTTTCTTTGTATTTTGTTTTGTACAATCTGCTCTGGTTCCAAAAGCAAACTTTCCAAATGTGGCCAACGCTAGAACTCACCAATATGAATTCTTTAGTTTGTGATTGATTAGTATCTTCACAGCCTTTGTGTATCATGGGTGGTTCATCTTCACATCTTCACATCATCTTCGTTTTGACCAGAGTCAATAATAGCTGAGCGTTATTAAGCAGTACCTGCTTAAATGTTCCCCCACCCCCCAACACATCTGCTGACCTTTACCTGTGTCTATTTCCACACTCCGTATTTGACCAGATATATTACATAAATCTGCATTTGAAACGCCTGGCTCTTTTCAGTCATTCAGGGGGAACCTACATATGTGGCTGAACACATGGAGAGTGACTCCATTGTGTCAGTTTTTCTGGCTCTGTGATTTCTGTTCAATGATGTCACATTCCAGTGGGAAGCTTCCTACATGACATCCTTTACTCTCAAACTAGAAATGCCCTCACTCTGATGGACTGAGCCTTCAGCTGTGACTGTGCCGTCTCCCTCACTTCTGCCCTCACTCCATCCCCTCCTTCCCAGAACAATGATAGATCTCCCCTTGCCCTCACTTCCAACTGCACTAGAAGCTGCATTTACAGAATCATCCTCTGCCACTTCCACCACCTCCAGCAGGACAGCACTATCAAACATATTTTCCACTCCCATCCACTTTCAGTATTTCACAGAGAGTATTCCTTCTGTGGCACTCTCCATCACCCCGAACATTTCCTCACAACCCCATGGCACATTCCCATTTAAATGCAGAAGCTGCAACATTTGCCCATTCACCTCTTCCCTCCTCACTGTCAAAGACCCTAAACACACCTTTAAGGTAAATTAGCATTACAGTTGTACTCTTTCAATCCAGTTTCCTGTCATTGCTGCTCACAGTGCAGTCTCCTTTACATTAGTGAGCCAAACAGAAACTGCTTTGAGGAACATCTCCACTTTATCTGTAGGAATGATCATTTCCTTCTGATTGCTCCCCATTTCAATAACCTACATTTCTGTCAGGATAATGAGAATTCTTTGAGGAGGTAACGACGCGTTGAACCAGAGACAGTTACCTATCTGAACTTCCAGAAGGCCTCTGATATGGTACTGCACAGGCGGCTGCTGAGTAAGATAAGGACCCATGGTGTCAGAGGCCAGGTACTAGCATGGATAAAAGGTTGGCTGTCTGGCAGGAGGCATAGTGAGGATAAAATTGTCCCTGTCAGGATAGCAGCCGGTGACTACCAGTGTTCCACAAGAGCCAATGTTGAGACCACAACATTTCACCTTTTTGGTTAATGATCTGAGTGGGAGGACAGAAGGCATTCTGACTACGTTTACAGATGATGCAAAGATAGGTGGACGGGCATATAGTATTGAGGAGGCAGGGAGCCTGCAGAAAGAATTCGACAGTTTAAGAGAGTGGGAAAAGGAGTAGCAGATGGAATACAATGTGGGGCAGTGTGAGGTCATGTACTTTGGTATGAAGAATACAGGCATGGACTATTTACTAAATGGGAAAAAATTCAGAAATCTGAGCAACAAAGTGACTTGGGATTCCAAGTGCAGGATTCGCCTTACATAAACTTGCAGGTTGAGTCAGTAGTTAAGAAGACAGATACAATGTTGTCATTCATCTTGAGAGGAGTAGGATATAATGGTGTGGTTTCTGAGGCTTTCTAAGGCTCTGGTCAGACCACATTTCCAGTATTTTGTGCCTCATACCTCAGGAAGGATGTATTAGCCTTGGTGTGTGTCAAGAGAAGGTTCACCAGAAATGAAAAGCTTAACACGAGGAACGTTGGAGGACTCTGAGTTTATACTCGATGGAGATTAGAAGGATGAGGGGGGATCCAAATTGAAACTTACAGAATACTGAATTACCTGGATAAGACAGAATTGTGAGGACGTTTGCACAGGAGGACACAAGCTTAGAGCAAAGTGAAAACCCATCAGAACGGAGATAAGATGAAACGTCTTTAACTAGAGAGTGGTGACATTGTGGAATTCCTGACCACAGAAGGCTGTGAAAACCAGATCATTTGACACCAAAGATATAGCCAGGAAAGGGACTGAGGATCTGAAACGTGACTATAGAGAGTCAGTTTGGAAGCTGAAGAGTAGGACGAGTAGTGATCTCAGCTTTGCTACGTGCCACGAGCTAGTGAGATGAGGAACAGTCGGAGAATGCACCTTTACACGTGGCTGCGTGGCTGGTGCAGGATATCTTTTGGGTAAGGTGGGACCTGTACATGAAGGACGGGTTGCACCTGAACTGGAGGGGCACAAATGGCCTGTTTGGGAGTTTTGCTCGTGTGATTCTGGCCGGTTTAAACGAGTTTAGCAGGGGTGTAGGAATAAGACCGCATGTCTGAGAGGGGGTTAGTTGCAGACGGGACAGTGACAGGATATATTGAATCTATCAGGAAGGTTTCTCACGCGATGAAACAATGGGATCAGTTAAAGTGCGTCTGCTTTAATGCAAGGAATGTCCGAAATAAGAGTGATGAACTTAGAGCATGGATCAGTACTTGGGGCTACGATGTAGTGGCCATAACGGAGACTTAGGTTTCACAGGGGCAGGGATGGTTGCTTGATGTTCCAGGGCTTAGAACGCTTAAAAATGTTTCGGGGCAGCACGGTGGCACAATGGTTAGCACTGCTGCCTCACAATGCCAGAGACCCGGGTTCAATTCCCACGTCGGGGAGCTAACTGTGTGGAGTTTGCAAATATCCCCCGTGGGTTTCCTCCCATGATCCAAAGATGTGCAGATTAGGTGAACTGGCCATGCTAAATTGCCCGTAGTGTTCATTGAAGGGATAAATGTAGGGAAATGGTTTTGGGTGGATTGCTCTATGGAGGATTGGTGTGGACTTGTTGGGCCAAAGGGCCTGTTTCCACACTGCAAGTAATCTAACAAAGAATAGGGTAGGTGGAAAATGAGGAGGAGGTATAGAGTTGCTAATCAAAGAGTGCGTCACAGCTACAGCAATGAAGGTTGTTGAGGAAGGTTTGTCTCCTCAGTCAGTATGGGTGGAAGTTTGGATTAGCAAGGGAACAGTCACCGCATTTGAGGTTTTCTACAAACCACCTAATAGCAGTAGAGAGATTGAAGATCTCATAGGCAGGCAGATTCTGGAAAAATGCAAAAGTAGCAGGATTATTGTTATGAGTGATTTCAACTTTTCCAATGTCGACTGGAACCTCCTAAGTGCAGATGGTGTGGATGAAGCCGTTTTTGTCAGGTGTGCTCAAGACGGTTTCCTTGCTCAGTATGGAGACAGACCGACGAGGGGAGAGGCTATTTTGGATTTGGTGTTCGGCAACGAGCCAGGACAGGTGTCAGAACTCACGGTGGGAGGGCACTTTGGTGAAAGTGATCACAAATGCCTCACATGTAGCATCGGCTGTGAGAGTGAAAGGAGCAGTTTCCCAGGGAAGATATTTAATTTTGGAAAAGGAAATTATGATGCTATCAGACATGAATTAGGAAGGATAGACTGGGAGCAATTGTTCCATAGAAAGGGCACAGCAGACATGTGGAGACTGTTTAAGGAGCAGTTGTTGTGAGTGATACACAAATTTGTCCCTCTGAGACAGGTAAGAAGGAGTAAGATTAAGGAACCTTGGATGACGAGAACAGAGGAACGTCTCGTCAAAAGGAAGCAGGCAGCTTGCGTAAGATGGAGGAAGCAAGGATCTAGCACAGCTTTAGAGGATTACAGGCTTGCTCGAAAGGAGATCAGAAAAGGACTGAGGCAAGCCATGATGGGGCACGAAAAAGGCTTGGCAAGAAGGATTAGGGAGAATCCAAAGGCATTTTACTCATACGTGATGAATAAGAGAATGATCAGGGAGAAGATAGGGCCAACCAGGATTAGCATAGCGAACTTATGCGTGGAGTCTGAGCAGATAGGGGAAGCCCCACGTGAGTTTTTTGATTCGCTTTTCACCAAGGAAAGGGAACTTGTTGTAAATGAAACTTAGAGGAGCTGGGCCAGATCAGTCTTGACCAAATCAAGATTGATGAAGATGATGTGCTAGCAATTTTGGAAAACATTAAGATGGATACGTCCCTCGGGCCAGACCAGATTTATCCGAGACTGCTCCGGGAAGCAAGAAAGGAGGTTGCTAAGCCGCTGGTGAGGATATTTGCCTCCTCACTCTTCACAGGAGTCGGACCAGAGGATTGGAAGGAGGCGAATGTTGTTCCTTATTTCAAGCAGGTTAATAGGGAAATCCCTGGCAATTAGAGACCAGTCAGTCTTACGTCTGCGGTCAGCAAAGTTTGGAAAAAATTCTGAGGGATAGGATTTATGACTATTTGGCAAAGCATTATGTGATTAAAGGCAATCAGCATGGATTCATGAGGGGCAGGTCATGCCTCACAAATCTTATTGATTTCCTTGAGGAGGTGTCATGACAGGTCAACGACAGTCGAGCAGTGGATGTGGTGCATGTGGACTTCAGCAAGGCATTTGATAGGGTTCCCCATGGAAGGCTCATTCATAAAGTCAGGAAGTATGGGATACAGGGAGATTTGGCTATCTGAATTCAGAATTGGCTGGTTGGCGGAAGGCAGACAGTGGTTGTAGATGGAAAGTATTCTGCTTGGAGGACAGTGTTGAGAGGGATCCCACAGGGCTTTGTTCTTGGGCCTCTGCTCTTTGTAGTTTTTATAAATGACTTGGATGAGGAGGTTATAGTGTGGGTTAGTAACTTTGCTGATGACACAAAGGTTGGAGGTGACGTCGATAGTATAGAGGGCTACTGTAGGCTGCAGCACGACATAGACAGGATGCAGAGCTGGGCTGAGAAATGGCAGATGGAGTTCAACCTGGATAAATGTAAAGTGATGCATTTTGGAAGGTCAAATTCGAATCCTGAATATAGCAATAAATACAGGATTCTTGGCAGTGTGGAGGAACAGAGTTATGTGGGTGCACAAGTGCATAGATCCCTCAAAGTTGCCACCCAAGTGGATAGGGTGTCAAGAAAGCATATGGTGTTTTGGCTTTCATTAATAGGGGGTTCAAGTTTAAGAGCCGTGAGGTTTTGCTGCTGCTCTACAATTCCTGGTGAGACCACACTTGGAATATTGTGTCCAGTTGTGGACGCCCTACTATAGGAAAGATACAGAGGCTTTGGAGAGAGTGCAAAGAAGGTTTACCAGGATGCTGCCTGGCTTGGAGGGCTTGCGTTATGAAGAAAGATTGAACAAGCTTGGATCTTTCTTTCGGGAGACAAGGAGGAGAGAGGAAAGCTGATCGAGGTGTACAAAATAATGAGAGGAATGGATAAAGTCAATACCGGGAGACTTTGCTCCAGGGCAGGATTGACGAGTACGAGAAGTCAGAGTTTGAAGACTTTAGGAGGAAGATCAAAGTGAGACATCAGAGGTAGGTTCTTTATGCATAGATTAGTGAATGCATGGAATGCGTTGCCAGCTTTGGTGGTGGAAGCAAAGTCATTGGGGACATTTAAACGACTGTTGATTAGGCACATGGATAGCAGTGAGTGAGGGGCGCGTAGGTTAAATTACTACATTTTACATGAGGATTAAAGCTCGGGACAACATCGTGTTCTGTACTGTACTGTTCTATGTTCTATGTTCCGTTTAGTATATTTAAAACAGACTCAGATAAGGTTTGATTGACAAGGGGATCAAAGATTACTGAGAGGAAGCAGGAAAATGGGGTTGAAAATCTATCATTCGTGATCGAATGGCGGAGCAGACTTGATTGTCTGAATGGCTTCATTTCTGCTCGTATAGACTTGTGGTCTTATAATATTTCGGCCCTGGATGGCACGGTGGCTCAGTGGTTTGCACTGCTGCCTCACAACATCAGGGAACTGGGTTCGATTTCCTCTGTGT
The DNA here is from genome assembly GCF_047496795.1 of Chiloscyllium punctatum. Lineage (NCBI taxonomy): Eukaryota > Metazoa > Chordata > Chondrichthyes > Orectolobiformes > Hemiscylliidae > Chiloscyllium > Chiloscyllium punctatum. The sequence goes on from NC_092752.1 coordinate 99,547,937, forward strand.
GTTGTAGTTTCCTGCCACAGTTCAAAGTTGTGCAGATTAGGTGAACTGGCCATGCTGAATTGCCGATTGTGTTCAGGGATGTTGATGTTAGGTCAATAGTCAGGGGTCTATGTATAGTATTAGGGTAGAGAATGGATAGATTCACATATTCTTTGGAGGGTCAGTATAAACATGTTGGGCTGAAGGGCCTGTTTTCACACTGTAGGGATACTAAGAAAATGCATTTTCTTAGAATCCCTACAGTGTGAAAACAGGCCCTTCAGCCTAACAGGTTTATACTGACCCTCCAAAGAGTATGCGAACCAATCCCATGAACACAACCCAAAGAGTATGCGAACCTATCCCATGAACACAATCGGCAATTCAGCATGGGCAATGAAGCACAACCCAAGCTCGAGTAACACCTCACTTTACACTTTGGTACGTTACAGTCTATAGGAGTTAATATTCAATTCCAGAACTTCACATCCTGCACCCACTATGGCTGTTCTCCATTTTCCGTACACGCTCCCTCTGTGCTCCCTAAGTTTGTGTCTTGTTTATGTTGCATTCAACAGAGGAAATCAATTTCTAATATTTACACATTAATTTATACCCATTACATAACTGTGTCTCTTTCACCACAATTTAAAGCCCATTTGTCTTTTACACTGGGCCTCCAAACACTCTTTCCCACTTCTGCCAAGATACTAAAACACTTCTTTCCAATCATTTGCACTTCTATAGAATATTTGCACTGGACTTGAAACATTAACATTGTTTCTATGTCTCTGAGATGCTGCCAGACCCACTGAGTTCCTTCAAAAATGAAAAGTTACAGAATACATTTTCCATATAGCAAAGATCATTGGATACAGGAAATCTGAAATAAAAACAAAAATTGTTGGACTTACTGGGTGCTTTGAGGAATAATCACAGAACCCGAAAGATTACCTCTGCTTTCACTACACAGATGCTGTCAGACTTGTCAGTGTCTTCAGCAATTTCTGTTTTTGAACAAGTTTCAAACATGTTTGTCAAAGCTGCTCACACGCCCTGTCCAACATGGAGCGCCATACACTGGGAAGTGAATGATCACGCAAGGTATACAAATTCATTTGTTCTGAAACTACATAAGGCTGTCATCACCGACACTACAGAGCTCTTAATCATGGTCATGGAGAGAAACAGAGGGAAACACATTCACTTTAAAGAGAAGATGGCATTCCCGGAGGGGAAGAGATTCAGGTGAAAACGTTAAATGCTTTTGAGGAATGTGACAAATTGGATGCATGGCATCATGAAGATACCCTAACAGGATGAGAATTCTTCAAAAAGGAAGTGTTCCCACATCAGAAACCAGGATAGGGCACTGTGTACAGGGGAGAAGGGTGACCGTGTCCCCATGCAAATTGAGGACAGGCAGCAGAATTATATTGCAGAAATTGCGGCTCAAACTGGGCATTCATGTGATGCTGCACATCATCGCAGCTGTAGTAGCAGAAGCAGTAGTAGAATTATATTCAACCACAATATAATCTCTCAGTCTACCATTACCATAAAGCCGATCTCCGGTTCAGTGATGAGTGTGGGTGAACATGCCACGGTCAGAACCATGTGTACCTAAACCTGAGGACAACCCATTCAAGCTACCACACTTACTGCTTTCATTAACAAACAGCAGAACTAACATCTGATAGAGAGGACGCCATGATCCCAAGACTGTGACCATTTCTTTTAAAACCAGATATGAATTACTGCTGGCCTGTCTACTCTTAGTCTACTCTTAATCTGTTCGAAAAATCCTTGTTTCTTTTGTTTGAGATGTTTCAAGAACTTCCCTCCTATTAACATTTTGGGTACATCATTGATATACTTACTGTGCCTTTCCCTATGAGGAAAGATGTAAAACATGGGTGTAAATTATCTGTCTGCTCCCTGTAGCTAATTCTTCAGTCACACCCTCCAATTATCCTCAGTATACTTTCCTATATAATTTCACCGAAGGTCACACACTTATCTTGAACTTTTGTATATGCTCGGAAAAGCTCGTGCTGCTTGTTTTTGTATTTCTTGCCAATTGACTACATCTTGTCTATTCTGCCCTTTTCCTCGCTTTCTCGATTGATACAGCCATATAGCGCACAAACAGACTCTTTGGTCCAACTTGTCCATGCTGACCAGGTTTTCGAAACTAAACTATTCCCATCTGATTGCATTTTGCCCCTATGCCTCTAAGCGTTTCCCATTTATATGTTTGTCCTAATGAGTTTTAAATGTTGTAGCTGTACTTGCACCTCCAACTCATCCTCTGACAGCCCATTCCATATACACACATCACCCTCTGTGTGAAAATATTGATCCTTCGTCCATTTCACATCTCCCCTCTTTCACCTTAAACCTATTCCTTCTATGGTTGAACTCCCCCATCCCGTGGAAAAGACCTTGGCTTGTCACTCAATTCAAACCTTTCATGATTTTATAAACTTCTACAATATCATCCCTCAACCTCCTTCGCACTATCTGACACTAACTTCAAAAACAAACATTTAAAGATAAGCACTGCAAATTTGAGACAGTATTCAAATGACAGGTAAATAACACTAAGCCCAAGCTTCCTACTGTGATTTGTTTTTCTCCATGTTACAATACTCAGGCAGCAGGAAACTGTTACGAGTACCAATAAGAGGTCAAACACCTGAATTGCTTTGTCCAAACCGTGTGATATCACATCTCTGGCATGAACCATATAAGAAGGGGAATTCTTGTTCCACACAGTCAGCGTCGACCTTTAGCAGAGTGAGATGAAGGCTGAGTATACGTTTTGAAATTTGGATCACAGTGTGAATTCAGTGCAAAGGGGGAGAGGTGTTTTCAATAAGGTTTATTCCAAGAATGATACTTTCCGGAGTGAGATGTGAGTGGGAGGGTGTAAAACAGCATGAATGGAGAGGCCGAGCCACACTGAGACCAGAGCAAAGTGACAGCACAAAACACAGCTTGATGCGACAGCAGAGTAGGTGGACTTGATCAAAGACTTTCAGGTGAAATGGGTTGGGGACCATAATGTGAGAGAATGTACTGTGTAATTTGAGAGGAAGAACCTGGAATCAGGAAGGGGAGATGAGCAGGGAAGAGGATGGAGCAGCAATGGCAGTGTTTTCTGCCAGGTAAATCAGGAAGCACAGCTGAAATTCATGCCTAACATCAGCTTATGGTCCCTGAAATAAACATTATAAAGCTGGCCCTCCACTAATGCTCATCAATATTATCCTTGAGAGCTTTTGTCAACCATGGGTTGTTCACCTGCTTATCGAGTTCTTCTATTTGAACAGAAACAATAATTACTGAGCGGTTTGGGATATCTGCTTGAATGTCTGGTCAAAAATACTCACTGACCTTCCTCTTCGTCTATTTTCCCGTTCCGCTTCAGACCAGATGTGAGGCAGAAATCCTCAATGTAGATGCCTGGTTCATTTCAATCATTCAGGGGGAACTCCCGCATGTGGCTGAACACATCATCAGCGGAGGCTGACTCCATTCTCTCAGTTTCTTCATCTCTGGTATTTCTGTTTGATGATACCACATTCCTGTGTCCTGCGTCTAATGTGACCTCATTTTCCTTCAAACCAGAAATCCCCTAACTCTCGTGGCCAGGGACTTCATCTGTCACTGTCCCATCCCCCACGGTGTTGCCCTCAATCCGTCCCCTCTATCCCAGAACAATGATAGATTCCTTTTTGTCCACACTTCTTCCTGCACTAGAATCCATGTTCACATAATCATCTTACGCCATTTCCACCATCTCCAGCAGGACAGCACCATCAAACACATCTTCACCTCCCGCCCACTGTCAGTATTTCGCAGGAACCGTTCCCTCTCTGTCCCCTCCATCACCCAAAACACTTCCCCACTCCCCCATTCTACCTTCCCATGCAATTGCAGAAATTACAACACTTGTCATTCACCTTTTCCCTCCTCACTGTCCAAGGAACCAAACATACCATCCACATGAAGCAGCATTTCATTTGTAAACTTTCAATCTGGTCTCCTATCATTGCTGCTCACAATGCAGTCACTCTATATTGGCGAGACCAAACAGAGATTGCTTTGAGGAACACTCCCACTCTGTCTGTGGAAATAATCTTGACCTTCTCATTGCTTCCCATTGCTTCCCATTTCAATAACCTACCTTGCTCTCATGCTAACATTTCGGCCCTGGGCTGCTGCAATGTTCCAAGGAAGCACAACCCAAGCACGAGTAACAACTCACTTTACACTTTCGTACTGTAGGAGCAAATATACAATTTCACAACTTCACAGTCTGACCCCATTATAACTGTTCTGCAGTTTCCATGCATTCTCCCATCTGGCCTCCCTACGACCTTGTGTGGTTGAATCTTCTTTATCGTTCACTCAATAGAGAGAACCCCTTTTCCCCATTCACATTTTAATTATTAGGCTACTTCACATGATCTTCTCGTTCTTCACGACTAAACGCATGTTTGTCTTTTGCCACACCCTCTTTTACCCGTCAACCCACTCCCCACATCTGTCAATGGATTATAAATCTCATTTTTCAATCCTTTTCAGTTCTGAAGAAGTGTCATACTGGACTTGAAACGCTAACTGTTTCTCTGTCTCTGCAGATGATACCAGACCTGTTGAGTTTCTCTAGAAATGAATAGGCTCAGAACAAATTTGCAATTAAACAAATAACTATGGATACTGGAAATGAAAATGCAAAAATGGCTGGAGAAAATGGGAGCTCTGTGGGTGGCACGGTGGCACAGTGGTTAGCACTGCTGCCTCACAGCACCAGAGACCTGGGTTCAATTCCCGCCTCAGGCTCCTGACTGTGTGGAGTTTGCACATTCTTCCCGTGTCTGCGTGGGTTTCCTCCGGGTGCTCCGGGTTCCTCCCACAGTCCAAAAATGTGCAAGTTAGGTGAATTGGCTGAGCTAAATTGCCCGTAGTGTTAGGTGTAGAGTAAATGTAGGAGAATGGGGTCTGGGTGGGTTGTTCTTCGGCGGGTCAGTGTGAATTTGTTGGTCCGAAGGGCCTGTTTCCACACTGTAAGTAATCTAACCTAATGTAGAAGGTTCACTAGCCCTGAAAGATTAACTCTGCTTTCACTCCACAAGATGCTGACAGACTTGCTGCATTTCGTCAGCAGTTTCTGTTTTTGAACAAGTTCCATAGTCGTGTGTTAAAGCTGCTCAAACGCCCTGCCGAACACGGAGCCGTGCACTGGGAAGAGACTGACAATGCAATATGCACAAATTTCTTGGTCTGAAACTACATAAGGCTGGCATCTCTGATACTGCAGAGCTCTTAATCATGGTCAGGGAGAGAAACAGAGGGGAACACATTCACATCAAACTCAGAAGATGGCATTGGGGGAATGGAAAAGATTCAGATGCAAACGTTAAAGGGTTTGAGTAAAGTAACAAATTGGAGGCGTGATACCAGGGAGAGCAGAATGAGAATAGGAAAATGGAAGTGTTACCACATCAGAAACCAGGTTAAGACACTGAGTACAGGGCTGATGGATGAATGGGTCTTGGTGTGAACTGGGGGACAGTCAGTAGAATTGAATTGAACATATTGGAGCTCAAAGTGGGCATTCATGTGGTGCAGTACAATCACAGCAGCAGCAGAATTGTATTCAACTACAGTCTGTAACATTTTCCCCAGGATAATCCCTCAGTTTATCATTACCATCAAGCTGATCTATGGTTCAGTGATGAGTGCGGGTGAACATGATAGGGTCGGAACCATGTGTACCTAAACCTGATGACAATCCATTAAAGCTACCGCACTTGACTGGTTACGTTCAGCAGGACTAATATCTGATACAGAGGGCAAAATGATCCCATAACTAACAGATCATATCGAAGTAGTACAGTGCTGCCACATCCAGACATAAATGTCGATGGACTATGAAACAACTCACTGGAGGAGAGGACTCCGTAAATATCGCCACCCTAAATCACGGGACAGCCCTGTCCATCAGTGTAAAAGACATGGTTGTATTATCTGCACCTTCCTCAGCCAGAAGTGTTGAGTTGATGATCCACCTCACCCTCGCCATGCTGCCCGCAGGATCACAGATGCCAGTCTTTACTCGATCTGATTCACAGTATGTGACATGAAGAAACAGCTGAACACAGTAAAAACGAGAAAGGCAATGGGCCCTGACACCATTCCTGCAATCGGACTGAAGACTTGTGCTGCACAACAAGCCGTGTGCCTGGGGAAGCTGTTTCATTCCAGCTCCAACTCTGACATCTCCCTGGCAATGTGGAAATTTACTCAGCTATGTCCAATTCCATAACAAGGGAATAACAACAGTTATTCTACGCCTGAGTCCCATCGCGATAATCACATTGGTGGGAGTTCTTTTTGACAGAGCTGTCAAGCAGCACAGAAATAACCAGCCCAGTGTGGTTTCAGATAGGTCCCCATTGGAGATGGTGATGTTATGGAAAATTCACTGGATTACTTATCCAGACCAGGCTAATGCTCTGACAGCAATTGGACGTTATAATTAATAAAATATCGAGATGCTAATCCTCGAGTCATTAACAGTGACCTTGAATCCAATGTCGATTGTAAACACCAATTTCCTTCCTCAATGTACTTTCAGGAAGTGAATCTCTCGTGCTTTCCTGGTCTGGCCTAAACGTGACTCCAGACATACAGACATGTGAAAAACCCTTCAATGGTCTCGGAAACGGCCAAGCAAACACTCTATTGTATCAAACTGTTCTGGGGCAATTAAAGGATAAAACTGGACAGATCACCCGGCACCACTCTCAGTATTGGAACGGGAAATACTACCGTATTGACCCTGCAGAGATCTCCTTCCTAACATCTGAGAGCAGGTGGCAGCATTTACAGAGCTTTCCCACAGACTGCACAGAAACATCGGAAAATGACTAGGTCATTCAACACACTGAGCATCCTCCATTCTAGTTCATGGTGAAAATCTCCTCAATTCAGTTTGCCCGACACAGTGTTCATATCCTTTAGTATGATTAAACATCAGAACATACAAAGTAGGAACTACTGTATTCGCTTTGGTCCATCAGTTTAGATCCTCCATTCAATATACAGACAGTTATCCAGTCAAGGTGTGTTTATTTAGTGCAATTTCGCTGTAACACAATTAGTGAATTGTGCTCCTTTCTTTATAAAGCGAGCTCCCGTTCACTGTTATGTGAGTCCGTCTCTGGCACCAGAAGAACAGCAAATCCCATCCTCAGGATCCCTCTGTCTGCCAAATGCACCCTCAGTGTACTTAGCTAAAGCAGGAATGTAATCTGCTCTGCAAGCTTTGAAACTGAGCCTGAATGTGGGATTTGTAGTCTACATTTAGAAGGAAATTAATTTCAAACAGTAGGGGAATATCTTGGAGAAAACTGGAATTCCGCATTGGCATCACGTGGTCAGTCAGCTCGCGCGCTTTCTGGTGAAGATCTTGGTGAAAGGTACAGTGCTGTAGTCATTGAATGTAGTGTTAAAGTGTGACATTTACTGTTCTAACTCATTACAATATACGGTTCAAAGATTTATGTAGCCCATGGTATTGTTTGCAGGCACTGGGAGAACGTGCAAACTCCACACAAATAGTGACCCGACTCTGAAATTGAACCCAGATCTCTGGTGCTGGGAGGCAGCAGTGCTAACCACTGAGCTACCCACTGTGGGCAGCGCAACTTCCTGCACAATTCAACATTCGAAATGTGGCAAAACAGTAGGGAGATTCCATAAGTCCCCAAACTTGTCATTGAGCAACAGGAGGAGGACATTGAGATCTTGAGCGGCTTGGTCAGGAACAAGTGCAGGACATGCAAGCCATCGAAACTAGAGTGGAGGAACATCAGGAGGACATTCTTCCCATCGTGTGTGTAAAGCAGGAACAGAATGAGTCCAATCAGTCACCCATGCCTCTTACACAGCAATTGGAGCCGATCGTTTACAGCTTCGTGCCTATTTCACAGGTATTGAAACGGACTGTCGAGGTTATGGAAAGGGAAGAACTTCGAATAACCAACTTCACCCGGGAATGAAAAGTTATGAGCAAACGATTGGGACTGAAGACAAATTGTTCAAATCTATTATTAAGGAATTAACATCAGGAGATTTTGAATGTCAAACTACATTCCATCAAAGTCAACATGATTGTATTAATGATAAATCATGTTTGAATGATTTTCCTAAATTTATTAAGAAAAAGTTGGACAAAAACGTTGAATAACAGGGATCTGAAAGATGTATTATATCTGGATTTCAAGAAGGCATGCTTGACAAAAGATTAATATGCAATAAAAGAGCACACGGGGTTAGGACAATTTATTTGCTTGGAGAGAAAATTGGCTAACCAATAAAAACCATGGTATGGAGGTGCGAGCTTTGGACTGGGTTGAGTAAGGTCAATAATCGCATGGCACCAGGTTATAGTTTGACGCGTTTATTTGAAAACACAAGTTTTCATTGTACCGCTCCTTTGTTAGGTGTTAGAGAGAAAAGACCTTAGGCACAAAATTTATAAGGAAAAGATGAAGGGATTGCACAATACATGCACATGAAATGAACATACCAAAGATGGCAGCTAAATCTTTAATCGGTTAGAATGGGGATGGAGGTTTTCATTGATGAATATGCAAATCCAAGAGTTCCTTTCAAGTTCTGCCTGGAGATACCTCCAGGAATTATCAATGTAAAGGAGGTGACCCCTCCAGTCAGACAACTGGCATTTAGGCATTTGGTCTTGTTTGGAGTCTGTATGCGTCTTAACCTGGAATCAGTTTGGCTTTATTTCCAAAGTAGGAGTTCATAAAATATCGCATTGATTGACTGGCTACGAATGGCATATTTTGTTGTGAGAAATATTATGCATCTGGAAATAAAAACTGGCAAATGAAACTTACAGATTAGACGTGTGTGTGTATCTGTGTGTTTGCACTCACGTGTGTGTGTGCGTTTGAAAACAAGGTGGAGTGCCTGTGGGAGGGAGAGAGAGAGAATGTGTTTGTGAGAAAGTGAGGGGGAGTATGTGTGTCTTTGTGAGGGAGAGAGAGGGTGTGTGTGCGTGTGAGAGAGGGGAGTGTGTGTGTGTGTGTGTGCATGTGAGAGATGGGGGCGTGTTTGGTTGTGGGGTGGAGAGGATGAATTTGCATGGATGTATTTAAAGGGGACAGGGAAAGGATGTGTGTCTCCTCGTTAAAACACAGGAAGATTTGGCAGATCCCTTCCCCCCCCCCCCCACCCACACACACTCTGTGGTTTCAGAGCTTCCCCTCTCTGCCCCATTTGCTCTTCATTCTGCAGACCCAGATGTTGTAACAACAGTCACCATGACTCATCCAGAGTTGGGTCACCAAATCCTCAGGTCTCCCTGAATATCTGAGGCAGCTCACAGCACAACCTCCAGCAAACCATCCCCATCACCTACACTAACCTTTCTTTAACAGGAGTCAGTCAGAAGCACCTCATCTCCAAGTTAGAGTCCTGTTCCTTGACAATAATACTCTCGGGGTTTCCTCATGTTATGGACGGCACAATCATCTGAGAGGGACAAACACAGGCCTTCAGTGGTCAGGCACTGACCAAGTTTCAAAGACGTGTCTCAAAGCTGCTGGGACCCCCTTTCCAACTTGGAGCAACAGCCCGCCACATACCATTGCATTGTTTCTGCGCTTCATAATGCCAGCACTCAATACCCTCGGGATCCAAAAAACAACACCAGGGAAAGGTACAGAAAAAAAACAAACAATTAATTAACTGATAACATGTGGAGAAAATATGGATAAGGAGACAGGGGAGTGGGAGTAACTGGAGAAGTGAGGCAATGGTGAGTCCAATCACAAGAATGAGAGCATTATTTATAATTATTGCCAGAACAGTTGAAATGGTTAGTTACATCATATTGTGATTCTGCCTCACAGAACCATCCCAGACACCATAAAGTGGGACAAGGTACCAGCCAGAATGGAGAGCCATCCAGACCATGCTCGTGGACTAATCTATAAACTGGACTACCTGTCCAGCATGGGCACCATTGCAAAACATTGTCTGTATATTGCTACTAAACTTGCACTACAGAAATGTCTTGCACGGGAAGAATTGTAACCCATGCAGTGAGTGACAGAAAATAGGATCCCACAAATGTATGGCTCTGTGTCTCCACTGCCGAAATTGTGTGTGTGTGTGTGTGTGTGTGTGTTTTGATGGCAGTAGATATGTAATTTATTATTTGAGAGAGAATAGACACAGAGGATATCAGCTTAAATGTGAACAACTGACAGGGCTTTGTGTAATTAAAAGAGGGAGACTGAGGACCGTGTCATAGTCAGAGGTGACGATGTGCTTGTGAATATTAAAGTAAAGGCATTGCCAGAGCCAACAACAATATAAAGCAATCCGTACAGGAATGATGGGATTTTGGTCTGCCTTTAGATACAAGCCGTGGAATCATTCGCTTTATTAAGACTGTGTTCATAGCTGAAGGTTCAAACAGCAGATGGGATGAACCAGTGAAGTATAATCTGCAGTTGTCAATAGTTAAAATAAGAAATGACCAGGGTATGGTGTCAGCAATCAGCTTGTGGCCAAAGGGATCACCGTAGTTGTGACTCGTCTGTTTCAGCCTCAGTTATTGGCCAGGGATGAGATGGAGTCAGAGGAAAGAAATGGAGTTTGCATCCAGAACAGAAGACAGTGACCTCCAAGCTTTCAATATTTAAATAGCAAGTGCAGTGATGCAATGAATCCTGGTTCATGCCTGAAAGTGAGTAGGTCAACCAACAAGGCCCAGTGCCAGACCTACAGAAGGAGAGAAAGAATGAATAAGTTCACTGTTGTTTGTTGTGGTTTGGAGCGTGAATACTTACAGAGTACAGTAAATGAAAAGAACAGCAATACTGTCGCACATGGTTAATGCAAATAATATATTGACAGTGATACTTACCAGGGACACCAACAATAGCCAGGATAGGAAAATAAAAATATTGAATAATGTAAAGTGCATATCTGTTCTGCGATGGTAACGCGGATAATAAGTAGAAAGAATCCCAACATAATAGGATAACCTCCTGTCCGTTGTCGGAACATTCCAGTCTATTGTATTCAGATTCTGATGCACTGTTAGAACTGTCCAGCATAACGTTCGCAGATTCTGATCCACTGTTGGGAACTTTCCAGTCTAACATTCCCAGTTTCTGATCTTTCCCTCTCTCTGGACCAGCCGATACCTGTTAGTGCTATCAGTGATGCTCCCGCCCATACATATTGATTGGAGCCATTTTGTCATTAAAAGATGGAAACCCTCCACTGGCATAATTAGAATCCACGGAGACTGACATTAGTCACATTCACCAAATAAACAGGTTCAGTTGACCAGTTCCTTACATCATTTTACATAACAAAATGGAAGGGCACATTTACTCGGTTTGGATGGAATGGATAAGGGTTGCTGAGGGATAGACCATAAATTTTTCAATCTTTTAAATCTGATTTCGCTGTATGTGGGTGTATTGTCAGAACAATGAACTGTTGTGTATGTTTCACCCTGTTCATAAAAGGAGACAGGAATAAAATAACAGACGACCTGCATAAAATGTATGGTGGAGAATTTTCTCGATACCTTTGTGTAATGCTGCTCCAATTAGAACTTCCCTGTTATTAAGTCCTTTCTTAACCTTGTGACATCATTCAGAGCATTGAAACTGCTACTCAGGAACAAGGAGAAACAGGAGGTAGTCACTCAACTGCTCTAGACTGGGACACAGGGACAGGAGACAGTGTTCCAACTGTTCAAGATGGAGACACAGGGACAGGAGATAGTCACTCAACTGCTCTAGACTGGGACACAGGGACAGGAGGCAGTCACTCAGCCATTCGAGACTGGGATACAGAGAAATCTGGAGGCTTGTGAGGAACCAGATTTCTGTTCCCAAAGAACTGGGGGATTTGACACACTACCCTCCAGTCTGGGATACTAGGAAAGAAAAGGGAAATTGGCTTGTTACTAACAGAAATATCTGAATAAGTTGCATGAGCTAGCCGTTCAATCCTGCTCCAACATTCTTCAAAAACATGGCTGATCTGATTTTCATTCCTTCTTTCCATTTTACAGAGATTCCCCTCTCCGCAGCCTTTCCTCTATTTGTTGGTCATGTTTCAGATCTAGATGCTGTAACTACAGTCACCATGTTTCATCCAGAGTTGGGTCACCAAGGCCTCTGGTCTTCCTGAATTTCCACAGTAGCTTAAAGCGCAACATCCAGGAAACCATCCCCAGCATTTCCACGAACGTACAAAAACTAGAGTCAAGTTAAATGTTAGTCAAGTGCAAATGAGAAGCCTGGTCTGAATCACTAACAGTTGTGGGGATTCCTCATGTTACTGACCACCTGAGCAGCAGAGAGTGATTAACACAGGCATTCAATTGATAGGCACAGAGCAAGTTATAAAAATATGCTTCAAAACTGCTAAAACCGTACCCTCCAACATGGAGCACTGGGCAGGACACTGGGACACACACAGAAACAACACATGCACACAGACCCACACGTATACACAGACACATTAGCATCGTGTGGATATAACTAGATAAGTTATGCTTGAAGCTGGGATCAAGGCTTGTTGTGAGAAGGCAGGAGAATTGGCTTGAAAAGCATGTCCGCCATGGTCAATAGCTCAGTAGACTGAATAGGCCAAATGGCCTTTTTTCTGCTCTAATTATTTACAGTAACGGCACATGCATTTGTCTATGCTTGTACGTATACTTGTATGTGCATGTGTCTGTGTGTGTCCGTGTTTTTGTGTCTGTGTTTTTGTGTGTTTGAGTGTGCCTGAGTGTACATGTCTGTGTGTGTGTTTGAGTGCGTCTGAGTGTGCTTGTCTGTGTATGTATCTGTGTGTGTGTCTGTGTGTTTGTGCTCCTCAGTAATTTTAGAAATGGGAATATCAATGTACATTTTTGTAATTTATATTCTATTTGACATTCACCTTTCCATCATAGTTTGAGGAACCTTATTTTCGTCATGAATTTGTTATTTTAACAAATGAACGAAATCAACCTGACCTCTTCTGAGGATGACCCTGACCCAATGTGAGACCAATAACATTGGCCATATCATCAACCTGGTTACACCGATAATTTGCTGTGACCAATGGGGGAGTAACAGTAGAAAAGAAAGCAGTTACCTAACAACCCAAGGAACTCAGTTACCCAACAACCAGTAAGCCTGACATCAGTGGTGGGTGAATTGTTGGAGGGGATTCTGAGGGATAGCCAATTGCATGCATTGACAAAGGCAAGGATTGATTGGGGACAGTCACCATGGCTTTTTGCATGAGAAATCGTGTCGCACTAATTTGACTGAGTTTGTTAAAGAGGTGACAAAGCAGATTGATGAAGGCAGTATTGTAGATGTTTTCCATACAGACTAGAACAAGTTGATAGACAATGTTCTAGATATTCGGCAAGTCAGAAAGGATAGGACACATGGGAACCAGTGCACCGACGCCAAGTGAATACAAATTAGATTGAAGGGAGGAGACAGAGGTTGGTAGAGGATTGAATTTCAGACTGGAGGCCTATTTTAAGGTACGAGGGGAAATATTTTAGAGAGAAATTAGACGCAATGTTTTCATACAGGGGGAGGTGTCCATGTGGAATTAATTGCCAGAGGAAGTGGTGGAGTCTGGCATCTTGCTGGGTATCTGAATAAGGAGGTTTAGAGGAATATGAGTTAAATGATCTTAAATCAGATTCGATCATAATGGGATGTCTGGTCAGCACTTACACATTTGCATGCTATATGACTCGATAAGAGGGATGAGCAGAAATTCTAAACAGGCAATTCTCTTCCCCACAAGTTTGTGATGTCTCTTTGTTTATATTTATTCAACGCTGAGTTAGTTAAATATTGGACAGAGAAGTGATTCTTGCATAACGGCACATAGACAGGAAAGTGGAGCTGAGACCACAACCTGATCAGCCACAATCTTAGTCCCTGGTAGAGAAGGCTCAAAGTGCCTAATGACCCACTCCTGCTCCTCAGTCCTATGTTTCTGTGTTCCATTCAGCCCATCAAGCCTGCAAGACCGGAGCAATTAGAGGCTAGCTACCCCTTTCACAGAAATAGAGGAGACCATTCAGCCCCTCAAAACTGTCAAACCCTGTTTGGGATTGTTTAGAAAGTGTAATTGGAAAACCCCTGCTGTGGTATGAAAGAGGCTCCTCATCACTCATAACCGAGGTTCCCCTTTCTGCAATTTGAGCTTCGTTTGTTGGTCAAGTTGTAGACCCAGTTTCACTGTGAGTACAGCCGCCATTCCTCACCCAGAGATGGTCCAGACAATCTGGCAATATTCAATAACAGACCTTCCAGGAAATGAACAGCCTCTACTTTCCAATAATAGAATGCGAGAAGGCCACAAAAAGGGATATGTCATTCATCCACACGCCACGACACCACCAACCCCCACCACCATTCCCCCACCCCTCCCCGCAAGCATGTCTTCACCCACAATAAGGTCTAATATCCTCTTTCATGTCTAATTCTTCATAGCCCTCAACTCTGGTCAAATAGCACTCCATGCCCCCACACTGTGACCTATTGATATGAGCAAAAGACATGAACACAAGGGCTCAGGGAAGAGTGACCGGCCCTGACATCAAGGCAGCATTTAACTAAGGATGGTCTCAAGAAGCCAGAGCAGGATTGTGCTTAATAGGAATGAGTTGTAAACTTCCCTGGTTAGAGTGATTTAAAGCATAAAGCACAATGATTGTGGTTTGAGGACAAATGTCCACGCAGTCCTGGACATGTCTGCAAACGATCCTCAAGGTAGCTTCCTCAGCACAAACATCTTCAGCTGCTTCATAAATATCTTGACCCCATCATAAGATTAGAAGTGGTGGTGTTCACTGACGATCACACAATATTCAGGAAAAATGTCCCCCTTCATCTCCTGAAATAGTCTCTGTCCATGTGCAACAAGACCAGGACAACAGTAAGGCTTGTGCTGTTGGAAGTATCGGTAACATTCATGTAACAGTGCTGCTGGACAGTGCACAATTCCACAGTTAAAAGGAGGAGATTATTCAGCGCCTCACGCTGGCTTCACAGGAATATAAGGAAGTCATTCAGCTTAATTAAATTATTAGAGAAGTGTAGAGATAGCCCATTTTGTGCCTCCAACCAATTACACGGAAAGAGAAGGAGTCACGTGTTATGGACGACAGCAGAGCTCCTCAAGAATATTTGAAGGCATTGGCCTAGCCTCTATTAATAATTAAGTGTTCTGATGCAGTAATATCGCAAAAAATATGTACTTGGCAAAAAGGAAAGATCAGACACAGATTCTCAGATGCAGTTCTACAATCGAGGAGGGAAAACAAATCAAGTGAAAATTTAGAGAGTTGCAGCCAGGAGACTTCCACTGAAGCTTCCAACTCTGTGGTGACCCCAATAGCTTCTGATGTTACTGATAAACCAGAACACTTCCTGTAATATGGCTTCCAGAACTGCACACAATATTCTATCCATAGCCTAACCAATGACATGTTTAACTCAAATTATGTCGCCTCGATGAATGAACACTATGCCTACAGTCCCGTGTGATTTCTTAACTGGTTATTATACTGTCCAGTCACATTCACGGATATGTGAAGAAACACCCTCTGACCTCCCTAGTGCTCAGCTATTCATTGAATTCTCCCCTGTCTGGTTACTTCTTACAAAGTGCATCACCTCGTATTTATGAGGGTTCCATTCCATCTGCCATTGATCTGACCATCTGACCATTCCACCTGTATATTCCTGTAACATAAGGCCTTCCTCCTCACTGCCAACCACCTGGCCAATCTTTGTGTCAACAAAAAATTACTTATTACTGTCAGCCCCAACCCCCGACCACCCCCTCCACATTCACACTTACATAATTTATGTATACCACAAATAATTAGATACACTGCACTGCTCGCTGTGGTACACCACCAGATACCGGTCTATTTCTACCTTATTTCCAGTAACTTGGGACCACATAGCTGTTCTCCAGTCCTCTAGCGCCTCCCTTGTGTGGTCAGTATCGACTTAAACATTTAGGTCAGGACATTTCCTCTCTTGTCTCCAACAGCATCCTGCGATAAACACATTTGGACTTTACATCATCCAAAATCATCAATCCCAACTTGCATTTTATATCAAACTGTTCGAGAGCTTCCCAGTCCATCTTCTTGAATTCTGTACCTGCATCTTCCTTCTCCCAAATCAAACAGGTGTGAAGTTCTCGTGTTACAGTCTATCAATGTTCTCCAGTTTCATATAATGATAACCCCCTTGGTTTCGAAATGGGTCCTAATTTTTCCCTGGTTATTCTGTTCTGCTTGATGTTTTTGCAGAACATCTTGGGTTCCCCCTAACTTTGCCTGCTGCACTTGTTCATTCCCCTGTATGAGTCAGTCTGCTGTG
Organism: Chiloscyllium punctatum; assembly: GCF_047496795.1. Taxonomy (NCBI): domain Eukaryota; kingdom Metazoa; phylum Chordata; class Chondrichthyes; order Orectolobiformes; family Hemiscylliidae; genus Chiloscyllium; species Chiloscyllium punctatum. The sequence goes on from NC_092752.1 coordinate 99,564,406, forward strand.
GGTGAATTTTCTAAGTTTCCCTGAGATCACCTCTCATTCTTTGAAACAGTACAGAACACAGGTATAATCCCATCCACACTGCATGCAGTCTGTGCAGAACGCCTTTACTTCGATATTCCAATTTCCGTTAACTGAAGGCAAACTTCACTTTTACCTTTCCATTTCCAAAAGTCACCCCGAACCACGTTAGTTCAATTTTATTTACTATTCACTTTCTGAGCTCTTGAACATCCACTTGAATATCTATCTTTCTAAAATCCAGTAGTTCTCCACTGTCTGCTCCTACAAAAAACATCTTCAAACCATTTCAAAAAGCTCTGCACCTGAAGCCAGATAAAGTGAATCATTCACCCTCTCTTTCTTCCCTTTTGTGATAAAATTGGTTGTTTTTGATTCTCAGTATTGCTCTCTGCCATATTATGTGAGTAAGGAAAGTGACTAAGGGAAAAGGACCACGAGAATCACAACCAGCAGGACACAGCAGCAATGGATACATCCGCGGCTGTGACGTCAGCCTCTGCAAACGCTCCAGGAGACTTATCTGTGGAGTAGAGCCTGGTCTTGGAGTTCAGAGCCTGCGAGAGAAGATTGATTCAGCGATGAAGGAGACCTAAACCAGGCTGGAAACTGCAGAAGCAGGACCAGGAGACGAAGAGTCTCGGGCCGTGCAGTGTTGAGATGGAACAGCGGACCACGGGCTTCAGAAACCATGGCAAAATCCTCGGCGGGTCGGGTCCATGCCCTGGAGTGGTAGGTTACGGCCTTAATAGAATAGGCCGACGTCTTCGAAAATCGGGACGATCAGAAGAACATCAGCCTGGTCGGGCTGCAGGAAAGAGAAGAAGAAGGCTAGCTCGTCAGCTTCTTGGAGCAATGGCTCATACAATATCTGAAGCTGGAAGTCAGGGCAGACTGGGTGCGCGTCGAGTGGGCCGAGCGGGTCGCAGTGTTCAAGCCTGGATCAGACCAGCGCCCCAACCCGGTCCAAGTGCAATTCCAGCACATAGAGAGAAAAAAAAGTGCTGTCAGCTTCTCGAGCTCTGGGGAAAGATCCATAGGCTCTGATATACAAAGGATCACGAATTATGTTTTTCGAAGACCTTTCTACGGCTGTGGTCCGCAAGAAGCAGGCCTTTGATAAGGTAAAATGGAGGCTGAGTGATGTGAATAATTTGTTAGGATATTCGGCAATCTTATGTTTCAGCCATGGGGAGGGTCTGTGTTTAATTTTGACTCACCGGTAAACGCAAAGGACTTCCTGTACACCTTAAAATAGACTGGCTGGTTCAAATAATATGGACAATTCGGTTCTCTTTGATTTCTCTGGGGTTTGCCTGGTTTACCTCGTTTTTTTTAGTATGTGGATGTCCCATTTTTTCCCTTTTCTCTCTTCTCCTTTCTTCCTCCATTCCCATTATCCTTTGTTTTTCTATCATTTGCTTTTCGCTTCTCTCACTTAACTCAGAATGGGAAAGGGAGTTTGGGAATGGTGGGGTCGGTTACATTTTGTTTTACCAGGACTGCCTCAGGTCAAAGTATGGATGGGACGGATTGAATTCCCACTTTGAATTTTCTTGTTGTAAGATGCGTGCAACTTTTTAAAACTTTGTTTTGCCTGGGTTTGGGGAGCAGCTTCAGCTAGAATGAGCCATGGGGGATTGGTGGGTAATATGAACACCCACTGCAGGAAGGGGGAAAGTCTCCACTTATTTGTGTTATATGTTGGTTTATTGTAGAAATAGTTGTTAGAAGTTTTGATTTGGATGTTGTTGTAGTAATATTTTCAAGTTTGTATGAACTGTTTACTGCTTTCACTTGGCGCGCTATAAATGGGGTTCTTCTCCCAGTGGGTCATGGGCTGCTTCAGATGACTATGGCTAACCGCTCGTTTAAATGGTGCACCTGGAACGTTAAGGAGAGTCACTCACCGATTAAAAGAAAAACATACTTTCAAGCCTCAGAAAGGAAGGTGTTGGTGGAGCCTTGCTACAAGAAACACATCTAACTGAAAAGGAGCACTTAAAGTTACAGCAGGGAAGGTTTGGCTTGGTGTTTATTTCATCCTTTAATTCAAAAAGTAGAGGAGTAGCTTCATTCAGTCATACAAACCTTCTGCTTCAGTTGTTTGACCAAATTAAGGACGATCGTGAGTGGTTTCTGATCCTTAAAACTTTAATACATGGAGAAGAATATGGAACATTGTATAATATTGCCCCCCTCAAATTTCTAATGGTTGTGCCCTCCAGGTTGATGATCCTTGGGGAACATCGTACCATTAAAGGGGAGACTTTAACCGACTTATGGATCCCAAAGTGGCGAGGATGTCAAGGGTTCTCACGGGTATTTCCCAGCCATCAAGCCAGCTGGTGGACCTGAACACGGAGCTGCGTTGGTGACCGTTTGAGATGTCTTCACCCTGAAGGTCGGGTTTTCACCTTTTTTCTAACCCACGTAAGTGCTATACCAGGATTCACATATTTTTTGCGCCATTGGCCTTTAAAAATTCGATGCTGTTTTGCAAAATTCTGATCATGCAGCAGTGTACGTGGATGTTCAGGCTGATGGAGATGGGACAGGCTCACAGCACTGGCGCATGGATCCTTGCCTCCTGAAAGATAGCAAATTCATTGAGCACTTTTTGCGGGAATTTAAGTTTATATTAGGACGTTAACTTGGGTATGGCCAGTAATCTGTCAGTGTTCTGGAATACTGCCAAGGCCTATGCAAGGGATTTGATTATTTCTTGTTCGGTGACTCGGATGCGGCAGAAGGGAAAGCAGTCGCGTATGCTTAAGTCTTAGCTAAAGGCAGCTGAGACAGCATAATTTGACAGACTTTCTGTAACTAAGTTGCAGGAGATTACAGCCCTCCGGGTTGCTCAGAAAAAATGTGCTCACCCAGAAAGCAAAGAGGGAGATTTCCTTTGCGAAACAGCGGTTATTCGAGTCTGGTGCTAAACCGAGAAGGCGCACTTGGCCCGAAAGAAGAGTGCCCAAATCTACTGCATCCATTAGAGAGGGTGCTGGTACTATCACCTGCGATCCGAAAAGGGTTAATGCAGCATTCAGCAAGTTCTACTCTGGATTGCTCCAGTCAGAGGATTGTGCAGACAGATTGGTGAAGACAGAGTCCTTTTTAAGACCCTGGACCTCCCAAGTGTAACTTCAGAGAAGGAGTCTCTTTTGAATGCCCCTCTGACAATCCAACAGCATGCGGTAAGGCAGCTCCAGAGTGGAAAATCGACCAGCACAGATGGCTTGCGGAGTGAGATTTATAAGGAGTTCATAGAATGATGGCAGGGCCAATGTTGGATATATTCAATTATTTTTGTAGACAGGACTACAAGAAGTTTGCTTTATATAATTGACAGAAGGCTGGTGTTATAAAAATACCTAAATAGAGGAAACCTCCTTGTGACCATCTGAAAGGGAATCGGATTGCAGCCCCCCCCATGATCAGGTACTCGAATAACACCCCAACAGGCATGGCCTGCGATTTCATAAAATTGATGTTATACCCAGAGAACTCAGAGAGAAGCAAATATTTCTCTTATTCTCAAGAGAGGGAAAGCACGAGAGGATTGCCTATTCGTATAGACCTATACTGTTATTAAAAATGTGAACTTCGAAATTTTGTCGAAAGTTCTCGCGTTGAGGCTAGAGAAGATATTTTCCTTCATTGTGAAAGAGGACCAGACAGGTTTTATTAGGAGTCGCATGTCCCCGATTAATATTCAGAGAGTGCTAAATATGGTTCCGGTGTGGCAACAAGCTCGATTCCAAGCTTGGTAGTCTCGCTGGATGCAGAGAAAGCATTTGATTGGGGGTAGTGGCCATATGTCTTTTATGTCTTGGAACTGTTTGGCCTTGGAGGTGTCTTTGCCTGGTGGATGGCAGAATTATATAGTGATGCTAAAGCAGCAGCAGTTCTCCCTAATGGTGTTAGGTATAATGGTATAATTTTAGCATCGGCAGAGGCAGCCGTTATTCTTTGCATTGGTGATTGAGCCGCTGGCAGAGGCCACCCAGAGGGGTCCCAATATAACTGAATGGGTTGTAGGGTCAGGAAGGCATAACAGATCCTTTACACAGACGACATTCTTCTCTCTCTAACTAACCCGATGATATCTTTGCCCCGTTTAATAGAAGTGATTGATTTCTTTGGATCTTTCTCGGGGTATAACATCAATTATATGAAATCGGAGGCCATGCCTGTTGGGGTGTTATTCGAGTACCTGATCGTGGGGGTGCAATCCGATTCCCTTTCCGATGGTCACAAGGAGGTTTCCTCTATTTAGGTGTTTTTATCACACCAGCCTTCTGTCAATTATATAAAGCAAACTTCGTGCAGGTGCTCGAGAAGATAAGACAGGACCTTCGGCTCTGGGAAGATATTCCAATATCCTGGTTGGGTAGAATAGTTAAGATGAATGTACTTCCTCGTTTCTTCTATCCCATGCGAATGGTCCTTTTGATGCTCTCCAGGTCGGTTCTATGGAGGCTTTAAAGTTGGTTAAGCTTGTTTACCTTGCACCACAGGTGGCCACTTATGAAGCTCACCAAATTGCAGCTTCTGCAGGATATGAAGGGTGTGAATTTTCTGGACTTTAACAAATGCAAACTAAGTTCCCTGCAATCGGATGTGGCTGATTGAGCTTGAAGCATCGCAAGCAAAATGCCCCCTCATTAGTCTGCTGTTCATGGACTAGATGAGAACTGTTATGGACCATCGCAGAAATCCAATTGCCCTTAACATAGTTAAAGCCTGTGAAATGATGCGACAAATTGAGGGCAATTTACAGAAATAAACTTCCCCTTTTACTCCCATTGTAGGATTAGTAGGATCCCAGCTAGGGCTGATGGATTATGGCTTTCGGCTTTGGGAGACCAGAGGAGATTCCTGTTTGGGAGAATTATTTGACGTAGTGGTCAGGATGGCTTTCAAGTAGCTGAGCCAGAAATATGAGTTATTTTGGAGGGGCCTGTTTCATTACTTTCAGATAAAGAATTTTATACAGGAAAAAAGACTACATTAATGGTTAATCCCCATAGGTCGGAAATTGAGAGAAGAGTGCTCTGGTCCACAGGTGCTCTCTCGGTCAGCACCCTCTATCATTTATTATGAGACAGTATCTCAAAGGATATAGAGCGGCTCTAAGGAATCTGGGCTCAGGAAGTGTGGGTGGAGATCTCACCAGAGGAGTGGGAAGATGTTTGGGAGACCGTAAGCCAGATTTCAATTTGCAATAGGACGTAGGCTATGCAGTTTAAGGTACTCCGCAGGGTTTAATTGACACCAGAGCAGCTTGTCAAATTTAAGACAGGTGTTTCAAAAATGTGCCCAAATGTACAATACACGTTAGTGCTCTTACTTATTACCTGTGATCATGCCACAAGTTTCGTAGGTATTGGTGCACTATAGCAAGAGTTTGGAAGGGGTTTTGGGAACCGAGGACAAGGCAACTCTGGTGCCCCTCCTCTTGGGTTCGCTGAACCTTCCCTCTTTGGAATTGCATTGGAAGAAATGGTTTCATATTCTTTCATTTTGTGCGAGGAAGAACATTCTGATGAACTGGGTTCCAGGAAATCTCCCAGGATTCTGATCATAGTGTTATGGAGCCCATGTCCTGGACTTCCTTACGAGTATGGGCACCAGAAAAAGGAACATTGTTATAGGATATGGCGGCCCTATTTCAACCATATAGACATGGTTTTATTGGCTATATTGGTCAGTGCATTTGTGTAAAAGTGAGGGCTGTGTCTGGGGGCCCAGGGGCCTCTGAGAGGAATAATTCTGAACAAATACGGGTATGGCAACTCATGCTACCAGTGATTGGGAGCTTTGGCAAGATTATGCTGGGTGTTGTAACTTCATGTAATTTAATTTAATTTGCCTTGGTTCAACTCGGTTTAATCTATGTTTTGTTTTGTTTTTGTTTTGACATCAGCCCATTGATTTTGTGCACAGGGAAGAGAATGAGTCCTTTCAGCCACTCATGCCTCTTACACAGCAACCAGAGTAGGTCATGTCACACCATGTGACAATTATACAGGATTGGAGGGAACGAAGCGAACATAGAGAGGTGAGAATGCAAGCTTATCACCTTCACGATGATATATAAAGTAATGAGAAAACTGCTGGAATGTAACAAAATTGTTAAAATCGATTATTCAGGAATAAATGAAAGGCCATTTGCAGAGTCAAGACACAATCCATCAGAATCAACATAATTTTACAAATGATGAATTGTATTTTCATTACTTATTTGAGTTTTTAAGAATGTGACAAGCAAGCTGCGTACTGGGGATCCTGAGAGATGTAAAATCAGGACTTGCAGAACACATTGAATAAGGTGTGCACTAATGGTTAATCTGCAGAATAAGATCGCATATGGTTAGAAGTAATTTATTCGCTTGGATATAGGATTGTGAAGCAAAGAATTGCAGTGAGATGGAATAACTGGTTCATTTTCTGTTTCCAAAAAATACCATAGGGCTCAGTCCCCAGACCCCAACTAATAGCAATCAATACTATCACTTATTTGAGGGGATGGACATACTATAATCAGTTTTTCAGAATACAGTGACTCAAGTGAGAAAGTATAATGAATGGTTACGGATAGGTTGGGCCATTATTTGTCAGACGAAATGAAACGAGGAAAAGTATATGGCCGTTTTGGTCGGTGTATCAGAAGAGCTACTTACTATTCAAACAGAGGGAAACTACGAAGTGTTAAGGTACAGAGGGATCTGGTATCCTCATCCATATCGCAAAAGATACATATGCAGGTATAGCAGAGAAAGGCAACTGCAAATTTGGCATTTATTTCTGAAAGAATAGATTATAAAGCGAGGGACTTGTTGCTGCAATAATGCCAAGCATTTGTGAGACCGCAATTGAGTACTGTTTACAGTTTTGGTATCCTGATTGCAGGAAGGATGTAATTACCATGGAGGCAGATCAGAAGAGGTTTACTAGACTGATTCCAGAGAAAAGGAGTTTGTCCTCTGAAGAGAGATTGAACGTTCAGGTCTATACTCTCTGGAGTTTAGAAAAATGGGAGGAGATGTCACTGAGGTCTGGACAATGCCAAAGGTGATTGATAATGTCGATATGCATTGGGTATTTCCTCATGTGGGGAAATCTAAACAAGAGATCATAGTTTTAGGATAAGAGGAGTGGAATTAAAATAGTGATGAGAGAACTTCTCTCAGATGATTGTAAATCTGTGTAATTCAATGTTCCAGAGTGCAGTGGATGCTGGGATATTGAGTAACTGAAGGGATATGGAGAGTGGGCCGGAAAGTGGGACTGAGACCGAGATGACATCAACCGTGATTGTATTCAATGGTGGAGCAGGCTGACATCAGCCGTAATTGTATTCAATGGTGGAGCAGACTGGAGGGGCTTATATTGCTGACTGATGTTCCTCGTCCTTATTAAGCCCTTCGAATGGGGGAACACAGGACTGGGGAAGGGCTGGTTATTAAACAGAAAGCAGGCACTCCGGATAATTCAGTTATAATAATTTTTAAAGAATGTAACCAGTAGGGTCGCACAGTGACCAGTGCAGGGTCTTCAACTATTTACCATCTATATCAATGATCTAGAGAAGTGGAACAAATGTACTGTAAATAAGTTTGCCAATGGAAATAATATAAGCAGGAAATTAAATTATCAATGGAAGTTATAGAGTTTGTAAATGGTTAATCAATGGATAAAAATTTGGCAGGTGGGATTTAACGTCATATATAACCTGTCATTTTCTTCCAGGAAGAACGGCAGGCAGTATGTTACTGAAATACAGAGGGATTACAGGACTTGGTGACACCGTGTGTACTGGAGGGTTCACTCTGAGCCAGTGAGACATGGCAAGTGTTGCTCCATCACCCTGCTCGCCTGCTGCCTGATGTTCCCAGTAGGCCTATTGCTCTCATCCACCAAATATATCCTCTGTCACTGAATGATGACACTGAGGTTGAGATCGGAGGGATGATGAAGCCGTCACCCACTCCTGCCTGGAAAGTTCAGGAAAAAAGAAGCTGAACAAAACTGTGACCGTAAAAGACACTGATAGCACCGCCCTCCTCCTGGTGTGAAGCTGCAGGTCATGTTGAAGGAGGTGACATGGCTCTGTGACCAACTGCTTGTTCAATCAGTGTCCCCTCAAACTCTACTCCTGGGTTAAGTGGAGCTTGGGAAGCTGTTCCTGGAAAACCAGAGGTGGATCCAGCAGATCCCTTTCTCCAGACACACGCATTGAGTGGTTTCAGAGCTTCCCCTCTCTGCAGCCTCTGCTCCATTTGTTGTTCATGTTACAGACGCAGATGCTGTTAGTTTCGTCCCCATGGTCCATTCAGAGTTGGGTCACCAAATGCACAGGTCTCCCTGAATGTCTGAGGCAGCTCATAGCACAGCCTCCCGAAAACCATTCCCTGCTCTTCCACTCACTTTCCAATAACCGGAGTCGGTCAGAAGCCCCTCAGTTACAAGTTTGATGCCTGGTGCTTAACAATAATACGAGAGGGGCTTCCTCATGTAACTGACCGCATGATCAGCCAAGAAGGGCAAACACAGATGTTCAGTGAACAGGCACACGACAAGGTTCAAAGACGTGTCGCAAAGCTGCTGGGACCCCCTGTCCACCATGGAGCACCACATGGGACACACCAGGAAGTGAACAGCCAGAGACACACAATTTCATTGTTTCTGAGCTTCACAGTGCCAGCTCTTGATACATTAAGGATCCAAATGGGACCCACAACCGTGATGTAAAGAAAAGCATGGGCCGTGCACTTTGCACATTGTTTCTGAAATTCATAATTACGTCCCGGGGGATTCAGGGATATGTGCACCAACGGCCAGGTTAAGGTACAGAAGGACGGATATTCGTGTTATATTTGGATGATTACTTGATCAACAAGTTGAATAAATATGGTTCTTCTCAGACAAATGGGATTAGCTGGAGGAGTCAGACACTGGCGGGTCCAATGACAAGAATAAAAACATAAAATACATATGCTGACAGATCAGCTCAAATGATCGGCTTTGCCAGATACCAAATCGACCTCACAGAGTCAGACATCATAATCCAGATTAGATATCTATTCAACGTGAAGCACTGTGCAGACCAGGCTAGTGTACCGCTCAATACAACCAAGCAATCTGTACAGACTGTCCAGACCACATCAGCCCCCGGGGAGTTGTGCAGTGAATAACTCTGTAAACCTGGAGCAGTTACCCTTCCAGCATGTAGAGCTGTGTCCATCATCCCTGTGCATCGCTCAGTAATACTGAGTTTGATCACTGCCCATGTCGGGAAAATTGCAGTCCATGCTGGAAGTGACAGGATGAGCAACTCCCATCCATTTACAGCTCCATATCTTCATTGTGCCAGGAGTTTTAGAGCATCTAGTCAAGAGGAACGATGAAGCTTGCTTAAGGTTGAGGAGGCAAGGGTTAGACAGGGTTAGAAGGTTGCAATGTAACCAGGAAGGAACTGAAGAATGAAATCAGGAGAGATAAAAATGGGCATGAAAATGCCTTGGCGAGTAGGATTGAGATAAAACCTAAGACATTCTACACTTATGTGAGGAACAAGAGGATGACCAGAGTGTGTGTAGTGCTGATCAGGGATAGTGGAGGGAACTTGCACCAGGAATCGGAGGAGATAGTGGAGGTTCTTAATGAATGTTTTGCTTCAGTTTTCATTAACGAAAGGGGCATTGCCGTTTCTGGGGACAGCATGAAACAGGCGGATATGCTCGAACAGGAGGATGTGCTGAAAGGTTTGAGAAACACACGGATAGATAGATTTCCTTGGCCAAACAGGATATGCCCTGGGATACTATAGGAAGCGAGAGAAGCATTTTGCGATGTTCTTTGCGTCTTTACAGTCCACTGGAGTCTTGCCAGATGACAGGAGGCTGGCAAAAGTTATTCCCTGGTTCAAGGAAGGGAATAGGCATAATCTTGGGAATAAGAGGCCAATCAGTCTTACGCCAGTCACGGGAAAATTATTGGAGAGGATTTGAGAGGCAGAATTTATGAATGCTTGGAAAATTATAAATGATTAGAGACAGTCAGCATGGCTTTGTGAGGAGCAGGTCATGCCTCATAGATCTTATTGAATTCCTTAAGGATGTGACAAAACACGTTGATGAATTAGAGCAGTGGATGTGGTATATATGGATTTTAACAAGGCGTTTGACAAAGTAACCCACGGTAGGCTCATTCGCAAAGTAAGGAGGCATGGCTTACAAGGAGATCTGGCTGTCTGGATGCAGAATTGTCTGGCCCACAGAAGACAGAAGGTGCTGGTAGATAGAGCAGATGCAGCCAGGAGGTTGGTGACCAGCTTGGTGATCTGTTCTGGGACCTCTGCTCTTTGTGATTTTTTAAAATAAGAGTTGGATGACGAAGATGGATTCATAGGTTTGCTGATGGCACGAACTTTGGTGGAGTTGGTGGTTAGTATGGAGGGCACTTGTAGGTTGCAACAGACATTGACAGAACTGAGTTGATGAGTGACAGATCGAGATAAAACTGGAACAGCGGGATCTTGGGGTCCATATCTATGGATGCTCAAAGTTGCCATCTAGTTGTTGCTTTTGTGTAGAAGACGTATGATGTGTAGGCTTTCACAGCCGGAGAGATCAGTTTCAGAGCTGTGAGGTTATACTGCAGCTCTATAATCCCACTGTTTAACTCACTGTGATAAAGTTGAATGCTGTTCTGCATTGAGAGCTTGCAAGTACTTGTCATATCACTAGCTAATATTTTCAGCGTGTACTGGACAATTTAAACTAGAACATAGAACATAGAAAAATACAGCGCAGGAACAGGCCCTTTGGCCCTCGATTTTGCACTGATCCATGCCCACCTAACCTATACTAGCCCACTATCCTCCATATGCCTATCCAATGCCTGTTTAAATGCCCATAAAGAGGGAGAGTCCACCACTGCTAGTGGCAGGGTATTTCAGGAACTCACGTCTCGCTGAGTAAAGAATCTACCCCTAACATCTGTCCTACACCTACCACCCCTTAATATAAAGCTATGCCCCGTCGTAATAGCTGACTCCATACGTGGAAAAAGGTTCTCATGGTCAACCCTATCTAAACCCTTAATCATCTGAAACATTTGGCTGTGAAACAGATATGAGGTTAAAAATAATGACTGCAGATGCTGGAAAGTAAATACTGGATTAGTGGTGCTGGAAGAGCACAGCAGTTCAGGCAGCATCCAACGAGCAGCGAAATCGACGTTTCGGGCAAAAGCCCTTCATCAGGAAACAGATATGTTGAGCTTTGGTTGCTCTTTTGACAACTGTTCGAATTTAAACAATCAAGTTGAAATTCTGACCCACTATACTAAACCCAATCAATTTTAAATTTATTGTTTTGCCAGCATCAAACCAATGAGATGAGCTGATAGTGAGGGAACAAAGAGGCACGCATTTTGAAAGTTAGACAGAGAGTAAACTATCATTGTGCGAGTCTGCCATGAACAACATTCTCTGTGCAAGATACCTTTTTTTCACGAAAGACCCTTGCATTAATAGACAGAACATGACCCAGGGAGATATTTAGTGGAAAGAAGGAGGACATTGGAGACAACAACCACTGTCTGGTTTATGTAATTTTCATACAGTTTTTCTTTATTTGGAAGAGTATATTGTCAAAGGTGGAGGAAGATAACAAACAGTTCAGAGAAAGGGAAGATTAGAGTTGGGAAAACTGTTGTTGTCAATGTTAACTTTTAGAAATAAGGAATACATTGATATTATTTTCTATTAAGTAGTGGAATTTGCGAGCTCTCTACACTCGACTTTAACAGATTCTGAGCGAGGTGAGCTTTTCTCAGTGTTTAGTTTAATTAGCAGAAGGGTTCATCGCCGTGTCATAACACCACACTTGTAATACCGTGTTCTAGTCACCTCATTAAGGGAATGAGGTGGAAGCTATAGACATGGCGCAGAGAATTACCTATGGAACAGCAGAAAGATTGACACAAGCCACCTCAAATATTGAGAAAGTCACCACGTGAAAAATAAACACTGGCAGATTCCAATGTGCATAAGGCAGTGGGTGGAGTGCGTCTGCATTGATGACTGGGTATCTGTGTTTATGTGTGTGTGTGTGTGTGTGTGTGTGTGTGTGTGTGTGTGTGTGTGCATCTGTTATCGGTATTTGTTTTTGTGTGCCTGTATTAGTATATGTGCTATCAGTCTCCGTGTGTGGCTATGCATCTATATTTATATCTCTGTGTCTCTGCATATCTGATTTTGTCTCTGTGTGTATCTGTGTTTCTGCATTTATCGCTGTGTTTATCTGCATGTCTGTATTTCTCTCTGTGCGTATCTGCGTGCCTGTATTTACGTCTGTGTGCATCTGCATGTCTGTATTCGTCACTGTGTGTATCTGACTGTCTGGATTTACTTCTGTGTGTATCTGCGTGTCTGCATTCATCTCTGTGTATATCTGTGTGTCTCTATTCGTCTCTGTGTGTATCTGCGTATCTCTGTATGTATCAGCGCGTCTGTTTTTGTCTCTGTGTGTGTCAGTTTAAATCTGTGTTCAACTCGGTGTGTATAACTGTATCTGTATTCGTCTCTGTTGGTATCTGCGTGACTTTATTCGTCTCTATATGTGTCTATATTTGTCGTTCTGTGTATCTGCGTGTCTATATTTGTCTTTCTGTGTATCTGTGTCTGTATTCGTCTCTGTGTGCATCTGCATGTCTGCATTCATCTCTGAATATGCGTGTCTGTATTCATCTCTATGTGTATCTGCGTTCCTGTATTCATCTGTGTGTATCATTAAATTCGTCTCTGTGTGTAGCTGCGAGTCTGTATGAGTATCTGCGCATCTGTGTTTGTCTCTGTGTGTATCTATGTGTCTGTTTTCATCTCTGTGTGTATCCGTGTGTCTGTATTTGTCTCTGTGGGCATCTGTGTGACTATTCGTCTCTGTGAGTATCGGCGTGTCTCTGTGTGTATCTGCGTATTTGTGTTTGCCTCTGTGTGTAGCTGCGTGTCTGTATTCATCTTGCGTGTATCTGTGTGTCTCTATCCGTCTCTCTGTGTATCTGCATGTCTTTGTGTGTCTGTGCGTGTCTGCATCCTTTTCTGTGCATCTGCGTGTCTCTCTGTATCTGCGTGTTTGTGTTTGTCTCTGTGTGTATCTGCGTGTCTGTATTAATCTTGCGTGTATCTGTGTGTCTCTATCCGTCTCTCTGTGTATCTGCGTGTCTCTGTGTCTGTGCGTGTCTGCATCCGTCTCTGTGTGCATCTGCGTGTCTGCATTCATGTATGTATCTGCGTGTGTGTATTCGTCTTTATCTCTTTCTGCATGCCTGTATTCATATCTGTATCTTCATGTGTGTTCGTCTCTATGTCTATCTGCATGCCTGTATTCATGTGTGAGTGTCTGTGTGTTTGTATTCATCACTGTGTATCTGCGCGCCTGTGTTTGTCTCTGTGTTTATCTGTGTGTCTGTGTTCATCTCTGTGTGCATCCTTGTGTCTGTATTCATTCTTGTGGGCATCTGTGCGAGTCTATTCGTCTTTGTGTGTATCTGCGTGTCCGTATTTGTCTCTGTGTGTATCTGCGTGCCTGTATTCATCCCTGTATCTGCGTGCCTGTATTCATCTCTGTTGTGTATCTGCATGTCTGTATTTGTCTCTGTGTGTATCTGTGTGCCTGTATTTCTTTCTGTGTGTCCCTGCACGTCTGTGTTTGTCTCTGTGTGCGCCTGTGCATCTGTATTCATCTTTGTGTGCCTGTATTTGTCTCTTTGTGTATTTGTGTGTCTGTTTTCATCTCTGTATTTTGTCTGCATGACTATATTCGTCTCTGTGTGTATCTGTGTGTCCTTGTGCACAGCGGATCTGTCAGCCTCTCTGGTGTTTAAAGTGATACAATGTCCCCCTCTGCTGGCCTTCACACTCCTCTGAGTTGACAGCACCGCAGGGTGACAACCATCAGGGGATTCAGTCTGGGAGGGAGTGGGAGGGAGGTAGCTCATAGCGCCATCCAAACTGATAGAACCATCTGCACACGCACACACACCCACAGTTTGGTATATGGAGGATTGTAATTGTACTGAGGACCCTTCGAGTGGAGAATGTTCATGTGAACTAATGCCGATGCTCGCTCTGCAATGTGGAAGTGATTTGTCTTTGAAGATTATTCATGACCCAGAGTGCCCAAATGAAAAAGTATTTCCACCGCACATGCTTCCAAGCAAGGTTGACGGAACCAGTTGTAAGTTGATGCAATGAATATATTGCACCTTCATTATCTTGAAATGATTTATGATGCACTCCTACAAATGATAAATGAGAAAAGATTGAAATGTTCTGAGATTGACACAGTGTTGGTGGTAATATCTCAGTAACGATATCGCTAGGTATCAGATGAAACTGTTCTGTACTTCCAATGACGTTATTAGAAAAACCAAACAGCGATGCAATGTGAGAGATTGACAGTATTTGATGTCCTCTGAAAGAAACAAAAAAACTGACACTAGTGCAAAGGCATGGGGAGGCGAACAGAGGGTGGCATTGTATAACTATAAACTAAACAGGGACAGACGTAGGGCTGTGGAGGGTGGTGAGGAGTTGATCGCAATTTAAATGGATTTATCCCAAAAAACGGCAAGACCTCGTCTCACAGAGATACACACAAACATACACAGACACTTTAAACACACAACACATATACATACAGATATGGACACACAAACAAACACATGCACACTCCTGCACATAGTTTCTTTAAGATAGAGATGAATAAACTTCTCATTAATTCGGGAACTAATGATCATTTGGCGAAGGCAGGAGAATGTCGGTGAGAAACAGTTCAGCTGTGATCAAATGGCACAGCAGATCCAATCGGCTAAGTGGCCTGATTCTGCTCCATGTTCCCATTTTCAGGAGAGTTTCGCTATCAAAGGTTGAATTTGAATGCAGATTACACGTAGGATTCTTGGCAGTGTAGAGGACCAAAGGGATCTTGGGGTCCACGTCCGTAGATCCCTCAAAGTTGCCAAAGCCCTCAAGGTGATAAGGCTGTTGAGAATGTGTATGATGTGTTGGTTTTCATAAACTGGGGGATTGAGTTTCGAGCTGCGAGGTTTTGCTGCAGCTCCATAAAGGCCGGGTTAGACCACAATTGGAA
The DNA here is from genome assembly GCF_047496795.1 of Chiloscyllium punctatum. NCBI lineage: Eukaryota > Metazoa > Chordata > Chondrichthyes > Orectolobiformes > Hemiscylliidae > Chiloscyllium > Chiloscyllium punctatum. The sequence continues at coordinate 99,579,588 of NC_092752.1, forward strand.
TATTGTGTTGAGTTCTGTTCGCCCCATTAAAGGAAGGATGTGGAAGCTTTAGAGAGGGTGCAGACGGGAGTTAGCAGAATATTGCCTGTTCAGTAGGGCATGTCTTATGAAGAAGGTTTGAGGGAGCTTTAGCTTTTCTCATTAGAGCAAAGAAGGATGAACGGTGAATTGATAGAGGTGTGCAAGATGATGAGTGGCACAGATAGGATGGATAACTAGAGTCTTTTTCATAGGGTGGAAATGGCTAACACGAGGGAAACATAATTTTAATGTGATTGGAGGAAGGTTTTGGGGAGATGTCAGAGGCAGGTTATTTACACAGGTAGTGATAGGTGCGTGGAATGCACTGCCTGCAGTGGTAGTAGAATCAGCTACATTAGGGATATTCAAGTAACTCTTGGATAGGCACAAAAATGACAATAGGATGAAGGCTCTGAAGTTTAGTTTAATCTTAGAGTAGGATAAAAGGTCAGCACACCATTGAGGGCTGAAGGGCTCTTACTGTGCTGTACTGATCAATGTTCGCTGTTCTAATTTCTTGAACTCTTGCGAAAATATTATACCTGGAATTCCTTTAACATCAGTGGAGGTTAATCTGGTCAGTGTTTGATTGTCGAAGGTTAATGAAAATTTGGGGAGGTTTCAGGGGCTGAATGGTCTATATCTATTCCTAACTGTTGTGTCCTTGGTTTGAGAGGAAACCATTTTGAGAATAAGGGCATTCCTATTTCAGACTGGGAAAGGGATGTTCCTTTCTCTTTAGGATTGTGTGTTCTGTGGTCTTCTCATTCCCAAGGAGCAGTGAAGACTGGGTTACGGAAAACACTCAAGGCAGAGTTATATAGATCTTTGATGAACAAGAGAATCAATGTTTATTATGAACAGATAGGAAAGGGATGTTTAGTTATAATCACATCAACAATGAACATTCTGAATTGTGCAGCAGACTCGAGGGGCTGAATGGCCACTTGCTGATCTTGCTTCATGTGTTGTTCACTCACTGAACCCCGCGATGCTGTTACTGAAGGTGAGGAAGATCGCATTCATCCATTCAGGATCGATTCAATGAGACATGAGGAGACCTTTCTGCTCCTCTAATGATTTACACAGGATTAGGATGAAGTTTTTCAGCCATTTCAGTACATTACGCAGCACAACAGGAGTTCACACCTACTTTCTAGGTTGGTACACAAAAACAGGGGAGCCCTGGGTAACTATCAGAAAATAGATAGTCGGGAGAAATGTTTATTTTCGGGTTGGAAATCTTTAACTTGGTGAAGTGCCTCAGAGATTAGTGCAACATCAAAAGCTATGTAGAATCTGTCAATGATTTGCGTGTGGGAACTGATTGGATGGAACTCAATTGGCTCAACCACTAAGATAATCATTCGATAAGATGTCAAGTGGAGGTAGAGAGTCTGTAGTGTGATACAGACAGGGAAGGTTAGTGTGCAAACCTTCAGCAGAAACAGGATAACATGGGCTACCGACGTTTGTGCTGTGGCAGAAGGGGAAAACAACAGTAAACTAATTAAAAGAAGAGAGAGCACAAAACTCAGTTGTACAAAGGCATTTGTTCACCCTGGTATATACATCACACGGGGTTATTATGCATATGCAGCAAGTAATTAGGAAGGTCGATTGAACACTTCAGGGTTGAGAACCAGAGGCGTTCATAAGATATTGAGTAGAGTGTATCTGATGCATAGCCTATGGACATTTTCCCTGGTATGGGAGTCTAGAACTGAGGATTCAAATTTAAGAAAACAACATGTCTATGTTATATACTCTTTCCATAGTATAAGAAAACAAGTACTATGAAGACATGATTTTATTGGACAAAAATATGAGGACACATACGAATGTATCTTCATTAAAACTCCTACATGGAGCAGAGAACAGGGTCGAAGTCATACAGTTCTGAGAATGTTCAAGGAGGCCTCACGTGGTCCAGTTTCATGGTCAGATAACATTAACGTATATTTCTATTGAGATATGGAGAAAAGGCAACATGCTGGAGAAGCCACTGCTTATTGCTCCCTCTCTTTCCTTGTTCCTTCTCCCAGCAATGTATGAGAGGTGAAAACCGTTCAGTCATCTTTATCATTCATGTCGGATTACTGTTGAGGAATCATTGGCATCTCCCTACTGCCTAAAATCAAAGGTAATTTAGCAAATCCGACTGTTCCAGGAATAAATCCTGCTTGTGTGAGCAGAACAACCTCAGAGTCAGAATAACATTTAATTATTTTACTTTTGTCTTGAGTTTAACTATTGCGTGGACAAAGCTCTTTCAAGATGATACTTTGCAAAGGTTTATTTTCCTGCTTGTCTTTAGGCATGAGTATGCATGTGTCTGTGTGCACTTGTGTGTGTGACACTGTGCGTGTCTTAGTGTGTGTGTCTGTGTGTATGCACAGACTGCATCTCAGTATGCATTGATAGATAAATATTAATGTACAGATTTGCCCAAACAGTTTGCCATGTATTTTTTCATCTTAGCTTTGAGTAACTTTGCTATGGTGAATTATGTTTGCAAATGTAAGATATCGAAATGTCTTGTCCCCAGCAAAGAACCTGACTTAGTCTGAGACCTATATCATTGGTCATATCACCAACCGAGCTACATTTAAAATTTATCATGATCAATGGAGGAACGGGACTAGAAAATGAAACAGTGGTCCGTCCAGCCCCAGTCTGAACATGGAAGAGGAGAATTTCACAAAAGTTTGTTTGTGTGGGAATGCTCTTCCCCAGAAGATTGTGGTGCCTGTGTGTTTGCATTTAGTCAAAGCAATGGCAGTCAGATATTGGACAGTAAAGGACAATGAACTACAGATATGGAAGTGGGGCTGAGAACACATCCAGATCAGCCACGATCTTACTGCCTAGTTGAGAAGGCTTAATGTGTCTAATGACACACTCCTACTCCTCAGCCCTACGTCCCTATGTTCCATTCAGTTCCTCAAAACTGCAAGACAGGAGCGTTTGGAGTTCATTTACTCCGATAACCTGGTGCACAGAAACCGAGGAGACCATTCAGTGACTGAAGACTCGAGAGTATAGCGTTGTAAAAGCACAACAGTTCAGGCAGCATCCAACGAGCAGGAGAATCGCTGTTTCTGAGCATATCCTTCTGCGCGAAACGTGGTTTCAACAGAATACAAGGACGCCATTCGATCCATTGAAACTATTGGACAAGAATAGGGATAACCCATTCAGACCCTCCTGCCTATTACACAAGGAGTGAAGGAGTGTAGTCAGCACATCGAGATGTTAAACAGGAACCGGAGTCGCCAAGTCAGGTCCTTGAGCTGCTTCCAGATGACCAGGAGGTGGCCATTCAGCCTATCGAACCATGTGTACAGAAATAGGAAGATGTCTTTGACGCCAGAACATAACAAAGAGTGAAGAGAGTCTACTCAGATAGACTGCTCTATGTTTTTCCTCCTGGTTCCTTTGCTCGTGGTACATATGTGTCACTTTAACTTGGTTTGCTGAACGTGAGAGGGAAAAGTGAGAAGTGAAAAGTTTGTGCGAAGTCTCAAGGAAATGCCTTCTATCTCCGAGAAGACATTATTGTACTCCTATAGAGGACAGAAGGTGGTGGGAATATCGAACTATTTCAGGAGTAATGCATTAAGGCTTCTGATAGATTTATGAACAGTGCAGAGACACACACCAACTGCACATTGAGACAGTGAGAATTCATTCAGAGCCGGGCGCTCCCTCTCAACCAACATGGGGTCTCCACACTGGTACGTGAACTACTGGGAATTACATATCATGGGGAAAATGGAATTTCTCACAAAATCACCATGTTTTTTCCGGACAGATTAAATGTTAGTCCATAATACTCAAGTTTAAATGTAATTGCATGTTATTCTCTTGAAGTGCTACGGCTGTTGCTGGATTATACTCTTATACCTTTTATCAGTTAATTATCGTTTACACAATGTAATTCAATAATTTACTTGCAAAGGTGCAAACATCTTATTGCACAGTTGTATGCCGTTTCTTTTTTAGGTTTGTTGTAGCCTTAGCCCAAAAGTAAATGTTTTGTATACTGAACAGCCTTGGGCAACTGTCTGTGTGGCGTTTGCACATTGTCGCCGTGTCTGCGTGGGTTTCCTCTGGGTGCTACGGTTTCCTCCCACAGTCCAAAGATATGCAGGTTAGGTGAATTGGCCATGCTAAATTGCCCAGTGTCAGGGGTGAATCGAGGGTAGAGGAATGGATCTAGGTGGGTTACAGTTCGGAGGGTCGATGTGGACTTGTTGAGCCGAAGGGTCTGTTTCCATACTGTAGGAATCTAAAAAAAAACATGTTTATCGGGATTCAAGGGTCAGACACAGTATGTATTTTTCATGGGCTAAGAAACAGAAAGGAATAGAAGACAGTGACTGTGGAGCATGAAGAGGAGTAAAGTGACATCCCCCCCCCCCCCCCCCCCCCCGTCCCCAATGTCTTCTTGACAGAGAGAATATAATCAAATGTAGAGAAAGAAACTGATATATTCGGAAGAAGGAATAGCAAGTGACAGTGTAAATGAAACAGGATAATTTGAAATGGAATGGCCGAACAATGATTGATCTGTGTGTGTGTGTGAGAGAGAGTGTGTGTGAGTGTGTATGTGAGTGTGTGTGTGAGTGTGTGCGTGTCTGTGTGTGTGTCTGCGTGTGTTTGAGTTTGTGCGTGTCTGTGTGTGTGTCTGAGTTTGAGAAAGTGTGTTTGTCTCTGTGCGTGTGAGTGCGTGTGAGTCTGTGTGTGTGAGTGTGTGTGTCTGTCTGTGTGCGTCTATGTGTGTGTGTGGGTGTGTCTGTGTGTGTGAGTGAGTGTGTGTGTGTGTCTGTGTGAGTGTGTGTGTGTGTCTGTATGTGTGAGTGTGTGTGTCTGTGTGTGTGAAAGTGTGCGTGCCTGTGTGTGTGAGTGAGTGTGTGTCTGTGTGAGTGTGTCTGTGTGACTGTGTGTGTGTCTGTATGTGTGCCTGTGATTGAGAGAGTGTGTGTGTCTGTGTATGTGTGTCTCTGTGCCTCTGAGGGAGGACTGGTAAATGTAACCTCCCCGTTTAAGGAGAGAGGGACACAGAAGACAGGAAATTATAGAAGGACTTATTGGATCTTTGGTTTATGAATAGATTTGTGGAGCATAAGAACAAGGAAGTTGTGAAGCATATTAGAAATAGAGTGTGGTTAAGCTACAGCATAATAAGAGTTACAATTACAATGCCATTGCGAACAGCAGTGATGAAAGCACGGTTAAAACAAAGAAAATCAGTTCGAAGCAGACAGGAGCATTAGTGACAAAAAGACTGTTTCCTAGATCCTGTTGTGACAATGTTGAGATAAGCTTGTCAGTAAACAGACAAGGAATGTATAAAAAGCACAATAAAATCTGATGCTGATAAGGTCTCAACGTGCAACTATGTAGCCAATACCTATGAAGCTGAAAAAGCACAGCAAGTGAGACAGCATCCTAGGAAGAGGAAAGTCAACGTTTCAGGCTGAAAGACTTCATCAGGATTGGGGTGGGAAAGGGGAGCCGGGAAGTAAATAGAGGGAGGGCCGTGGGGCTGGTGGAAGGCTAGGTGGGATGGCGATAGGGGGATGCAGGCAGGGAATTATTGTGATTGGTCAGTGGGAAGGGTGCAACAGATATGCGAATGGGAAGATGCACAGCTTTGGTGAGGTCAGGGAAAGGGGACATGGGGTAAAGCTGTTGGTCGAGAGATTTTGAAGCCAGTGAAGACAATATTAAGCTGTAAGGTCTCCAGCTGAAATATCAAGTTGTGTTCCCCAGTTTCTGTTTGACCTCACTCTGACAGTGGAGGAGGCCTGTTGTCGGATGAGCAAGGGGAGGGGAGTGATTGAAATGGATGGCAACTGGAATGCTGAATTTGTTAAAGCGTGCAGAGTGCCGATGCTCCATGATTATGTCCCTGAGTATCCCTTTGGTCTCCACAACATAGAGGAGACAACGTTGCGATTTGGAGATGAGCTCGGTGGGCCAGGATCAGGCTCTGTGTGGAGCATTAGTGCTCTGTACGAAACAACCAACCCGACTTTCCAGTTACCATTCATTTTAATTCCCACTCCCACTTGCCCGGCGACATGGCTTTCCTTAGCCAGTCCACTGTCAGACGACCACCTGAGAGTTTACCTTTGAAGCTGATAGCCCAATAGCCTCAATATTGACTGAAGCCGATTCAAAACCCCTCCGGCTGCCGCCTTATCCCATGTCCCTTTTCCCTGACCAGACCCACCTGGATCTGATCCACCCTTCCCACTGACCAATCACAGTAACCTCATACCTGCATGTACCTACCACCACTATACCTACCCGCCGCCCTTCCATATCCCATCAATCCATTTCTGGGCTCCCCTCCCCCTCACCCGTCCTGACGAAAGGTCCAAGATCAAAATATTGCCTTTGCTGCTCCTCTGATTCTGTCTGCTCTGCTGTGTTTATCCAGATCCAAGTTTATTCACTCTGACCTCCCGCACCTATAGTACTTACACTTTCCAAGCTGTGGAACAAGGTGGTCTAAATATAAGAAGAAATAAATTTGGACATTTGAAAAAATGGCGGACACATCTGTTATTTCTTAACAACCCAATACAAATATTCCAGAAGAAGCAGCATTTCATTTGTATTCTTTCAATCCAGTCTCCTGTCATTGCTGCTCACAATGCAGTCTCCTTTATATTGGGGAGACCAAACAGAAACTGTATTGAGTAACACTCCCACTCTGTCTGTGGGAATAACCCTGACCTTCTCATTGCTTCCCATTTCAAAAACTTACCTTGCTGTCATGAAAACATTTCAGTCCTGGGTTGCTGTAATGCTCCAATGAAGCAAAACCCAAGCTCTAATAACACCTCACTTTAGACCTTGGAACGTTCTATCCTGATGGAATTTTTATTCAGTTCCATACTTGCACAGCCTGACCGCATTATGGCTGTTCTCCATTCTTCACACATTCTTTCTCCTGGTCTCCCAATGAACTTGCCCTGTTTGTGAATCGTTTGTCTTGCAGTTAATTAACGAAACCATTTCCCCCTTCACAATCTAATTAATACTCATTTTACATTTGATTCTCTTTAACCAGAAATAAAAGTCAATTTGTTAGTGGCATTGCTCCTCTACATCATCTTGTTTCCCGTCGCCCCTCCTCTACCGCGGTCAAGGGATTTAAAAGCCCATTTTCAAATCCTTTTCTGTTCTGAAGAGAAGTCACACTTGAAAAGATTCAAGAAAAACCTCCTCTCCATTGTTGTAATGTTCCAGTCCGCGATTCTCAGATTCAGATCTGTCCTCTCTCTATCTACGCAGCTGATGATCTCTGTTACTTTTGGAGCTGATGTATCTGCTCCTACACTGGGATAGCGCACTGAATGAAGCCCCTCACCAATAGGAAAGGGAAACCCTCCAGTGACACAGTTACATTGCATGGAGACTGACATTAATCATAGTCACTGAGCAATCAGTCCCAGCTTTTAATCCAGAACATTCAGTTCACAATATAACTGGACTCGACTACATGTCGACATTGCTGGCTATTGGTCAAATCTCCCATCACCAATTGCTCTAGTGATGTCAGTTGTGAGGGAGAAAGATGAATGTTATCTTTTCGTAGGCTAGATGATTCTGCTCGGTTGTCCATTTATTATGCTGTTACCATCTCTCCCCAAATCCCTCCACCCACCAAAATAAACACAATCAGGATGTTTTTTCTGTGCAGATCTCTCCTCCACGGGAACAACCGCCAGCCAACACACTGTCACTGGGCATTGTCGTCTTGAACATAGACAGGAAGTGTGGACTTCTACCTGTCCCCGGTGTTGCGAAGGATGGGCCTGGCCTCGCTGCCGCGGAACGCTCCGAGTAGTTGGACCGTTCCGTATCACCTGTCCTTCGTGGAGAAATTTATGAGGAAAAACACCTTTGACCACAAGTCCATCAGGAAGTGGTCAGCACGTAGCGTCCTTGAAACCCTTCGGGAAAAGGAGAGGGCGGATCCTTTCGAGCGGTTCCCTGAGCAGACTGTCAAAGCCATTTGGCAGAATGCCTCATCGCCGGAACTTTCCAACAATCACCAAGACGTGGCTTGGCTGGTGGTGAGAAGGGCTCTGCCTATGAGATCCTTCATGCACGCCCGGACTCTCTGCCGCACCGCACGCTGCCCTCGAAGTGGCTGCGGTGGGGACAAGACTCTCACACACCTCCTTCTGGAATGTGCCTATGCAGAGGAAGTCTGGAGAGGAATGCAGTGGTGCTTGTCGAGGTTCGTCCCGAGCAGCGCCGTGACGCGGGACTCCGTGCTCTATGGCCTGTTCCCCGGGACTCACACCGAGACGAACATCAACTGCACCTGGAGGATCATCAACTCGGTGAAGGATGCTCTCTGGGCGGTCCGAAACCTGTTGGTCTTCCAGCTGAAGGAGTTGACCCCGACCGAGTGTTGCAGACTGGCACATTCCAAGGTCCAAGACTACGTGTTGAGGGACGCGCTGAAGCTTGGGGCAGCTGCCGCCAAGGCGCGGTGGGGAAAGACCACCGTGTAAGATCGGCCTGCCTAAAGAAGAACAGGGGACCCATGCGGACGTTTTTTTGGGCTCTGCTGATGCGTCAGCCAAATATATGTATAATATTGAAAAATGCACAGACCTGTATATGACAATGACAAATTCGAATCTGTGTTTGTAAATGTGGACATATGTATGGCATGACCAAATGTACAGACCATCAAATCATTTTATGAATAAAGTATATTTTTGAAATAAAAAAAAGGAAGTGTGGACTTCTCTGAATGTTCCTCTCACTGCTCTAATAAGGCAACTAGGGAATATGCTTCAGTAATTTATTTATACAAATTGACAAACTTCTAAATGCAGTTTTATTTGTGTAAAACCGTACTTTTTTACGCATTTTGGCCGCAGTCGAAACCAAAAGTGATAATTACAATGAACTTATTCATTAAGACTTATGAATTAATGAGTCAGGTTCGAATGATCATGACATTCCCTGGGAGAGAGGACGGAATTGGATCGTGGCTGTGGAGACTGCTTGGGGGGGGGGGGGGGGGGGGGGGGGCGGGGGTACAATTATATTCCCCAGTCATGATCACTCTTTCGGCCAGACAGAATAAAATCTAATGCACAACAAGGAAACAGCCTACATTTAAGAGATGCAATGCTGAATGACAATGTGAACTGAACAGGATCTTTTAAATGTGATAAAGTGAACTTTATGTAATATACACACCACTCAATCATTGGGAATACAGTTCGAATTGGATCACTGGACCAGAAACATTAACTTTGATTTCTCTTCACAAATACTGCCAGACCAGCTGAGCTTGCCCTCTAAGTTCTGCTTTTTTTTTGTTTGAGCTTGATCATATTGTTCATATCCGGCAGCATACTTAAAATTAAAAGCAGACACTAATAACAAAACGTGGAGGGCTATGGGGACAGTGCATGACACTAACAGTAGAGATATAGTCGTTCCAAACTGGAAGAGACAATGGGCTGAGTTTCCCCCACTTTTGCTGTAAATAATTCTGTGATATGTAACCAAAGCCTTTGGGAGGGGGTAGACAAGCGAGTTCAATGAAGGTCACAGAGTGCTCCACCATCAATAATCTATTCCTATTATCTCATGAAATTTCTGCTGCCTCTAAAATGTCTTTTCAAACAAAGTGGAGTTCCTGAGATTTACAGGATAATCAGAAAAATATTCTTTTTTCCTTTGAATCTTAAAGAAGCAACAGATTTTGGCCGTAACACAGGTGTCACAGACACACCAACTATAATAGTAACAGGAAAGGACTACATTTTCCCCATATAACCAAATTCAGCATGTCGCCCTGCCAAGAAACATGAAATATAGTGATACAGAAACATGAGAAACAAATAAAAATTGGTGAAAAAGCGCCACAGATGAGGTAGTATCTGCAGAGATAAACAAAGTTAATATATCCAATATGATGTGACACTGTTCTGAAAAAGACATATTGGAATCAAAGGTTAATTCTGCGTATCTCTGCTCAGTGAGTACCAGACCTGCTGAGCTACCCTCTATCGATTTTTTTCTTTTTGTTCTGAACCGTGACAAATTGACTGATCTGAACGATATAAGCAAAGCTGCTATCTGAGTTGAATCTCCAGTAATTTGTAACCAAAAGAGAAAATGCTTGAACATCTCAGCAGGTCTGGCAGCATCCGTAACGAGAGAAAAAAGCTGACGTTTCGAGTCTAAATGCCTCTGTGCAGAGAAATCAGTATTAACATTTCTAGTTCAGTGGCCCTTCCTCAGAACGGATGGTAGCCCTGAAAATGTTGATTAATATACCGAAGAGGCTGAATAGCTGTAAATGGAGACTGTTAGTAGCTAACAATAGGGGGTGAGTACTAGTCCTGGGGTATGGGTAGGGGGCTTTGAGGAGTCCCGTCCCGAAAATTATTGAACATTATTTCGAGTCTGAATTGCTGCAGGTGCCGTGCATGGAAAATGAGGTGCTGTTCTTCCAGCTTGCGTTGAAATGTCCTGGAACACTGCAGCAAGCCTGACGCAGAGATATTGGCCAGGCAACTGGAAAGTCAGGGTCTTTTGCATAGGTACAGTTTGGATATACTGTGAAGTGTTCACCCAATCTAACTTTAGTTTACCCAATGTAGAGCAGACCACAATGTGAGCAGCAAATGTGAGAAATGTTGAGAGGATGCTGCTTCAGCTGGGAGGTATGTTTGGCCCTTGATTAGTGAGGAGGGAGGAGGTAAATGGGAAAGTGTGACACCTCCGGTAGGGGAAAGTGACGTGGACCTGTGTTGGGGGGAGTGGGTGACGTGGGGTGAGGTGTTGGCAGTGAATAACGAGCGGACCAGAGTGTCTCGGAGGAAATGGTCAGAAGGCGGAAAAATGAGAGGAGACAAATATGTGTCTGGTGGTGGCATCTCGCTGGAGGTGGGGGAAATGCAGACTGATAATCTTCTGCATGTGAATGCTGGTGGGATGGTAGGTAAGGACAAGGAGAACTCTAACACTGTTGCATGAGGGAGGAGAGAGGGTGAGGATAGAAGTGCAGGAGGTGGGTCAGAACTGGTTCAGGGCCCTGCCGAGAACAGTGCTGGGGAATTCTCGGTTGAGGAAGAAGTGGACATTTCAGAGGCCACATTTTTGAACTTCACATCACCAGAAGCAATGCGGTGGAGACGGAGGAACTGGGGGAATGGAACGGAGTCTTTGCAGGAAACAGGGTGTGAGGATGTATACTCCAGGTAGCTGTGTGAGTCGGTGGGTTAATACTGGATAACAGTGACCCGTCTATCCCCAGAAATAGAAGCAGAGATGTCGAGGAATGAAAGGGAGGAGTCAGAGATAGACCTTGTGAAAGTGAGGGATTAGTGCAAATTGGAAACGATGAACTTTTCCAATTCTGGACAAGAGAGAGGAGCAGCAGCTATGATATCATCTACATATCGGAGAAGCAGTTATGGATGGGGACTGGAAAGAACTGGAACAAGGAATTGTCTACGTACCCCATGAAGGAACAGGTTTAACTTCGGCCTACGTGTGTATCCATGCACCCCCTCTGTATGGCAGGAGCAGGCTGAAGCAAAGGGTCTGCCCAGGCAGTTGTGTTTGTGGATTTTCAGGAGGACATAAAAGCGAGCTCTGCTATCAGAGGACCATCAGCTTCGGGACTGTTACGTGGGGGCGAGTGGGTGGGAATCTCCAGATGAAATGTTCTCAAATTTAGTTAATAGAATGGCCTGATGTGCCATGGCAGGTTTATGGAGGAGCAGGTGTTGTGTAGAAGTATCTGAGAGCTGGCACTCAGCCTCTGAATTGGAGAGATGAGTCCACCAGACTACAGCAGCATCACCCTTATTGGCACAGGCTGAATAACACAGTCAGGGTTGGATCGAAGCATACAGCTTATAGTTTGTTCAGAGGGTGACAGGTGACCAGTGATATGTGGGATAGGGTGAGGGAGATGCAGAGAAATTAAAACAACCAGTGTCACATTGAAAGTTCTCAAAGAACAGATTGAATCAAAGTAAACACCAGAGGAATGGGTCCAGGTGGAGGGAGAGTGTTGGAGCTGGGGGAAGGGTCTTTGGGATGGGGAGTGGACTTTTGCTCAAACAACTGGACACCGAGGAGAAGACAGTGGAAGAGGAGTTCAACATTATGTCGTTCCTGCAATTCATTAAAGGAGGCGCAGAGGAATAAAGCTGAGAACTTTGCTGAGTACAGAACATTCAGCATTACAGCGTGGCAGTTTCGGAGGAATGGTGAATACACGACAGGAGGTGGGCTTGGGGAGGGGATGGGCTCATAGTGCAGGGCATGGGTGGTGTGACAGGTTCCAGAGACTCATAGGCATCTCTAAGTTATTCCATCTTGTAGTCCTCATATAGCTGGCGAGCACAGAGAATGAGCTGGAGAATGATGTAAAATTGTGGAATGGTGCAACCTTGAGTCAATTTGATGAGATGTTGTTGGACAGAGAAAATGTTGATCTCAGTGGCACTGACATCGCACGATCAGTCCACAGAAAGTAATTGAAAATTATCGTTATCTTATTGGAATTCTCTGATTTCATTGGGGTGAATCTCAACCAGCAAGGTCTTACTTTTCTGAGACTTTAGACCAAACTGTGAAAACAAATGGTGTTATTAATAAGACAAATCCATCCATGATTTTGGATTGCAGTAGCAAAGGCAGAGTTTATTTGTCATTCCCAATAGCTCTAGGGAAGGTTTCATTGTTCATTGAGGAAATTACCAGCACAGAATTTCCTCTGATTCCCGTTAACCACAGTTTTCTGAGGGTTAATGATGCTACATGAGTCAAATATTACTTTGATGCGACTCAAGGTACTCTGATCTCACCTCTAATGACATTCGAAAATCAATTAAAATGGTAAAGAGCAAAATAATAGAGCACGGCTTATTTGATCAATGTGGTCACTGTCCTCACAACGTTTAAGTAAAAACTGATGGATGATCGCCTGATTGTGAGGAGAGGTTTGTACTATTTGTGATGAGGCTGATTTGGTTAAGCGTGTGACACAGACACAAAAATAAAGTTCAACTCTCTATAGGGAACAGACCCACCATGTTTCCGGTGCGTTTGACGGTGACACACACACACTATTGTCTGTTGCTGTTGGACATTGATCATCCCAATCTCATCATTCACTGATGAACAATAGCAGCACAGAAGCCAGCAGTTCCCATCACCCCAGTTGTAAAGCAAAAACGGAAAGGATTTGCCAGTTGAACGGGGAACAGCTAGGGAACTGGTGTAACTTACAGTGGGAGTGGGAGAAGAAAGATGTGAAGAGATATCATCAATGGAAGAGTATGTAGCCTCAGATGGGGCAGTGCAAGGGAAGTAGTAGTGTAAGAAAAGAGTAAGAAGGCCGAGGAAGAATGGCTAATGAAGTATTAGTGACTGGGAAAAACTTGCTTTAGCAAATGTGAGGTTGGGTGAAAAATATCACTGTTCAGGAAAATTGGGATCTGGTTCCATTGAAAATTAAGATTTGATGTACTTAATTTTCTATATCTGATTCTTGATCAGATTGCACATTCACTCTGTATTTTTGTATCTCCATCAATTGCGGATTACATGTTTTTTTTCCCCTAGTATGGTATCCCAACATTTTTGAATTTTTTAACAATATGTATTTGCTTCCGCTTAAAGGTAGACATGAGAACATGATTTGATCTCCTGCAGTTTGCCCATAACGTAGAATTTAATTGAATAGTTATCCTCATCACATTCACTGATTCAAGCATTGAGTCAGTATCCACCCTGCAGATGAAAAACTTCTTCAGTTTTGACTACTGATACAAAGAACAGTGCCACACAAATGGCTAATGTTCCAGTGCAAGGTGCCAAACCCGAGTTCATCTTAAATTAGGTGCATGCTTTATGAATAAGACATGCTGAGGGGCAGAGTGTAAAAGGTGAATTCAACTCTGTGACGAAAATGCTATTAGCAGCTCCCTCATAATAGGTGTTAACTACATCACTTTGTAAATTCCCCAAAATAAGAATAGCAAGAGACTGGAATTCTTAATTCCTCTTCTGTGAATAACATCTGAATAACAGGAAGGAAATCAAGGTTTATTTGTGATATTCATAAATGATGATGGTGAGAATGTGGAAGATGGGGGCAGTGGAATGATAACTAATGTTGGGGATGACACAAAGATTAGCTGGGTGTTTCACAGTGAGGAGGAAAGGGTAAGGCTACAGGACGATATAAACAGATGATTTCTATATCCAGATTAATGGCCGATGAAGTTTAACACTGTAAGTCAGAGGTGCATCATCTCACATTTATCAAGACAAATGAGTACTCAGACTGTGAAGTGTGAGGGCAAAATTTGCTCCTTTTTTCATTGCAGCAGGGAAGATTGAGGAGGAAACCTGGTACAGGTGTACAAAAGCGTAAGGGGAATGGAGATGATGAACAGACGGCAGCGGTTTCCCTTACTCGAAGGGTCAAAAACAAAGGGATACATACTTAAAGTGAAAGGCAGGGGACTGAGAGAGGATTTGTGAGTCTGTTTTGAACTGAGAGGGTAGCACAGACATAGAATATAAAATTCCTACGGTGTCGAAATAGGCTCTTTGGCCCAACAAATCCACACTGACATTCCAAAGATTAGCCCACACAAACGCGTTCTTCCTATATTTATACCTGACCTACACATCCCTGAACACAATAGGCAATTACGCAAGGCCAATTCACCTAATCTGCACATATTTGGATTGTGCGAGGAAACCGGAGTACCTAGAGGAAACCACGCAGACATGGGGAGAATGTGCAAAATCCATACATGCAGTCACCCGAAGCTGGAATCACTCCTGGGTCCCTGCGCTCGAAGGCAGGAGTTCTAACCACTGAGACACCATTCTGCCCCTGGTGACATGTGTCTGGAGTGCATTCCCTCAGCGGGTGATTGAGCAGATAATCTCACAAACGTTTCAAAAAGCCTTTGGATATGCACTTGGTGATGCAGGCTCGCATTTTCATTCAATGATTCTATGTGATGTCAGCCATGAACACTGATATATTCTGAAGCAATAGCTAATGGCAGTTCCTGGTTTGTTCCATTGACTGTACTCAGTGAGTGAGCCTCCAGTGAAGTGCTGGTTTTATCTGCCACTTTCTATTTCAGGGGTTCGGTTTCATTGCGTTGGTCATGTACATTCCTCTGTCGATGATGTCATTTCCAGCCCTTTTCGTCAGATGGTGGGAGATGGCATCAAAATTGATGTGTTTATTGATGGAGTTCCGGTTGGAATGCCATGTTTCTGGGAATTATTGTGCTTGTCTCTGTTTGGCCTGTCCTAGGATGGATATGCAGACCTAGTCAAAGTGGCGTACTTCCTCATCAGTACGTGAAAAAATAGTGTTCGGATCATGTATTTTTTGGCTGGTTGATGTTCACATATCCTGGTGACTAGTTTTCTGCTTGTTTTTCCGTTGTAGTGTTTGTTACAGTTCTTGAAAGGCTTATTGTTCCTGGAGCAGAACAGAAAGATATGCATTTATTGCGGTGCTCAAAAGTATAAATAAACTGTCAGAGTGAAAAATAGTACACTATTTGTTGGCATTATAGCATCAAAGAATTCTAATTTCAAGGTTGTCAGCAAAAGAGCGAGGAGTGAAATCAGGAAAAGTGTCTTTATTTAGAGAGTTGTTACAAATTTCAATTGACTGACTGGGAAAGTTGTGAAGGAAGATTCAAAAGAGAACTGGATATATATATTTGGAAATTATGAATTTAACGTGCAACAGAGAGAGGGATGGCGTATGGGAGGTGCTGGGAGACATTTTTGGAGCCGATACATAATGCCAATGGCGCCCTGCTGTACTTTAAAGTTTTGTACTCTATCAAGTGTCAGCTGTGAATAAAAGTCAGTATCCAATTATTTCTCATTGTAAATGCTCGCAAATATCTGATTATTTGGTGCAGCATAAGTATTTAAAATGCAAGTATTGCAAGGTAAGCTTCATTATGAAGTCTAATTATTACTCAGAACATGAATATTTTACATGTTGTATTCCAATTACTAAAACAAATATATCATTGCTTTGGCACAAAACCCTTTGGAAAGCTTTGAGATTTCTCTGATACGATATTATTTTTGTTTTATTTTAACGATCCACATTGCATATTAAATATCATTCATTCTAAAAATTGGAAATTTTCAAATTATTGTTCACTGAAAATTTGATAACACAAATAATTTATTTAGTTTAATATTCACAGTTCATGTTGAATTATTGTCATTTTAAATTGCTGGCAAATAGCTGAAGATCGTACATTTCAGTGAGAAATTAAACTGATTGATAATATATAACTGTATAAGAACGCTAATTCTATTTGTATGTTCAATCTTCTACTCATTCAGAAACCAACCACTTTAAAAATATTGGAATGGCAAAACATTGCTTTGAATCCTGACATTGAATATCTAATTCTCATTACCAGAAGAGTTATGCTCTTTCTTCGACAAAATAAAATGTACATGCTTTATTTCTGTGTTACAAAATCTTGACAGGAATTATATTTTAGTTCCATAAATGGAGAATGAACATAATTGATTTAAGGGATTGTAGTGCAGTTGAAGGATTATCGTTCTCATCTCATTGTTCTGGACTAGTGGTGCTGGAAGAGCACAGCAGTTCAGGCAGCATCCAAGGAGCAGCGAAATCGACGTTTCGGGCAAAGGTCCTTCATCAGAAATAAAGGCAGTGAGCCTAAAGCGTGGAGAGATAAGCTAGAGGGGAGTGGGGGTTGGGAGAAAGTAGCATAGACTAAAATGAGTGAGTGGGGGAGGGGATGAAGTTGATCGGTCAGGGAGGAGAGGGTGGAGTGGATAGGTGGAAAAGGAGATAGGCAGGTTGGACAAGTCCGGACAAGTCACGGGGACAGTGCTGAGCTGGACGTTTGGATCTAGGGTTGGGGGGGGGAAGGCGAAATGAGGAAACTGTTGAAGAACTCATTGATGCCTTGGGGTTGAAGTGTTCTAAGGCGGAAGATGAGGCGTTCTACCTCCAGGCATCTGGTGGTGAGGGAACGGCGGTGAAGAACGCCCAGGACCTCCATGTCCTCGGCAGAGTGGGAGGGGGAGTTGAAATGTTGGGCCACGGGGCGGTTTGGTTGATTGGTGCGGGTGTCCCGGAGATGTTCCCTAAAGAGCTCTGTTAGGCGGCGCCCAGTCTCCCCACTGTAGAGGAGACCGCATCGGGAGCAATGTATACAATAAATTATATTAGTGGATGTTTGATGGATGTGGAAGGCTCCTTTAGAGTCTTGGATAGAGGTGAGGGAGGAGGTGTGGGCACAGGTTTTACAGTTCCTGCGAGGGCAGGTGAAAGTGCCAGGATGGGAGGGTCGGTTGTAGGGGGCGCGTGGACCCGACCAGGTAGTCACGGAGGGAACGGTCTTTGTGGAAGGCGGACAGGGGTGGCGAGGGTAATATATCCCTGGTGGTGGCGGATGATTTGGTTTATGCGAAGGTTGGTAGGTTGGAAGGTGAGCACCAGGGGCGTTCTGTCCATGTTACGGTTGGAGGGGTGGGGTCTGAGGGCGGAGGTGCGGGATGTGGACGAGATGCGTTGTACGGCATCTTTAACCACGTGGGAAGGGAAATTGCGGTCTCTAAAGAAGGAGGCCATCTGGTGTGTTCTGTGGTAGAAGTGGTCCTCCTGGGAGCAGATACAGTGGAGGCGGAGGAATTGGGAATACGGGATGGCATTTTTCCAAGAGGTAGGGTGGGAAGAGGTGTAATCCAGGTAGCTGCGTGAATCCCTGGGTTTGTTAAAATGTCAGTGTCATTCGGTCGTCATTAATGACGATGGAGAGGTCCAGGAATGGAAGGAAGGTGTCAGAGATGGTCCAGGTAAATTTAAGGTCAGGGTAGAATGTGCTGGTGAAGTTGATAAATTGCTCAACCTCCTCGTGGGAGCACGAGGTGGCGCCAATGCATCCATCAATGTAGCGGAGGAAGAGGTGGGGAGTGGTGCCGGTGTAATTACGGACGCTCAACTGTTCTACGTAGCCAACAAAGAGATAGGCATAGCTGGTGCCCATACGTGTGCCCATGGCTAACCCTGTGGTCTGGGGGAAGTGGGAGAATTCGAAGGCGAAATTGTTAATGGTGAGGACCAGTTCGGCCAAAGGAATTAGAGTGTGGGTGGAAAGGTAGTGTTGGGAACGTCTGGAGAGGAAAGAACGGAAGTCGTGGAGGCCATGGTCATGGCGGATGGAGGTGTAAAGGGACTGGATATCCATGGTGAAGATTAGGCGTTTGGGGCCGGGGAAACGGAAGTCTTGGAGGAGGGGGAGGACGTGGGTGGTGTCTCAAATGTATGTGAAGAGTTCCTGGACTAGGGGGGATAGGAAAGTGTCGAGGTAGGTAGAGATGTGTTCATTGGGGCAAGAGCATGCTGAGACAAAGGGTCGGCCAGGGTGGTCAGGCTTGTGGATCTTGGGAAGTAGGTAGAACTGGGCAGTGTGGGGTTCCCGGACTATGAGGTTGGAAGCTGTGGATGGGAGATCTCCTGAGATTATGAGTTTCTGTATGGTCTGAGAGATGATGGTTTGGTGAAGGGTGGTGGGGTCATGGTCAACGGGACAGTAGGAAGAGGTGTCCTCGAGTTGACGTTTGGCTTCAGCAGTGTAGAGGTCAGTGCGCCAGACTACCACTGCGTCCCCTGGCTTGATGGTGAGGTTGGGATTGGAGCAGAGGGATAGGAGGGATGCGCGTTGTGAGGGTGAGAGGTTGAAGTGGGGGAGGTGGGTAGACAGGTTGAGGTTGTTAATGTCCCAGTGGCAGTTGGAAATGAAGAGATCGAAGGCAGGTAATAGGACAGCGAGGGATGTCCAGGTGGATGCAGTGCGTTGGAGGTGGGCGAAGGGTCCTCGGAAGGTGGGCGGGAATCCTGATTATGAAAGTAAGCTCAGAGATGGAGGCGACGGAAGAATTGTTCAACGTCACAGCGTGTATTAAATTCATTGATGGCTAGACGGAGTGGGAAAAAAGTGATTAGTTTGCTGAGGACTGATCGTTCGTCCTCAGTGAGGGGAAGGTCTGGAGGGATGGTGAGAACTCGGCAGGGCTGGGAGCTGGGATCTGGTGTGGATGTGGAGCTGGGAGTGGGGGCGGAACCTGTAACTGGAGTGGGATCACCTCAGGAGATCTCACACCCACAGCATCCAAGGGGTAGCCATGGGCACACGTATGGGCCCCAGCTATGCCTCTCTCTTTGTTGGCTACGTAGAACAGTTGATCTTCCGTAATTACACCGGCACCACTCCCCACTTCTTCTTCCATTACATTGATGACTGCATTGGTGCCATCTCGTGCTCCCGTGAGGAGGTTGACCAATTCATCAACTTCACCAACACATTCCACCCTGACCTTAAATTTACCTGGACCATCTCTGACACTTCCCTCCCCTTCCTGGACCTCTCCATCTCCATTCATGACGACCGACTTGACAAGTACATTTTTTACAAACCCACCAACTCCTGCAGCTACCTGGATTACACCTCTTCCCACCCTCCCTCTTGCAAAAATGCCACTCCTTATTCCCAATTCCTCCGCCTCCACTGTATCTGCTCGCAGGAGGATCAGTTCCACCACAGAACACATCAGACGGCCTCGTCCTTTAGAGATCGCAATTTCCCTTCCGACGTGGTTAAAGATGCCGTCCAACGCATCTCATCCACAACCCGCACCTCCGCCCTCAGACCCCACCCCTCCAACCGTAACAAGGACAGAACACCCCTGGTGCTCACCTTCCACCCTACCAACATTCGCATAAACTAAATCTTCCACCGGCATTTCCGCCACCTCCAAAATGACCCCACTACCAGGGATATATTTCCCTCCCAACTCCTTTCAGCCTTCCTCAAAGACCGTTCCCTCCTTGACTACCTGGTTCAGGTCCACGCCCCCCTGCAACCCACCCTCCCAACCTGGCACTATCCCCTGCTCCCGCAGGAACTATTAAACCTGCGCCCACACCTCCACTCTCACATATATCCAAGGCCCTAAAGGAGCCTTCCACATCCATCAAACTTTTACCTGCACAGCTACTAATATCATTTATTGTATCCGTTGCTCCAGATGCGGTCTCCTCTACATTGGGGATACTGGGCGCCTCCTAGCAGAGCGCTTTAGGGAACATCTCCAGGACACCCGCACCAATCAACCACACCGCCCCGTGGCCCAACATTTCAACTCCCCCTCCCACTCTGCCGAGTACATGGAGGTCCTGGGCGTCCTTCACCGCCGCTCCCTCATCATCAGGCTCCTGGAGGAAGAACGCCTCATCTTCCGCCTTAGAACACTTCAACCCCAAGGCGTCAATGTGGTCTTCAACAGTTTCCTCATTTCCCCTTCCCCCAGCTCACCCTGGTTCCAAAATTCCAGCTCAGCACTGTCCCCATGACTTGTCCGGACTTGTCCTACGTGCCGATCCCCTTTTCCACCTATCCACTCCACCCTCTTCTCCCTGATCTATCACCTACATCCCCTCCCCCACTCAACTATTGTACTCTATGCTACTTTCTCCCCACCCCCACCCTCCTCTAGCTTATCTCTCCACGCTTCAGGCTCACTGCCTTTATTCCTGATGAAGGACCTTTGCCCGAAACGTCGATTTCGCTGCTCCTTGGATGCTACCTTAACTGCTGTGCTCTTCCAGCACCACTAATCCAGAATCTGGTTTCCACCATCTGCCGTCATTGTTTTTACCTCAGCTTATTGTTGACCAATTCATGAACTATAGCAAATCTCTGATTATTGTTCGCGGTCATTTAACTCAACACCTTGCAATGAGCTACTCGGAAACTTGCTTCCAATTTATCTGAAATCATTTACAGTGTTATTGGACCTCTCAGCTGCCTGTGAAACAGAGAGACTCAGTGTCCTGTTCCAAAATCTGTGCATAGAGCTTCTAATCTGCTTCAGGGCAGTCAGTCAAACGTTACTTGAAAACAAAGAAGTTCGAATCTTCCTTGGGCAGGGGGATAACCCACGAACAGACTATCACTGGTCTCAGTGTAGGTACAAATATTGTCCAGGTTAAATACTAATGGCTGACGAGCAACTAGGTTTTGAAAATCATCTTCAGTCCGAGCCTGGCCCAGAGAGCAGACGTGTTGACATTGAGAGCCAGAATCACACCATACAAGTTACCTATGGTGATGAAACCTGACCTGCCTCCCAGACTCCATATACCTGCACCCCGGACCAGGCATGGGTGAAGACGTTAACATGCTGACAATCTATTGCAGTGCCTTGTGTCTCTAAAGCCATATCTACTAAATGTCACCTTCACATTCTCCAGTATCAAAATAAAATTGTACATCTCTATGAATGGTCAGAGATTACTACATGGATCACACAGTAGAATGTATTTAAAGTAACCAGCAGCAAACGGCAATCCAAAATCACATTAATAACTGAACTTGGTGGATTCTGTCTGGTCTAAGTAACCACACAGATTATACTGGCCTTCAGGTGACTGTAACAATGCACACCACAACTGGAGGTTTTGGCCTTACACCCCTCCAAAGCTTCCTGATCTCACACATATCACTCCCTCACACATTCAACAATTTAAGGGGAATCCACAAGCTGGGTGAAACTGGAAACATAGAATCGTGCAGCATGTACAGGCCCTTTGGCCCTTGACGTTCTGTTGACTTTTTATCCCACTCTAAGATCATACTAACCTACATACCTTTCATTAAACTATCATTCATGTGCCTATCCAATTAAATATCCCTAATATAGCTGATTTTACCTCAACTGTTGGCTGTTCATTGCACACACCCACCACTCTTTGTGTAAAGAACCTACCTCTGACATCTCCCCTGAACGTTCGTGCAATTACCTTAAAATCATAACCCCTCGAGATAGCCATTTCCACCCTGGGAGAGAGTCTCTGGCTATCCACTCTATCTATGCCTCTCATCATCTTGTACACAACTGTGAAGTCACGTTCCATTTTTCTTCATTCCAATGAGGAAAACACCACATCTCCCTCAAATTTCCTTTGCAAGACATGCCCTCCAGTCCAGGCAGCACTCAGCACTCTCATCAAAGCTTCCACATCTTTCCTACAACGAGGCGCCCAATACTGATCACAATATTCTAAGTGTGGTCTCACGAGGGCTCCATATAGTTGGTGCATAACCTTCCAGCTCTTAAACTCAATCCCTCGTCTAATGAACACATCAAACACCTTCTTACCCACCTTATGAACCTATGTAGAAACATTGTGGGAGCTACACCATGGCCCAGCTGATACCCCGTTCCTCCACAATGTAAGAATTCTGCCTCTAACACTGTATTCTGCATTCAACCTCGACCTTCCAAAATGATTCGCATCCCACTTTTCCATGTTGAACACCATATGCCACTAAACGGTTGAGTCTTGCATCCTGTCAATGTCCTGTTGCAAACTACAACAGCCCTCCACACTATCCATAATTCCACCAACCGATGTCACATCATGAAACTTACGAACCTACCCTTCCGCTTCGTCAACCAAGTCACTTATTAAAATTACAAACAGCAGAGGTCCCAGAACCGATCCTTACGGAACACCACTGCTCACCTAATTCCACACTGAATACTTCCCATTTACCACCACTCTCTGTCTTCTATGGGCTAGCCAATTCTGTATTCCGACAGATAGGACTCCCTGTATGCCATGCCTCCTTACTTTCTGAATGAAACTACCACGGAGAAACTTATCAAACACCTTGTTAAAATCCATCCACTCCGCATTCACTGCTCTACCTTCTTCAGTGTGTTTAATCCCATCCTCAAAGAACCCAATAAGAGTTGTGAGGTCTGACCTGCCCCTCACAAAGTCATGCTGACTGTTTCTAATCAAACTATGATTTGTCAGAATCCTCTCCAATACTTTGACCAATACTTGATGTAAGGCTGCCTGGTCTTTTAATCTCAGGACAATCCCTGTACCCTTGCCTGGACAAGGAACTAACATTTGCCACCCTCCAATCAACCGACGTTACTGAAATGGAGAGTGAAGACGCAAAGACCATCGCCAAAAGCACAGAGATCTCTTTCCTCTCTTCCTGTAGTAACTTAGGGTACTTCCTGTCTGGCTGAGGGATTTATCTATCCTTATGTTTGCACTTCAATCAGTCTGTATTTCACCTCAACTTGTTTACTCGCTGCTCAACCAACTGATTGACTGCTTTCCATTTCAGGGCTCTGTACAGTGCTGCCTTCCTGAGCAAGTATGGTTCCCAATATCCTGTGTATTATGGAAGGGAAAACATGGGAAGGCACGAATGCCTTTCTCATGAAGAGGAGATGCCAAAACTTTGACTCTGCTGCTCCTCAGATGCTGCCTGAATAGTTGTGCTTTGACAGCGCCACACATTTCGACTCTGTTCACCCGGATATGCAGTCCTCATGTTCTCCATTACTAAGGGCTGTCCCCTCTGCACACTGAGCAGGCAATTAATCAGCAGAAACCCATTGTATTTAGAGATGACTGTTCAGTTCTGGAAAGCTGCATTTGATGAACACTTTTGCTAAAAACGAAATTACAATTCAACAAATATTCATTCAGTCTCAGAGTTCCAGTTTTGGTTCATGAATTAGGTAGCTTGAGAACGAACAGTTAATGACTGAAGAACTCCGAGATACAGAGTATTCCAGGTACTGTATTCCAGGTTGGATGCGCTTTACCTTAATGCTGCGAATATTATCAGACAGACAGATATGACAAGGAAATGAGATGACATGTGGAAGTTTGTCATTTTTACCATTACAGATATGTGTTTGAGGGAGGTCATGGCTGACAACTCAACATTCTGTGGTACCAGAACTATAGTCAGGACTGGAGAGAGGGTAAAAGATGAGGTGGTGTTGTCTTATAAATTATGGAGTCAGTTACTGGCTTAAGAAGGGACGATATCTTGAAAGGATAATCTAATGAGGTTTGGTGATTAAAGCTCAGTGTCAAAACCATGACAGAAACCCTGCTTGGGATATATTGTAGACCCCCAGATAAAGGAAAGTACGGGAGCAGGTATATAACCAAGTTATTGAGGTGTGTAAAAACAATAATAGGATCATTATAGTCAGGATTTCAATTCCAAACATTCATTATAGTAGTGATAACTTCTTAAGATGGAGCTGGTGCTTTGAAATTCATTCCAGAGAGCTTCTTATATCAACATAGAGCAGATACAACAAAAGGCAGTGTAGTGCTGTGACTCACGTGGGGAACGAAGTCAGTCTGTTCCGGGCAGAAGTGGAAGAGCATTATAGGACCAGTGACCGTGATATCACACATTTTGACTTTGCTCAGGAAAAGACCCCAAAATGTTTGAGTCATAAAAGCTTCTTGGATTGGGTAGACAGATTTTATGAAGAAAATGACAGAATCTGGCCAAAGTGCAGTTGCTTCTGGGTGAAACTGTAGCAGAACAAGGTGGGGCAGAAGTTGAGGGATCATTTGGTTAAAATCGAATTGATGACAGTGTAAGTCCAGCATGTAACACCGAAGATAACATTTAGGAAAACAAGCCTAGAGAACCTCAGATGTCGACAAAAATCCCGAACAGGATGAATAAGGAAAGAGAAGCTTAAAGCAGGTCCCAAGTGAGCAGGCCAATGAAGGTCCAAAAAGAATATAGAAAGTGGAGGTCTAAACCTAAAATGCCAACGGAAGAGCAGAAGGAGCGGTGATAAAACATTAGTGGGTAAGATTAGCAAGAATCCAAAGTCATATTTTTGGTGTATTAAGGGGAAGACGATAATGCGGGAAAGAATGGGAGTGTTAGGGACTAAGGGGACAGCCTGTTTTTTGCAGCCAGAGAATATGTTAAATACATGCTACGAATCGGTCTTTAGTTTGGAGAACCTGTTTCTGGATTCAGGGAGAGTGACAGTTTGACGCTTGAGCAAATTGACACAAGAGCTGAGGAAGAATTGGAAGTTTACGCAAGATGGAGTGGGCAAATCACCAGATTAAAGACCACCAAGTCTCACATCAGTGAGAGGGAAACAATTGTAGAAAATTCGGAGGGCTGTTGAGGCTGGATCAGTAAATATCTTCAAGGCTGAGACAGACAGATTTTTATACAAGTATTATGGGAAATTGCAGAAAAGTGGAATGGGGTATTAACAAAATAAAAATAACCTAATCGAAGGAAAAGCAGACTCAGTTAGAGGATAGACATATTGTTGTCCCTATGTCTAATGGTGTTCTTTCCCAATAGCCCTGTCTTCACAAGAACATCACCTCGAGGGATTCAAGGAATTCATAAACGCGATACTAATAGACAGAAAGTATGAGAGGACTGCGACAACACAGATTGCCTGTTGGGGTGAGGATTTGCATGGACAAATCACCACTACCAGAAGGAAGACCTCAGCAAGACACCCTTCAAGGCCAAGCAGAGATCTGCACTGGAGAGCAGGTAGTCAGTGGCCAGGTGTCAAGGAGTGCTGAAGACCGAAACACTGCATCACTGTCGTGTCTCCTTCCTTCGCTGGCCAAAGCTATATGTGGAGAGGTAGAGAGACATGCTGTTGTAGCAGAGTAAGCAGTAAGGCTTCAGAGAGCTCCAGCTCAGAAATATGTACAGTTAAACTGAAATAAAGTCCTTTTAACTTTATTGTTACAGCCGTCGAGATGGCAGTTAGGGCAGTCGCCCATTCCTCTTGTGGGATGTGGGAGCTCACGGAGATTTTCACCGTCCGTGATGACTATACATGTGGACTGTGCACCCAGCTTCAGCTCCTAGGAGACCGTGTTAGGGAGCTGGAGCTGGGCGGCACGGTGGCTCAGTGGTTAGCACTGCTGCCTCACAGCACAAGAGACCAGGGCTCAAATCCTGGCTCGGGCAACTGTCTGTGTGGAGTTTGTGCATTCTGCCCGTGTCTGCATGGGCTTCCTCTGGATGATACGGTTTCCTCACACAGTTCAAAGATGTGCAGGTTAGGTGATTTGGTCGTGCTAATTTGCCTGTAGTGTAGGGGAGTGGGTCTGGATGGGCTGCTCTTTGGTGGGTCGGTGCGGACTTGTTGGGCTGAAGATAACTTAGGATGCACTCAGGGTCATCCGAGATACTGAGGACTTCATAGATAAGTGCTTTAGTGTGGTGGCCACACCCAAGACACACCCCTAGTTATGTTTCTTTAATGACTGTAATATTGCAGTCTAACGTTCATCGCTCTCAGTTCATTAGCTTTACCTGTCAGTCCTGTTGTATTTAAATAAACACAATTTAATCCAACAGGCGTTCCTTGTTTCCTGTTAGATTCCAGGTAGAGAGTAGCTGTGCGACCACCAGGAATGGCAAAGGGAGTAGGCAGAGAGTGCAGAAATAGCCTGTGGCCATTCCTCTCCATAACATGTAGACCATTTTGGATTGTTGGGGGCGATGTCCGTTCAGGTGAAAGCAGCAATAGTCAGGCTAGTGGTATTACCACTGGCTCAGGGGCACAGCGGGAAAAGGTAAAGGTAAACAGGACGTTAAAGATAGGAGGGTTGATTGTTAGTGGGACAGATCGGAGATTCTGTGGCCACAAACGGGAATCGAGAATGGTGGGTTACCTCCCCGCTGTTCGGGTCCAGGATGTCTCCCAAGTGGCTGCTGAACCTTCTCAAGGGGTTGGGTGAGCATCCAGAAATCATTATGCACTTTGGCACAAATGATACCCGTTGAAATAGGGCCAATGTTCTGGAGCGAGAATACAGAGAGCTCGAAGAAACATTTTTTAAAAAACCCTTGACAGTGGTAATCTCCTTCGAGGGAGATTACCGTCCGAGACATGCACTGGAAGGGACACCAATATTTTGGCGGCCAGTTATGCTAGTGTTACGAGGGTGGGTTTAAACTAGATTGGCAGAGGGTGGTATCCTCAAGAGCAGGGAGGCAAGTGCGAGGCTGGAAGGAGGTAGAGTAATCAGAAATAGTAGATTTAGGCTCGAAAATGAAAGAGAGAAATGCCTTTTGGATTAAATTGCATCTATCTCAATGCAAGAAAGCCGACAGGTAAGGCGGATGAACTCAGGACGTGAATAGATAGGTGGGACTGGTACATTATAGCCATTACACAAACATGTCAGAGTGATTGATAGGACTGATAGCTTAATGTGCCAGGGTACAGGCGCTTTAGGTGAGACAGAGATGTTGGAAGGAGGGGAGTGGAGTTGCATTTCTGATCAAGGTGAGTACCACAGCAGTAATCAGAGATAAAATAACTGATGAATCACCCAGTGAGGCTTTGTGGGTGGAGTTAAGAAATAGGAAGGTGTTCGTGAGGTGAATGGGGATGTGCCATAGGCCCCCAAATAGTCAACAGGAATGAGAGTAATAAATATGCAGGGAGAGAGGGGAGACCTGCAGGAGCAATAGGGTTATCATAATAGGGACTTTTATTTTTTCCAATACAGTCTGGAACGGCCAGATCATTAAGGGATTTCATGAGATAGAATCTGATAAAAGCTTCAGGAAAGTTTCCTCGAGCAGTATACAGAGGGTCCTACTCAGGAAGGGGAAAAACACGAAATTTTCTTAGGAAATAGGGCATGGCAGGTGACTGAGTTAACAGTGGGGGAGCACTATGGGACCATTAACCGTAGTTCCATTAATTTTCAGATAGTTATGGAGAAGGACAAAACTGGTCCACAGGTTCATGTTCGAACTTGGGGCATGGCTCAAGTCGAGGCCGCTGGGATCAAGGGAATTCCTGGAGGTATCTTAGAGATACAGGAGTTCTGAAAAAGGAAAACAGTAGGGTGAAAAGAGGGCAAGAAAGAGCCTTGTCGAGAAGATTAGGATGAATCCAAAAAGTTACTTTAAATATATTAAAATAAAAATCAAAAACTGGATAGAAAATAGGACCCCTCAAAGACCAATGTGGACAAGTAAGTGTGCAACTCTATGTGATGGTGAAGTCCTCAATGAATATTTCTACTCAATGTTTACCGTGGAGAAAGACATGTTGACTTGAGAACTTGAGGAAGTTAGTGATGATATGTTAGAGCCAATCTATATCATAGTTGAGGAGATTTTGGACATACTAGAATGTTTGAAGTGGATAAATCTCATGGTCCTTACCCGATATAGCCAAGAACACCTCAAGGGGCTCCAGAAGAATTTAAAGGGACCCTGGCTTACAATGTTGATCATCAGTTACCACAGGTAATGTCCCGGAAGACTGGAGGATAGCAAATGTTGTGCCCTTATTCAAGAAGAACTGAACAAAAAAATCCTTGGAACTACTGATCAATAGGTTTAACATCCGTGGTAGGTAAGTTACTTGAGAAGGTTCTGACAGATAAGATGTACATGGATTTAGAAAGACAGGCTTTGATTAGGAATAGCAAGTGTGGCTTTGTGCGATGAGGATTGTGCCTGACAATTCTCTTAAAGTAAGTGGATGATGTGTCCATGAAGATTGATTTGTGTGGGACAGTAGATTTCAAAACATGTGGTGTTCGATAAGCACAGCGGGTCAGGCATCTTCGAGGGGCAGGAGAATCTATGTTTCGGAATAAGCCCTTAATCAGGAAAATCCAAAACATCGATTCTCCAGTTCCTCTGATGCTGCCTGACCTGCCGTGATTTCCAGTGCCACACCTTTCGACACTGATCTCCAGCATCTGCTGTGCTCAATTACTCCATTGGCAGTAGATTCATTCGATATGGATTTCAGTTACAGCAGAACAGAATGATGCTTTTTAGCCCGTGGAGCCTGATATACAATTACAGGAGGAGACCAATAAACCCCTCGGGCCTGTAAAACTGTAACCAGATCATGCAGCACCAGTATCCAGTTGCACAGCAACAGGTTCAATCTATTCAGCTACTTGAAGTCAGTAAACAGGAAATGGAAGAGGTCACAAAGTGACTGCACTATAGGGTATACTGGAATAAAACCAGGCTACATAGCCTCTCAGACCTGCCCTTCTATTCATTAAGTCAGGGCTGATTTGCACTCAGCTGCAATTTCTCTTTCAATTTTTTGTAGCTGTCGACTCTCTGACGGGTCAAAACCCAATGACACCCACTCGCAACCCCCAAACATTTCAGTGATGTAGCCTCCCCTAACTGTCTGGCCTCAACCATCACTATTCCCTGAGAGAAGGGACTACTCCCCACACATATACCTTGGCCTATTGACATAGATAGAAGATATGAACACAGTGTAAAGTTACTGGACTTGATATCATTGGAGTATTTGATTGAGCAAGATGTCAAGGAGACTGAACAAAATTGAACTTGATGAGAATCAGTTGTAAACTCCCCGCTGGCTGAATCATTCAGAGCACAATGGGGCTGGTGGACATCAATCCTCCCAGTCCCTGGATATCTTTGTGGGCAATCCTCAGGGTAGATTCTTCGGCACAAACATCTTCAGCTTCTTCATCAATGTCTTTCCCTCTTTCATGCAATCAGAGGTGGGGATATTCTTTGAAGATTATACAATGTTGAGAACAATGGGTCACCTCCTAAGGTAATAAAATATCAAATCTGGACAACATTCAAGCTTGTACTGTTAATGTAAAGGGAACATGAATTAAAAGCACTGCTGGAGAATAAACATTTCCACAGTTAAAAGAAAGTGGGACCCCTTTAGCAACTCTAGATAGTTTCACAGTAATATAAGAAAGCCATTCAGCCCATCAGATCTATTGGATAACAATAGGTGCAATGCATTCCCTCACTCCTGCCTATTACACAAGAAGACAATTTAAAATAAAAACAGGTGTTGGAATCCAAAATACACACTCAGGAGCTAGAAAAACAGAATAAGCAAGGCAGCATCAAGACTTTGAGAAGTGAATGCCTTGGATATAACCCTTCGTCAGGACTGTGGATGGGAGTAAGGGGGTCTATAGATAAAGTGGCGGGTGAGGGAAGAGGAGGCAGAGTGGCGAGATGTGGATAAGTGAGCACAGATAAAGTGTATCAGCGAGTTGTTGATGGAAGGGCTGAATCCAGTTGGTAGCTGGACAAAATGTTGCTCAGAGGAATGGAATGGAGGCGAGGGCTTGGGAAGGGAGTCGGGGGACTGGAAGGGAGGTTATTTGAAATTGAAGAATTCAATGTTGAGTCCCCGGGGTGCAGGCTGCACAGGTGACAGATGAGATCTTGTTCCTCCAAATTATGCTTTGGTTCATTGTGGCAATGGAGGAGGCCAAGGATGGCCATGTCGGAAAGGCATTAGGAAAGAGAATTGAAATAGGAAGTGACTGGGAGGTCTTCCATTCCACCTTTCAGCTCCCAACCGGATTCATCCCTCTAATCGGCCAACCAGGTTGCACCAACCATTTGTGTCCACATAGCCGTAACTGACCATCCCCCTGATCTCCCCACCCCAACCACTCCCTTCACTCTTTATCTGCAGCTCCCCCTACCCCCCAACCCAGTTCTGAAGAACGGTTATACCTGAAATGTTGACTTTCCCAGCTCATGGTGCTGCCTTGCTTGCTGTGTTCTTCCAGCCTTCTGTTTGTCTTCTATAACTCAGGAAGATAGAGCCTATTCTGCACAGCGTGCTGGTAGGCAGGAACTAAGGGTTTCCCACTGATGTCCTTGAACCTTGCCCTCGGGCCAGGAGGAAGACATTCAGTTCCTCCAGACACTAACACATGAACAGAAGAGGCCATTAATCCCCTCTAAACTGTTAGACTAAAATAGGAGGATGTCACGACAAACCAATGAGCCATAGACTGCAAAGACAGACTGCTCCATGTTGTTCCTCCTGGCTCTATTATTAATGGTACACACATGCTATGTTAACGTGGTTTGCTGACCATGAGGAGGGAAAGTGAATGGTTTGTGCCAAGTCCCAAGGAGGCATCTTCCATCTCCGAGATGTTATGAACTAGGTTAGACTACTCCAAACACTTTTAACCAGCCAGCCCAGAGCATACCTTTGCAATTTGTTTCGGTAAGTGTACAATGAAAATTACCAGGGGTAATTTAGCTAGGTTGACTACTAGATTTTGAAACAGACAAAAATTTCTTCATAAAATTACACAATGAAACACAAAGAACAGAATAAAAAATCACGACAGAATTCAACCTATTCTCCTCGACTTAATTATGCTATTCCGAATACACACAACTGTCCCAATAAGCAAACTCCCAATAATAAAAAAAAACAGTATAAATGGAGCACAAACTTCCAGGTTGAAGTTGAAGGTCAGAAAAGAGAGAGAGTTTCCAGACAGCTCCCAGTCGAACTTCCAAGTTCAAGACTCAACTGAAAACTGGTCAGCTCAGTTATTTCAGCTAAAATAGCTCATCACTCTCCGTTCATTATACTGGTCACTTATAAAGCATGGCCACTTTGGGATGAAGACTCATCTGTTTCCAGAAAATAAAGACCTCTGAAAGTACTTTTCATCTCTGTACCAAACCAGACTGATCGGAGCTTGGAGAAAGTGAGGAAGGGATTATGCCAGAAACGTCGATTATCCTGCTCCTTGGATGCTGCCTGACCTGCTGCGCTTTTCCAGCAACACATTTTTCAGCTCTGATCGGAGCTTGGCCCCGTTTTATTGTTCCTCTGAAATAAAACCAAGGACAGAGTCTCCTTGAGCCGAGGAACAGCTTTTCGACAAAAAGGGAGATGCTTTGTGACACATCTCTCCCCCCTTAAAAAAAAATCAATAATAAAAGGTGGCTGCATTTTTAACCCTTCAAACCCAGTTTGTAGTCTTAAAACTGACAGCTATACTGTACTAATTGTAAACATTCAAACATGCACAAACCCATACAAAACCGGGCTGCTGTATGCCCACCAACGAACACCTCCATATCTCATTCTAGTCTCAGTAACTCATCAGCTTTCACGTTTTCGCGATCTGCCACATGCACAATTGTCAGATCGAATGGCTGCAACAACAAGTCCATCTAAACAGTCTGGCATTTTTGTCTTTAATTTTTTTCCACAAATGTCAATGTGTTGTGATCAGTGTATGCGATTGTCTCAGATGCATTGCTGGTAATATAACACAGTTATGGTGTAATGCCAACACCAATTTTAAAGTCTTTTTCTCCACTGTTGAACATTTCTGTTGATGTACGTTCGACTTGCCAGAAAAACACCCGATAGGTCTTTCTATTCCCTCATCATCCTCCTGCAGGAACACTGGACCAATACCCACATCACTGGCATCGATAGCCACCTTGAAAGACTTAGTGTAATCTAGAGTAACTAATATTGGGGCAGTGTCTAACACAGGTTTTAGGCTGGAAAATGCCTTTTGACAGTCCTCTGTC
Organism: Chiloscyllium punctatum; assembly: GCF_047496795.1. Lineage (NCBI taxonomy): Eukaryota > Metazoa > Chordata > Chondrichthyes > Orectolobiformes > Hemiscylliidae > Chiloscyllium > Chiloscyllium punctatum. The sequence continues at coordinate 99,611,930 of NC_092752.1, forward strand.
CACTGAGAGTTCTTGCCCTTGACAATTCGGTGAGTGGAGCAGCCACACCGCTTAAAGTTTGGCACAAACTTTCAGTAAAATCCAGTCAACCCCAGGAACCGTAGTATTACATATTTATTTTTGTCGAAGGTGTGGAACATTCCCCAACTACTTTCGTTTTTGTATCTCATGGGGCCATTGGTCCATGTCCAATAACATGACACAGGAACGTGACTTGGCTTTCTCAAATTCACTTTTAGCTAGGTTTACCAGCAAGCCTGCCTTCTGAAGTCGATCAAACAAGTCCGATAAATGCTGTAAATGTTCCTTTCAAGAGTCACTAAAAACTACCAGGTGATCAATGTACACCACATAGTTGGGGAATCCGACAATGACCTCATTATCAGTCTCTGAAAGGTGGCTGGATCGTTTAATATATCAAATACCACAACTTTGAACTGAATCCATTTAGTGTTATGAAAGCCGAAATTGCCTTTGCTCTCTCTGACAGAGGTCCTTGCCAGTAGCCTCTGAGCAAGTTCAACTTAGAAATGTAATTAGCTTCTCCCACTTTTTCGACAAAGTTCTCCAAACATGCAACAGGATATGCATCAGTCTTTGTAACGAAGTTGAGTTTGTGATAGTCCACACATGTCCACTGGGTAACATCTGGCTTTGGCGCCATGACTATACATGAGCTCCAAGCACAGTAACTCATTTCGATTATGCCATCTTGGAGCGTGTGCTCTATTTCCTTCTGAACCCTTGCCAACATTAGAGGATAATGCCTTTAAGGATTATTATTTAATCAGAACAACATCTCCTGTGTCTACATCATGCACAATTATGTTCGTACTTCCCAGTTTATTTCCGCATATCTCTCCAAGATATCGTAATAACTCTTTCAGGTTAGTATGCTTTTCTTGTGGAAGGTAACTCAGTAATTTATCCCAATTTTTGACAACTTTCTCATTGTTCAATTTGATATTAGGAATGTCCAATTCAGAATCCTCTAAACGTGGGTCTTCCTTCAGTGTTGTAATCATTAATACCTTCTCTTCTTGCTTTCCTTCCCTATCAAAATACCTGTTGAGCATATTCACGTGACGCACTCTGTGACATTTCTTCCTGTCTGGAGTCCGTACCAAGTAGTTCACCTCATTCAATTTCTTCCCAATTAGATAAGGTACACTAAAACTTGCTTCTAAAGGCTCAGCTGTGACTGGAAGTAACACCAATACCTTATTTCCAATTGCAAAATTGCGAATTTGTGATTTCTGATCCACTTCCTGTTTCATTCTATGCTGCGATACTTTTAAATGCTGTCTAGCCAACTCTCCAGCTCTATTTAATAGTTCCCTAAAATTTGACACATTGTCCAAATGAGTGGTCTCGGAATTCTGCCTCATTAATTTCTCCTTAACCAATGTTAACAGTCCTTTTACTTCATGCTCAAAAATTAATTCAAATAGTCTGAATTTGGTCGATTCATTCTGTGCGTCTCCTATCACAAATAGTTCAAAAATAATTTCCTTATCGCAATCATCTGGATTATCCTGACCATAAACCCTCAACATGGTCTTCACTGTTTGATGCCATTTCGCTCATATTCACTGTGATTCCGAATAATATGTAGCAGATTTGAATTGCTTTATTCCCAAGTTATCGATCATCTGCTTGAATAGTTCGGATGTGAGGTTTGATCTATCTGGATCTCTTGGTAGTCCGTACCTACGTAAAAAATAAGTTTTTTTTTCTACAATTCTTTTACCTGTGATGCTGCATAATGGGTCTGCCTCTGGAAATCTAGTTGACACATCCATTATTGTTAAGAAGTACATACTCCCACTTAGTCTTTGCGATAGGGGACCTACACAATCTATCATGACTCTTGTGAAAGGTTCCTCAAATGCTGGGATAGGTATTAAAGTCGCAGGTTTTATTACTGCGTATGTGACATGTTTGAGACATTTGGCAATATTCACTACATCTTTGTGACGTCCAGGCCAGTGTAAATATCTTTGTATTTCAGCCTGTAATGTCCTCACCCCGAAATGATCTCCAAGTTGTAGCTCAGGTGCCACTCGCAGCACTCCCTTTCTATACCCAACAGACAAAACAATTTGATGAATTTCTGTGCACGTCCGATCTGCTTCAATGTGTGCTGATCTCCATATCTGCATTAAAACATCATTTGTTAAGTAATAACACACAGGAATGCATTCATTCTCTTCTTGCTAAATATCTTTTGATATAACTTCTGTAACTCCAAATCTTTCTACTGGAATTCAATCTGTTTAGCAGAGCTAAAAATACGTTCATATTTTCCGACTCGGTCCGTCTGTTTTCCACTTATCTTGTCAAAAAGAAACTTTTGGATAACTCTACGTCAGCTTCGTTATCTGTGCCTTTATCCTGCTTAAACCTGTGCTTCTGTGATATTCTGGTGATGCAATCAGGGGAAATTCTTGGAGACATATTCTCCAGGTCTTCATTTGCCTGTATCTGCACTGGCTTTTCAACTAGAGTAGGCAGCACGCCTACCAGTGAAGCAGCTATATTATTTGCAAGGACAAATTTTATTGCTAGAGCTGAACGTTAGGGCTCTTGTACACCTACCGCACATGCTCCAATCTTCTCTGGACACTCTAGCCTCACTTTACATAACTGAGCACTTTTTTCCTCACTATGAATTCCTGTTACCAGCACATTTTCTGGAAGTAGTCTGTCAAGAGTGCATAAAGCCTCACCCCTCAGCATTACAGACTGAAAAGATCCTGTGTCAATTAATATTGAAACCTTCTTACCAATTAATCCTGGCCTATGTGAATAAACTTTACCTTTTCATGTAAGTTTTTTTTGCCGATTTGGCACGTCCACTGATCATCTTGTACACACTGAGGCAGTTGCCTACTTTCCCTTATGCTTTTTGTTACGAGTCCAACAAAACTTCCAGGTTTGTTTGGTTATCCTATATCTGGTTTTCTCCCAGCCCATCAACACTGTGATTTTGTGTGGCCCTCTTTTTTACAATGAAAACACGACAGGTTTTTAACTTCTTTGTCCCCCTCATGGTTTTCTTTATTACTGTGGTAAATGATCCTTATGATCTACACTGTGATCTACCTTTCCCTTTGCATGTGAGGATATCTGTTTGCTCCAATTTCTGTCCCTCAGAGACCAGAACTGGTTCTGGAAGCCAAACCAATTTTATGGACCAGTTCATAATCATCAGCCATTTGAGTTGCAAACCTTGCTGCTTACACTCTCTGCTCTTCCAATTAAGTTTGCACTACTTCAGGCAGTTAATTTTTGAATTCCTCCAAGTGTTAACCTCTTTAAGGGCATCATAGCTTTGCTTGAATTTTAAAGCTTTTATCCAACTATCGAAATTAGTCTGTTTGATCCTTACGAACTCAGTGTCGGTTTCACCAGGATCCCTCATTAAATTCCTGAAAGGTTGCTATGCAGACAAAATGTTTTTTTTAACCTCCTTATACTCCCCCGATACCTCCTCTGATAGGGTTGTGAATACCTCACCAGTACTACCAACAAGTTTCGTTTGGATCAACAAAATCCACATAGCCTCTGGCCACTGCATTTGTTTAGCCAACGTTTCAAATGAGATGAAAAGGGTATTACATTCTTCTCATCAAATTGAGGCAACGCTTGAACATACTCAAACAAATTCTCACTAGGATTCTGACAACCAGGGGCTTTCCCATCCTCACTCTCTTCCTTAGTAAGCACACCCTCAGACGTTATCTCCAGCCTTTTACACTGACTTTTCATTTTAATTGTCAGATTTTGTTCTTCAAAAGTTCTCTCTTTCTCTCCCCCCTATTGCTTTCTCTTTTGCCATTCTTTCTTTTTACTCTCTGTTCTGCTGCTTTCTTTTTTCCCTCTCTTCTGCATTTTATCGAAAGTCAAATGTTTCATTTTGGATATTAGTTTGATTGGGTTGAGAAAACCTAGAATAGTAATGGCTATTTCAGTCGCCAATCGTTTTCTGGGTGTGCATGCAGTGACTTTGGAAATTTTACGAAAAATGAATAAGACCAAGTTGCAAGAATTAGCAGAAAAGCTGGAATTGGAACTGACTGCTTCTGTGAGGAAAGGAGAGATAATTACAGCGGTATCTCGTCAATTAAACTTGCTGGAAAAACTAACAGAATCAGAGATGGCAAGAATTCAGTTGCAAATTAAACATCTTGAGCTAACGGCGAGAGGTAAGGAAAGGGCAGTCAAATTCCTTCACACTCTCCTCACGATACCATCACGGCAGGGATTATTCTGGTGAAACTCCATTACACCGTCTCTCTGTAGCAAGTAGACTATTGATTATAAATGAAAGAAAAGACTGTCTCAAGTATACTCCACAACTGCAGGACGGTGTCTTCACTCTTATTCTTTAATCATTTTGTAATGAACGATACCACTCAGTTGTTGTGCTGATTACTTGCTGAGTCATAGAGTTATAGAGATGCACAGCATGGAAACAGATCCTTTGGTCGGACCTGTCCGTGCCGACCAGATATCTCAACCCAATGTAGTTCCACCTGCCAGTACCCGACTGCTCTGCATGAATTCTGTTAGTGCCTCATGATCAAGGATATCCAGCTCCTTTTCACCAAGAGCACTTCCCATCATCTTGCCTTCTCATAAATACAAACTGAGAAGAATGGCATTTTTTGCCAATCATTTATTTGCCTTATGAAGCAAAGTCACACCAATAACAACATCACTGTTGCCATTCGAGTTGATTGGAGATATTGAGGAGGCGATGATCTAGCTGTATTATCTCCGAATATTAATCCAGGGAATCAGATCATGACCCAGACACCGGATCCGAATCCCACAACGCAAATGTTGGAAATTAAATTCAATAAAATACCAGGAATTAAGAATCAAATGAAACAATGAAACCAATGTCGATTGTCCTACCTTGCACCCTCATGCCCTTCAGGAAAGGAAACTACCATCTTCAGCTGGTCGGGATTACATGTAACTCCACAGCAATATGGTTAACTCTCAGTTGCAATTTGAAATAGCCAAGGCAGTCACCCAGTTATATCAGTAACTTCAAAGCCTCCAAGAAATGAATCGGCATGGATCTCAGCACTGACTACTTACAGCCCACAGACTGCAGTGTGTCAGGAAAGCAGCTCACCAACACCTTCTCAAGGACAATGGGGAAAGGGAAGTAAATACTAGCTCAGCATCCCATTACTGAATAAAAGACGATGATCACACTCAGAGAAGAGAGAACAACAGTCATAAATAACTTTAAGGAAGGACTTTGACATATACCTTACATGGTCAAGATTATCAATAATATGGGAACAATAAAAACATAAGTAATATTTAATTTCAGTTTTTATTTCCATCACAGCTGACCATCAACAATTCCTTTGTTTGTTTCTTTCTCTCTATCACTCTCTTTTTCCATCTATTCAACTCAATCCTTCTCCTCTTCATAACAGATGTCGGTGTCACCAACATCAATCACACTATTTCCCAACTGTGTTCAGTTCCGATGTATGAATCGAATTGCCAATTCTATTTTTCTCTCGACCCGAGTGGGCTGCCAAATCTGCTCAGTTTGCCTGGCACTTTCTCGTTCTTCATTGTTTCTGATCTGTTGCATCATTCTTTGTTTTATATAACCTGAAATGTTGTTATTATTTGGAATGTCTGCATCGCTGACAGGGGCAGCATTTGTTGACCTAACCAAATGCCATTTACTGCGAGGTCATTCTTTCAGGCAGTACAGAACCAAGCACATTGCTGTGGGTCTCACATCAATCTTAAGCCAGACCAGAGAGTAACGCAAGATCTATTTACCAAAGGACATCAGTGAAGTAGATAAACGTAAATGCTGGAGATGTAATGGTTGTTATTAGTAAAACTTGCTTTTTTCCAAATTCCTGTCTTGTGTATTTACTTTTGACATCGTCTGTGGTAGGATGTGGAACAGTGTCTTTCTGTGTAATAACCTGTGCATCTGAATTACATTTCTTCCGACATTACTGCTCTGAGAGAGTGTTCCTGTCATTAAGTTATTTTAGAGATAAGAACAAAGATGTGATCGAAATATTTGCAACTGAAAGAGTGCTTCGAAGAGACGTGGAACCATAACGTCTGAATTTTAATGAAGCATAGATAATGGATAATTAAGCGTCAGCATTGAAGCCAAGATGGTGACTGGGCATATAATCGAGCTGGTAGTGGGTTGGTTTGGTGATGGACAGAATACCGAGACATAAATGAATTCAGGGAAGAAAGATACTTCGGTATTGTGAACAGTCTTGTTCTCAGATGTTTGTGAGGGCGGTTCTGAAATTTGCATTTCAGAATGGAATTTGCATTTGAAACTGAAGACAATAGTTTCTGTCTTTGTCAAATATAGATAATAGAAATAGCAAAGAAGTTCGCCTTGGTTGAAGAGATTAATAAATGGATAGAAATGAAGAAACTTACCAGGAACACCAACAATAGCGAGGATAGGATAGTAACCCGCCTGGATAATCAGCAGTGCACCCCGTATCCGATCTGGTAATGATGACCAAGACCCGGAAAAAAAGAAAAGACCATTGGATAAACTCCTGCCCATTGTTGCAGCTTTCCAGTCTAATGTTCCCAGATTCTGATCCATTAATGGATCATTTCAGACTATTCTCAGACGTTTAAATCTCCTTTTTGTGTCACTGCAGTTGTGGCCCTTTGAGCGTTGGAGATGATGCATCTGCTGCTACAATGGCATAAACCATTGCAAGAGGTCCCTTACTAATAAGAGACGGAAAACATCCAGTGACACAACTAGGATCCATGGAGACTGGCATTAATCACAGTCACTGAACAAACAGCTCCATTTAACCCCTTTCAGTATGGTTCCTTCAGTTCACAAAAACTACTGGACTGGATTGAATATTGGCACCGCTAGCTATTGATCACATCTCCCGTCAGCCATTGCTCTCATGAAGTTAGTAGTGAGGGAGAATGATGCATGTTTTCTTATCGGAAGGCTAGATGATTCTGTTGCGTTGTCCCTTTGCAATACTGTAACTGGCTGAACCGCCGACCACTACCACCCTCAAAAACCACAATCTACATGCTGTTACCGTGCAGATCTCTCCTCGACTAGAACAGGCACCATCCATTATATTTACAGTAGATATATTTGCACTCCAATACATAGGAAATGTGAATTTGCCTGGGTATTCCTTTAATTGATCTAATAAGGCAATTTTGTATCTTCAACACTCAATGTGCTTCAGCATTTTTAAATATAAACTCACAAACACCTTAACATACTTTATTAAGCATAAGTTTCTTCACTTTCTCCTCATGGTAGCATCATGCCAGGGTTTAGTCTGGTGAAACCCCTTTGGACTGAATCGCTGACAAGATTATTATTTATAAATCTGATTCAACCTGTACACAATAACCCTAACAGTCTCTCATCAAAATACTATCATTTGGAAAGATACATTTACTCTGGTACTTTAATCATTTTGCATGAAGAGCCACATATCATTTACTTCCTGCTGCGTAAAAATTCTGTTTGTGACTTATGACCAAGCACATCCAGGTCTGTTTCAACAACAGAACTTCCCAACCTCTCACTATTTAATGATCATAAATGTGAATGATGATATTTGTTGTTCATATCTGAAATATTTTACATCTTGTGAAGAGCTACTGCACAAATACTGATCCTTCACTCCAGATAATCCTTCAATCATTCTCTCGATTATCCAACTTTTAGTACATTTGGTGTATTCCACCCCTACCTACCCATTGACTCTAACATTCCCCACTCATCTGTATTCAACCATGTCAATCGTCTGCTGAAAATTCAAATACTTCATTCCCACTGGTTCTCAATTGTAGATGTCACAACAGACAATCTCCACAATATCCAGCAGGTTTATCAAAGATCAAGATCATTTCCCCTTCCTGACTCTAGATTGACTCTACCGAATCATCTCATTATTTTCCAAGTGTCTAGTTGTCACATTCCTCACAAAAGGTTCCAAGGTTTTTTCTCACATCTTACATCAAGCTAACCACTGTTTAGTTCGCTGTTTCCTCTCTCCATCCTGTTTTAAATATTTAGGTTTATAATAGCTGCTTTCAAGTCTGGAGGATCCTTTCCAGAATCTAACCAGCTTTGAAGAATAATCAGTAATTCTTTCACTCGCTCTACTGCCACCTCCTCAATACTCGGGGATGTAGCTCATCAGATGCAGCAATATACCAACCTTAAATTCAATGAGATTTTGAAAGACATACCTTTTATTAATTCTAATTTCCTGCTGTTCCTCATTTTCACCAGTCACTCTGTTCCCTTGTATTTCTGGATGTTTCTTTCAGCATCTTCCTCAGGGAGATGGACACAATATATTGCTCTCAGCAGACAAATGGGTTCTGTCAGAAAGTGAATATATCGGAGGACTGCCCTCAGGTGATGATGGATATGTTACTCACCACAACCTGCAAAGTTCCAGAATTAATCCAGTTTAATTTATGGTGAGCATCAGCACAGTTCTGTCACTGGTGTGAGGTTACACAGTAAACTGAAGGAGGGGACACAGCTCAGTGACCACCTCAATTTTGAAACAAACTGCTTTCGTACCTGACACCTGGTCCAGCTGAGACAAATGTCCCGGGAAGTCCCAGTGAAGATAATGTACTGTCCTACACCTCCCTATTTATCGAGCTTTCCTTCCGTGGAGCCTCATCTCCATTTGTTTACCATGGACCCAGACACACTGTAAATGCAGTGTATAGAGTGGGGTCAACAGACCCAGCAGCTGACAATACAAACCCGAGATAAGCATCCACAGAAACTCCACTGATTTTCCAATGACAGGATCAAGTCAATTCCCCACACGGAAGGTGCACACACTCAGTGTTGAAAACTATTTCCACTCCTGAGTTTCTCTTCCTGGCTGAGAAAGCCATTGCATCTCTGCACACTCCCACAGTAGGAGGTTCTCTCTCCAAAGAAGCATTTCCTTCCTTGATATCTCAGCAACTACAAGGGCACCACCAGAGAAGAGAGATAGAGGGAACCTAACTCACTTTAAACAGGGACATATCTAAATGGATGCGATATTCAGGAATATGGGAAATGGGGAAATGTGAGAAAATTTGCCATTTTGTTTTCCTTTCAGTTTATCATCAGCAATCCCTGTGCTCACTTTTCATTTCTTTTCCTCTCTTTTTCTCGCCATTTCTCCATCCATTCAATTTACACCTCGCCCCCACCTTTCCCTCTAACCCAACCATCCATGATACCAGTATAAATAATATTATTTCCCTGTTTGCTTTCAACTGTGAAGGAGGGTCGCTGGACTCAAACTGTTTATCTGCATTTCTCATGACAGAGGCTGCCATACCTGCTGAGATTCTCCAACACTTTCAGACGCTGGAGAATTTTATTTTCGATCTCTAGCACCTACCGTTCCTTGGTTTATTTCAATTTTAATGCTGTTGTTTCACGGGATGCCAGCATCATGGGCAAGGGCAGCATTTGTTGGCCATCACTAATTGTCCTTGACCACGCGGCCATTTTTCAAAACAAAATGCAGCCAAAAATGTTTCTGTGCCTCTGAAGTCACACTGAGTTCGGACTGGATAATAATGTTAAATTTCTTTATCAAAGACTATCAGCAAAATAATAAAAATATATCTTAACGGTTTCTGGCTTCCATGAGTGAAATTAGGTTTTATTCCAATTTTTGTCATTCGAATTTAAGCTCTGTCATCGGCTCTGGTAGGATGTTAAACACTGCCTTGGATTCACAGTCCGTGCCTCTAAATTACCCGTATAGTTACATGATCACTGTTGTGGTTCTGTTCGCCGAGCTGGGAATTTGTGTTGCAGATGTTTCATCCCCTGTCTAGGAGACATCCTCAGTGCTTGGGAGCCTCCTGTGAAGCGCTTCTGTGATCTTTTCTCCGGCATTTATAGTGGTTTGAATCTGCCGCTTCCGATTGTCAGTTCCAGCTGTCCGTTGCAGTGGTCGGTATATTTGGTTCAAGTCAATGTGCTTATTGATTGAATCTGTGATTGAGTGTCATGCCTCTAGAAATTCCCTCGTTGTTCTCTGTTAGGCTTGTCCGATAATAGTAGTATTGTCCCAGTCGAACTCACGTTGCTTGTCATCTGCATGTGTGGCTACTAAGGATAGCTGGTCGTGTTTTTTCGTGGCTATTTGGTGTTCATGGATGCGGATTGTTAGCTGTCTTCCTGTTTGTTCTATGTAGTGTTTTGTGCAGTCCTTGCATGGGATTTCGGACACTACATTGCTTTTGCTCATGTTCAGTATCGGGTTCTTCGTTCTGGTGAGTTGTTGTCTGAGCGTGGCTGTTGGTTTGTGTGCTGTTATGAGTCCTAGAGGTCGCAGTAGTCTGGCTGTCAGTTCGGAAATGCTCTTGATGTATGGTAGTGTGGCTAGTCCTTTGAGTCGTGGCATGTCCTCGTTCCGTTGACTTTCCCTGAGGCATCTGTGGATGAAATTGCGCGGGTATCCATTTTTGGCAAATTCTTTGTACAGGTGTTCTTCTTCCTCTTTTTGCATTTCTGGGAGACTGAAGTGTGTTGTGGCCCTTTTTAACAGTGTCTTGATGTAACTTATTTTGTGTGTGTTGGGGTGGTTGCTTTCGTAGTTCAGGACTTGTTCTGTGTGTGTAGCTTTCCTGTATACCTTTGTGGTGAATTCTCCGTTCGGTGTTCTCTGTATCATCACGTCTAGGAATGGGAGTTGGTTGTCCTTTTCTTCCTCTCCAGTGAATCGGATTCCTGTGAGTGTGGCGTTGACGATCTGGTATGTGTTCTCTATTTCTGTGTTTTTAATGATTACAAAGGTGTCATCCCCATATCTGACCCAGAGTTTGGGTTGAATTTGCAGTAAGACTGTTTGTTCTAATCTTTGCATTACCGCTTCTGCTATGAGTCCAGAGATGGGTGAGCCCATGGGTGTGCCGATGATTTGTTCATATATTTGGTTGTTGACTGTGAAGTTTTGTTGTGAGGCACAGGTCCAGTAGTTTGAGTATGCCGTCTTTGTTGATAGGTTCCCCGTCTTGTTGTCTGTTCTGTATGTCCAGCAGGTTGGCTATTGTTTCTCTGGTTAGGGTTTTGTCGATAGAGGTGAACAGTGCCGTTACATCGAATGAGACCATGGTTTCTTCCTTGTCTATGTATGTATTTCTGATGATGTCCCAGAATTCCTGTGTTGACTGTACAGAGTGTCTGGATCCGCTGATCAGGTGTTTCAGTTTCTGCTGTAATTCTTTAGCCAGTTTGTGTGATGGTGTCCTTGGTAGTGATACGATTGGTCTGAGTGGGATGTTTGGTTTGTGCACTTAGGCAGTGCATAGAATCTGAGGGTGTTGTTGCTTTCAGGTTTCATTCTCTGTAGGTCAAACCTGGTTATCTGTCCGTTTTTTTTGAAGGTTTCTCAGTGTCTTGTTTCCTATTGGTGAGCTGCGGGGTGGGGTCAAACTCCACACAATTTCATCCACAGATGCCTCAGGGAAAGACAACGGAATGAAGGCATGCCACGACCCAAAGGACTAGCCATACTACCATATATCAAGAACATTTCAGAACTGACAGCCAGACTACTGCGATCACTAGGAATAATAACAGCACACAAACCAACAGCCACTCTCAGACAACAACTCACCAGGAGGATGGACCCAATACCCAGCATGAGCAAAACCAATGTAGTGTACAAAATCCCATGCAAGGACTGCACAAAACACTACATAGGACAAACAGGAAGACAGCGAACAATTGGCATCCATGAACACCAACTAACCATGAAATGATGCGACCTTAGTAGCCACACACGCTGATGACAAACAATATGATTTCGACTGGGACAACACTACTATTATAGGACAAGCCAAACAGAGAACAGCCAGGGAATTCCTGGAGGCATGGCACTCATCCACAGATTCAATCAATAAGCACATTGACCTGGACCCAATATACCGGCCACTGCAGCGGAGAGCTGGAACTTACAACCGGAAGAGGCAGATACAAATCACTATAAATGCCAGAGGAAACATCACAGAAGCGCTTCACAGGAGGCTCCCTGAGGATGTCACCTAGACAGGGGACGAAACGTCTGCAACACAAATTCCCAACTCGGTGAACAGAACCACAACATAGAGCACCCGTGCTATAAATCTTCTCCCAAACTTTGAAGCCCTTTGGACTCGACAAAGCTCCGTCATGAACAATCCACCATCTCTCTATTTCCTTTGCCTTCTTCAGTCTCTCCAACTCACGCTGTATCTTCCAGTAACGTTCTTTAGTTACTGCAGGTCTGCCTAGCTCCCCAGATAACCTGTTTCATCCCCGACAGCTCCCTCAATCACTGTAACACCCTCTGCTCTGATTAGTCCTCCTCTTTCCCACTTTCTGCCAGGCACAACGGCGATCCTGTAAGAGAGCAGTGCGGAATGGGGTGTTATAAATCTCAGCTGAGGCTTGAGGCCTACCATTACCTGGGAGTCACAAGGGGAGAGAACCTGAGAGAGAGCAGCACAAAGCGGGAGAATATAAATCAGCAGCTAGGGTCAAGGCCGACTGGGACTTGCATGTGGGTAAAAAGCAGAGCTGGAGGCTCGAAATCAGCACCGAGTCACAGAGGGAGGGACCGTGTGAGGGAGCAACTTGGAGCAGTAGCTTGAGGGTGACTCATACCTAGGAGAATCTAAATCCGCACTGAGGATCGAGGCCTAGTTGTACCTGGGAGTCACAGAGACGGTGACCCTGTGAGGGAGCAGACTGGAAAGAGAACTGGACGAATACACGTCCGAGGAGACACATCACTGTGTGTGCACGTGTCCCTCCATAGTTCTGTGTTTGTGTGTGTGTATGTGTGTGTGTCCCCTTCGCTTGCTGTGTGTGTTTGTCCCTCCCTCACTGTGTGTGTACGTGTCCCTCCCTCACTGTGTGTGTACGTGTCCCTCCCTCACTGTGTGTGTTTGTGCGTATGTCTGCGTGTCTCCCTCCCTCACTTTGTGTGTGTGTCCCCTCGCTGTGTTTGTGTGTGTGTGTGTGTGTGTGTGTGTGTGTGTGTCTGTGTGTGTGTCTGTGTGTGTGTGTTTCCCCTCTCGCTTTCTGAGCACATGTCCCAACCTCGCTGTGTCTGCATGTCTCAATCTCGCTGTGTGTGTGTGTTGCGCTTGCTGTGAGTGTGTGTGCCCCTCTTGCAGTGTGTGAGGGTGTCTTCCCCTCGCTCTGTATGTGTGTGTGTATGCGAATCACTCACTCACTATGTGTCTGGGTGTCCCTCCCTTGCTGTGTGAGTGTGGGCGCGTGTCCCTCTCTCACTGTGTGCATGTCGCTCTTGCTGTGTGTGTCCCTCATGCAGTGTGTGTGTGTGTGTGTGTGTGTGTGTGTGTCCCTCCCTCGTGTGTGTGTGTCCCTCCCTCGTGTGTGTTTGTGTCCCTCCCTCATGTGTATATGTGTCCCTCCCTCGTGTGTGTGTCCCTCACTCGTTGTGTGTATGTGTGTCCATCCCTCGTTGTGTGTGTATGTCCCTCCCTCGCTGTGAGTGTGTGTGTGTCCCTCCCTCGCAGTGAGTGTGTGTGTGTCCCTCCCTCGTTGTGAGTGTGTGTATTTCACTCCCTCGCTCTGAGTGTGTGTCCCTCCATCGCTGTAAGTGTGTGTGTCCCTCCCTCGCTGTGAGTGTGTGTGTGCGCATGTCCCTCCCTCGCTGTGTAGTGTGTGTGTGTGTCCCTCCCTTGCTGTGAGTATGTGTGTCCCTCCCTCGCTGTGAGTGTGTGTGTGCGTGTCCCTCCCTCGCTGTGAGTGTGTGTGCGTGTGTCCCTCTCTTGCTCTGTGTGTGTCTTTGTGTGTGTCCCTCTCTTGATCTGTGTGTGTGTTTGTATGTGTCCCGCCCTTGCTGTGTATGCATATTCCTCCCTGGCTGTGTGTGTGTGTCTCCCTCTTGCTGTATATGTCTGTGTTTATGTGCTTCCTCATGCACATGTCACTCACCCACTGTATGTGCGTGTCCCTGCCTAGCTGTCTGTGTGTGTGTGTGTGTGTGTGTGTGTGTGTGTGTGTGTGTGTGAGTGTGTGTGTGTGTGTGTGTGTGTGCGTGTCCCTCCCTAGCTGTCTGTGTGTGTTTGTGTGTGTCCCTCCCTCGCTGTGTGTGTCTGTGTCTGTGTGCTTCCTCATGCGCATGTCGCTCCCCTACTGTATGTGCGTGTCCCTCCCTAGCTTGTCCGTGTGTGTGCGTGTGCGTGTCTCTCCCTCGCTGAGTGTGTGCATGTCCCTCCCTCGCTGTGTGTGCATGTCCCTCTCTTGCTGTGTATGTCTGTGTTTGTGTGCTTTCTCATGCACGTGACGCTCCCTCGCTGTCGGTGTGTTTGTGTGTGTCCCTCCCTCGCTCTGTGTATGCGTGTGTCCCTCCCTCACTGTGTGTGTGTGTGTGTGTGTGTGTGTGTGTGTGTGTGTGGTTCCACCCTCGCTGTATGTATGTGTGCGTGTCCCTCCATCACTTTGTGTGTCTGAGTTTCCCCCTTGCTCTGTGTGTGTGTGTCCCTCTTGCTGTGCGCGTGTGTGCGTGTCCCTCCCTCGCTCTGTGTGTGCGTGTCCCCACTCGCTGTGTGTGTGCGTGTCCCCCCCCCTCGCTGCGTGTGTGCATGTGTGTGTCCCTCCCTCGCTGTCTGTGTGTATTTGCCTCTCCCTGGCTGTGTGTGTGTGTGTGTGGTCCCACCCTCGCTGTGCGAATGTGAGTGCATGTCCCCCCTTGCTGTCTGTGCGTGTCCCTCCCACGTTGTGTGTGCATGTCCTTCTCTCCCTTGCTCTGTGTGTGTGTGTGTGTGTGTGTGTGTGTGTGTGCGCGCGCGCGTGTGTGTGTCCTTCGCTTGCTGTGTATGCGTGTGTTCCTCCCTCGCTCGGTGTGTGTGTGCATGTCCCTCCCTCGCTGTGAATGTGCATGTCCTTCCCTCGCTGTATGCGCATGTCCCTCTCTTACTGTGTGTGCACGCATCACTCCCTTGCTGTGTGTGTGTCCCTCCCTTGTGTGTGTGTGTCCCTCTCTTGCTCTTTGTGTATATCCCCCTCACTGTATGTGCGCATCTCCCCTCGGTGTGTGAGTGCATGTCCCCCCTTGCTGTGTGTGCATGTGCCCCTCCTCGCTGTGCCTGTGCATGTCCTCTTTCGCTGTGTGTGCATGTATCCCTCCCAATGTCTGTGCACATGCCCTCCCCTCGCTGTGTGTGTGCTTGTCCCTCCTTCCCTGTGTATGTGCATATCCCTCCCTCGCTGTTTGTGCACGCATCTCCCTCGCTGCATGTCTCAGCAAGCCCCTCGCTTGCTGTGTGTGTGTGTCCCTTCCTCGCTGTTTGTGTGTAGGTGTCACATCGTCACTCTATATGTTTTGAGTGTCCCCCCTTCACTGCGTGTCCCTCACTCGCTGTTTGAGTGTGTGTCACTCCATCACGTTGTGTGTATGTGTCTCTCTCTTGCTCTGTGTGTGCATATCCCTCCCTCGCTCTGTTTGTGTGCTTACGTGAGTGTCCCTCCCTCTGTGTGTGTGTGTGTGTGTGTGTGTGTGTGTGTGTGTTTGTGTGTGTGTGTGTAAGTGTGTCTCCATCCCACGCTGTGAGTGTTTGGGTCCTCCTCGCTGTGTGTGTGTGCGTATCCCCCTTCGCTGTATCTGTGTGTGTATGTGTCCGTCCCTCCCTCGCTGTGTGCGCATGTCCCTCTCTCGCTGTGTGTGCACGTGTCACTCCCGTGCTGTGTGTATGTGTGTGTGTGTGTGTGTGTCCCTCCCTTGCTCTTTGTGTGTATCCCCCTCACTGTATGTGGGCATCACCCCTCGGTGTGTGAGTGCATGTTCCTCCTTGCTGTGTGTGCGTGTGTCCCTCCGTCACTGTGCCTGTGCATGTCCTCTCTCGCTGTGTGTGTGTGTGTCCCTCTCAATATCTGTGCACATACCCTCCCCTCGCCGTTTGTCTGCTTGTCCCTCTTTCCCTGTGTGTGCGTATCCCTCCATTGCTGTGCATGTGTGTATCCCTCCCTCGCTGTGTGTGCTTGTCCCTCCCTCGCTGTGTATGGGCATATCTCTCCATCGCTGTGAGTGCGCGTATCCCTCCCTCGCTGCATGTCTCAGCAAGTCCCTCGCTCTCTGTGTGTCTGTGTGCGTGTGTCCCTTCCTCGCTGCATGTCTCAGCAAGTCCCTCGCTCGCTGTGTGTCTGTGTGCGTGTGTCCCTTCCTCGCTGTTTGTGTGTACGTGTCACATCCTCACTGTATGTGTTTTGTGTGTTCCCCCTTCACTGCGTGTCCCTCACTCGCTGTTTGAGTGTGTGTCAATCCATCGCGTTGTGTGTATGTTTCTCTCTCTCGCTGTGTGTGTGCATATCCCTCCCTCACTCTGTGCCTGTGTTTACGTGCGTGTCCCTCCCATTGTGTGTGTGTGTGTGTGTGTGTGTGTGTGTGTGTCCCTCCCTCGCTGTGTGTGTGTGTGTGTGTGTTTCCCCTCACTGTATCTGTGCTTGTGTCTGTCCCTCCCTCACTCTGTGTGTGTGTGTCTGTGTGTGTGTGTCCCTCCCTCGCTATGTATGTGTGAGTTTCCCCTACTTGCTGTGTGTGTGTGTGTGTGTGTGTGTGTGTTTGTGTGTGTGTGTGTCCCTCTTGCTGTGCCTGTGTGTGCGTGGCCCTCCCTCGCTGCGTGTGCATGTGTCTCCACCTCATGCATGCGTGTATCCCTCTCTTGCTCTGTGTGTGGGTTTGTGTGTGACCCTCCCTCGCTGTGTGTGCATGTCCCTCCATGGCTGTGTGTGTGCGTGTCCCTCTCTTGCTGTGTTTCTGTGTGTGTGTGTGTCCTTCTTGCTGTGTGCATGCGTGTGTGGCCCTCCCTCGCTGTGTGTTCATCTGTCTCACCCTCACTGTGTTTGCGACTATCCCTCTCTTGCTCTGTGTGTGTGTTTGTGTGTGTGTCCCTCCCTCGCTGTGTGTGCATGTCCCTCCCTGGCTGTGTATGCACGTGTCCCCCTCTTGCTGTGTGTGTATGTCTCTCTCTCTCGCTGTGTGTGTTTCTGTGTGTGTGCTTGTGCATGCGCGTGTCGCTCTTGTTGTGAGTATGTGTGTCCCTCTTGCAGTGTATGTGCGTGTCCCACCCTCGCTCTTTGTGTGTTTGTGTCCCTCCATTGCACTTTGTGTATATCCCCCTCACTGTGTGTGCGCCTCTCCCCTCGCTGTGTGAGTGCATGGTCCCTCCTCGCTGTGTGTGTGTGTCCCTCCCTCGCTGTGTCCGTGCGTGTCCCCTCTCACTGTGTGTGCGTGTTCCCTCTCAATTCCTGTACACATGCCCTCCCGCTCGCCGTGTGTGTGCTTGTCCCTCCTTCCCTGTGTGTGTGTGTGTGTGTGTGTGTGTGTGTGTGTGTGTGTGTATCCCTCCCTTGCTGTGTATGAGCATGTCGCTCCCTCGCTGTGTGTGTTTGTGTATGTTCCTCCCTTGCTGTGTGTGCATGTCCTACCCTCGCTATGTTTGCGTGTCCCTCCCTCGCTCCGAGTGTTTGTATGTGTGTGTGCGTGCGTGTGTGTGCATGTCCCTCCCTTGTTTTGTGTGTCTCTCGCTCGCTGCGTGCGTCTGTCCCTTCCTCACTGTGTGTGCATGTTCTTCCCTGTGTGTGTGTGTGTGTGTGTGTGTGTGTGTGTGTCCTTCCCTCGCTGTGCGTGTGCATGTCCCTCCCTTGCTCAGTGTTTCTGTGTGTGCATGTATGGGTGCGTGACCCGCCCTCGCTTTGTTTGACTGTTCCTTGTGTGTGTGAGTCCGTGACCAGCTTGTTGTGTGCGCGTGTCCCATCCTTGCCATGTCTATGTGTGTCCCCTCTCGCTGCGTGTGCGTGCCCCCTCTCAATTTCTGTGCACGTGCCCTCCCCTTCGACATGTGTGTGCTTGTCCCTACTTCGCGGTACGTGCGTGTCCCTCCCTCACTGTGTGTCTGCGTGTATTCCCCTGACCGTAAGTGTGTATGTTTGTCCCTCCCTCGCTGTGTGTGCGCGTCTCTCCCTTGCTCTGTGTTTATGAGTGTGTGTGTGTGTATGTGTGCCCGTCCCTCCTTCGCTTTGCGTGCGTGTGTCCCTGTCCCTCGCTGTGTATGTCCCTCCCTCGCCATGTGTATGCATGTATCCCCCTCACTGTGTGCACGTGCGTGTCCCTCTATCGCTGTGTGTGTGTGTGTGTGTGTGTGTCTGTGTGTGTGTATTTGTGCGTGTCCCTGCCTCGCTTTGCGTGTCTGTGCCCCCTATCAATTTGTGTGCACATGCCCTCTCCCTCACGGTGTGTGTGTGCTTGTCCCTCCTTCGCTGTGTGTCCCTCCCTCGCTATGTGTGCGCGTGTCGCTCACTTGCTGTGTGTGTGCGTGTCCCTCCCACGCTGTGTGTGTCCATGCTCACTCCCTCGCTGCGTGCCTCAGCTTGTCCCTCCCTCGCTCTATGTGTGTCCCTCCCTCACTGTGTGTGTGTCCCTCACTCTCTGTGTATGTGCGCGTGCATGTCCTTCCCTCACTGTGTGTGCATGTCCTTCCCTCACTGTGTCTGTGTGTGTGTCCCTTCGCTGCGTGTCCCTCCCTCGCTGTGTGTGTGTGTGTTCCCACTTGGCGGGTGTGCGCGCGTCCCCCCTTGGTGAGTGTGTGCACGTCCCCCCCTTGCTGTGTGTGTGCGTGTTCCTCCCTTGCTCTGTGTGTGTGCGTGTCCCTCCTCACTCTGTGTGTGTGTGGGTGTGTCCCTCCCTCAGTGTGTGCGTGTGTGTCCATCCCTAGCTCTCTGTGTGTGTCCCTCCCTCGCTGTGTATGTGAGTTTCCCCCCTTACTCAGTGTGTGTGTGTGTTTGTGTATGTGTGTGCGAGTCCCTCCCTTGCTCTGTGTGTGTGTCCCTCCTCACTGTGTGCGTGTGTGTGTGTCTGTGTGTGTGTCCGTGTCCCTCCCTCACTGTGTGTGTGTGTGTGTGGGGGGGTGTCCCTCCCTCACTGTGTGTGTATGTGCGGGTCCCTCCTTCGCTGTGTGTGTGTCCCCATCCCGCTGTGTGTGTGTCCACATCCCGCTGTGTGTGTGTCCCCCTCCCTCGCTGTGTGCGTGTCCCCCGTCCCTCACAGTGTGTGTGTGTGTGTCCCTCCCTCGCTGAGTGTCTGCCTGTATTCCCCTCACTGTGTGTTTGCATGTCCCTCCTTCGCTTTGCGTGTGTATCCCTCCCTCGCTGTGTGTGTGCATGTCCCTCCCACTCTGTGTGTGAGCGTGTCCCTCCCACGCTGTGTGTGTGCATGTCTCCTCCCTCACTGTGTCTGTGTGTGTGTGTGTGTGTGTGGGTGTGTGTGTCCCTTCGCTGCGTGTCTGTGCGTGTTCCTCCCTCGCTGTGTTTGTCCCTTCATTGCGTGTCTGTGCGTGTCCCTCCCTCGCTGTGTTTGTGTGTGTGTGTGTGTGTGTGTGTGTGTATCTCGCTCACTGTGTGCGTGTCCCTCCCTCGCTCTGCGTGTGTCTCCCTCACTGTGTGTGTCCTTCGTCGCTGTGTGTGTGCGTGTCTCTTCCTCGTTGTGTGTGCGTATCCCTTTCTTGCTGTGTATGTGCATGTCCCTCCCTTGCTTTGTCTGTGTGTTCCCCTTCGCTGCATGTCTGTGCGTGTCCCTCCCTTGCTGTGTGCGTGTTTCTCTCCCTCGTGTGTGTGTCCCTCCCTCACTGTGTGTGCGTGTCCCTCCCTCGCTGTGTCTGTGTGTTCCCCTTCGCTGCATGGCTGTGCGTGTCCCTCCCTTGCTGTGTGCGTGTGTCTCTCCCTCGCGTGTGTGTCCCTCCCTCACTGTGTGTGCGTGTCCCTCCCTCGCTGTGTCTGTGTGTGTGTGCATATGCATGCCCCTCCCTTTGCTGTGTGTGTTCGTGTCCCTCCCTCGCTGTATGTGTGTGTGTCCCTCCCTCCCTCTATGTGTGTGTCCCTCCCTCGCTGTGTGCATGTCCCTCTCTTGCTTCATATGTGCGTGTCCCGCCCTCGTTGTGTGTGTGTCCCTTCCTCGCTGTGTGAGTCCCCTCCCTCGATTTGCGTGTGTGTATCCCTCCCTCGCTGTGTGTCTGCGTTATCCCCCTCACTGTGTGTGCACATGTCCTACCCTCGCTGTGTGTCTGCGTGTATCCCCATCACTGTGTGTGTGTGTGTGTGTGTGCGTGTGTGTGTGTGTGTGTGTGTGTGTGTGCATGTCCTTCCCTCGCTGTGTGTCTGTCTGTATCCCCCTCACTGTGTGTGTGTGCATGTCCTTCCCTCGCTGTGTGTCTGTGTGTATCCCCTTCACTGTGTGTGTGTGCATGTCATTCCCTCGCTGTGTGACTGTGTGTATCCCCCTCATTGTGTGTGCTTGCATGTCCTTCCCTCGCTGTGTGTCTGCGTGTATCCCCCTCACTGTGTGTGTGTGCATGTCCTTCCCTCGCTGTGTGTCTGCGTGTATCCCCCTCACTGTGTGTGTGTGCATGTCCTTCCCTGACTGTGTGTCTGCGAGTATCCCCCTCACTGTGTGTGTGCATGTCCTTCCCTCGCTGTGTGTCAGTGTGTATCCCCCTTTTGTGTGTGTGTATGTCCTTCCCTCGCTGTGTGTCTGCGTGTATCCCCCTCACTGTGTGTGTGTGTGTGTGCATGTCCTTCCCTCGCTGTGTGTCTGTGTGTATCCCCCTCATTGTGTGTGCTTGCATGTCCTTCCCTCGCTGTGTGTCTGCATGTATCCCCCTCACTGTGTGTGTTTGCATGTCCTTCCCTCGCTGTGTGTCTGCGTGGAGGCCCCTCACTGTGTGTGTGTGCATGTCCTTCCCTGACTGTGTGTCTGCGAGTATTCCCCTCACTGTGTGTGTGTGTGTGTGCATGTCCTTCTCTCGCTGTGTGTCTGTGTGTGTCCCCCTCACTGTGTGTGTGTGCATGTCCTTCCCTTGCTGTGTGTCTGCGGGTATCTCCCTCACTGTGTGTGTTTGCGTGTCCTTCCCTGAAAGTGTGTCTGCGAGTATCCCCCTCACTGTGTGTGTGTGCATGTCCTTCCCTGACTGTGTGTCTGCGAGTATCCCCCTCACTGTGTGTGCCTTGCTGTGTGTGTCCAAAATTTGCACCATCAGTTGATTGGCCATCATAAATTGACTGTAGTTCAGGAATATGTGGTTTAAGTAAGTTCACCACGAGAAACGCATGGTTTAATGTGCAGGTAGAGGGGTCGGTCTCGGTCAGATGCTCTTCAGAGATTTGTAATGGACTGGCTGTGCCGAACGGCCTGGTTCCACGCTATGGCGATTCTATTCAGGTTATTGTACAGCCTTGTCAACCATCCCCGTCTCTTACACCTGGCCTGATCCCCAATATTCTCCTTAACACTGTAATCTCCTCCAGACTCTAAAACACTCCTTGCTGATGTAAGCTTCCTCGTTGTGTAATCCTCTCAGGTCTCTGCAGTAATCCTGATCTGTCGAACTCACTCCATGCCGGTGCCTCTCCCAATCCAGTTCCCACCAAACCCACTATCTATTTAACACCCT
The DNA here is from genome assembly GCF_047496795.1 of Chiloscyllium punctatum. Classification (NCBI taxonomy): domain Eukaryota; kingdom Metazoa; phylum Chordata; class Chondrichthyes; order Orectolobiformes; family Hemiscylliidae; genus Chiloscyllium; species Chiloscyllium punctatum. The sequence goes on from NC_092752.1 coordinate 99,633,446, forward strand.
CCTCCCACCCTTGTCAAGTAAGCTCCTCCTGTGTCTCCACCATCTACCCATCTCCATAACCTTGTCCACCTCTTACACCACTATCTGTTTAAACGTCACCCTCCCCGACAACTTCCTCCTGTTTGTGCTTTGCTCCCTTATCTGTGAAACTGTCTCCAACCAAAAGTGCTATCCCAATCTCAGAAACGAAATCCAGATTCCACAGCCTGCATAACACCTAGAATCTAAGCCTTCCCTAAAATCCATTAACATCTCCAGTCACAACTACCCTGCATATTTCTGTTTGTTCTTCCAGTCGATACAAATATCTTTATCTCTGTAATCTACTCAGCTCCCTAAAACACTCCCTGTCGGTGATCCAGTCCTGTCCTACAAACATCCTTATCCCTGTAAACTTACCCATCCCTCCCAACATTCCCATCTCCATGAACTCCTGCAGATCCTATTGCTCTCCACGTTTATGTTATCTCCTGTGGCTCTATGGTCCTTCTTCTCTGTGTAACCTCGTTCAGACCCCATACTCTCCAGCTTCCTGAATCCTCTTCCTGCATTGCAACCAAAACCACATGTTTCTGTAATATCCACCATTGCTTACACCCTCCCCAACTCAGTAACCTCTTGCAGTCCTAACAAAACACCTAAACTGTGAAACCTCTCATTTCCCTACGATCCTCCCTCCCTCCCTCCCTCCTCAAATGCTTTCATCACCATGAAACCTCACAATTACTGAAGCCTCCTTTTGGCACTGCAAACCTCCTAATGTCTGCAATATCCTCCTATCCTGATATCCCTCCCTATCTCTGTAACCCGCAACAACCTCCAGTGCCCTTCTGGGGAACATGGCAGAGGAGGGAAGATTAGTAGAGTCTGGACCATATTACGGAAGTAGAATTCTGGGAATTACAGATTTGGTCGAATGTCTATGGTGTGCAGATTACTGGCGAGGACTCTAAAGACAGGATGTATGACTACTTGGAAAACCATAGTTAAATTAGCCACGGTCAGAATGGGTTTGTAAGGGGTCAGGTCATGCCTCACAAATCTTATTGAATTCTTTGAGAATATGTCAGAATACGTTGATGCCTCATTTAAAAAAAGAAGGATGATTTTGGATACAGGGAAATCTGTGTGGATACAGGATTGGATACCCCAGAGTAGACAGAGTATGGCAGCAGATAGAAAGTATTGATTCTGGAGCTCAGTGACCAGTGGTGTTCTGTAACAATCAGCTCTGGGACTCTGCTCTTTGTGGATTTTGTAAATGATTTGGATGTGACTGTTGGAGAGTGGGTTAGTAAGTTTGCCAATAACATGAAGGTTGGTGGAGTGGTGGGGAATGTGGAGAGCTGTTGTCGTTTGCATTGGGACATTGACAGGACACAGAGCTGGGCTGGAAGTGACCGATGGAGTTCAAGCTGGAAAAGTCTAAAGTGATTAATTCTGGAAGGTCGAATTTGAATACAGAATAGAGGGTGAAAGGCAGAATACTTGGCAGTGCGGAGGAACAGAGAGATCGTGGAGTCCATGTCCATAGATCCCTCAAGTTGCCACGCACATTGGTAGGGTTGTGAAAAAGGCATATGTTGTGTTGGCGTTCCTTAGCAAGGGGATTGATTTTAAGAGCCGTGAGGTTTTACTGCATCTTTTATAGCGTCCTGGTGAGACCACACGTGGAATATTGTGTTTCAGTTCTGGTCCCGTCTTTACAGGAAGGATGTGCAAGTTTTCGAGAGCGTACACAGGACATTTACCAGGATGCTGCCTGGAATGGAGGGCAGTTCTTATGAAGAAAGTTTGAGGGAGCTAAGGCTTTCCTCATGGGAGTGAAGAAGGGGGCGGGGCGACTTGGTAGAGGTGAACAAGATGATGAGAGGCACAGAGAGAGTGAATTGTCAGAGACCGTTCCTCCTATGGCATAAATGGCTATTACAAAGGGGTATAATTTTAAGGTGAATGGAGGATGGATATGAGGATAGAGAATGGTAGGTGGTTGGAATGCACTGCCAATGGTGGGAGTAAAATTCGACACATTCGGGACATTTAATAGACTCTTGGACAGACACATGGATAATAGTAAAATGAAGGGTATGTAGGTTAGTTTGATCTTACAGTTGGATAAAAAGTTGGCATGATATCATGGCCGAAGGGTCTTGGGCTGAACTGTTCTGTGTTCTACGTTCTGTCTGGTAAACTGGGTAATAAGCTCAGATCAGTGTAAGAGGATAGGGCATTCAGGAGGAGCTAGTGAACTCGATACAAAAATTACTTGATGGTAGGAGCCAGAGGGTGGAGGGGGCATGTTTTTTTCTGACTGGAGGCATGTGACCAGCGGTGTAGTGGGACGCCTGTTGTTTGTAATTTGGATAAATGGTTTGGATGAAAATATTGATTTCCTGGCAAGTAAGCTTCATGGGTGACACTGTCATTGGTGGTAAAGTGGTTAGTGGAGTAGATTATATATAATACAACAAGATTAACCGTATTGCTGGCATAGTGGGCTGAAGAATAGCGGATGGAGTTTAATTAGATAAATGTGAAGTGTGCCATTTTGGTGAAACAATCCAGGGTGGGACTTGTACAGTTAATGTTCAGACCCTGGGTAGTGTTGTCAGTCAGTGACCCAGGGATGCAGCTAGACAGTTCTTTGAATGTGGTGTTACTGGCAGACAGGCTGGTGAAGCAGGCCTTTGGGATGGTTCCCTTCATTGGGGAGAGCATTAAGAGTAAGAGATGGGATGTCATGTTGTATCTGTACAAGGCATTGGTGGGGCCACCATTAAAACATTGTTGATCAGGAGGAAGAACTCATGGGGTTCACTTACCTCCTTTAGGGAAGAACATTAAATATTCTAACCTGGTCTGGCTAACATGTGACTCCAGACCCACAGCAATATGGCTGACTCTGAGCTAACCTCTGGGTAATTAGCAGTTGGGTCAAAGAATGTTAGTCCAATCAGTGATACCCACATCCCATGAATGAATAAATAAAAATGCATGTGTCCCTCCCTACCTCTGCAAACCCCTCCAGCTACAGCAATCTTTACTGGCTTTGTAACACCATTCAGACCCTGACCACTCTCTGTAACACTCTCACCACCTCCAGCACCTTCACCTCTCCCTGTTACTATCGTGTCAATAAACCCTGACCATGGTTCCCCTTCCCAAAGCCCTCCTCCTGCGAGCAGACCCATTCCAATCCATTAACATTTACTCCCAAAGCACACTCTCACTTCAGGATTTTAAATACTTTTTGGCGATCTTGTCAGCCTCATAATCTAGTATGATCCCTTTTGTCCTGAGTGAGGGATCTGTGGGAATCTCTTGCTGAGGTTTTTACTGCTTCAATGGAGTATCCTTTTGTTGAGTGATTTACACTGTTCCTTCAAATGGTTTCCACTGTTTATTTACAGGCACATATTTCAGTCTGTTTAGCCTGTTTATCTTGCTCAGTTCTCCTCTCCAACCCATGTAATTGGCTGTTTTTGTTTCTAGTTGTAGCTTGTCCTTTCTGTGATTCACTTTAAATCTTTATATTTCTTTAAAATGCACTTTATCACAATTTCCCAGATGATCTCTCCAGGTGACATTACTCATTCATTAAGTTTCATTACACGGTCGCTCTGCGATAGTTATGTCCCTTAACAGTTGCACAATGTGTTTTTCAAAGAAACACTGAAAAAAAATTCTCTGAACTCCTTCCAATATCAATGCAGACCATGTGATTGCCCCAGATTATACAAATATTGAAGTTTTCCAAAATTATAACAATGCCTTTGTTTAAAAGTTCCAATGTGTTCCTGGTTAATGCAGTGATGAGCAATGAAATACTGTTCGGTGGCTAAAACTGTACTGCTGCTTGTGTCCTTGGTAAGTACTGGCCAGGACTTACATTCAGACCGACTCTACTTCATGATCTGAGGCCAAATGTTTTCTCTGTAATGCCTTTGTTATCCATTATTGTTAGCGTTGCCCAGTTTGACTGAGTTTGCACAAGATTGTGAACCACTGAATATTGTTTTTCACCCTGTATCCATGTCTCCCTGCTGTCTAAATCTCTTTTATCTCTGTGTCACAAATCCATCGACCTTATTGCAGCAACGTTGTCCATTAAAAAAAACATAATTTACTCTCTTCCACAATTTCCTGTCACAAGCCAATTTCCTGATATACAATTTTAGTTAAACACTGTCCCATCCTATTCTTTTCTGCTGGTCTTCAGTCACATTCCCAAGCTGCTCCCATACTTCACCTTTTCTCTTTGGATTTGGGATGCTCCTTTCACCTGATACCGGTTCCTGCATCCTCTCTGTCAGTTTAAAGCCCTCTCCATAAACATACCGACATGGTTGGCCGGGACACTGGTCCCAGCACGGTTCCAGTGGGACGATCCTAATGGATTTTTTAAGAATCAGGTATGGGATGTGGGTGTCTCTGGCTGACCTGCCTTTCTTGCCCAGCCCTAGCTGCCCTTGAACTGAGTAACTTGAACAGCCATTTCAGAGGGTAATTGAGAGGCAAACACTTTGCTGTCGGTATGTCATGCAGACCACGTGAGGATGAGCAGATGCCCTTCTCTAAGGGACGGGTGTTTGGATTTGTTGTACATCAGTAATGGTTTCATACTTATTTGTGGATTGTTAATTTTTTTTAAAATTATTGATTTCAAATGTCTGCTTTTCAGATGGCGGGATTCAATCCTGCCTCCCCTGAACATTAGCTGTGGTTTTGGATACATTCTCTCGCAATAATACCACTAGGCCATTACTTCACCTGCTCACTGGGTGCTCATTCCTGAGCACTGATACCAGGGCCTCATGAAGCTAAACCCATTCTTCCAACATGACTGTGTGATCCTGACATCTTCCAGCAATCTGGGACTATTACTTAATATCACTCCATTTTCCAGATCTCTGTGGGACTCAGTGCCATTCTCCATGTGTAACCCTCACTGCATCTGTTTAATTTCCCATTCTGTCTATTTCTCTGTCTGCTGTAGCTATTCAGGAAAGTCCTGACTCAATAGCCTTCCAGCTGCTGGGTGGATCGTCCATCACCTCATTGAACGCAGTTGCTGCCAGAGAGAGACAAAGGGAAAGGAGATCTGGAGCCTTCAATAAATCCTGTAGTGAGGTAAGGTCTGCCACAGTGCACAGAGCAAAGGACAATGAGACGGCTCCAAACATCTGTTAACACAACATGACACAGTTACAGTGCTGGAGGGGAGCACAATACACACACACACACACAGACACACACACACACACAGACACACACACACACACACACACACACACACACACACCCACACACCCACACACACACCCACACACACACACACACACACACACCCCAGGCTCAGTCACCACCCCAATAAAAGTTCTGTTGTACTAAGACTCACTACTCTGCAACACTGTATCTGTGGCATGTCTTGTCGTCCAGTGTCTTCAATAATTTTTAATTCCTATAACAGATCCTATCGCTGTCACCTCCTCCCTTCCCGATAGTCCCTCCACGTATTTGAAATGTACTGCATTCCAGACTACCATCCCTATCCCTGTGACTTGCTTCAGTGTCTACAACATGCCTTATCTCGGTAGTCTATTCCTCCAATAAGGTTAAAACAAGGACTGCAGATGCTAGAAACCAGAGTCTAGACTGGAGTGGTGCTGGAAAAGCACGGCAGATCAGGCAGCATCCGAGGAAAAGGAAAATTGACGTTTCAGGCAAAAGCAGTTCATCAGGAATAGAGGCAGGGTGCCTGCAGAGTGAAGAGATAAATGAGAGGGGGGTGGGATGCGGAGAAAGTAGCATAGAGTACAATAGGTGAATGGGGTGGGGAAGAAAGTGATAGGTCAGAGAGGAGGGTGGGGGAAGGTAGCCATGAGTATAATGGGTGAATGGGGGAGGGGATGTGGGTAATTGGTCAGAGAGGAGGGTGGAGTGGATAGGTGGGAAGGGAGATAGGCCTTTAGGACATGTCATGAGGGCGGGGCTGAGCTGGAAATCTGGAGCTGGGGTGAGGTGTGGGAAGGGGAAATGAGGAAACTGTTGAAGTCCACATTGATGCCCTGGGGTTGAAGTGTTCCGAGGTGGAAGGTGAGGCATTTTTCCTCCAGGTGTCGGGTGGTGAGGAAGCGGCGGTGGAGGAAGCCCAGGACCTGCATGTTCTCGGCAGAGTGTGAGGGGGCGTTGAAATGTTGGGCCACAGGGCAGTGGGATGGATTGGTGCCAGTGTCCCAGAGATGTTCCCTAAAGCACTCTGCGAGGACGTGTCCAGTTTCCCCAATGTAGAGGAGACTGTTAGGGAGCAACGGATACAATAAATGATATTGGTGGATGTGCAGGTAAAACTTTGGATGTGGAAGGCTCCTTTGCGGCCTTGGATAGTGGTGAGGGAGGAGGTGTGGGCGCAGGTTTTGCAATTTCTGCAGTGGCAGGGGAAGGTCCCAGGAAGGGAGGGTGGGATTTTGGGGGGCGTGGACCTGACCAGGTAGCCACTGAGGGAATGGTCTTTGCGGAAGGCAGAAAGTGGTGGGGAGGGAAATATATCCCTGGTGGTAGGGTCTCTTTGGAGGTGGCAGAAATGTCGGCGGATGATTTGGTTTATGCGAAGGTTCGTAGGGTTGAAGGTGAGCACCAGGGGTGTTCTGTTCTTGTTATCGTTGGAGGGATGGGATCTGAGGGCGGAGGTGCGGGATGTGGACGAGATGCGTTGGAGTGCATCTTTTACCAAGTGGGAAGGGAAATTGTGATCTCGAAAGAAGGAGGCTATCTGGTGTGTTCTGTGGTGGAACTGGCCCTCCTGGGAACAGGTACGGCGGAGGCGGAGGAATTGGGAATACGGGTTGGTAATTTTGCAGGCGGTAGTCTGGGAAGAGGTGTAATCTAGGTAGCTGTGGGAGTCGTTAGGTTCATAAAAATGTCGAGTGTCAAGTCGGTTGTCATTAATGGGGATGGAGAGGTCCAGGAAGAGGAGGGAGGTATCAGAGATGGTCCAGGTAAATTTAAGGTCAGGGTGGAATGTGTTGGTGAAGTTGATGAATTGCTCAAACTCCTCGAGGGAGCACGAGGTGGTGCCAATGCCGTCATCAATGTAGCGGAGGAAGACGTGGGGAGTGGTGCCATTGTAACTACGGGAGTTGGCTATTCTACGTAGTTAACAAAGAGACAGGCATAGCTGGGGCCCATACGGATGCCCATGGCTACCCCTTTGGTCTGGAGGAAGTGGGAGGATTGGAAGGAAAAATTGTTAAGGGTGAGGCCAAGTTCAGCCAAACGAATGAGAGTGTCGGTGGAAGGGTACTGTTGTGGACGTCGGGAGAGGAAGAAATAGAGGGCTTGGAGGTCCTGATCATGGAGGATGGAGGTGTAGAGGGTTTGGATATCCATGGTGAAGATGAGGCGTTGGAGGCCAGGGAAACGGAAGTCTTGGAGGAGTGGAGGGTGTGAGAGGTGTCTCGAACGAATGTGGGGAGTTCCTGGACTGGGGGATTGGACAATGTTGAGGTAGGCAGACATGAGTTCGGTGGGGTAGGAGCATGCTGAGACAATGGGTCGGCCAGGGTGGTCAGGCTTGTGGACCTTGGGAAGGAGGTAGAACCGGACAGTGGGGGATCCCGGACAATGAGGTTGGAAGCTTTGGGTGGGAGATCTCCTCCTGAGGTGATGAGGTTCTGTATGCTCTGGGAGATGACGGTTTGGTGATGGGAGGTGGGTCATGGTAGAGGGGGTGGTAGGAGGAGGTGTCTTTGAGTTGGCATCATCGCTTCAGCGGTGTAGAGGTCAGTGCACCAGACTACCACTGCACTCCCTTTATCAGCTGGTTTGATGGTGAGGTCGGTATTGGAGCAGAGGGAATGGAGGGCTGTACGTTGTGAGGGTGAGAGGTTGGAGTGGGGGAGGGGGTAGAAAGGTAGAGGCGGTTAATGTCTCAGCGGCAGTTGCAAATGAAGAGATTGAAGGCAGGTAATAGGCCAGCACGGGGTGTCCAGGTGGATGGAGTGTATTGGAGGTGAGCAAAGGGGTCCTCGGAAGGTTGGTGGGAGTCTTGATTGTAAAAGTAATCTCGGAGGCGGCAGAAGAAGTGTTCAATGTCACATGCGTGTATTAAATTAATTGATGTGTGGACGGAGGGAGATAAAGGTGACGCCTTTGCTGACGACTGATCATTCGTCCTCAGTGAGGGGGAGGTCAGGGGAATGTTGAAAACTCGGCAGGACTGGGAGCTGGGACCTGGCGTAGGTGTGGAACTGTGGGAGGGAACTGAGCCTGTAACTGGAGTGGGTGTGGTTTTGGGGGAATGGGGGTGGAGTCATGAGCAGGGGTGATGTTCCCCTCAGGATTCTGGGGGCAGGGATGGTGATGGTGAGAGCTGGGGGTGGTGTCAGCAGAATGCAAGTGCGCGGCGTTGGTGGGGGCGGAAGTAGTGGCAAACACGGCAGTAGGCGTGTGCAGAAGTCACTGAGTGTGTGATATCAGCGATGATGTGAGGGGCGGAAGTGATGTCACGTGTGGTGTGTGAGGAATTGTTCGGGGCAGAAATGGCATTTACTTTATTTTAAACAATAATTGCCTGTCACAAATCTATTTAAGAATGTAGTATTTTAATTAAACTCAGTCCCTTACTGTTTCTTTCTGTTGGTCTTCATCCACATCTCCATGGTGTTCCAATATTTCACCCTTTCTCTTTGGACTTGGGCATTTCCATTCACCTGAGACATGTCCCCCTTCTCATCTGTGTCCGTTTATAGAACACTGCGTAATCTGGTACTAGAGGAGCCTATCCCAATAAAATAGCTCAGTCCTCCCTAAGACTGGTAGCAGTTGCTCACTGGTCAGAAGCACTTCTGATGATACCATTGTGTGATCCTGATACATTCCTGCACTCAGTCTCTCTCCATGTGATATCCCTCACTGCGTGGGTCTAATTGCTGCCTCTGTCAGTGTCTCTCGCTTTTGCAGCTTCTCCACATCCTGAGCCAACAGCATTCTCCACTCCAGAGAGACGCAGCAGAACAGGACAGCAATTGACACTGGGAATTTCCAGATCTCTGTGGGACTCAGTGCCATTCTCCATGTGTAACCTTCATTGCATTAGTCTGACTTCCCATTCTGTCTACTTCTCTGCCTCCTGTAGGTATTCCTGATGTCCCTGACTCAGCAGAATTCCCAATTCCTGTCTCACCTATCACCACATTGAAGACAGTCGGTCAGCCAGAGAGAGATGGAGAGGGAGATCTGGAGCCTTCAGTAAATCCTGCAGCCGGTAAGATCACTCACAGTAAACAGCACAGGGAGGAGTTAGTGGACTTTAATTCAAACCCTGAGGGCATGATGTAGGAACAATGCTGGGCAAGGAACATGAGAACATTCTCAGGCTTCATTATCACCATCTTGTCTGTAAATTCATCTGTTCCACAGAACCGTCCCTATGTCTGTCAGTTTCTCCATTGTCTGTTTCATCGATACCACTTCCCCTATCTCTATCAGCCCCTACAATCCTGCCTATCCCTGTAAGCTCCTCCTTCCACTACAACTCTCAAAGTCTCTGCCTTTTCCTTTAATCCCAGGTTCTGTCACATCTCTCCTTATCTGTGAAAAACAACTCTTCAGTTCCTTATGCCGTCCTGGTCAGTGTAGTCCTTTGCAGACCTGAAAAACCTCCCTGTCTTTGTGACTTTTTTGAACTCCTACTACCTTCATGATCTCTGTAACCTTCCCCGTCACGACAACAAAAAAGCTCTGTACCTTAGTAACCTCCTCCAGCTGTTAGACTCCTCCTTGTCTCTGCACACAAAGCAGAGTGTCCCTGCTTCTCTCATAAATTAGTTTCTGCATTTCTAATGATGACTATGAACTCTTCCTGTCTCCAAAACGCACTCAGTCTTTGTAAACTCTGCTGGTCCCGATTGATGGAATTTTCTTCAGTAACTACAAACCTTTATACCTTTAATCTCCTCCAGACGCGACCACACAGTTTATTTCTATACCCTCCATGAGTGATGGAGTCACAGAGGTGTACGTATGGAAACAGACCCTTCGTTCCAACCTGTCCATGCTGAGCAGATATCCCAACCCAATCTAGTCCCACAGGCCAGCACCCGGCCCATATCCCTCCAAACCATTCCTATTCATATACCCATCCAAATGCTTTTTAAATGTTGCAATTATATCAGCCTCCACCACATCCTCTGGCAGCTTGTTACATACATGTACCACCCTTTGCGTGAAAAAGTTGCCCCTTAGGTCTCTTTTGTATCTTCCCCCTCTCACTCTAAACTTATGCCCTCTAGTTCTGGACTCCCCGACCCCAGGGAAAAGACTTTGTCTATTTATCCTATCTATGCCCCTCATAATTTAGTAAACCTCTGTAAGGTCACCCCTCAGCCTCCGACGCCACAACCCCAGCCGATTCAGCCTCTCTCTCGAGCTCAACCCTGGCAACATCCTTGTAAATCTTTTCTGAACCCTTTCAAGTTTCACAACATTTTTCTGATAGGAAGGAGACCAGAATTGAACAAAATATTCCAATAGTGGCCTCACCAATGTCCTTATTGCCGCAACATGACCTCCCATCTCCTGGACTCAATACTCTGACCAATAAGGGAAAGCGTACCAAACGCCTCCTTCACTATCCTATCTTTCTGCGACTCCACTTTCAAGGTGCTATGAACCTTCACTCCAAGGTCTCTTTGTTCAGCAACACACCCTAGGACCTTACCATTATGTGTATAAGTCCTGCTAAGATTTGCTTTTCCAAACTGCAGCACCTCGAATTTATCTGAATTAAACTCCATCTGCCACTTCTCAGCCCATTGGCCCATCTGGTCCAGATCCTGTTGGAAACTGAGAAAACCCTCTTTGCTGTCCACTACACCTCCAATTTTGGTGTCATCTGCAAACTTACTATCTCTACCTCTTATGCTCGCATCCGAATCATTTATGTAAATGACAAAACGTCGAGGTCCCAGCACCGATCCTTGTGGCATTTCACTGGTTACAGGCCTCCAGTCTGAAAAACAACCCTCCACCACCACTCTCTGTCTTTTACCTTTGAGCCAGTTCTGTATCCAAATGGCTAGTTTTACCTGTATTCCATGAGATCTAACCTTGCTAATCAGTCTCCAATGGGAACCTTGTTGAATGCCTTACTGAAGTCCATATGGATCACATCCACTGCTCTGCCCTCATCAATCTTCTTTTCTACTTCTTCAAAAAACTCAATCAAGTGTGTGGGATATGATTTCCCACGCACAAAGCCATGCTCACTATCCCGCATCAGTCTTTACCTTTCCAAATGCATGTACATCCTGTCCCTCAGGATTTCCTCCAACAACTGGCCCACCACTGAGGACAGGCTCACCGGTCTATAGTTCCCTGGCTTGTCTTTACCACCTTTCTTAAACAGTTGCACCACTTTTGCCAACCTCCAATCTTCTGGCACGTCACCTGTGATTATTGATGACACAAATATCTCAGCAAGAGGCCCAGCAATCACTTCTCTAGCTTCCCACAGAGTTCTCGGGTACACCTGATCAGGTCCTGGGGAGTTATCCACCTTTAACCGTTTCAAGGCATCCAGCACTACTTCCTCTGTATCTGGACATTTTCCAAGATATCGCCATCGATTTCCCTACAGTCTATATCTTCCATATCCTTTCCACAGTAAATGCTGATGCAAAATATTCATTTAGTATCTGCCCCATTTTCTGTGGCTCCACACAAAGGCCGCCTTGCTGATATTTCAGGGGCACTATTCTCTCCCTAGTTACCCTTTGTCCTTAATATATTTGTAAAAATCCTTTGCATTCTCCTTAATTCTATTTGCCAGAGCGATCTCATGTCCCCTTTTTGCCTTCCTCATTTCCCGCTTAAGAATACTCCAACTTCCTTTATACCCGTCTAAGGATTTACTCGATATATCCTATCTATACCTGACATATGCTTCCTTCTTTTTTTTAACCAAACCCTCAATTTCTTTAGTCATCCAGCATTCCCTATACCTACCAGCCTTCCTCTACACTCTGACAGGAATATACTTTCTCTGAATTCTTGTCATGTCATTTCTGAAGGCTTCCCATTTTCCAGTCGTCCTTTTACCTGCGAACATCTGCCTCCAATCAGCTTTCGAAAGTTCTTGGCTAGTACCGTCAAAATTGGCCTTTCTCCAATTTAGAACTTCAACTTTTAGATCTGGTCTATCATTTTCCATCACTATTTTAAACAAATAGAATTATGGTCGCTGGTCCCAAAGTGCTCCCCCACTGACACCTCAGTCACCTGTCCTGCCTTATTTCCGAAGAGTAGGTCAAGTTTTGCATCTTCTTTAGTAGGTACATCCACATACTGAATCAGAAAATTGTCTTGTACACACTTAAGAAATTCCTCTCCATCTAAACCTTTACACAATGGCAGTCCCAGTCAATGTTTGGAAAGTTAAAATCCCCTACCATACCTACCCTATTATTCTTACAGATAGCTGAGATCTCCTTACAAGTTAGTTTGTCAATTTCCCTTTGACTACTGGGGGGTCGATAATACAATCCTAATAAGGTGATCATCCCTTTATTATTTCTCAGTTCCACCCAAATAACTTCCCTGGATGTATTTGTGGGAATATCCTCCCTCCGCATAGCTGTATTGTTATCCGTTATTATAAATGCCACTCCCCCTCCTCTCTTGCCTCCCTTTCTATCCTTCCTGTAGCATTTGTATCCTGGAACATTAAGCTGCCAGTCCTGCCCATCACTGAGCTATGTTTCTGTAATTGCTATGCGATCCCAGTCCCATGTTCCTAACCATGCCCTGAGTTAATCTGCCTTCCCTGTTAGGCCCCTTGCATTGAAATAAGTGCAGTTTAATTTATTAGTCCTACCTTGTCCCTGCCTGCCCTGACTGTTTGACTCCCTTCTGTTCTCAGCTGGACCCGTCTCAGATCGAGCTCACAAAATCCTCCCTGTGATTGTTATCACGGCCCATCCCTGCATTCCTCCAAAATCCCTATAAAGTCCTCCCATTCCTAAAACCCACCCTGTATCTGTCACCCGTTCCAGCTTCCACAACCCTCCCTATCTCTGTACGACACCACCACCCCCCACACCCCTGTCCCAGTTACTACAGCCCACTGTATCACTAAATGCCAGTAGTCACTATAATATCAGAGTAAGGTGTGAAAGCAGGAATACTGTACTGGGTTAGATGATCAGTCGTGATCATATTGAACGGTGGGACTGACTCTGTGGTCAAATGGCCGATAACTGCTCTTCTTTCCTGTGCTTCTCTATAAACTTACTATCTATTTAACCTCCTTCAGTCCCCACAGCCCTCCCTATCTCTATAACTCCTTCAGTCCCCACGACTCTTCCTATCCATATAACCGAATCATTCCCCACAAACCTCCCTAACTCCATAATCTCCAAAAGGTCCCACGACCCTCCCTATCTCCATAATCTCATCCTGACCCAACAACCCTCCCGTTCAGAGTAACCTCCTTCAATCCCCATGATCCTCCTGATCTGTGCAACCTCCTTCAAGCCCAACAGCCCTGCAGATCTCTTTGGCCCCTTTCAGGCCCCACATCACTCCCTATCTCCATAATGTTCTTCAGTCACCACTGCACTCTCTGTATCCATAATCTCATACAGTCCCCACATCACTCCCTATCTCCATAATGTCCTTCAGTCCCCACTACCCTCCTTATTTCCAAAACATCTATTACCTGTTGAAACTGTAAGCTACAGTTTTCAGATTGATAAGCATGAACTCCCATAACCCTTTCTGCTGCCAGTCTGAAACCAAACAGTGTTAGCCTGACAGTAGGTCGGGAGCTGAAATATGTTTGTTAGGATATGTCAATGATCAATACCGGACCTTTAGAAACACTTTTAATAAAAGGAGAATGTGTTTTCGAGCCTGTTGGATTTTATTTTTATTGGTGGGAATATAAATAGCAGAATAGATACAGTTGTAGGGGCGGTTGTACCGAGGATACGGTTTATTTGAATATTCAGAAACCTTTACAGAGAATAGGGCACCATAACTGTCAGGAGGTGGGTGAGATATTAGACAAAATAGTGTTGTCAGAATTTACTGTGGAGAAAGACATGGAAGCTCGGGAACGTGGGGAAAAAAATAGCGATGTCTTGGAAAGAATCCTCATCAGAGAAGAAAAAGTGCTGGAATCTTAAAACAAATAAAGCTAGATCAATCCTCAGTAGCTCATTAGGTCTAACCTTGAATATTCATGGGAAGCTCGGGAAGAGATTGCAGAGTCCCTAATAGAGATATTTATATTATCAACAGACACAATGAGTTACCGGAAGACTGGAGGGTGGCTAATATTGTTCCATCACTTAAGGTCTGCAGGAAAAAGCCAGGAAATCACAGCCCAGTGAGCCAGTGCTGGGTGAGTTGTTGGAGCAGATTTTGAGAGAAAGGAGCTACATATATTTGGAAAAGCAAGGGCTGATTAGAGATAGTCAGCATGGCTTTGTGAGTGGTAAACCGTGTTTCACAAATCGGATTGACTCTTCGAGGAGTTGACCAAGCTATAGATTAAGGCGGAGCAGTCAGCATTGTCTACGTGAACTTCAGCAAAGCATTTGACAAGGTTCCAAGGGATGTAGAACATCTCGTCAAGAGGAAGAAGGAAGCTAACTTAAGTTTGAGGAACCAAGGATCAGAAGCACGGCTCTGGAGAGTTACATGGGGCAGCACGGTGGCTCAGTGGTTAGCACTGCTGCCTCACAGCACTAGGGACGCGATTTCAATTCCAGCACCAGGCGACTGTCTGCGTGGAGTTTGCACATTCTCTCCATGTCTGCGTGGGCTTCCGACAGGTACTCCGGTTTCCACCTGCAGCCCAAAGATGTGCAGGTTAGGTGAATCAGCCATGCGTTGTTCAAGAAAGAGAATAGAGATAATCCTGGGAATCACAGAGATGTCAGTCTTCTGTCTGTGATGTGCCGATTATTGGGGAGGACTCTAAGAGACAGGATTTATGATTCCTTGGAAAACCATAGTTTGATTAGAGGAAGTCATCATGGCTTTGCAAGGGACAGGTCATGCCTCAGAAATCTTATTGAATCCTTTGAGAATGTGACAAAACACATTTATGGCTCATTGAGAAAGTACAGAGCATGGGATACAGGGAAACCTGCCTGTCTGGATACAGGATTCCTTGCCCATAGAAGACAGAGGGTGATGACAGATGGAAATCATTCAGCCTGGAGCTCAGTGACCAGTGGTTTGCTGCAGGGAGAGGTCAAAAAATCTCTGTTCTTTGTGATTTTATGAATGACTTGGATGTGTGAGTGGAAGAGTGGGTAATTAAGTTTGCCAATGACACGAAGGTTGGTGGAGTGGTGAATAGTGTGGATGTCGGCTGGAGGTTGCAATGGGACATTGACAGGATGTAGAGCTGGGCTGAGAAGTGGCAGATGAAGTCAAATGAGGAAAGGTGTGATGTGATGCATTTTGGAAGGTGATGTAGGGGGTAGTAAATGCGTGGAGATTACTATGCTTATGTGTGTGTATCTTTGGGAACAACACCCGACTTTGCAAAGTTGAATGAAAAAGTTTTGGACAGACTCCTCCGTGTCTTTGTTCCTGGGAAGGGAAATAAAAAGTGCCGTAGATGGGGCTGGACAGCCACTTATCTCGCACAATTGGGGGCTCCTCCGGGATGAATTAATTATTGCCGGGGGGGGGGGCAGTCTCTTCGGCTCACGGATCAAGCCTGATTACAACAAAGACGCGTCTAGTATATATTTATACTTCTCACTGATCAGCTTGGTCCGTCGGCCGTCGGCCAAGAGAGGACGTGACCCGGCTCATTTAAAAATAATTTTGAATCCTGGAAAAGGAACACACGGACGAGTGCTGGGACGACCGGTTCGTGACTATACACGGGGGTACACACATTTAAAAAGGCCAGACAACTCCGTGCACGGATCAAGGTAAGAGATTCTTTTGTTCTTCCTTGTTGGCCGCGTGGTTTTGACGGTCATCTGTGAAAACGCTTTGGGCGTTTAAGACCAGGACTGAAGATAAACCACGGGAAATTGTGGTTTTGACGGTCATCTGTGAAAACGCTTTGGGCGTTTAAGACCAGGACCGAAGATAAACCATGGGAAATCAGACTTCTAAGGAAAAGTCAGGGAAGACTGCAAATGGGAAAGAAATACCCCCCGATAGTCCATTAGGTCGGAAGTTAAGTCTATGGACGGACAGTAGTAGAACGAAGGACTTAAAGAAAGAGACCATGATAAAATATTGTTGTTTTATATGGACCAAAGAACCTATCCGCGCCCCCTCGGTAGTTTGGCCCGAGTATGGGTCTGATGAAGACAGGGTGTGTCAAATCCTAAATGTATATGTTAACAGAAAACAACCATTTGACCCAGAGGAGAGCAAATATGCCGCCTCCTGGTTGGCAGGCGACGGCAAGAGTCCCACGCGTCTCTATCCTCTGATTCCCCGAACAGACCCGAGGAAGCCCCAGAAGTCTTGGGACATCCTCACCGACGGTTTGCCACCGTCTGCCCCGCCGCCGTATATACCACCCGCGCACGACCAGGCGTCCAGCGCGGACCTCCCTCCTGCGACGGATAATTCCGAGTCCCAGCAGTCTACGACCAGTGAAGAAGGGACTGCTGGGGGCTGCACAGGAGGGGGCGCAGAACTCACCCCAGGCACTAGGAAATCAGTCCGACTCGAGATGCGTAGAGGTCGAGAAGAGGGATTGAGAGCTGGGAGGAATGACAATATTGAACAGCTGAACCCCTTACGAGAGGTGCCGTTTGGGAACGAACGGACCGGGTTCGTAGTACAACCTTTAAATTCTGGGGATATCCGGCAACTCCGTAATGAACTACCCCGTCTACTGGACGACCCCGTCAGTGTGGGAATACAACTGGACCAATTTCTGGGGCCCAGTATATACACATGGGCTGAACTGCAGGCCATGATGAGAATACTATTTAATTACGATGAAATTGTTATGATCCGGAATAGTGCAATGGCCATTTGGGATAGGGAGCATCAGGACGGCCCTCAGCGTGGAGAGCAGAAGTACCCCTTAGAGGACCCCCGGTGGGATCATAACGACGCGGGGGGACGGGCCAATATGACAGTCCTCAGAAGCCTTATAATCAGGGGGATCCAAACCTGCGTGCCCAAACAGCGGAATGTAGCGAAAGCATTTGAAGTTGGACAGAAAAAGGATGAATCCCCGAGTGAGTTTTTAGACCGTTCGCGGGAGTCCATGCGAAAGTATTCAGGTTTAGACCCCGATGGGGAAATAGGCAAGAGCATGCTTAAGGTGCACTTTGTGACTAAGTCATGGCCTGACATTCAGAAGAAATTACAGAAAGTGGAGGATTGGGCTGAAAAGGATGTTGCAGAATTATTACGGGAAGCACAGAAGGTGTCCGTTCAGAGGGATGTAATAAGGGAGAAACATAAGACAAAAATGATGGTGGCAGCCGTACGGGAAGCTTGTAAGTCCACCGGAATGGGGGAGGGAGATTATGGGGTGGAAAGAGGAACGTCGAAGAAAAGTTGGAGAGGGAGAGAAGCGAGACGGGGCAGAAGTGAGAGAGGAGGATCTTATGGAATTGAGCGCCCTCAGAAGGCCGGATGTTACCATTGCGGGAAACTGGGACACTTCAAAAGGGATTGTCCCGAGTTTAAAAGGGAAAGAGAAGGGATGTATGAAATGGAGTGTGAACAAATGGATTAGGGAAGTCAGGGGAGGATCGGAACACGGGCCTACCAAGAACCCATGGTAAATTTACGGGTGGGCCCATTTAGACAAGATGTTACCTTCTTAGTTGACACAGGCGCCGACAGGTCCTCATTTCCCCTCCATCCGAGGGGGGTTAGTTTCCAAGCTAAAACATTAAACATTTCAGGAGTTAAGGGTGGGGTTTTTAGTGTGAAAATATTCGAACCACAACCCTTGCGGCTGGAGGAGGAGGAGCTCCAGGTGGAACTCCTTCACATCCCCCATCTTCCCTATGGGTTGTTGGGACGGGATTTGATAGTCCGTTTCGGATTGCGAATAGAAGTGGGAGAAGAGGAAGAATTAGCCGTTACCATGTCATACCTTAGTGAGTCCCGATTGACAGAGATAGACCCTAGGGTTTGGGTCGCCAAAGGGAACCGGGGAGGACTCGCAATTCGACCTGTGGAGGTAAAATTAAAGCCCCAGAGCCCCGACGTCAGAGTGCGCCAATACCCCATCTCTTGGGAAGGGAGGCAGGGCCTGAAGACAGTTATGGAAGACCTAATAAAAGATGGATTGGTAGAGCCCTGTATGTCACGATACAATTCCCCCATCCTGCCGGTCCGGAAGTCGGATGGGAGCTACCGAATGGTCCAAGACCTAAGGGAAGTAAATAAAATTGTCCAAGTCCGGCACCCTCTGGTACCGAACCCATACACTATTCTGGGGCGAATCCCCCCGGACCACGGCTGGTTTAGTGTTATAGACTTAAAGGATGCCTTCTGGGCGTGTCCCCTGGACAAGGACAGTAGGGATCTTTTTGCTTTTGAATGGGAGGATCCTGATACTGGCAGAAAACAACAGTACAGGTGGACCGTACTCCCCCAAGGATTCACTGAGTCCCCGACTCTGTTCGGGCAGATTCTGGAACAATTATTGGAGGGACTAAAATTGTCCCCGGCCCTTAAGCTTATACAATACGTGGACGATCTCCTTTTATCCGGACCCGCGGAGGAGGACGTCCTACTTGGGACTAATGCCCTGTTAAATTACCTAGCTGAGAAGGGGTTAAGAGTGAGCCAGAAGAAGCTCCAATATGTCGACAAAGAGGTTAAGTACCTGGGACACTTGATAAGCCAGGGACAGAAATGAATAAGTCCGGAAAGAGTGCGGGCAATAATCGAACTAGGCCTCCCAACGACCAAGAGGGAGTTGCGGAAGTTCTTGGGACTCTTAGGCTATTGTCGGTTATGGATAGACGACTATGCCCCCCTTACTAAAGACTTGTACCTAAAGCTCATTGAGGAGGCACCCAACAGAATAAAATGGGAGGAGGAGGAGAAAAAGTTAATTGAAATCCTAAAAGGAAAATTGATGGCCGCACCTGTTTTAAGCTTGCCGGATTTTAGTAAGTCATTTCGTCTCTTTGTGAACTCCAGAAAGTGAATCGCTCTTGGAGTATTGACCCACGATTGGGGGGGAAAAAGGAAGCCCGTGGCTTTCCTGTCAAAAATTCTGGATCCAGTCTCCCGAGGGTGGCCGGAGTGTGTCCAAGCGGTGGCAGCCACGGCAAAGCTGGTAGAGGAAAGCAGGAAGTTGACTTTCGGGGCCCCCTTGACAGTCACTACTCCCCACCAGGTTCGAACTATCCTGAATCAGAAGGCCGGGAGGTGGCTGACTGACTCGAGGATTCTGAAATATGAAGCCATATTGTTAGACCGAGAAGACCTCCGAATAGAAGTCGGGGGCTGCCAGAACCCGGCGGACTTTCTTTGGAAAGGGGAAGGGGAGAAGGAACTGGAACACTGCTGTTCAGACATAATAGAGTACCAGAGTAAAGTGAGGGAAGATCTGAGGGATATCCCCTTACATTCAGGAAGGCGGTGTTTCATTGACGGGTCCTCTCGAGTGATAGATGGGAAGAGACACAACGGTTATGCAGTCATTAGTGAGACTGGTTGGGAATTAGTGGAAAGTGGACGGCTACCGAATGTCTGGTCGGCACAAACGTGCGAATTGTACGCCTTGCACCTGGCTCTGAGGAATTTAAAGGGAATAGCAGGGACAATCTACACTGACTCTAAGTATGCCTTTGGGGTAGTACACACCTTTGGGAAGATCTGGAAAGAAAGGGGAATGATAAATAGTAGAGGTAAGGAGTTGGTCCACGAGGAACTAGTAGCCATGATCTTGGAGGATTTGTTTCTGCCACAAGAGATTGCTATAGTACATGTGAAAGGACACCAGAAAGACGATAAAATAGAGACCCTGGGGAATCAATTGGCAGATGAACAGGCAAAATTGGCTGGGATGGGGAAGGAAGTAATAAACTGCCTGGTAAGGATTCCACAGATATCCGAAATTACCGAAGTGCCCACGTTTACTGACAAAGAAGAAACTCTTCTCGCATCTCTGGGGGGTACAAAGGATAGGGAAGGCAAGTGGATCTTACCCGATGGCCGCCAGCTACTAAATCGACCGTTGACGTGGGACATTATTGCCCGTTTACACCAAGGGGGTCACTGGGGCGCCCAGGCTCTGTGTGATGCCTTCCTGCGCCGATATGCTCACCCTGGTCTGGACATGGTAGGCAAGCAGGTCACAGGAGATTGCATAACATGTCGAAAGATTAACAAAAGGGGGCTGCGGCAGCATGCAAGACAAGGGGGTAGGAGTCCGGCCTATTGGCCGTTTGAGTATGTTCAGGTAGATTACACTGAGCTCCCCCCCATCGGTCGCCTGAAGTATCTATTCGTCGTGGTAGATCACCTGACAGGATGGGTGGAAGCTTTCCCCACAACCACGGCAATGGCAACTCAGGTTAGCAAGATTCTACTCGAGCAAATCATCCCACGATTTGGGCTACCCTGCGCTATTGACTCTGACCAGGGGAGCCACTTCACCTCGACCGTCCTCCAGAATGTAGTGCAAGCAATGGGGATTGACTGGGATTTGCACACCCCGTGGCATCCCTCCCCCTCGGGCAAGGTCGAAAGAATGAACCAGACCATCAAAAAGCAGCTAACCAAACTCACGAATGAAATCGGCCTGCCTTGGACCAAATGCCTCCCCCTTGCCCTATTGCAAATTCGCACCCAGCCAAGGCGGGATTTGGGCGTCTCCCCTTTCAAAATGCTATTTGGCCTCCCGTTCAATGGGCCGAAGGGGGAACCTCCTGTATTTGAGTCTCGGGATATGTTTGTGCAAAAATATGTGGTGACTCTGGGGTCTGCTCTATCTCGTTTATGCCAACAGGGACTTTTGGCACAGACGCCGTCCCTCGAGTTTGCGGTGCACACCGTCAAGCCGGGTCAGTGGGTCCTGATTAAAAGCTGGAAGCAACGTACCCTCGAACCAACTTGGGACGGTCCCTTCCTGGTACTTTTGACGACCGAAACGGCTGTCCGTACGGCCGAAAAGGGCTGGACACATTACATTCGAGTCAAGGGACCAGTGCCACAACCGACGGAGGACGAACGAACCTCTCTGACAAAGGCACCTAAGGAACAGAGACCCTGAGAACGAACTAATCGGACTTTGGCGAGTCTAAAGGAACTGTGCCCTCTGGCTACGGGTGTCGCGGAAAAAAAAATGCAGTCAATCGTATTGTTAACTTGCTATGCCATTATCCTTGGGCTGGGTCATAGTGTGCGTGTTACCCAATTTGGCCTCTGGAAAAAAACAAGCAGAGGACCGTCAGCGGTTCTCCATCTCCGTGCTTGCCAACCAATCAACACAGACACTTAGCTTAGACCTATGTGAGTTAGTGCCCTGTAGGACTAAAAGTGAACGGAATCAAACTAAGTGGAACCTAGAGAGAGAAAGGGGATTCCAGGGTCAGACGTTAGTATTACAATTGCATGGTAGGGAAGGCCTAAATAGGCCTCCAGCCCCTGGGGTCCAGGCTATGGTGTCAGTTGTCCGTGATCCCATCACCCCTGGACGAGATTGTGGGCAGAATCAGTGCAATCCGCTTTATCTGACCATAAAGAACTTGGAAAAGAACGAGGCGAGCCTTAATAGAACAATACTGGGTATTAGAGTTGGGGGCCAGGCAGGATGGGGGGGGGGGGGGAATGCAGCTGTGCTGCACGTATATCACGGTCATTGAAGCTGAGTCTGGGGACTCATCCGCCACTGATAAGCAGGAAAAGATTAGAATAATTGAGGTGACGGATTTGGAAAAAACCTTTGAAATAGAAACGGGATACGGGGAGGCGAATGCCTGGATGGAATGGGTCAAATATACTGTGAGGAGCATGAAAAAGAGTGATTGCTACGCATGCACGAGTGCCCGCCCTAACCCTCAGGTGGTCCCATTCCCGCTGGGATGGGAGAAACACCCACGAGCCATGGACTGCATGATAAGGCTGTACCAGGACCGAGAGGCCTGGAACGACCCCACATGTCGACCCTTGAGTTTGAAGTTTCCCCCCGTTAGGTCTGAGGGGGCGCCCCGCCCGCCATCATTCTCAGGGGTAACGGGTACGCACCAGGCCTGCGTCTCTCGGACGGGACTACAGTGGGACGACGATGTGGGGACATTTGACAAGTGCAGCGGATCAATTCGGTTGGTCAATGAAACTACCGGGGGCGGGAATTACTCCCACATTCATGTGCCTAGGGCAGACCTCTGGTGGTACTGTGGTGGGAGGGTTCTGCGACCGACCCTGCCCCAAAAATGGACGGACACTTGTGCGATCGTTCAATTAGCCATCCCATTCACCCTGGTATTCGAAAAACAAGAGCGACCCCGTTCTAGTGGAAGAACTGAGAGAGCTTTGGAGACCTCTTTCGATGATAACATATATTTAGATGCCATAGGGGTCCCCAGGGGTATTCCTGACGAATACAAGGCTAGGAACCAGATAGCGGCGGGTTTTGAATCGTCACTGTTTTGGTGGGTGACCATCAATAAGAATGTGGATTGGATTAATTATATTTACTACAATCAGCAGAGGTTCATTAATTATACCCGGGATGCAGTGAAGGAATAGCAGAACAACTGGTCGCCACTAGTAGGATGGCGTGGGAAAATAGGTTGGCCTTAGACATGATGTTGGCAGAGAAGGGGGGTGTTTGTGTCATGATAGGCACTCAGTGCTGCACTTTCATCCCCAACAACACAGCCCCTGATGGGTCCATCACCCGCGCCCTGGATGGACTCACCGCATTGGCGGATGAACTGGCCGAAAACTCGGGCATCGACTCTGGCCTCATGGACTGGTTGGAAGCTTGGTTTGGTAAATGGACGGGGGTGGTCGTTCCCTTTCTTGTCTCATGTATAGTGGTGGCAGGAGTACTCACTGCCCTTGGGTGTTGCGTTATTCCCTGTGTCCGGGGATTAACTCAACGACTGATCGAAACCGCCCTTACTACGAAGGATGTTCCCTATGGGCAGGTTGAACGAATAAATCTCGAGATGGAACAACGTGAATCCCTCTTGGGCGGGGATGGTATTAGAGAAGGGCAGTTTGATGAACAAGCTCGGGAATTATTAAATGCCCTGGAGAAGAAAATTACGGTTGAAAAATTACAGGCCGTAAGAAAAGACACGGGGGATTTGTAGGGGGTAGTGTAATTTTTAAACGGTTAGCTGCCTTTTAGTCTTTTCTACCTCATAGTAAACACAAGCATGTAGACAATAGACAATAGACAATAGACAATAGATGCAGGAGTAGGCCATTCTGCCCTTCGAGCCTGCACCGCCATTCAATATGATCATGGCTTATCATTCCTAATCAGTATCCTGTTCCAGCCTTATCTCCATACCCCTTGACTCCACTATCTTTAAGAGCTCTATCCAATTCTTTCTTTAATGAATCCAGAGACTGGGCCTCCACTGCCCTCTGGGGCAGAGCGTTCCACACAGCCACCACTCTCTGGGTGAAGTAGTTTCTCCTCATCTCTGTCCTAAATGGTCTACCCCGTATTTTTAAGTTGTGTCCTCTGGTTCGGCACTCCCCCATCAACGGAAATATGTTCCCTCCTGCCAGAGTGTCCAGTCCTTTCATAATCCTATACGTTTCAATCAGATCCCCTCTCAGTCTTCTAAACTCAAGGGTATACAAGCCCAATCGCTTCAGTCTTTCCGTGTAAGGCAATCCTGCCATTCCAGGAATTGACCTCGTGAACCTACGCTGCACTCCCTCAATAGCCAGAATGTCTTTCCTCAAATTTGGAGACGAGAACTGTACACAGTACTCCAGGTGTGGTCTCACCAGGGCCCTGTACAGCTGCAGAAGCACCTCTTTGCTTCTATACTCAATCCCTCTTGTTATGAAGGCCAGCATGCTATTAGCCTTCTTCACGACCTGCTGTACCTGCATTCTTGCCTTCATTGACTGGTGGACAAGAACACCCAGATCTCTCTGAACAGCCCCTTTACCTAATTTGATACCATTGAGGTAGTAATCTGCCTTCCTGTTCTTGCCACCAAAGTGGATAACCAGACATTTATCCACATTAAACTGCATCTGCCATGCATCTGCCCACTCACCTAACTTGTCCAGGTCACCCTGTAATCTCCTAACATCCTCATCACATTTCACCCTACCATCTAGCTTTGTGTCATCATCACATTTACTAATGTTATTGCTGATACCATCTTCTATATCATTTACATATATTGTAAAAAGCAGCGGTCCCAGCACGGATCCCTGCGGTACCCCACTGGTCACTGCCTGCCATTTCGAAATGGAGCCGTTAATCACTACCCTTTGTTTCCTATTAGCCAACCAATTCTCTATCCAATCTAGTACTTTGCCCCCAATCTCGTGCGCCCTAATTTTACTCACTAACCTCTTGTGTGGGACTTTATCAAAAGCTTTCTGAAAGTCCAGGTACACTACATCCACTGGATCTCCCTCGTCCATCTTCCGAGTTACATCCTCAAAAAATTCAAGAAGATTAGTCAAGCATGATTTCCCCTTCATAAATCCATGCTGACTCTGTCCTATCCTGTTAGTATTATCCAGATGTGCCGCAATTTCATCCTTTATAATAGACTCCAGCATCTTTCCCCCCATTGAGGTCAGACTAACTGGTCTATAATTTCCTGCTTTCTCCCGCCCACCCTTCTTAAAAAGTGGCACAACATTAGCCGCCCTCCAATCCTCAGGAACCGACCCCGATTCTATTGAACTCTGGAAAATAATCACCAGCGCATCCACGATTTCCCGAGCCACCTCCTTCAGTACCCTGGGATTCAGGCCATCAGGTCCCGGAGACTTATCAACCTTCAGACCTAACAGTCTCTCCAACACCAAATCCTGGCAAATAGAAATTCCCTTAAGTTCAGGTCCTTCAGCCACTGTTACCTCAGGGAGATTGCTTGTGTCTTCCCCAGTGAACACAGATCTGAAGTACCCATTTAATTCCTCTGCCATTTCTTCGTTCCCAGTAATATATTCCCCTGCTTCTGTCTTCAAGGGCCCAATTTTTGTCCTAACCATTTTTTTTGCCTTGGACATACCTAAAAAAGCTTTTACTATCCTCCTTTATATTCTTGGCCAGTTTACCTTCGTACCTCATTTTTTCTCTGCGTATTTCCTTCTTACTAATCCTCTGTTGTTCTTTAAAAGCTTCCCAGTCCTCCGTTTTCGCGCTTATCTTCGCTAAGTTATACTTTTTCTCTTTTAACCTTATATGTTTCTTTACTTCCCTCGTCAGCCACGGCCGCCCATGTCTCCTCCTGGGATCTTTCTTCCTTTTAGAAATGAACTGATCCTGCATCTTCTGCATTATACACAGAAATATCCGCCATTGTTCCTCCACGGTCTTCCCTGTTAAGGTATTGAACCATTGAACTTTGGCCAGTTGCTCCCTCATAGCTCCATATTTCCCTTTATTCAACAGAAATATTGTCACTTCAGATTGTACCCACTCCCTCTCAAATTGCAGATTGAAGCTTATTGTATTATGGTCACTACTTCCCAATGGCTCCTTCACTTCGAGGTCACTGACCAATTCTGGTTCGTTACACAATACCAGATCCAGAATCGCCTTATCCCTGGTCGGCTCCAGCACCAGCTGCTCTAAAAATCCATCTCTGAGGCACTCCACAAAGCCTCTTTCTTGAGGCCCGATACCATCCTGATTCTCCCAGTCTACCTGCATGTTAAAATCCCCCATAACAACTGTAGTAACATCTTTGCGACAAGCCAATTTCAGCTCCTGATTCAACTTACCTCCAACATCCAGACTACTGTTTGGGGGCCTGTAGATGACTCCCATGAGGGGTAGACGGTTAGCTGCCTTTTAGTCTTTTCTTCCTCATAGTAAACACAAGCAGACACTCGAAACTGTTGCCGGACCTCCCCCACGTTTATATGAATGAAACAGTTGTAACAACTTTCCTCGATAGTTGAGAGACCGCCCTTAACCACAGTTGTACAACATCATCCATATAAGGGAAGAACGGGAAGCTCAAACACTGATTGGCCAAGTGAAAAACAAAATAATCGCAGGCACCCGAACCCAAATAAGGAAAACAGTGGGGAATCCTAGCACTCGTTGGTCAAGACAGCAGTAGGAGACCCAGCCCACATATACATGTATATAATGTTTGGAGATTACTATGCTTGTGTGTGTGTACCTTTGGGAACAGCACCCGACTTTGCAAAGTTGAATGAAAAAGTTTTGGACAGACTCCTCCGTGTCTTTGTTCCTGGGAAGGGAAATAAAAAGTGCCGTAGATGGGGCTGGACAGCCACTTATCTCGCACACAACTCCCAAATTCTGAGGCAGGGACCACACGTCTGTGGGGAAACCTGGCACTGCACACGTACAGAATGTGGGTGAGTTTTGGAGCGTGTGATTTGGGGTAACTCCTGGGAAGTATTTCACACTTTGATTGCCTGGAGGAGGAACGTATTTGCTTGTAGTATTGATCTGTTGGAGGGTCAAAGTGTCACCACACCAATATGGGACCAAGTTCCATTCCCAACTTGTCATAACACTGGAATCGACCAATGAGAAACAAAAAAGGATGTGACTCATTCTCCCAAACTGAAGGTTCCTCTTCTGTCCAGGATGTGCTATCTCCCTTTCTGTTTCCTTTTGTTTCATTCTGCTGTTACATTATTGACTTGCAGCAACTGAAGGGAAAGGAAATGAACCCAGAAAGGGTGCAGAGTCGAACCAGGGACGGGAAGTGGTGGCATAGACCTGTTTATCAACAACTCCATGAGAATGGGTAGGGTGTACATTCGGGGGGTAGCAGAGTCACAATGGTTGGAGAGAGTAAGTGGGCTGGAGGGTTACAGCTTTGGGGGAAGAAAGGTGAAAAAGATATTCCAGCAAAAGCAGGATTTTCTGCTCTGAATTTCTAATCTATACATATTCATTTATTCAGGGTGCTAGATGGTGAAGATTTGCAGACCGAAATCTCAAAATCATGTGCAGATTGTGATTAAGTGAACCAGCATTTGAAGAACCAAAGATCGAGAACCACTTAGCCAAAATCCTGCAGCACTCTCCCTCCCATCATTGTCCGACTCTCTGCGCCAAATGGACTGTGAATGGTTCAAGACAGCAGCTTACTACCATCTTCTCAAGGGTAACTAGAGATGGGGAATAAATGCTGGCTGAGCCAGTGATGCCCATATCCTGGAAAAGGTTTCTATCACTAGTTGCTGAAACCCAATTGATGTTACTGCAGGATGATGAGGGATACTGAGTACATCCTCCAGGAGACAGCACCATCACATTACCCCTGCCTAAACTCACACAGTAACACCGCAACGTCACTGGAAAAAAAGGCAGTGAAGCCAAAGGAGGACTTAGATATAGTTCTTTGATGTAAAGTCATGAGAGGGAATTGGAACGCAGCAGGAACAGGAGACTGAGCTGGTTGGTCAGCTGTCTCCCATTGAATAGTGAGGCAGGATTGAAAGGCCGAATGGCCTCCTGCTGCTATCTCCCAGGTATGTATATAACCATGGAGCCCGGGTAGGAAGAAGTGGGCAGGGATTCTCCAGGAGATTGCACCTCCACATCAGTTTTCAGTGAGGGATGGTTTGATGGATTTTAGTTAACAGAAGGTTTGTGAATTTGGTTCTAAGATATTGTAGCTATTTATTCCACAATAAATAAAACTAAAAGAAAAGAAATGAAATTATCTGAATATAACAGTTTTTTAAAAAAATTTCAAACGCCCTGTAAAACAAAATCCTGTCTATTCCCAGACACCATCACTTTCCAGTTACTCAAACTCCAGGGAAATATTCCCTCTCTGTCTGAACCTTTGGTTTGATTTAACTTCTTTTCAGTTCTTCTTCTTTGAGCTGTGAAGTGTCCTTTCCCCCCCATTTCTCCTACCCAGACATGTTATCACACAAAACTGAGCAACCTTCCCACCATCAAAATACTCATTACACCATTTTGGATTTTGTTAATATATAATCACCAGCAGTAAGCCACCCATGTAACCAATTGAATATTTACAAACAAAGCCCATTACAGGCAAAGCAAACTATTACAAATGACAGAGTGTGAAGGGACCAAATCAAAGTAGAGTTGGGGGAGAGGGAGCAGCAGTGGAAGTAAAGCACTGTATCCCCTGCGATGCCCACCTCTATCTATCTAAAGGCATCGCGAACATTGATACATACCACATGCTCCTTCTCCAAGGACACCCTGCTGTGTAGCCTTTATCCTCAATCATAGAATAGCCTTTATCCTCAATCATAGAATAGCCTTTATCCTCAATCATAGAATAGAATCCCAAAAGTATGGCAGGAGAGCATTGGCCCATGAAACCCAATCAACCATCCAAAGAGCATCCCACCTGGAGCACGCCATTCCTGTAACACTGCATTTCTCATGGCTGATCCACCGAGTCTGCACAATCCTGGACACTGTAGACAATTTCGCACAACTGATCCATCTAACCAACAAATATTTGAAGTGTGGGAGGAAGCCAGAGCACCTGGAGGGGGCCCACACTATCATGGGGAGAATGTGGGAATTCCAAACAGGCTGTTGACCAAGGCTGGACTCCAACCTTGTAACTGGTGCTGTGAAGCAGCAGTGCTATAATCCTAATTTAAATCAAAACAGATGATCTTTGCTCACTGTCAAGTTGCTGTTTGTGGAGACTTACTGCCCAGAGAGATATCCTGAGATTCAGAAAGAGACAATATAAATTCAGTCAACTCCAGCCGAGTTAATGTGATTAACAATAACATCAATGCTCCAACAGTGCCATCAGACCTCGTACCTCCTCTATCATTTACGATTTTTAACCCATGGGAAGTTTGTTACCAGCTTCGATGACAGCCATAATGCTCTGACCACTTTGACGTAGTCAGTGCAAGTCAGTTTGAATAGTTATCAATAGATTGAATCTAAACAGGATGTCCCACAACAGGAAGTGCTCTGACACTCAATGCCTGTAAGCCCAAGGTCATATTCCTAAAACCACTCACGTCTGGTAATACCACTGAAGATATTTTATACAGTAACCTTTCAGTCTCAATTGCCAGTTCCAGTCCATGAAGCAGCCAGTAACATGCACCAGTGATTGAATTCTAACAGCAGCATTGCCCTGGCGGAGAGATTGAGGAGCTTGAAACTGTCTTCTCTGGAGTATCAAACATGAAACACTTCAAATGAACAAAAATCTTCAAGAGCTCGATAGGATAGATACAGGAAGGCTGTGCTCCCTGGCTGGTGTGCCTGGAATAAAATAAGCACTAACTACGGTATTTTTACCCAGCATCCCCTTTAGCTGCATAAATGAACAAGATTTATTTGCTGCTCTAATTACACTCCCAGTTTTAACTGCTGTAAAGTTGATGACTATGCAAATGTTTAAAATATAATTTAATCCATCCCAAAGCCTCTCTGTACCTGTGTCTCCCTTGTGTTCTCCAAGACACCCATTCAATCTGACCTCTTTACAAACCCTGCTCTGATATTTCCTTAGAGGGCTCAGAATGAAATATTCACAGAATTGTTACTGCGCAAAAGGAGGCTTATTAGTTCATCAGCTCTCCAAAGGATCACCTCACTGAATGCCATTCTTCTCCCTTTACGCCATAAACCTTCCCATTCGTCCTCTTCCAATAACACCGGCGAGTTCACAAGTAACCACAGTGATCAGATTTGTTTTGTTTGTTCATGGGATCACGGCATCACTTGCTGGGGCACCATTTGTGATCCATTCTAACGGCCCAAGAGATGGTTCAGAGTCAACCACGTTATTCAGTGTCGAGATTCACATGTCGGCTGGACCAGGTCAGAATTAACAGTTTCTCAGACCCAATGACATGAAGAGATGATTTCTGGCCTATTATCTTATTTCTGAAATGATAATGAATAATTTTTGCAGTTGAATTAAAAGTGAAAGACCAAAATGTGTTTTATTCTGATTGAGCACGTCCTCCTATTTTCTCAGTTGTTATTGACAGTCTCATTCCCCTCGCACCAGAACCTGTTCCAGAGAGTGTTACAGAAATGGCAGGATGGTCAGCTGCAGGTTGTCACCTGACCGGTCATTGGAACTAAAGTTTCACTTTCCACAGATGCCACCAGATCTGCTGACTTTATCCAGCAATTTCTGTTTTTGTTCCTGATTTCCCAGCATTTGCAGATATTTCGTGTTTGAATATTGATCTTGTCTGTTGCAGAGGAGTTAATTGATGAGTTTGGAGAGTTTTGAACATTGCAACTTAGGCCACAAATCAGCCATGATCTATTGAATGGCAGAGGAGGGTTGAAGGGCTGAATGGCCTCCTCCTGTTCCAAAGAAAGTCATCCATCTGCAGCTTGTGGTAACATTTCCCCTCAATGCTCACTTCACCTCCATGTCTAACACACTGTTACTGACTGAACAAACCTCCTGTGTTTGAACTAAACCTGCTCATGTTCAGTAGTTCCCTCTCCTGCCACCCGGATTTAACTCTCATCATGGAATGCTGTCTCGTGTTACTGCGGGAATGCCCACAAGGACTAATCCTGGAGTCTGTATCCCGTGGGATCCAAAATTCCCGTTTATTTCCTTCTTCCTATTTCATTCTGGCATTGAACTCTCGGTTTCAATCCATTCTCCTGTCATGCTCTTCAACATGCCCATGTGGGTGGACTAGAGGCAGCTGGCACCTGAGATTGAAGCTGCCTCCTCCCACAATCAGGGATTCGGGAAAACACTCAGGCAATGACCTATCCATCTGATTGTTGACTCAGACAGAAAGGCAGAAAGAAAGATGCACATTTAGATAGCACCTTTGATGACCCGGGGCAATGAAACATGCTTCCAACCCAATGATTTCAACCTCAAATCTCTGAAATCACAAACACAAAGCTTCCTACTTGTACCAGGTTGTCTCTCAGCCTCCTCTTTTCTTAAGAGTTTTAAGCTGTTAAGCCTTTCCTGGTGATGATAACCACTGTGCTTCTGTCAGATTTGTGACTGAACCTTTATTTTCCTGTTGTGAGTGATGCTAGTAACAGAAACAGTTCCTGACTTGTGAGGGGTTTCGGTTGGAGTATTTATATTTACATATTCATTCCCGCCCTCATATACAGTGTGAAATTGATGTAAAACAGAAGGAAAGGATTGAGTGAGCACCCACAGAAACACAAAAGGCAACATGTGTACCTGAGTTTAATGAACCTGGATTTAGGAAAATGTGACAACAATCACAACTAGTTAGGATTACAGAATCTCTTAGGCGCACAAAGAGACCATTCGGTCCATCGAGTCTGCAATGACTTGTTGTCCCACCCTACCTCCATAACCCCACATTGAGCATGGCTAACCCAACCCACCGAAACTAAACACTACAGGCCATGTTAGCACGGCCAATCCATCAAACCTGCACATCTGTGGGAGGGTCACATATTATGTCTAAGTGCTCAGGATTGTGGATGAAGGCTTACAAATACTTGACTCTGACGCAAATCCTCTTTTTTTCAAAATAAAATCTTGGGGAAACTGCAGCCAGAAAGATTTCCGATTATCTCATGAGGAAGAGAATTCAAAATTCGTGCCAGTGACCCAGGGGGCGCTGTGAAGTCACAGATGTCTGGGAACCATCAGAAATGTAACAAGTTGTGAGCAAGGTGGGAGTGAGACAAGGACAAAAAGACAGTCTGTCACACGGGGGAAGGCAGAAGAGATTAACTTGCAGAAATCGTAGTCCCTCAAGGCCATGGGAATGGAGTTAGGGCTTGGAAAGAAACCAGGAAACAAGGTGAGCAGCTGTCAAAGAAATATATTGAAAAAACAGATTATAACAACATAGAGGGCAGAGTATGCAGTCTGAAATTGTTGCTCTCATTGGTGAGTACAGAATCGCTGTAAAGCCTGGGTCATTATATTTCAGCCAACATATGCAGGATAGGCCAGTGGCCTTGATCTGTGCTGTAACTTTCTGATAAATTTATTCTGACATTTGGAATTCAGGTCGGATGATGTTCATAAATTCTCAAATTGCACTTGAGTTTAATATTCTGGAGAAATGTTAAATAAATCACAATGATCCCATTCTGCAGACTTTAATCCACGGCCCTGCATGTTCCAGCATCTCAGTTACATCCATGTCGTTTTATTCTAATGTGATGCTGGTTACTGCCTCTGCCACCCCATCAATGAGTTCCTGCTCCCCACCATCTCCGAGTGAAATGAATTCTTCCCTCCCCTTCTTTCTGAAACAAATTCCCAATCTAAATCGTCCAGTTTCTGACCTCTCAGTTAATGAATAGCTCCTTCCTAGACACTCGATCTGGATTCCTCAACATTTTATCACTTCAATTAAATCTCAGGTCATCCTCCTCGGAAATCATCCCCAGCCTATCCAACCTTTCCTCAGAGCAGAAATTCTCCAATTGTAGAAACATTCTGATCAATCTCCTCTGTATCCTCTCTGGTGTCATCACAGTAACCCTGGAATAAGGGGATCAGAAGTGTGTGCAGTACATTAACTGCAGTCAAATGAGTGTTGCTGATATTTCCCATGTCACCTCCGTGTTCTTGTGGTTGTCGCTCACACAAGACGTGTCCTGGTTTTCCCACTTGGAACTGGATGTGCCCTCCATGGGGCTGGGATTGCCGACCATGTGTTTATTTGTTAACACATCCTAAATTAACTTCAGATTAAAACAACATTATCAGCTACCTACCAATCAACTTCTTCCATTATACTCAAGTCACCTTACTTTTTAAAATCTCTTTAAAATTATTACTATCTAAGCACAACAGGCTTTAATTTGCTGACCAAGTATTCAGATGTCTCCACTGTGACAATTACTTGAAGATTATCTTTACCTTCAGCTACATTTGGTGAATTGAACACTGATTGTAAATATATGAATATCAAACGGACTTGAGTTTTACGATAATTAATCCAGTCTGACATTCTTGTTGGTTAATATCTTGAAGAGAACTGTCCTCAGAACTCCAGCTGTGCTCTGACTTCATTCACAACTGAATTTGGTTGGACTGCAAATCTTAGATCTGTTCTGTTGTTTCCCGGATTGCTTCACTCTGTCTATCATTTGCTGCTTATGCTGTTAGGCACACAGGTAGCCCTCTTTGGGAACTTCATCAGGTTAACACCTCATTTTGAGGTATTCATGCTGCTTTTACCGACATGCCTTCCTGAATTCTCTCAGTTGAATGAGGACTGATACTCTGGTTTGATGGTAAGAGACAATTTGGGGAATATGCGGGGCCCTGATTGTATAAGATTTGTTGGAGTACAATTCTACTGCAGTTCTTGGAAGGAATGAGCTAAACTCTTACACTGTTGGCCCCATATAATACATGCAGTATCATGAACACTGATAGGCCAAGACATGAAATACAAGAAACACTGTACAATGATGCAGGACCACAACTTCAGCAAGGGGAGTTTAAGATCCAACTTGACATAGGAGTTGGGGAAGAAGCAGCTGATCAGATTGTCTCATTCATAGTCACAAAGAGACTGTGAGATTATTGTATTGTTGGAGGTGAGGATGAAGGAGGTTGGGGAGATGGAGAGCCCTTCAAAAGAAACTAATCTGCCTGAGAGTTGTGAGATAGAATTGATTGCCATGCATTTAGCAGAAAGCTAATTGAAACTGTTTTTATCCCCAAAAGATAACAAGACTGATGATGCTTCTAATCATCATCAGAAACAAACCCCAGAATACATGGTTCGGAGATGGATGTCAATAGCCAATCAACATCCAACTCCTGCAATCATTGGGCAAACATATGTGTGATTACCCAGTTCTGATGAACCAGAAAATCACTGTTCACTCTGTGCAGATGGACAGCGATGTGGGGAAGTATTGTTCTCGTGGTATTGTCGTGAGACAGTTAATCTAAAACCCCAGATAGTGTTCTGGAGACCTGGGTTCAAAGCCTATTGCAGCAGATGGGGGAATTTGAATTCAATAAAAAAAACTTGTGAAATTAGAGTCTAATGATGACCATTAATCGATTGTCAGAAAAACCCATCTGGTTCACTAATGCCCTTTCAGGAATGAAGCTGCCATCCTTACCTGGTCTGGCCAACATTTTGACCTCAGACATACAGCAATGTGGTCGACTCTTACCTGCCCTCTGGGCAATTAGGGATGTGCAGTAAATGCTGCCGGGCCAGCGACACCCTTATCCTGTGAATGAATAAAGGAAAATAAAAGTCTGTACCCAGTCTGACTCTGTGCATGTTCAACAATGTTGTGAACATTTCCAAAGCTAATTTCTATGTGCACAACTTTATGAGCTGTCAAAACCATTGTTCATTATTTGGCGTGAAAAAGAGGAAAAAATCCTTCAACTGTGGCTATCAGTAAATTGACTGGTGTCTCAGCAGGATGGATGCCTGAGTGAATCCCTTCCCCCTCACACACACACACACACACACAGAGCAGGTGAACAGCTCCCCAGTCTGACTGGTTTGGCCAGTTTCCAGGTGGGATGGGTAAAGAATTCCCTTCTGGCATTCCCCATATTTCCAGAGTTAATCCCTAGTGTGGCTGCACTGGTGTTGTGCCATTTCAGATAAGTGCAAGCAGATTGTTACACACACTGATAGCCCATCCCCACCACCCTCTCCACCCGCCCCCCCCAAGAACCCAGTATAAAGCAGTAAATATTATCTCCTGTTGTGGAGGGACAGCCTGTATTGGTCTGAGTAGGAACACTGAGCAGATTTACCTCAATGACAACTTAATCGGTGACCAGAGCAAGTTAAGCAAGTACAAATAAAATGCATTATAGCATAGAAAGAGGCCCATCAAATCCAAGCTGGCTCTCTGTAGCAGAATCCCATATTCTCATTCCCCATACGTACCCCAAACTCTGCAAGTTTATTTCCCTCAGAACTGACCTAATTGTTTTTATCAATCATTGATCTTCTCTACTTGCACCACCATAATAGGCAACATGTTCTGCATATTTCCAGCCAATACAGTCAGCAGAAACACTTGCTCATCTCCCACTGTCTCAAAACCTTACATCTGACCTTAACTCTTGTGTCATCACCTATCGAATGCAGATATTTTTGTCTGTTGTATCTAGGTCTGTTATAATCTTATACAGCTTTATCAAAAATATATCCAACTTTTTCACTTCAAAGAAAATCGCAATTTTTTCAAATCAATCCAGTGACTGCATTTTCTTCATCAGTGAGCCACTCCAGTAAGCCTGTACGCCACAGTCTGAAGATCACTCATATCCTTCATTGTTGATGGCTATTTTGTTCCACAAATCCAAACGATGCAAGTTTTCTGCACAACAGCAGTAACTTTATTATTGGACAGCCGGCAAGAGTTTCAAAATGTCTCGAAAGTAGCTGAGTGTCTACTTGTAGACACACTTCTTCACAAATCTCTGCCTTACCCACAGAGACAGTATATTTAATAGGAATTAGACAAAGGCATATCAGTCACATGGACGATTGTCATTACATAGTTTAAAGTAGGTAATTATGACCTTACAAAGCTTGATGAATGGCGATGTCCTGTGATAACGTGTGATGGATTACAGAAACTGATGATTGTATTGTTCATGATTATGTGTTGATGGGAGGAGATTAAGGCAGAATGGTTCTTCCTTCAGTAAATAAGGGATTCACTTACCTATGCTAATATGGAGGGGAGGTAAGACAATGGGAGTGGGAGGCAGTTTAACAGAGTTGTGCCCAGGGCTACCAGTCTCGTCTGGAAAGGGCAAATTCCTCTGTCTGAGATTACGGGGCAATCCACATGTCTGGCTGCAAGAGGTTCTCTTTTGAGATACTGTCAGCCTCCACCATTCTGTGGTGTTCTGTCTGTATTCTAAGAGTACAGGCCTTCAGTTGATCAAATAAGGCCTTTTGCAAGGTAATGTTTAACCCTTGAGACCCCACGGTGTCCTGAAAGAGAAGCAAAAGGTATGGAACTGGTCCCTCTATGGTATTTTAACTTCCTCGTTCTGACCAGGAATCTGT
Source organism: Chiloscyllium punctatum (assembly GCF_047496795.1). Taxonomy (NCBI): domain Eukaryota; kingdom Metazoa; phylum Chordata; class Chondrichthyes; order Orectolobiformes; family Hemiscylliidae; genus Chiloscyllium; species Chiloscyllium punctatum. Next base: position 99,669,596 of record NC_092752.1, read on the forward strand.
TGACCAGAATTGAATGCAATGATTGACTGTGACCTAACTCAAGCTTTGTCAAGGGTCAGAATCTTTTCCGTGAGTTTGTTATCATTCCTCCATTAATGAAGCCCAGCATCCCATTTGTTTTACCCAAAATACATGTTTTCTCTCTTTTAAGGATTGGTACACATTGTCCCCCATTCCTGCTGTCCTGCTCTCTGTGTCTGTGCCATTCAGATATATATTCCCTTTCTACATTGCTTCTCTCAAAATGTATCAACTTACTGTGTGTTCTAAAGAAGAGACATATTCCACTGAAAATATTATCTCTCGCTCCACACATTCTACCCGCTAGAAAACAGAACAGGACAGCACCGGAATAATTGGCCCACCGTGTCTGTGCGATCCATGATGCCATTCCAAACTAATTCCATCTGCCTATCCATATCCCTGCCAATCCATGCCTGCTTATCTGTCTGTCCAAATGCCTCTTAAACATTCTGATTGTTTCTGCTTTTCCCATCTCTCAGGAAAGTACATTCTTGTCACTTACCAGCTTCTGCATAAGAAACTTGTCTGACACAACTCCCTTTAAGCTTGCTCAGGTGTTGTTGGAAATGCTCAGCAGATCATGCAGCATCTGTGAAGAAAAATCAGTTAATATTTCGGGTCTGGTCACCCCTCCTCAGAAACGTTGACTTTAATTTATCTTCATAGAAGCTGCTAGACCTGCTGAACTTTTCCAGAAAATGTTTTTGTTTCTGGTTTACAGCATCTGCAGTTGGTTCAGTTTTCATTTCCTTTAAACTTGCCCCCACTCCCCTTAAAACTCTGGCCTGTAGAGTTTGCCGTTTTCACCTTGGGAAAAGATTCAGATTATTCACTCTGTCTGAGCCTTTCGGATCACCCACAGCCACTGACTTTCCCAACGCAAAAATCCAAGTCTTTCCAACCTCTCCCAATCCAAGCAACATCCTGGTAAACCTGTTTTCACGCTGTCCAAAGCCTCAACATCCTCCTTTTTATGTGGTGATCAAAACAGCACACAATACTCCAAATGTTGCCTAATGACAGTTTTATATTCAGTCCCTGACACAAGAAGGCAAGTATGCCATCCACCTCCTTCACCACTTTCAGGGAGCTGTGAACTTGCCCCTGGAGATCCCTGTGTACATCAATGCTGCTGAGAGCCCTTCAGTTTAGTGAATACATTCCTCTTGCAATGAGCCTCACAAAATACATCACCTCACACTTGTCTGGATTAAAATCTATCTCCGTACAGGTTTTCCAACTGATCTCTTTCTTGCTGTATCCTTTGACAACATTCTTCACGATTCACAACTTTATCAATTTCTTCCATCTATAAACCTGCTAATCAAATCGTTTACATTTCCATGCTAATCATTGATATATGTTACAGACAATAGATGTTCCCATTCTGATCCTTGTGGAACAACACTGACCACAGAACTCCAGTCACCAAGATGGTGTGGAAGGAACATATTTCATTTAGTCAGTCAGTCGGAAAGTATTTCAGGTATTGGTGTGGCACTAGATGTTCCAAGATCTTCACAATCCTGGTTAAAACACCCTGGAGCAGATTTTCAGTTCTGGGTACCTTACCTGGGGACTCCCCGAGAACCAAGTGTAAAGCAGTAAACATTATCTCCTGCTGTGGAAGGACAACCTGTGTTGGTCTGAGCATGAACACAGAGCAGATTTACCTTAATGATAATTTAACCCTGAAGACAAATAACCAGAACAATTTGAGCAAGTACAAAAAAAAATGTTATGGCACAGAAAGGGGCCCATCAAATTCAAGCTGGCTCTCTGCAGCAGAATCCCTTATTCTCATTCTCCAACTGTCCTCAAAACCCTGAAAGTTTATTTCCCTCAGATCTGATATAATCGTATTTGTTAATCTTTGATCATCTCTACTTGCAACACTATAATAGGCAGCACGTTCTGCATATTTCCAGCCAATACAGTCAGCGGAACATTGCAATCTTCCACTTTCTCAAAACGTTATATTTGATCTTAAATTTTGAGCCATCACCTATTGAGTGCAATTTATTTTATTGTCTGCTCTATCTAGGTGTGTTATAATCTTATCCATTTTAATCTATCAAGATATATTCAACTTGATTCCTTCAAAGGAAATTAACAATCTTTTTTCCAAATCAATCCAGTGACTGCATTTTCTTCATCAGTGCACCACACCAGTACGTCTGTACTGCACACTCTGAAGATCACTCAGATCCTTCCTGAGCAGGAATTTGTTGACCTGAATTGGATACAATGATTGATTGTGATCTAATCAGTCAATGAAATTGTTTCCATGAATTTGTTCTCATTCCCTTTATTAATGAAACCCAGGTTCCCATATATTTTGGTCAAAACACTCTGATTATGTTTTCTCTCCTTCAAAGAATTGTACACATTCCTCCCCACCCCCCACCCCCTTCCCTCAGTCTCTACTCTTCGTGTCTGTGCTATCCAAATATATATTTCCTTTCTACATTGCTTCTCTCAAAATGTATCAACTCACTATGCGTTAGAAAAAAATATTACCTCTCGCTCCATGCACAGTACCCCCTGGAAAACAGAAAAGTACAGCATCTGAATAATTGGCTCATTATGTCTGTGCAGACCATGATGCCATTTCAAACTAATTCCACCGGCCTGGACATGATCCATATCCCTGCCAACCCCTGTCCGCTTATGTGCCTGCCCAAATGCCTCTTAAGCATTGTGATTGTTTCTGCATTTACCACCTCCCAGGAAAGTACATTTCCAGTCATCTATCACCTTTTGCATACGAGACTTGCCTGATATAACTCCCTTTAAACTTTCACATGTTGTTGGAAATGCTCAGCAGGTCTTGCAGCATCTGTGAAAATAAAAATCTGTTAATGTTTCGGGTCCTTCTTCTGAAATGTGAACTCTGATTTCTCTTTACAGATGCTTCCAGACTTGTTGCGCATTTCCAGACACTTCTGTTTTTGTTTCTGATTTACAGCATCTGCTGTTCTCCCGGTTTTGATTTTCTTTAACTTTCCCCCTGTCCCCTGAAATCTATGGCCTCTAGAATTTGTCATTTCTACCTTGGAAAAAGATTCAGATTATAGAACATAGAGCATAGAACAATACAGTGCAGAACAGTCCCTTCGGCCCTCAATGTTGCGCCGACCTGTGGAATTTTCTCAACTCGTCCCCCTACACTATCGTAACATCATCCATGAGCTTATGTGAGGATTGTTTAAAGCTCCCTAATGTGGTTGAGTTGACTATCTTAGCAGGTAGGGCATTCCACACACTTACCATTCTCTTTGTGTAAAGAATTTGTCTCTGACTTAAATCTATCACCCCTAAATTTGTAGTTATGACCTCTCATACAAGCTGTCGTCATCATCCTAAGAAAAAGACTTTCACTGTCTTCCATATCTAATCCTCTGATCATTTTGTATGTCTCTACCAAATCCCCCGTTAGCCGCCTTATTTCCAATGAGAACAGATCCATGTCTTTCAGCCTTTCCTCTTAAGACATTCCCTCCACACCAGGCACCATCCTGATAAATCTCCTCTGCACCTTTTCCAATGCTTCCACATCCTTTTTGTAATGGGGCGACCAGAACTGTACACAATATTAAAACTGTGGCCGCACCAGCATTTTGTATAGTTGCAGCATGATATTGTGGTTCCAGAACTCAATCCCTCTCCCAATGAAACCTAACATGCCGTATGCCGCCTTAACAGTACTATCAATCTAGGTGGCAACTTTCAGGGATCTATGTACATGGACACCAAGATCCCTCTGCACACCCACACTACCAAGAATTTTTCCAATGACCCAGTACTCTGCCTTCCTGTTATTCCTCCCAAAGTGCATCACCTCACATTTAGCTGCATTGAACTCCACTTGCACCTCTCAGCCCAATTCTGCAGTTTATCTAAATCCCCCTGCAACCTGTAACATTCTTCCAAACTGTCTACTACTTCACAGACTTTAGTGTCGTCTGCAAATTTACTAAATCATCCACCTATGCCTGCGTCTAAGTCATTTATAAAAATGACAAACAGCAGTGGTCCCAAAACAGATCCTTGTGGAACACCACAAGTAACTGGGCTCCAGACTGAATATTTTCCATCAACCACCACTCGCTGCCTTCTTTCAGAAAGCCAGTTTCTAATCCAAACTGCTAAATCACCCTCAACTCCATACCTCTGCATTTTCTCTGACAACCTACCATGTGGAACCTTATCAAAGGCTTTACTGAAATCCATGTATACCACGTCAACTGCCCTAGTCTCATCTAAATGCTTGGTCACCTTCTCAAAAAACTCAACGAGTTTTGTGAGACACGACCTGCCCTTGACAAAACTATGTTGACTATCTGAAATCAAATTTTTGCTTGTTAGATGATTATAACTGTTATCTCTTATAATCCTTTCCAAACCATTTCCTACAATGGAAGTAAGGCTCACTGGTCTATAATTACCTGGGTCATCTCTGCTGCCCTTCTTGAACAAGGACACAACACTTGCAATCCTCCTGTCCTCGGGTATTAAACCCATTGACAATGATGACTCAAATACTAAAGCCAAAGGCTCTGCTATCTCTTCCCTAGCTTTGCAGAGAATCCACGGATAAACCCCATCCGGGCTGGGGACTTGTCTACATTCACTCCTTCTAGAATTGATAGCACCTGTGCATAACTAACCTCAATCCTTTCTAGGATAGTATCGCGTACCTCATTTTTGTCCTCTACAATATTCTCCTTTTCCTGTGTAAGCACCAATGAGAAATGTTCATTTAGCACTTTTCTGATGTCTGCAGGGTCCACACTCAACCTTGAGATTAGATTGCTTACAGTGTGGAAACAGACCCTTCGTCCCAACAAGCCCACACCGACCCCGCTGAAGTGCAACTCACCCAGACTCATTCCCCTACATTTCACGCCTTCACCGACCGCTACGGGCAATTTAGCAGAGCCAATTCATCTAACCTGCATATTTTTGGACTGTGGGAGGAAACCAGAGCACCTGGAGGAAACCCACGCAGACACGGGGAGAATGTGCAAACTCCACACAGTCAGTCGCCTGAGGGGGGAATTGAACCCGGGTCTCTGGTGCTGTGACGCAGCAGTGCTAACCACTGTGCCACCGTGCAGCCCATAAAAATAACAATACATAAAAAACATAAAAGCTTCCCACTTCTGTCTTTGATTAGCCCTATTCCTACCCTAAACATCCTTTTATTCTTCACATATCTATTGAAAATTTCAGGGTTATCCTTTGTTCTATTTGCTGAAGACTGCTTGTTTCCTCCCTTTGCTTTCCTTAACTCTCTCCTTAAATCCTTCCTAGCTGATCTGTAATCTCTATTGCTTCATCTGTACCATTTTGCCTCATCAACACATAAGCCTCTTTCTTCTTCTTAACAAGGGATGCAATTTCTGTAGTAAACCATGGTCTACAAACTCTGTCTGTGCCAGTTGTGTCACCCCACAGCCATTGACTTTCCAAAGTCAACAATCCAAGATTTTCCAACCTCTCCCAATCCAGGAAACCTCCTGGAAAACTTGCTTCCACCTTCCCAAACGCCTTCACATTTTACCTATAATGTGGTGATCAAAACGGCACACAATCCCCCAACGGTGGCCTGATTATAGTTTTATTATCACTCCCCTGACAGAAGAAGGCAAGCCTGCCATTCACCTCCTTCACCACTTTCAGGGATCTTTCAGCTTGCAACTGAAGATCGCTTTGTTTTTCAGAGCTGCTCAGGACCCTTCTGTTTATTGTATACATTCCTCTTGCTTTGTGTCTTCCAAAACACATCACCTCACACTTGTCTGAATTAAAATATATCTGCAATTTCTCCACAAAACTTTCCGACTCACCTTTTTCTTGCTGTATCCTTTGACATCATTCTTCACAATTCACAACTTCAACAGTTTGCGCCATCTCCAAACTTGCTAATTAAACCCCAGTCCAACACCGGCATCTCCGAATCATGCTAATTAAATCATTTACATTTTCAACCTTTTCATTTATATACATTACAAACAACTGATGTCCCAGTTCTGATCCTTGTGGAACAGCACTAGCCATAGACCTCCAGCCAGCAACATATACCTGCACAACTGTTGCTGAGAGAATTATCAAAGAGGAGCCTTGAGTTCTGTGTTGAGCAGCATGACCAACGTTTATTCAGAGCTCCTTACTAATACATGATGGGAGAGGTCCCTCTCTGGCTCTCCCAGATAAGTCCAGCATTTTGATGTGTTTACTTCATATGTTCCAGTAATATTTGCCCCCTGACCTGAACTCCAGGGTTTGGAATGTCAGCTCCGATATTTCCACGTTCCCTTTCACAGTCTGATTCTCTCAGCTCATGCAGCTGCTTTGTTAGCTCTTTCACAAATGGTTTAACCCTAACCTTATCATTGCACATCTCCAGCCCTCCCACTACCACACATCTCCGGTTCTCCCACTACTATACCCTGTGCCATCTGCATCATCCATCCAGTTATTAAGTCAAAGGGGGACAGCCCCGTCCCCTTCTCTGGGCTTGTCCTCAGTTTCATTAGGCTGGTGGGGAGTACTCTAACCCATCGCTGTACTGTCTCTGAGAGAGCATTAGTCAGACGAGCTTTAAGTGTCTGCGTCATTCCTTCTACTGTCACAGAGCTCTGGGGGTGGTATGGTGATGGGATTTCTGTTCAGTATCAAACAGGGCACATAGCTCTTTAGCTATGTTCCCTGTAACATGTGTCCCTTGGTCAGAATCTGCAGGGGAATGATTCCACCCACTGAGTAAACCTATTTATTAAAACCCAGTAGGACTTCCTTCCCTGGGATTGGGATGGGTGTGTGTGTAAAACCCATCTGTACTTGTTCCCGTGGGCCCCTGGGTCCCTGTTGCTGCCTCCATTTTATCCTGATTGCTTTCCCTGGCTCACACTGTGAACAGACTACACACCTTCGACAAAACCTTGCTGTATTTCTCCCTGTTCCAGGCAAGGATTGTAGTGGATCATCTGATATTGCATTTTATCCTCCCCAATATGTGCCAGCCCATGATATGTTTTTAATAATGTTTGTCTTATGCAGTGTAGTGGCACTTCTGGGTCATCCAGACTCTGACGTGTCCTATTACTGCCCCACCCTTTTCCCATTCCTCATTCTCCTGTTGTGGGGCTGTATCTGCGAAGGTCTTTAAACTTTCCTTACTCACTTCTGCAGTTACTGCCACTGCCACTTCCCCAAATATCTGCCCTGTTTCAGTCAGTATTTCACTCGTGTTCCCCACATACTTACTACCCCGTTGGTGTGGGGTTTCTACTTCCCTGTGAGCTCTAATCTTCATTATTGCTGCTTCACTGGGATAGTTAACTGCTCCCACTAACTATCTGACCTGTGCTTCGTGCTCTATGTGGCCCCCAGACAGGGTGATGTACCCTCACCGAGCACAGGCCAGCACATGGTCATGAACAATACCAAAGGCATGCTGACTGTGTGTGTAGATGTTGACTCCCTGACCCCTGCCTAATGTCCGTGCTTCTGTCAGGGTTTGTGATGATTCTGCCAATTCTAGAGAATTTTCCGCAAAATTCCCACAGTAATTAAACAATCCTAATGTTTGCCTTACCTCCTTCACGGTGTGGGGTTGGATAGTTTTGAAATCATGGTCTGTCGTTCTGCTGGGATTGTCCCCTCTCCCTTCCTGATTTGATCTCCCTGATGTGATGTCCCAGGTCCCCTACCTTCCCACTGTCTGTGGGTTAATTTTAAGCCCGGCCTGCCTGACCTGGCACTATATTCTGTTTAATATCTGGATATGTTCTTTCTCACCAACTGAGGTAATGACGTGTTGGTAAGATCAATGTGACGAACTCCATCAACCATGGGATATAGTGGAATATTATGGGATCCCTGAGGTAACTGGATCCAGGTGTACTGTTTTCCTCAGCCAGTAAACGCCAGCTTATTCTGGGATTCCAGGTCCACAGGTATGAACCAGAACCCATTCACAATATCAAGGGCTGAGAATATATATACTGTTGCGATTTCAGTCCATTAAATACAGTGGTGGGGTTCGCTAATGTAGGATACTCTTTAGTGGCGGATTTACTGAGTGAGGTATACTCAATAGTGAGGTGGGATGAGCTGTCCGGCTTCTGTGAGTTAGTCTGGGATACTGTTGGTCTGACTATTCCCTGCTTCTGTCAATCTGATACTGTCACAATTACTGCCTCCTCAGCTTTAATGAGATCCTGTTTGTGTGGGGTGTGAGAGGGCCCTCGATCTTTACAGGATCTACAGGTAATAACCCACATTCCTGTTTAAGTTATCCACACTGCTGTTTGGGTCCTAGCTATAACTCCCCAGATTCCCTGACTGTTCCAGTCTCCCTGCAAGGTAACTACTCTGCAGATGTCGCCTTTCCTTTGCTTCCTGTCCCAGGCCTGTTCAGGTTTTTCCCATATTACAGTTTGTGTCTCTACATCAATAGTTGGTCCTAACTGTTCTAAACTGGCAACTCCTAGAATGGTCCCTTCCTCAGTTTCCCACTCCCATATCTGAATATATTTTGCCACATCCGTGATCTGCGTCGGGAGAGGTTCATTTCATCCAGCTTCCTCGATTCCCTCTCCGACTGCTCTCATTTTAGCAATTGAGGTGATATGGGGCAAATCCATATTGGTAATTGATATAGATGCTCCTGTAATAATATTATGCTCTGCTGGTTCCCAAACACAGCATCAAAGAATATTCATGTGCCTAGGTGAACACATGCACACACACAATGTGAATATCTATCTCCTTCTTTCTGCCTACGTTCCTTGGCAATATGTCCTTTACTGCTTCACTTGTAAAATTGCCAGTCTGGTTACCCTCCCTGTACTGCAGCTATTCCACTGTGTTTCTGAGCTTGTCTCAGCTCTCATGGTCCAATTCAGAAGGTGGTTAGAATGATCTCCCACTGGGAGTCCCATGTTTATAATTATAGTTAAATGGGGTCCCAGTTTAAAAACAACAAACTGATATCATCATCACAGGTTGGGATTTGGTAATCCCCCGTGGCCCTTACACACCTCAGGCTTCCTCTCTGTATGATCCTCGATATTACCCTTGGTTCCCTGAGACACCAAGGTTATTTTAGCCCATTCGGCCTGTCCCGTCCCCAGTGTGTCCCTGTAATATCTGTAAATTCCTGGAGACACTGATCAGCTGTGCACTGGGGGGAATCGGCTCGCACCCGCACCCTCTCATTGCAGAGACAGGTTCTGATGTACATGTCGGGGCATCTTGGCCTGAGAGCTTTTGGCCTGACACCATCATCGGTGAGACTGTACCTCAATTATTTCATCCATATTGTCCCAATAAGGCCCATTATTACCATGTCTCTATCAGGCTGGGTGTGAACTCACCAACATCTGTCATTCAGCGGGTGAACTGTTCATGTTTGATTTCTGTCAGTTCCGTTTGTTGCTCCCTACTGTCTGTCCAAGTTGAGCTTAGATGCCCAGTGGTGCCATAGAGAGGGCCTTTTGGACCTTATAGGGCAATGGGTGATCCCACTCATTGCCCTCTCTCTGTCCATTCGTGTGCGCTTTGTCATCTAACCCGTTCCAGTCAGTGTCACCATCCTCACTGCCTTCTGAGGAGAGCGGGGCACTAGGTACCTCCCCCACTGTAACTACCACCTGGTTCTTTGGCTTTAAGGCCTCACGTCTGAGAGCCACCACCTTCACCTGTTCCTGTTTATCATAATAATGCAACATATTCCGTCATTCCTGGAATAAAACAGAGCAAAATGTAATTTGGTTTTACTTGAAATAAGAATAATTTGACATTCACTTTGACATATCTATCGAGGTGAGAATTGTACTGAGATTATTTAAGTGAATTTAATGTGATCATACAATGAAAATAAATGATAATCAACGACAACATGTGATTATTTGTACCAGTTCTTGCAATGAAAATTCAATTTTATTCAATGCTTGTAACCCATTACACCGTGGGCATTGTTATTAGGGAATAAAGTAATGGAAGGATATCAGAGAAAATAAGTAGACTTTAATTTTAGCTTCACTGCAATAATGAACCAAAACAATATTTGGAAATGTGGGTAAACTACATAACAAAGTTTCCAGTGTCATTATTGACATGAAAACTATTTTAGTTTGCAAGTTGTTTTGCTCTAAGAATAATTGGAAATGAATTGTGATTATGAATTAACCATTTAAAATATACTTTGAAGAGAATAATCAGATATATTTTTTGGAGGAAATTAGGAAAGGAAATAAATATGTATACATTGGTATTAATAGTTTTAAAATGTTTGGAAGTTGACTGGGATTATTTGATTGAGAGAGGCTGCATGATTATAAAGACTAATAAACCTTTTTCATTGCATTGTTGGTTTCACTAGGATCTGTTGTGGTCTAAGCTCTTGTTGTGTGCAATGGACTGTCATTAATAGCTTAATTAACCTGCGAGTCCCTGATCAGGTTTCCTTTGTCTGTCAGTCAGTCTGTAAGTGCGGGACACACCTGCTTTTCTGAGGGGAACATGAGACTCTTTTCAAAGGAAATAAGTGGCAGTTCTCACTGAGAATGGTTTCTCCCACACACCATAAGCAGGGAAGTGATTTTCTGAAGAATTTCATTGTCTATCTATAAATCTGATGGTAACTGTTTGTCAGTTTGTGGAGGATTCAGCCCTTTTTGCTGAGCTGCTTTTATATAAGCAGTTGGTTCATTATGTCTTTGCCAAGAATGTTGTTTACTTTCTCCTTTTACTGTGATTCTGCAGGTTAGAATATTCTGAGAATCAATAATGTTCAATAACTGAACATTGAATGGTTTAGACTCTAACAGAGCAGTGGCTTTGTTTTCAGCAAATTATTCACTTTCCATTTCCTGGTTGTGTTGAATGTTACAGAAACAGGCTCTGAGCAATGTTTCCATTCACTTGTGTTGGAGTCACTGACAGCCACGTGGTCAGTCAGTTTCAGGCTGATGGATCAGTTTCTCTGTCCTATTAGATGGTGGTCACTTGCTCAGTTTCCGATGGCTCACCTCAGTGTCAGTCCATCAGCTGCTGAAACCCTGCATCCAGCATTTGTTCCCTCTCACAGTGACTAATCCAATACAGTCCCAGCTTGTCTCCCAAATTCATCTCCACATACTCATGATCACCTCAGATTCTACTGTCTGTGTCCTTGCAGCAAGTTGTGTAAGACACCTACTTCAGTTTTAACCTGATCTATATTATGTTCAGAAAGATCATTTCAAAATTTGGTTCACTGCTTCTTCAGGACCTTCGTGAAGAAGGGCTCATGCCCGAAACGTCGATTCTCCTCCTCCTTAGATACCGCCTGACCTGCTGCGCTTTTCCAGCAACACGCTTTCAGTTGTAATTGTAGCAATCAGTTAATTACAAGTTACTGACAAAATATTTTAAGAGGAGCTGCTATTGGTGATGGAAATGCTGCTGGTTAGTATAAAAGAGGGCTGCGGTGAATACTGTACTCGGTTTTGATGAGAAAGTTGAACAATGTAAAATTCTTTTATCCTTGATAATAAGAAGAGGTAGAGATTGCACCACTGATGCTCAGTAGCCGCAGTGCCAATCAAGTGGGCTGCTTTATTCCGTGTGGTATCAAGTTTCTTGAGTGTTGTAAGGGCTGCACTCAACCAGGCAAGTGAGGAGTATTCCAACATACTCCTGACTTGTGCCTGGTAGCGTTTGGACAGGATTTCAGGAGCCAGGATTTGAATTACTCTTGTAACCACTGTGTTTATGTGGTGAGACCAATTCAGTTCCTGATCAACGATTATCCCCAGGATAGTGTTGATAGTGGGTGTTCAGTGATGGTAACACCATCGAATGTCAAGGGATGGTGGTTAGGTTATTTCTTATACGTGATGGTCATAGCCTGCATTTGTGTGGCATGTATGTTACTTACCCCTTGTCAGCCCAAGCCTGGATATTGTCCAGATCTTATTGTAGTTGGACTTGGACTGCTTCAGTACCTGAGGAGTTAATTACTTATGAACATTAAATAGTCATGAGATTATGCAAATTCCTTTTTCTATCAAATGTCATGGACTGTATCTTGTGGCCACTATCATATTCACTTTCATTATCTTTTTATTTGCTTCCTAATTCAGACACAAATGTTTGAACATCGATCAGAATAAAATTACATAAATTAAAAACACATGTTTCTACAAGTAAACTAATTGAATGAAATACATTACTTCTGTATTGTCTGCATTTTGACAAAAAAATAAATTCTTTTCAAAAACTAATGAATGGCTGATTTATTGTCCTCAATCCATCAATCTAGATTTTATATTTCAGTCTTCAGTTTACCGATCTTAATGTGCGTCTAATCAACACTAGAGCAAAGTGTGTTTAAAATATTGAGTCAATTTATTTGTTCAGAATACAACATTTATTAGGAATTCATTATCCTTATAATAATTGCTGAATAAGTTATTTGGCTTTCTAACGTGTATCATCAGATCCATATATTATTTTATTTCATATTTTAATTTAATCCATTGCAACAATGTTATTGTTTTCAGGTCAACTATCCCACAATGGAATCAATCATTTTGCATCCAACACGCTTCGAAAACTGACTTTTGCTCATTTGAATAATCACAGTAATCTCAGCCTTATGAATTCAGAGAACTGTAACTACTTTTCTCTGCAATACTTCCTGTTCATGTCTGCGCATTGCACAGTCATGCAGCAAAATTAGATTTCTCCTTCTAAGTGTACTGATAGATTTTAGAAAATCTAAGTGTTGCTAATATCTAAGTATTGTGCAATTCAGTAGGGGGTATAAATGTGTAATAATGGCTCAGTAAATGAAGTAATGTGAAGATATTGCAATGTACAAACTCACAATGATTGTGAATATCAATTTTTATCTTAACCATGGAACCAGTTGAATTGATTTAATTATATTTCACTTCGATGCTCACGTTCATTGTACTTCTAATCACAATAAGAGCGAAATATTTCATGTGACAAAATTATTTAAAATTCATGTCACTTTTTTATGGACACAAAATACAATTAACACCCGTTTGTTCTTTCCTTTACCAATCACAGTGAAGTTTGAATTGTAGAATGCTCGACTGATACAGTACAGAAACAGACCATTCAGCCCAACTTAGCATTCCGGCCAGTTTTCCTAAACTAAACTAGTCCCATTTCCCTGTGTTTGCCCCATTCCCGTTTCGAAGTTTTCTATCCAATAAACTGTCCAAAAGTCTTTTAGATGTTGTAATTGTACCAGCCACTGCCCTTCCTCTCACAACTCATCCCAATATGTGAAACACACTGTGTGGAAAAGTTTCCCCTCAGACCCCTTTTAAATCTTTCCCCCTCACCTTAAATGTTATTTACACCGCAGAATCTTTAGAACTGCAAAATTATTAAAAGTTGAGAGGTATTTAGAAGCAGCGTAATAACATTCATACTTCAATCAGTGATGTGAAGCAAAGAAATTCAAGATGTTGTGATCATTATAATGAACAACAGTTACAAGTTGAGACAATGTTGGCTGAAAAGCAATTCAATCGACACTTAGATATTTTTCAATCAACTCTGAGGTGTTTTTACACATCGCTGTTGAAGGTGGGAATTGAATCCATGCCCCCTGGTCTACTAGTACAGATATTACCGGAGTCCTCCATAATATTCCCCTGCAGGAAGGGCAGGAGCATAATCACATACTTACTGTGTTTATTCACAGGGAAAACTACTCAGATATTTATTGTTCGAATTGGACAAGGATTGCATTAGACAGTTCCATAGTGTAGTGTACCGATATAAAGAATTAGTCATTTCTAATAATGAAGGAACGAAGTAACAATGATCTTAAATAAGCATAGATCTCATGATAATCAAGTAAGTCAATATGTTTGAAGCAGTTATTCATCTGCAAAAATAAAAATTAACCTGCTTTGTAATGCACATGAATTGGAAATAAAGCATTAGTCATTCAATATGACCACTCAGCGAAAGACAACTTCCCTCATTTTCAAAAAATTGTGATTTCTAAGAATTCAAGATCTATTGTAAAAGCATAGAACAAACATTTGTCAATTCTGGTTTATTTACACAAGAATCTCGTAAAATTTAAATAATGTTTAACATGAAAAATACTGAGTTCTTATTGTAATAATCAGAAATAAAGAAATGTTAGAATTGAAGTGAAATACAATCGATACAAGAATGTAAACAAAACTGTGGATGGTGAAAATCACAAACAAAATCAGTCATTGCTGGAAAATAACTCAGCAGGTCTGGCAGCATCTGTGGAAAGAAGTAAGTGTTAATACTTTTGGGCCAGTTTCCTTTCCTCAGACTGCATTTTTGCTCACAACCAATTCAATCCAGCTAAGCTTCCACACTTAAAATTATTTTTGCTAAGCTTAAGAGATTGTAGAGTGCAATATTGTTTGTACCAGTTGATGTACTGAGACATAGTTCCTCATCTACAGCTGGAGATGTTGGATTTCAACAATGATTACCGATTAGATATTGTCAATAAGTAGTTTTAAAATGGCTGATAACAAATTTATGAATGATGAAAAAACCCTTATTGCAATGTAATTCTGCAATATGTTGAGGAAAAAAAAGAAGTATTTATGTGAAAAATAATTCACCATCAATTAATTGATAAGACTGATTAATGATCCTTCCATTAATATGAGAATTCAAATGAAAGAGAATGAGATAATTGGAATGATTGTTGGATGAGAAAACTTTGGTTGATGGCAGGTGTGTTGACCTGAAAAGAATGTTAATACTTCATTACGATACTGGCACGAAGAAATAATGGATTCAACAAAAGTGTTAATCTCATGATGGTGTGTGAATTGAAATAACAATTAAATAATAATTAATGTTAGAACTCAACACTTAAAATGATTAAATGTATTCAAAGCAGTTTGTCCTTGATATCCATAAAGATCAGTATACTGAGAATTAAAACATCGGGTTAATTTAAAACCAAAAATCACACCTTTGAAGATTATTCATCAGAATTGTTCTGTCATTGAAATAACCTCATTTCTTCAAGAATTCTGCATTTCCCTCATTTTATGCCTTTTTTCCACAGGTATCAGTACTGGAACCCTTCTGTTTGCGATACAAATATATAGAAGTGAAATGGATTAAAATCTAATTGGGGGAGTTAATAAGTTTGCAGATGATATAGCGTTCAGTGTAGTTGAGGACAATGTTGAACAGGAAAAAGATAAATTGCAGATATGGGCAGATAAATTAAAGGTGAAGTTTAATCCATACAAGTGTGAAGTGTTTCACTTTGGAAGCTCAAATGTAAGGAAAAGCAGATAGTTAATGGCAGGACCCTAATAGCTTTATTATTCAAAGGGATCTTGGCGTTCAAGACCATGGTTCCCTGAAAGTGACCATGCAAGTAATTAGGTGGTTAGGAAGGCAAATGGCATGCTTGCCTTTATTGGTCAGGGAACTGGTTACAAGAGTCAGGAAGACATATTGTAACGTTATAAGACTTTGGTTAAGGCATACTTGAAGTATTGTATTCACTTCTGTTCGCCACATTACAGGAAGGGTATGGAGGCTTTGGAGAGGGTACAGAGGGCGTTTACCAGGATGCTGCCTGGATTCGGAGAGGCGAGAAAAACTCAGATTCCTTTTTGTGGAATGGTGGAAACTGAGGGAATACTTGATGGATAGCTGTACAATCATGAGATACATAGATAGGGTTGACAGTCAGAGAGTTTTTCCCAGAGTTGAAACATCAAAAACTATGTGACATGCGTTTAAGGTTAGGGGGAATGTTCAAGGGGCATGTAAGGGGCAATTTGTTTTTAGACAGGTAGTGGTAGCTGTCTGGAATGAACTTCCAGGGTTGGTGCTGAAAGCGGATACATTAAGGCTCTTTAATGTTCATTTCGATAATTTGGAAGGATATGGACCAAGAGTAGGCAGAAGGGATGAGTTTCTTTTGCATTACGTTCAACACAACGTTATGGGCCAAATGACCAATTCCTGTGCTGCACAGATCTTTGAGAGAAAACTAACGTCGAACTCATACGACATTTAATCTAATTAATATTGAGGCACTGGTGTCAGAAATAGGAAGGAAATAAGTAGAGAACGAACTTGACTTCAATCTAAAAATATAGTCAGTTAAATTTACAGAGTTTTTATGATATTAGTTCTGAATTATCAGATTAATAACTTTGATGGGGATGTTTCGAAAATGTTTGCAGTTCCTGATGTGCTGACCCAAAATTACCCTTGTTAAATTGAAGACTGGACCAGAAACCTTTTAGAAAACTTGAAAATATTCAGTAAGGTGAGATGCACATCATAATTTAATCAATTATTTCTTACTGCCAATACTACAATAACAAAATCTTTCAGGTCTACATCAAAAAGCATTGATTTCCAGCCAATGCTCATTATAAATATCTGAATGCTACTCGTTTCAACAATCAAAGTAATAACAGCCTCATTGATTAAGAGATATCTAAGTCATTTCAGTAATAATTACTGTTTAGTTCGACAAATTGCTCGTTGAAACAGCAATGTGAGATTTCTCATTAATATTCAGTTCACTGACAGCATATTAATAATTTAGTTATTTATAATATCTAATAATTGATCCAGTAATTAATTCCAGTAAGGGGTATAACAGTGGAATTATGGCTCCGTACATTAACTGATGGAAAGATATTGTTGTGTTCACTCTCCCAATTATTGTGAATATCGATGTGTATTTTGATTTGATTTGATTTGATTATATTTTTCGTCAACGTGAAGACTTATTGTATTTCTGATCACAGTAATAGTTAAAAATTTTAAAACTAAAAAATCAAATTTGTGACTTTTTTGTCAACAAGAAAGAAGAATTTACATACGTATGTTCTTTTCAGAGTAAATTTTGAATTGTTGGAAGTTATACATGTCTGTAAGGAAGGGGAGCTGCCTGCTGCAGAATAGTCACATTGAATTTTTTTTTCGCAATTACATCCTGCTGCTAAGCATTCTAGCTATCTTTTCATTACAAGAAAAACTACTTTAAACACATTCCGCAGTCATATTTTTCATGAATTAGCAATATGTGTATTTATCATTCTTTCAATTGCCATGATTTTAATTTCTAAGTAAGAGCATATGTGCTTAGTACCATCATTATTGGGAATTACTATTTCATTCTCAGTCCATTACACACAGAAACAGTCCAATTAATTCCCAGCCAAATTATCGGAATGAATATTGATTAGTTTTCATATGAGTAAACACAATTGATTATAATCCCACCCTTCCTTGTTAGGAACATAACGAAAGACACTTGTGCAGCTCTAGTAGTGTCTCTCCTATGAGACTAGGACGTGTGGCTTCAGTTCCCTTCTCCAACAGAGATCCGCCAGAGTAGTTTAGAATGGTGATTAGAAAATATCTAAGCAGAGTTTGAATTGATTTTCAATCCAGTTTTAGATCTGCTTCTGTCTGTTGTTCATTCCAATAATCTCTCAATCTGCAATTTATTATCTTCAGATCATTAATAACATTATGCATTATATTATATTATATCTAAATTTTAGATTTGAGGACACTGCAGTTTTTAAATTTTTAAAGGATGTAAGTAATGAAATTCATTTTATTTAATCAAAATACATTCGGGTATTATTCATATGGTGGGCAACAGGATTTTACTTCCAGTCAGCTCATGAATGCTCACATTTTGTTTATTCTGTGAACTTAATGCTGCAGAAGAGATTCAATAAACACTTAACACAACATTATTGTGCATTCCAACTCCTCACGTACACCAATCCTTATTCTCTAGTCCGAGCAGATGAAGAGATGAAGATCGACTGATGAAGAGGCAGTACCTTGAAAGTTAGGGCTTCCCAATAAACCTGTTGGACTGTAACATAGTGTCATGTGATTCTTAACTTTGCTCACCCCAGTCCAACTCCGGCATCTCTAAATCATTGTTTCACAAAGGAATTCTCATAATTTTAAAAAAGAAAATATGACTTGAATTAAGAACTTTAAAACGCGATTGTTAAACCCTTCCGATATTAGTAAAATATCTCAATGTAAGTGAAATCAATGCTCACATGATAGGGCACATACAGCCACACAAATGTCTTCCTGGTCATCTAATTACTGCTCAGGAGAAAAACCGGAGTAAGTCTCTTCTCGTTCCTGAGAACAAGAGTCACAATAAACATTTGGTGACCAGTTCCATCCAATAAATGCATTTGATTTCTTACATTTTGGTTCAGTAATTGCACACAAATTATTTAGCTAAAACCAATAACCGTGCTTTATTGCAAATGACTGAGGATGGTAACATCAACATACGTAGCAGCTGGTCAATCAGGGTTCCAGTTAAAGTATCGCAAAATAAAATAATTTTATTTCGGCTTAGTACAACTGTAGGTGAAAACCTGTTGATTTTGCGCATTAAAAACCTTTATCTGCTTATGCAGAGAAAATACTGAAAGGTGGCACTGTAAATTTAATTTATTTTGAGTTTCTTTCACGAAAATAATCATGTGAATTGCTTCTCAATTTCTTCCTGGTTCTGATACAAATGTCAAAATATTTACAATATTAACTCTTTATGAATAATGAAAGAGTTTTCTCTGCAAGAATGACATGAAGATGATCAAGGTCCACTAATTACTGTTGAGCAGAATACTCTTCATAAGGGTCTTATTATCTTAAACCGATGCTTATTATGACCTTGATTTTATTTCTGACTGGGGTTTTGGTGACTGATGTGTTTTCAAACCATGTGCAATGCATAAGGATTTCTTTCAATTTGTGACAAGAAAAAAAATGCTTTGAACATGTTGATTTCTAATTAATTTTTACTCCCGAGTTATTTATCGATGTACAATAATCACAGAATTATGGAAGCTCCCTGTATCTTATGTTCACTGCAATATGTACTTTCACTATCTACTTATTTACTTCCTACGTCTGACATGAATGTCTAAACATTGGTCATGAACAAAAAGTTGTAAATTAAGCTACATCTCAATAAGCAAACCAACGGATGGAAACATGTAATTCTTGTAATCCTGCATTTTTGAACCAAAAGCAATTCTGCTGAATAATCACTGAATGGCTCATTTTTCTGAATCATAAAGCTAGCTACCATATTATATATCTCAGTTTACCGATCTTAATGAATATCCAATCAACATCACAACAAAGTGCTTTTAAAATATTGAATCTTTTTTTTAGATTATAACGTAATTTTCCAGTCACTGCCATGACAATAATTGCGCAATTATTGGAGTTATTCTTTCTAACACATATAGTGCGATTCGCATTTTAATTGCATCAATTGTTTCTTAGTACGAACACTACAATGCATAAATCAATTTATTTTTCAGGTGAACGATCCCATAATGGAACCAATGACTTCCCATTCGATGTCTCATTGTAAATATCTGATACTTGCTCATTTGAATGTTCATGGTAATCTCAGCTGAAGCGTTCAGAGAAATGCAATTATTTTCATCAGAATAATTCCTGGTTGTTTCTCCACATTGCTCAGTGAAATAATTAACTAAGATTTCTCAGTATTCTTAAATGAAATGATATAATTTTGACAATTCAATTGCTGCTATTATCTAATCGTTGCTCAATATAGTTCACGGTATGACTACGAAATTATGGCTCATAAATTAAATAATGTAAAGATTTTGCAGTGGGCATTGTGGATACCAATTTTTATTTTAACCGTGGAAACAGTTGAATTGATTTAATTATGTTTAACTTCAATGTTAACATTTACTGTATTTATAAACACAATACAAGTTAATCACTTTTCATGGAACAAAATCATTTAAAATTTTTGTAACTGTTTGAAGTACAACAGAAGGAACTAACATCTCTTTATTGTTTCATGAAATAGTCACAGGACTATTTGAACTTTGGGAAGTTGAACATTTCTGGAAAGAAGGGAAGTTGTCTTCAGATGAGCAACCGCATTGAGTGACCAATTAATTTATTTTCCTAATCATTTATGTTGCAATTGCATATTAATTTTCTTTTCATTCTGTGACAAACTGCATTGAACATATGGAACTTTTGGATTGATTGAGTTTCGTTCATCAGTGTACACTGATCAAATGATTAGTTTTTGTCTTATAATGAATAATCACGAGATTCATATTTAATTAAAGTCTTTATTGGTTTGTTACATCATTACTGTAAATTACTAATTCGCTTTGTCAGTTCATTACACACAGGAAATACGCAATTAATTCCCATTCAAATAATTACAAGAAACATCTGATTAATTTTCATTTGAGTTGCCGCCGTAAGCATGTGACTATACATCTCCTCTTCCTGGATGGTAACATTATGATTGGTCCTTGTGGAGCTCTGACAGTGTCACTACGTCAAGATCAGGAGGAATGATTTCAATTTCCACATTCAGCGGAGATGTGTCAGCGCAGCTCGGAAATTTCATTAGAACATATCTGACTATAGATTGAACTGCTTATCAAAACAACATTAGATATTCTTCAATCTGTTCTTCGTTTCAATCATCAATATTTATTTTCTTCAGTTCACTAATAAAATGATGCATCTAATTCTGCTGGTTCTACATTCCTTGGAAAAATAGTTGACGATGTTGCAACCTTAAAGATGGAAGAGTCTAAGACATGGTAATCATGATTTGTTTTACTGTTTAAAGGAACCTAGTTCAAACATTTCAAGCACATAAATCTTTATTCTCCGGTAGTATAAAGAGGAAAATATTAACAGTCGAAATTCCTCTTCAGCAAAATACCAAATGCAACTTCATGTTATTCCTTGGACAGCTGATCACCTACATTTGTAACTAAACATTTCAATTCATCTAAATACCGGTATGTGCTTTGATCAAATTTATTTTCTAATTATTACTTATTCATGAATTGTCAGAAATTTATTTTTATTTTCCATTCACCTATTCATATTGAATGTAAGATTGATATGCTGTGAAATTATTGGCGTGTTTTCATTTGAACATTTAATTTCTCTCTCTCTCTCTCTCTCTCACACACACACACACACACACACACACACACACACACACACACACACACACACACACACACACACACACACACACACACACACACACACACTTATCTCACTTCATGCATGATGGCTTCAATGTACCTTGCTAAACTTAAAAGATTTTGTTGACTTTAAGTAGTATCTTTAGCACTCATATCAATCGAATCCAAAATCATAGAATCATAGATTCATATAATCTATGACTCTATGATTCTATGACAGTGTTGAAACAGGCCATTTGGCCCAACAGTCCACACTGACCATCCAAAGAGTAACCCACCTAGACACTCCCTTACTCTGTTACTCGACATTTCCCCTGACTCATGCACCTAACCTCGGTAAAAACAATGACTGCAGATCCTGGATATCAGAGTTTAGATTAGAGCGGTGCTGGAAAAGCCCAGCAATTCAGGCAGCATCTGAGGAGCAGGAAAATAAATGTTTCGGGCAAAAAGCCCTTCATCAGGGATACAGGCTGTATTCCGAATGAAGGGCTTTTGCCCGAAATGTCGATTTCACTGCTCCTTGGATGCTGCTTGAACTGCTGTGCTTTTCCAGCACAACTCTAACAAGATCTAATGCACCTAACCTGAAACATCCATGAACATTATTGGCAATTTAGCATGACCAACTCACCTTAGCTGCACACTGTATAATATCACAATGTTATTGAAAGCAATGCTCACACAAAGCACGACAAATGAAGCCACACAATGGTCTTCATTACCATCTAATTACTGTTCAGGAAATAGTCTGAGTAATTGTCTTATTGTTCCTGAGATTAATCACCACAGTAAGCATCTTTTCATTTTTCCAGCCAATAAATACAATGGGTGTCCTTTGAAATTTCTGTTCAGTAATTATCCATGATACTTGTTGCTCAAAGCAGTGTTTATTCTTCATTACGAGTGGCCAATGATTCTAACAGCCATTGGTCTTGATCTTATTTTTACTGAGTGCAATAACCACAGTAAACATTCTTGCCAATAAATACAAGAGCTATCACCTTATTTTTCAATTCAGTAATTACACATGATACTTGTTGCTGAAAGTGGTGTTTATTCTTTATGAAAATTGGCCGAGGACACTGACAGCAAGACATGTTGATAGTCTTGATTTGTTCATGTTTTCAAACAGGTTTTCAGGCCATGTATTTCAAAAAGAAGTAATTTGACTTCATTCAAATTTGAATGTAAATATTTTCAGATATTTTCCATTCAAAATGTTTATTTGCTTATTCAGATAACATTTGAATCTTGCCTCTGCAAATTGTGCTTTCCATTCATGGAAGTACTCATTAATTGGTCCTCGTTTCATCTTAGATCTGATGGAAATTTGAAATACTGATTACAGTGAAAATTGTGTGAATTATACATGAGAAAATCTAAAAGAAAATCACGAAAGGCGCGATAGAGTTCTTGAATAGCCTGTATATTTGAATAAAGAAAATATTCCTTCCAAAAAACAAAGTTAAAAATCGCACAACACCAGGCTACAGTCCAACATGTTTATTTGGAAGCACTGGCTTTCGGAGCGCTGCTCCTTCAAACAGCTGATGAACGCTGGTTCTTCTGAAAACTAGTTCTTCAAAATAAACATATTGGTTAATAAACTGCTGGTGTTTGATTTTTAACTTTGTACAGCCCAGTCCAACACTGGCGCCTCCAAATCATTCCAAAAATAAAACCCTTAAGTCTGTGGTTGAACAATTCAACAATCCTGCAACTCGATGATAATTCTCAGTTTATCTATCTTAATAAATATCTAATCAATGTCAGTGTAAATTCCCGGAAAACAACAAATCGTTTTGTTTGGTAAAACACAAACTTTAATTGAAAATTCATTGTTATCACAATATGTGAATTATATTTTAACTCCCCACTGATGTGAAGTGACCCTTGGACAGAAATTGGACGTTGTAAATTCACCTACAGGCAGAGAAATCGGGACAAATACAAAATCAATCAACCTCAATCAAAAAGCAGTTAGAATCAATCAGCTCCAGAGTGAATCAGATTTTCTTACACCTTGGCTTCCAGCCAGTGCCTGAGCATTATACACCTCGCTTCGAAATGTCAGTAATGAAGGGTTTTCACACCAACACATTGGATTCTTTGAATCAAGCTCATGACCACATGTGGATGTTTGTCACAAAATTATTAATCATTTTACAAATCATGGAAAATATCTCAAAGCTCTTGAAATAAATTAATCACTGCACATAAAGCCACACGATGGGATTCAAGGCCACCTAATTACTATTCAGTGCAAAATCTTTTGTCAGTATTGTATTGTTCTCAAGATGAATAACCACAACAAACATCACGCTTTCACACCATCCCAAATACACGCAAGAGATTCCTTCTTATCATATACACACATCATTCCCACACCATTAAATAGACTTCACTTACGACTAAGGATGCTGATAGTAACATGTTTTGAGATAAAGGAATTCCTAAATATAGGCGAGTTTTCTGATAGGTTCCCCCAATCATCGTGCGAAAAATGTAAATGCGGCTCAATACATTGCAACAGATCCCCATTAAACCTTTTTATGTATTCACTCAGAGACAATGTTTAAAAATTTCCTCTATAAATGCTGTTGACTGTTTTTTGCTATGATACCCATGTTCCTTGTCGATTTATTTTCTTTGTAATGTCGACACAAATGTCTGAATATTGATGACATGAAAAGTTGCATGGATTATATATTGTATTTCTACAGAAGAAAAGCTGAGACAGCAATTACAGATTGCAGTTTTATCTGAGAATATTGAATGATCAATAATCAATGCATATCGAAAATATTTTCCAAAACATCATGCCAGCATTCTAACTCTCAGTTCACTGATACTAATTATTATGTAATCGATATCACAGCAAACCCGTTTGGGAATATTGAATCACTTAATGTGTCAGTGTTCTAAAATAGATTACCAATTCATTGTTAGTCCAACAATCACACAGTAATTCAAGTTAGGTTTTGTAACAAATATCGTGAGATTCACATTTCAATTTAATCATTATTTTGTAGTGCCAATTTTACAAAGAAAAAATTATCTTTTATTCCAGGTCAACACAACCAAAAAACAAGCAATGATTCCTCATCCAACACTGACAGGAAATATCTGATACCTTCTCATTTGAATGTTCACAGAAATCATTGGATTCATATTCGCCTTACAAATGAAGATACGTCTGATTGTTTTAGACTCCAATAATTAATGTTCAATTCTACATGTGACGGATTGTAATATGACATTTATAGTCATTTTAAATTTACCGTGACTAGTTTTAACACTAAATGTTACTTATATCTAATATGTAATCATTGATCAAATCCAGTATAGTCGGCTTTAAGTGTGGAATTAAGTCTCAGTGACGTAAACCTATTGCATGGTACTGTTTCCGAATGGTAGCGAATGATAATTTTTATTTTAGTGCTGAAATCCTTGTAGATTTGCTGCCGTAGGGAAGCCCCGAGCAGCCTGCCTTGGAATTAAAACACAAAATGGTGGAGGGGAGATAAATGAGACGAACAATCTGTTTCAGTCTTAAGTTAAAAAAGAACATTTTGTACAATCCTACACCAAGTCCATAAGTATGCCATTCCAGACAGTGATATACCAGATAGTGATAAGAGAATGCAGGCATACAGAAAAATGACTAACCCTGACTTTCATTAATGAAAGAATAATTTTCCCAGTGAATGAATAAACACCAGCTGCAGGATAGAGCCCAGCTAACTTCCACAGCGGCTATCAGGGAAACAGACAGGGTTTGATTGCCAGAAATAGTTACTTTTTTTGGAGAATAGATAGATAACTTTCAGTGTGGAAACAGGCCCTTCGGCCCAACAAGCCCACACCGCCCCGCTGAAGCACAACCCACCCATACCCCTGCATCTACCCCTTAGGTAACACTATGGGCAATTTAGTATGGCCAATTCACCTGGCCTGCACATCTTTGGAATGTGGGAGGAAACCAGAGCACCCGGAGGAGACCCACACAGACACGGGGAGAATGTGCAAACTCCACACAGTCAGTCGCCTGAGGCGGGATATTGAAGCCGGGTCTCTGGCATTGTGATGCAGCAGTGCTAAATACTGTGCCACCATGCCGCCCACTAACGTTGCTCAGAACATTTAAAAAGTTTCTAATTACATATTCTGGAGAATCG
Source organism: Chiloscyllium punctatum (assembly GCF_047496795.1). Classification (NCBI taxonomy): domain Eukaryota; kingdom Metazoa; phylum Chordata; class Chondrichthyes; order Orectolobiformes; family Hemiscylliidae; genus Chiloscyllium; species Chiloscyllium punctatum. The sequence goes on from NC_092752.1 coordinate 99,694,884, forward strand.
CAAATAAGGCAGAGTGAGAGGCCCAAAGGACTGCAACAATTAATTTTGTAATCTGAGGAAATAAAATGCACAGAGAGATCCCAAGGCCTGGAGATTATACCACCTGTAAAACACCATGAAGCAATAGGAAATCGGGCTATCCATAGCGATGTTCGTCCAAGATGAGTTGTTCTACAGGATCGGGTGTCTGTATAATGAGGGAAGGACTGTAACTACATTGCATGTGGACATTGTAATACAGAAGGTGTGTAAAAATACTGTTTTTTACTGTACACGTTACAGTGTGTCATGGATCTCCCTTCCTAGATTTGCCTCGGGGGATGATCCCTGCATTAACTGATTGCAGCATGAGTAAACATCTTCCACTTGCCTGAGTTCGGCCTATCTCCTCAGTCTTCATTCCTTGTCAGGGGAAATCACTCCTACAGCTATGGTGACATTTTAATTCAATAGGAACACTTATTATCTGTGAAACTATTCCTTGCAGAGCGATATCATTTTCATGTTATTTATTTTTTATTTTTTGTGTGCAAGAAAATAATGGAGGAATATCCATTTGTTATTTAGTTCAACTTAAGCTAAATTTTAAATTATTGAAAGGACTACACATGGGGGTGGCGGGGGGAGGGGGGAAGAACGATTCTTCAGCTAAAATGTCACATTAAGTGACAATGTCCGTTTTTCAAATCATGTGACCTCCAAAATGATATTTATTTTAGTTTCATTTTGAGATAGTTTTATTTTCTTCCAACAGTAGTTGGCAATGATCAATAATCACAGAATTATTAGTTTTTTGCGACAAAATGACTTCCTGTACCAAATGTCATTAACTCGATGTTTAGTTCATAATAATACTCACTTTCCTATCCTCATTATTTTTTTCCTAGTTCTGACATTTATCTAAACATTTATCATGATAAACGTTACATTAATAAAATAGACATGAACCGACCAAAAAAAAGTTGAATGATGTTCAATTGTTGCTGAGATTTTTTAATTATTAAAGCCAAGCTTTATATCTTAATTTTCAGTTTATTAATCTTAATGAATATACAATCGACATCAGAGCAAAGTGCATTCAAAATATTAAGTCAATTTATTTATCAGGATTTTAGAAACAATGATCAATTACAATAATTACGCAATACTTTAACTTCGGCTTTATAACAAGAACAATGTGCTTTTAATACCTTCCATATTTCTTAGTGTGAGTGCTACAATAGTAAAACCTGTTTGATCAGGCCAATATACCCACAAAAGACCAATAATTGCCATTGCAACATCATTTGTAAATATCTGACTTTTGCTCAGTTGAAAGATCACAGTCTTCTCAGCCATTGGAATTCAGAGAACACCAGTTATTCTACACTGCAATATTTCTCTTCGTTTCTTAACATTACTCAGTGGAATAGTAAGACGAGATACCTCATTATTCTTAAATTCATTAATAAAATATTTCAAATTGATTTGTTGCCAAAACCTAATAATTGTTCAATTCGGTAAGGGGTGGACATGTGAAACTATATTTCCATACAATAACTAATGCAAGGACATTGCAACGTACAATCACTCAATCATTCTGAATATTGCTTTTCAGTTTAAACTTGGAAACACTTTTGAATTGATTTGATTGGAAATCACTTTAATGTTAACATTTATTGTGTTTTTAATCACAATAAAAATTGAATATTTTTCATCTGAAAATAATTCAAATCCCCATGAATTTTTTGAAGCATACAAAAAAGGGTTGGCATCTATCTTATTTCATTAAACAATCACAGGAAATAGTGACTTCTTAGAAATCGTACATTTTCAGTAAGAATGAAAGTTGTCTTCAGCTGAATAGGTACATTGACTGACCAATTCATCATTTTGTTCCAATTTACGTGTCGAACAAAAACATTTTAATCTGCATGTCAGAAAATGAGAAACTTCTGACCATATAGAATAATTAAATTCATTTTTTATATATAATGCACACTAATCACACCATCCTGTCAAGCTGTCGTTCCCCAAGTGATCATAAAAATCATGTTTAATTAAGACATTTGTTAACTCCCATCATTATTGCAAATTGCTGCTGAATTTTAAGTAGATTACACACAGTATCCAACCATTTAATTCCAATCCAATTATCACAATAAACATCTGATTAGTTTTCAGCCCTGCCCAGCCTGGTTGGGAATGTTATGAAGGAATCTTGTGCCACTCTGGTCGTGTCTCTGTGACCAGACCAGAGGGTACAATTTCAATTCCCACCTTGCACAGAACTGTGCCAGAGCAGCTCTGAATGTTGATAAGGAAATATCTAAGAATCGAATGAATTGCCTTTCAATTCAACATTAGATATGTTTTCATTTGTTGTTCATTCCAATAATCACAATATCTGCTATATATTTTCTTCAGTCCACGAATAACAGAATGTATCTAATTCCACTCAATCAATATTCTTTGCAAAATATTTGATAATGTTGCACTCACAAAGATGAAATATGCAAAGTACAGATATTCCTTGATTTTCTTTTGTTCTGAAGAGCTGAGTTCAGACTGCACATAGAACTTGATGCTTCAAAGGTGTAAATACGAGAAAAAAATCAAGTTCTTCTTCAGTTAAATAAACAAATGCCACTTCCTACTATATATCAATTTTTAGTTATTGATCTGTTTGAGTTGTCTTAAATTTGTTTTTAGTTTTCCACTCATCTATTTATATTGAATGTAAGATTGAAATGTTGTGAAAATATCCGAGTGCATTCATTTGAAATTGAATTTAGCATATTTCTCTCTAATCCAGTTTATTGCATGATGACTTAACTGTGTTTTGTTCAGCAAACCTAGTGAATACTAAAAATTGTCTAATCTTAAATAAGATCTTTCACACCCAGTTATCAGCCTGTTCCTAATTCATGTAAATATCTAAATTTATTGAAATCAATGTTCACACAAAACAGTGCACATAAAGCGACACAAAGATATTCATCATCAGCTGATTACTATTCAGTGGAATAACCTGAGTAAGTGTCTTATTGTTCCTGGGACAAATGACAACAGTAAGCATTTATTTACTATTCTATGCAGTTAATGCACTTGATGTGTTATATTTCAGTTCAGTCGTTAATGTTGATTTCTATTGTTTAAACCAATAATTCTACTTTATCACAGATATTGAGGATACTACAATAACGTTGGGAAGCAAATTTTTGTCAATCTAACAATCTTTAATCTCCTTTTTTGTTGTGTGTTTACAAGAGACAATTCAAATTATAACCATTTTATAACAAATTGAACAAATACTGCATTTTAAATTCGTGAAGTTCCTACATTTTTGAAAAAGGGTTAGTCTTCACTGTATATGTCATATTTTAAAAAAAACTGCTATTTCAAATCATGCGTGCTACAAAATAATAATTGTTTTCATTTCATTGTAAGAAAAGAACTGCTTTGACCATGTTGATTTTTTTGGCATTTCTATTCCAACATTATTCATCATTGTCCAAAAATGACAATATTATTAAAATCGCATATACGCCACATGTCATTGACTACATAGTTCAGTTTCAAGCTCACTTTCATGATTTACGAATTCTCTTCCAAATTCTGACACAAATCTTTCAACATTGATCATAATATTGATCATATAAATTGATGTATCATATCTCTACAAGGAATCCGGTGTATGGAAATTCACAATTCTTGTATTACGTACATTTTTTACTTAAAAAAAGAAGAATTTTACTCAATAATCACTGAATGGCTCATTTTTCTTCAATCCATAAAGCTAGGTACAATGTTTTATGCCTCGGTTTACTGATCTTAATAAATATCCAATCAACATCACAGCAAAGTGCTTTTGAAATATTGTATCATTTTAATTCTTCAAAATACAGCATTCATTATCAAGTCATTGCCATTACAGTAATGGCACAATTATTTATAAATAAGTCTTTTGAACAAGTATAATGAGATTCTCATTTAGATTTAATCCATTATTTCTGAGTACTAATACTACAGTATGAAAATGCCTTTATTTCTCAGGTCACCCACCCCACAAAGAAACCAATGACTTCCCATCCAACGTCATTGCAAATATCTGATGTTTGCTCATTTGAATGATCACGGTAATCTCAGTCTTAAAATTCAGGGAAATGTAATTACTTTTAACTGAATTAATTCCAGTTCATTTCCAGACATTGCTCAATCACTTGCAAAAAGAGATTATTCATTATTCTTTAATGCATTGACAGACTTTGATAATTAAATTATTGCTGATTTAGAATAAAAATAATTATTATTCAATCTAGTAGGTTGCGCAAATGTGGATTTACGGCACAGTACATGAACCACTGCAAAGATATTTCAGTGCACAATCTCTCAATCATTGTAAATATCAATTTTTATTTTGCCTGTTGAAACATCGTTGAATTCAATTAATTATATTTGACTTCAATGCTCACCTTTATTATGCTTGTAATCATAATACGGCTTACGGATGTTTCATGCAACAAAATCAAATGAAAAAGAATTAAAATCTCTATTCTTTCATTCAACAATGGCAATAAATTTTGATTTTTTAAAATTTTGAACATTTTGGAAAGAAGGGATGTTGTCTTCAGTTTAATTCTTGCATTGACTCAACTAATTCACAGTGTCCGCTACTTATTCTGTTTGGGTTCCTATGAAAAGAAGTTAACTAGTTCTTCTGGTTGTAAATTCCTGGAAAATATTTGACAATGTTGTGGTTTTAAAGGTGACAAGGCTTAGTGATCGTAAGTCATCAGTTATTTTGTGAGAAAGAGCTTGATTCAAACATTTCGAACACACACACACACACACACACACACACACACACACACACACACACACATTGTTATGCTGCTGTGTAACAAGGGGAAAACAAGTCGCTTTCTTCGGCATTAAGTAAATATATGCCACTTCCAATTATACATTAGTCAGCTAATTACCTACATTTGTCATTAAAAATTGCAATTCATCGAAACATTGTTATGACCTTTGATCAAATTAAACTTTTAATTATTGTTTATTCGTGAATTGCCGGGATTTTGTTTTTTTATTGATTTCCATACACCTATTCGTATTGAATGCAAGATTGACATGCTTTGACAATGCCGGAGAGTGTTCATTTGAAACTTGTTTTTTCCTTATCTTTCACTGATTTTACTTATTGCATAAGATTACATGGTACCTCAGTGGTTAGCAATGCTGCCTCACAGTGCCAGGGACATTGGTTTGATTCTCTCCTCTGGTGACTGTGGGGACTTTGCACGTTCTCCCCAAATCGATGTGACTTTGCTGTCGTGTCCTCCCACAATCCAAACAAGTACAGGTTAGGTAAGCTGGCCATGCTAAATCGCACATCGTGTTCAGGGATATGTGTATTAGTCAGCAGTAAATGTGAAGAAAAATGATCAGAAAAAGTGTTTGGGTGGGTTACTCTTTGGAGTATCATTTTATTCAAACAAATGGCCTGTTATAGAATTGAGGTTGCAGGGGTGCTTTCGTGGCGTCGCGAGTATGACGGTGCAGGCCGAGATATAAGACATGTTGGAACGGAAACGGAGGAATCTACAAACAGGCAAGAATGACATCGCATCCATTTGGATTTCTTTAAATCACTGACGAGCAGGAAAATGTAAACGGCGAGGGCGAGTGGGGAGGTGAGGAAGTTGCAGCTCTGGTGAAAGTCCAAAGGTCCCTCTGAGAGTGGAATTTCGTTCAATGCTTTTCGTGGAAGGATCAGAAGGGGGTAACTACACTCTCAAACAGAATGGCATATGATCAGAACCAGGTAGGAGAAAAACTTTACAATGCTTTGCACTGTTAGTAAATGGAACTGCATTGCATTTCACGACGAGAGCAGATTTGTTTAAGCAAACTCGAAGGCAGGTTTGCAGATGGGAAAGCAAGCAAGTCAGCTCCGTTCTTGTCCATGTAAAAGACTGCAGTTGAAGAACAAAGCTGTTTCGGCCCACTTTCGAACGGGGGACCTTTCGCGAGTGAGGCGAACGTGATGACCACTACACTACAGAAACTGGCCTCTGCCGGCCCTGCTGGGGCTCAGTGGCATCCAGCACTGAAACCTGAAGCCATTCTCCCTTTCACCTTTCTGTTTCCATGAGCTCGTTGTTGAATGGGGACTTGTTTAAATTTGGCTATGTGCTGAGCATGGACGTGATACACCGAAGTATCTGTTTCCACGTGGTGTACCCCAATAACGTTGTGTTGCTCACACCTGCTTTAAAGAATTACGTTTTTGCGGAGCTTACCGTCGCAGTCTGTGGCAAAATCATTTAGTCTGTTCGAATGCTCACGGGAAAGGTAGTATTGTGAAACACTGCAGAAACGAACGACATCCTTACTTTTGCTCCGACTGACCATACTCCGTGAAAGTTTCCCAGATTCTCAGTTGAGGATTTTTGCAGCTGGAAGTTACCTCAGAAACCCCGATTAATTCGTAATGTATTGAGCGAATCGCAAAACAGAAAGCATTTAACACGGAACACAAACAAAACTGGAAAACCAAATGCACTTTCAGACACAGCGAGCACGAATGCTAAATGTGAGACAGTCCGGGGGCATGAGCTATAAAGTAATCACACAACTAACAACGGGGCAATTCCAAACTAATCTTTCAAACATACTGGAGCCTGAGTGCACCACCACTTCCCAGACAATGCTGCAAAGCGACAAAGAAAGAACATAACAAGAATGGGCAATAAAAAGTGAATTTCACCAATCGCAGTCTCGATTAGATTACCTTTCCCTTCCGATGTCTCCAGGACGGAAATAAAGAAAGTGGGAGAAATTCAATAACATATGACATCGAAATAGATTGGAACGATTTTCTCATTGGCCAGAAAACCGAATGACGGCGAGTCGAGTCACCGTAGGACTCTCTTTCGCAACAGCGATGAAATAACAGTCTCCATTCGGTTCCAGTAAAAGCTCAACTTGCCTGGAACTGAAAGCAACAGTAGAGCTGCTGGCGATTTTCCCCGCGGGAGGCGAACACGATCACGACAGAACAGGCACTTTGGAAAATTCGGCACTTTCCCACACCGCAGTCAATCCCCCGGGAAGCAAACCCATTTTTCTTCTGTTATAAACAGAAATGCAGCAGGGATCGAAACAGCATTTTAACAAACTGTTGCCGACGGAGCTGTTCAGAAGAAATGGCAGCGGTGGGATTCGAACCCACGCCTCTGTCGAGACTGGAGCCTTAATCCAGCGCCTTAGACCGCTCGGCCACACTACCAACACACCCACCTCGCCATTTTCTTGCACTTCCAATTGTGCTCCTGCATAACAACAGATGCAAACTCACGTGAAAAGGGTTCGATGATCCCTCTCCGACTCGCACAGCAGCTCGGATGTGCCCGTCGACAATATCAATTTCTCAGCAGATAATGACAGCCCATCAATACAGACAAACATCACTGGTAAACTGAGTCTATCTTCTCAGACTGGATTCAGCTACAAATGTATCTGTGAGTGCGTGAGAATATATGATCGGTTATGATTGGGTCAAATTACCATCAGCTGCTGGACATTACTGCAATTCGGATTCTTGCTTTGCTAAATGATTTCACCCATTGCTCGAAACAGGACAACTTTCACGTTTACACGGAACATGAAACATACCGGACTACAGGGAAAATGCACAAAGCTGAGCAGGCCGTGTCCCTAATCATACCGTGCAGCATAGTTTCAGTCACTGTGTCTGTTTTGCAGAATAAGGTTCCCAAAGAAAGTTCCACCCTAAAACCGGAGTTCGCATTCCAATCCGAGAACGACAGATTGCAACGTGAGGAAGGTCTGAACTCGGGGTCGGTTCGAGATGCCACTTTCCTTGCCTTTTACCTTCACCGTGAAATTTGCTGCAGAGATGTTCACACCTGGACATGAGCCTCATGGATACCAACTGAGTCGGAAACCTGTGTGGGAATCGATGAGAAGCGTCTCAATAGAGTTTAACAAATTCCATGGTGCTTTTTAGAAATGCAGTTTCTTTTCACCTCAATCTAAAAGGCAGTTTCTCAACATAGTAACAGAAGTCAAAAGGTAATTACCTCACCCCACCCCCACTCCGGAAGAGGTGCTAACTGCCCTTGATTGCTTTTTGTGCACGATGTGAAGAGCTCTCACGCCTGATTCACCTTCACGTGTCTGGTTGCTGAGTGAATCACAAAGAAGGAGTTTCACCAGAGCTGCAACTGCCACACTTCCCCAGTCGCCCTCCCGTTTACATTTTCCTGCTCGTCAGTGATTTCAAGAAAACCAAATGGATGCGATGTCATTCTGTAGTCTCTCTGTCGATTCCTCCGTTTCAGTTCCAACGTGGCTTAGATCTCGGGGCGCACCTTAATACGAGCGACGCTATGAAAGCACAGGTCCAGAGGTTCCTCTGAGAGTGTAATTTCTTTCATTGCTGTTGCTGATTGAATGAGCCACCAACCTGCGAACTGCTCCAAAACATGATTCAGGATCTCTGGTGCCAATTCTCGCACGTTGAATAACGACAGACACCTTCCAAATGAGGTCTTTCAGAGACGACTTTGGGATACATTTGACAGACAGATTAGTTCAGGAATCCGTGGTGCATTGTGACACCAGCGCATCGGCTTCTTCCCTATCTTTGAACCGGGCTGCCTGCGCAAGGAATGCAAATGCGGTAATGCTTTTCGTGGAAGGATCAGAAGGGGGTAACTACACTCTCAAACAGAATGGCATATGATCAGAACCAGGTAGGAGAAAAACTTTACAATGCTTTGCACTGTTAGTAAATGGAACTGCATTGCATTTCACGACGAGAGCAGATTTGTTTAAGCAAACTCGAAGGCAGGTTTGCAGATGGGAAAGCAAGCAAGTCAGCTCCGTTCTTGTCCATGTAAAAGACTGCAGTTGAAGAACAAAGCAGTTTCTGCCCAGCTTCGAACTGGGGACCTTTCGCGAGTGAGGTGAACGTGATGACCACTACACTACAGAAACTGGCCTCTGCCGGCCCTGCTGGGGCTCAGTGGCATCCAGCACTGAAACCTGAAGCCATTCTACCTTTCACCTTTCTGTTTCCATGAGCTCGTTGTTGAATGGGGACTTGTTTAAATTTGGCTATGTGCTGAGCATGGACGTGATACACCGAAGTATCTGTTTCCACGTGGTGTACCCCAATAACGTTGTGTTGCTCACACCTGCTTTAAAGAATTACGTTTTTGCGGAGCTTACCGTCGCAGTCTGTGGCAAAATCATTTAGTCTGTTCGAATGCTCACGGGAAAGGTAGTATTGTGAAACACTGCAGAAACGAACGACATCCTTACTTTTGCTCCGACTGACCATACTCCGTGAAAGTTTCCCAGATTCTCAGTTGAGGATTTTTGCAGCTGGAAGTTACCTCAGAAACCCTGTTAATTCGTAATGTATTGAGCGAATCGCAAAACAGAAAGCATTTAACACGGAACACAAACAAAACTGGAAAACCAAATGCACTTTCAGACACAGCGAGCACGAATGCTAAATGTGAGACAGTCCGGGGGCATGAGCTATAAAGTAATCACACAACTAACAACGGGGCAATTCCAAACTAATCTTTCAAACATACTGGAGCCTGAGTGCACCACCACTTCCCAGACAATGCTGCAAAGCGACAAAGAAAGAACATAACAAGAATGGGCCATAAAAAGTGAATTTCACCAATCGCAGTCTCGATTAGATTACCTTTCCCTTCCGATGTCTCCAGGACGGAAATAAAGAAAGTGGGAGAAATTCAATAACATATGACATCGAAATAGATTGGAACGATTTTCTCATTGGCCAGAAAACCGAATGACGGCGAGTCGAGTCACCGTAGGACTCTCTTTCCCAACAGCGATGAAATAACAGTCTCCATTCGGTTCCAGTAAAAGCTCAACTTGCCTGGAACTGAAAGCAACAGTAGAGCTGCTGGCGATTTTCCCCGCGGGAGGCGAACACGATCACGACAGAACAGGCACTTTGGAAAATTCGGCACTTTCCCACACCGCAGTCAATCCCCCGGGAAGCAAACCCATTTTTCTTCTGTTATAAACAGAAATGCAGCAGGGATCGAAACAGCATTTTAACAAACTGTTGCCGATGGAGCTGTTCAGAAGAAATGGCAGCGGTGGGATTCGAACCCACGCCTCTGTCGAGACTGGAGCCTTAATCCAGCGCCTTAGACCGCTCGGCCACACTACCAACACGCCCGCCTCGCCATTTTCTTGCACTTCCAATTGTGCTCCTGCATAACAACAGATGCAAACTCACGTGAAAAGGGTTCTATGATCCCTCTCCGACTCGCACAGCAGCTCGGATTTGCCCGTCTACAATATCAATTTCTCAGCAGATAATGACAGCCCATCAATACAGACAAACATCACTGGTAAACTGAGTCTATCTTCTCAGACTGGATTCAGCTACAAATGTATCTGTGAGTGCGTGAGAATATATGATCGGTTATGATTGGGTCAAATTACCATCAGCTGCTTGACATTACTGCAATTCGGATTCTTGCTTTGCTAAATGATTTCACCCATTGCTCGAAACAGGACAACTTTCACGTTTACACGGAACATGAAACATACCGGACTACAGGGAAAATGTACAAAGCTGAGCAGGCCGTGTCCCAAATCATACCGTGCAGCACAGTTTCAGTCACTGTGTCTGTTTTGCAGAATAAGGTTCCCAAAGAAAGTTCCACCCTAAAACCGGAGTTCGCATTCCAATCCGAGAACGACAGATTGCATCGTGAGGAAGGTCTGAACTCGGGGCCGGTTCGAGATGCCACTTTCCTTGCCTTTTACCTTCACCGTGAAATTTGCTGCAGAGATGTTCACACCTGGACATGAGCCTCATGGATACCAACTGAGTCGGAAACCTGTGTGGGAATCGATGAGAAGCGTCTCAATAGAGTTTAACAAATTCCATGGTGCTTTTTAGAAATGCAGTTTCTTTTCACCTCAATCTAAAAGGCAGTTTCTCAACATAGTAACAGAAGTCAAAAGGTAATTACCTCACCCCACCCCCACTCCGGAAGAGGTGCTAACTGCCCTTGATTGCTTTTTGTTCACGATGTGAAGAGCTCTCACGCCTGATTCACCTTCACGTGTCTCGTTGCTGAGTGAATCACAAAGAAGGAGTTTCACCAGAGCTGCAACTGCCACACTTCCCCAGTCGCCCTCCCGTTTAGAATTTTCCTGCTCGTCAGTGATTTCAAGAAAACCAAATGGATGCGATGTCATTCTAAGTCTCTCTGTCGATTCCTCCGTTTCAGTTCCAACGTGGCTTAGATCTCGGGGCGCACCTTAATACGAGCGACGCTATGAAAGCACAGGTCCAGAGGTTCCTCTGAGAGTGTAATTTCTTTCATTGCTGTTGCTGATTGAATGAGCCACCAACCTGCGAACTGCTCCAAAACATGATTCAGGATCTCTGGTGCCAATTCTCGCACGTTGAATAACGACAGACACCTTCCAAATGAGGTCTTTCAGAGACGACTTTGGGATACATTTGACAGACAGATTAGTTCAGGAATCCGTGGTGCATTGTGACACCAGCGCATCGGCTTCTTCCCTATCTTTGAACCGGGCTGCCTGCGCAAGGAATGCAAATGCGGTAATGCTTTTCGTGGAAGGATCAGAAGGGGGTAACTACACTCTCAAACAGAATGGCATATGATCAGAACCAGGTAGGAGAAAAACTTTACAATGCTTTGCACTGTTAGTAAATGGAACTGCATTGCATTTCACGACGAGAGCAGATTTGTTTAAGCAAACTCGAAGGCAGGTTTGCAGATGGGAAAGCAAGCAAGTCAGCTCCGTTCTTGTCCATGTAAAAGACTGCAGTTGAAGAACAAAGCAGTTTCTGCTCAGCTTCGAACTGGGGACCTTTCGCGAGTGAAGCGAACGTGATGACCACTACACTACAGAAACTGGCCTCTGCCGGCCCTGCTGGGGCTCAGTGGCATCCAGCACTGAAACCTGAAGCCATTCTACCTTTCACCTTTCTGTTTCCATGAGCTCGTTGTTGAATGGGGACTTGTTTAAATTTGGCTATGTGCTGAGCATGGACGTGATACACCGAAGTATCTGTTTCCACGTGGTGTACCCCAATAACGTTGTGTTGCTCACACCTGCTTTAAAGAATTACGTTTTTGCGGAGCTTACCGTCGCAGTCTGTGGCAAAATCATTTAGTCTGTTCGAATGCTCACGGGAAAGGTAGTATTGTGAAACACTGCAGAAACGAACGACATCCTTACTTTTGCTCCGACTGACCATACTCCGTGAAAGTTTCCCAGATTCTCAGTTGAGGATTTTTGCAGCTGGAAGTTACCTCAGAAACCCTGTTAATTCGTAATGTATTGAGCGAATCGCAAAACAGAAAGCATTTAACACGGAACACAAACAAAACTGGAAAACCAAATGCATTTTCAGACACAGCGAGCACGAATGCTAAATGTGAGACAGTCCGGGGGCATGAGCTATAAAGTAATCACACAACTAACAACGGGGCAATTCCAAACTAATCTTTCAAACATACTGGAGCCTGAGTGCACCACCACTTCCCAGACAATGCTGCAAAGCGACAAAGAAAGAACATAACAAGAATGGGCCATAAAAAGTGAATTTCACCAATCGCAGTCTCGATTAGATTACCTTTCCCTTCCGATGTCTCCAGGACGGAAATAAAGAAAGTGGGAGAAATTCAATAACATATGACATCGAAATAGATTGGAACGATTTTCTCATTGGCCAGAAAACCGAATGACGGCGAGTCGAGTCACCGTAGGACTCTCTTTCGCAACAGCGATGAAATAACAGTCTCCATTCGGTTCCAGTAAAAGCTCAACTTGCCTGGAACTGAAAGCAACAGTAGAGCTGCTGGCGATTTTCCCCGCGGGAGGCGAACACGATCACGACAGAACAGGCACTTTGGAAAATTCGGCACTTTCCCACACCGCAGTCAATCCCCCGGGAAGCAAACCCATTTTTCTTCTGTTTTAAACAGAAATGCAGCAGGGATCGAAACAGCATTTTAACAAACTGTTGCCGATGGAGCTGTTCAGAAGAAATGGCAGCGGTGGGATTCGAACCCACGCCTCTGTCGAGACTGGAGCCTAAATCCAGCGCCTTAGACCGCTCGGCCACACTACCAACACGCCCACCGCGCCATTTTCTTGCACTTCCAATTGTGCTCCTGCATAACAACAGATGCAAACTCACGTGAAAAGGGTTCTATGATCCCTCTCCGACTCGCACAGCAGCTCGGATGTGCCCGTCTACAATATCAATTTCTCAGCAGATAATGACAGCCCATCAATACAGACAAACATCACTGGTAAACTGAGTCTATCTTCTCAGACTGGATTCAGCTGCAAATGTATCTGTGAGTGCGTGAGAATATATGATCGGTTATGATTGGGTCAAATTACCATCAGCTGCTTGACATTACTGCAATTCGGATTCTTGCTTTGCTAAATGATTTCACCCATTGCTCGAAACAGGACAACTTTCACGTTTACACGGAACATGAAACATACCGGACTACAGGGAAAATGTACAAAGCTGAGCAGGCCGTGTCCCAAATCATACCGTGCAGCATAGTTTCAGTCACTGTGTCTGTCTTGCAGAATAAGGTTCCCAAAGAAAGTTCCACCCTAAAACCGGAGTTCGCATTCCAATCCGAGAACGACAGATTGCATCGTGAGGAAGGTCTGACCTCGGGGCCGGTTCGAGATGCCACTTTCCTTGCCTTTTACCTTCACCGTGAAATTTGCTGCAGAGATGTTCACACCTGGACATGATCCTCATGGATACCAACTGAGTCGGAAACCTGTGTGGGAATCGATGAGAAGCGTCTCAATAGAGTTTAACAAATTCCATGGTGCTTTTTAGAAATGCAGTTTGTTTTCACCTCAATCTAAAAGGCAGTTTCTCAACATAGTAACAGAAGTCAAAAGGTAATTACCTCACCCCACCCCCACTCCGGAAGAGGTGCTAACTGCCCTTGATTGCTTTTTGTTCACGATGTGAAGAGCTCTCACGCCTGATTCACCTTCACGTGTCTCGTTGCTGAGTGAATCACAAAGAAGGAGTTTCACCAGAGCTGCAACTGCCACACTTCCCCAGTCGCCCTCCCGTTTACATTTTCCTGCTCGTCAGTGATTTCAAGAAAAACAAATGGATGCGATGTCATTCTGTAGTCTCTCTGTCGATTCCTCCGTTTCAGTTCCAACGTGGCTTAGATCTCGGGGCGCACCTTAATACGAGCGGACGCTATGAAAGCACAGGTCCAGAGGTTCCTCTGAGAGTGTAATTTCTTTCATTGCTGTTGCTGATTGAATGAGCCACCAACCTGCGAACTGCTCCAAAACATGATTCAGGATCTCTGGTGCCAATTCTCGCACGTTGAATAACGACAGACACCTTCCAAATGAGGTCTTTCAGAGACGACTTTGGGATACATTTGACAGACAGATTAGTTCAGGAATCCGTGGTGCATTGTGACACCAGCGCATCGGCTTCTTCCCTATCTTTGAACCGGGCTGCCTGCGCAAGGAATGCAAATGCGGTAATGCTTTTCGTGGAAGGATCAGAAGGGGGTAACTACACTCTCAAACAGAATGGCATATGATCAGAACCAGGTAGGAGAAAAACTTTACAATGCTTTGCACTGTTAGTAAATGGAACTGCATTGCATTTCACGACGAGAGCAGATTTGTTTGAGCAAACTCGAAGGCAGGTTTGCAGATGGGAAAGCAAGCAAGTCAGCTCCGTTCTTGTCCATGTAAAAGACTGCAGTTGAAGAACAAAGCAGTTTCTGCCCACTTTCGAACTGGGGACCTTTCGCGTGTGAGGCGAACGTGACGACCACTACACTACAGAAACCGGCCTCTGACCGCCTTGCTGCGGCTCAGTGGCATCCAGCACTGAAACCTGAAGCCATTCTACCATTCACCTTTCTGTTTCCATGAGCTCGTTGTTGAATGGGGACTTGTTTAAATTTGGCTATGTGCTGAGCATGGACGTGATACACCGAAGTATCTGTTTCCACGTGGTGTACCCCAATAACGTTGTGTTGCTCACACCTGCATTAAAGAATTACGTTTTTGCGGAGCTTACCGTCGCAGTCAGTGGCAAAGTCATTTAGTCTGTTCGACTGCTCACGGGAAAGGTAGTATTGTGAAACACTGCAGAAACGAACGACATCCTTACTTTTGCTCCGACTGACCATACTCCATGAAAGTTTCCCAGATTCTCAGTTGAGGATTTTTGCAGCTGGAAGTTACCTCAGAAACCCTGTTAATTCGTAATGTATTGAGCGAATCGCAAATCAGAAAGCATTTAACACGGAACACAAACAAAACTGGAAAACCAAATGCATTTTCAGACACAGCGAGCACGAATGCTAAATGTGAGACAGTCCGGGGGCATGAGCCATAAAGTAATCACCCAACTGACAACGGGGCAATTCCAAACTAATCTTTCAAACATACTGGAGCCTGAGTGCACCACCACTTCCCAGACAAAGCTGCAAAGCGACAAAGAAAGAACATAACAAGAATGGGCCATAAAAAGTGAATTTCACCAATCGCAGTCTCGATTAGATTACCTTTCCCTTCCGATGTCTCCAGGACGGAAATGAAGAAAGTGGGAGAAATTCAATAACATGTGACATCGAAATAGATTGGAACGATTTTCTCATTGGCCAGAAAACCGAATGACGGCGAGTCGTGTCACCGTAGGACTCTGTTTCGCAACAGCGATGAAATAACAGTCTCCATTCGGTTCCAGTAAAAGCTCAACTTGCCTGGAACTGAAAGCAACAGTAGAGCTGCTTGCGATTTTCCCCGCGGGAGGCGAACACGATCACGACAGAACAGGCACTTTCCCACACCGCAGTCAATCCCCCGGGAAGCAAACCCATTTCGCTTCTGTTTTAAACAGAAACGCAGCAGGGCTCGAAACAGCATTTTAACAAGCCGTGCCAATGGAGCTGTTGAGAAGTAATGGCAGCGGTCGGATTCGAACCCACGCCTCTGTCGAGACTGGAGCTTTAACCCAGCCTAATGGACCGCTCAGCCACACTACGAACACGCCCCGCCCACCTATGTCTTGCACTTCCAATTGTGCTCCTGCATAACAACAGATGCAAACTCACGTGAAAAGGGTTCTATGATCCCTCACCGACTCGCACAGCAGCTCGGATGTGCCCGTCGACAATATCTATTTCTCAGCAGATAATGACAGCCCATCAATCCAGACTAAATTCACTGGTAAACTGAGTCTATCTTCTCAGACTGGATTCAGCTACAAATGTATCTGTGAGTGCGTGAGAATATATGATCGGTTATGATTCGGTCAAATTACCATCAGCTGCTTGACATTACTGCAATTCGGATTCTTGCTTTGCTAAATGATTTCACCCATTGCTCGAAACAGGACAACTTTCACGTTTACACGAAACATGAAACACACCGGACTACAGGGAAAATGCATAAAGCTGAGCAGGCCGTGTCCCAAATCATACCGTGCAGCATAGTTTCAGTCACTGTGTCTGTTTTGCAGAATAAGGTTCCCAAAGAAAGTTGCACCCTAAAACCGGAGGTCGCATTCCAATCCGAGATCGACAGATTGCATCCTGAGTAAGGTCTGACCTCGGGGCCGGTTCGAGATGCCACTTTCCTTGCCTTTTACCTTCACCGTGCAATTTGCTGCAGTGATGTTCACACCTGGACATGAGCCTCATGGATACCAACTGAGTCGGAAACCTGTG
The DNA here is from genome assembly GCF_047496795.1 of Chiloscyllium punctatum. Classification (NCBI taxonomy): domain Eukaryota; kingdom Metazoa; phylum Chordata; class Chondrichthyes; order Orectolobiformes; family Hemiscylliidae; genus Chiloscyllium; species Chiloscyllium punctatum. Next base: position 99,711,689 of record NC_092752.1, read on the forward strand.
TGGGAATCGATGAGAAGCGTCTCAATAGAGTTTAACAAATTCCATGGTGCTTTTTAGAAATGCAGTTTCTTTTCACCTCAGTCTAAAAGGCAGGTTCTGAACATAGTAACAGAAGTCAAAAGGTAATTACCTCACCCCACCCCCACTCCGGAAGAGGTGCTAACTGCCCTTGATTGCTTTTTGTTCACGATGTGAAGAGCTCTCACGCCTGATTCACCTTCACGTGTCTGGTTGCTGAGTGAATCACAAAGAAGGAGTTTCACCAGAGCTGCAACTGCCACACTTCCCCAGTCGCCCTCCCGTTTACATTTTCCTGCTCGTCAGTGATTTCAAGAAAACCAAATGGATGCGATGTCATTCTGTAGTCTCTCTGTCGATTCCTCCGTTTCAGTTCCAACGTGGCTTAGATCCCGGGGCGCACCTTAATACGAGCGACGCTATGAAAGCACAGGTCCAGAGGTTCCTCTGAGAGTGTAATTTCTTTCATTGCTGTTGCTGATTGAATGAGCCACCAACCTGCGAACTGCTCCAAAACATGATTCAGGATCTCTGGTGCCAATTCTCGCACGTTGAATAACGACAGACACCTTCCAAATGAGGTCTTTCAGAGACGACTTTGGGACACATTTGACAGACAGATTAGTTCAGTAATCCGTGGTGCATTGTGCATTGAACCGGGCCGCCTGCGCAAGGAATGCAAACGGATGCATCAGACGGGGGTCAACTCCACTCTCAAACAGAAGGCTTATGATCATTTACAATTCTTTGCACTGTATTTAAATGGAATTGTATTGCAGTTCACTTCGAGAGCAGATTTCTTCAAGCAAATTCGAAGGCAGGTTTGCAAATGGGAAAACAAGCAAGGAAGGTCGGCTCTTGTCTATGTCAAAGGCTGCAGTTGTCGAACAAAGCAAGTTTTTGCCCACTTTCGAACTGGGGACGTTTCTCGCTTAAGGCGAACGTAATGACCGCTACACTACAGAAACAAGCCGCAGTCGCCCCTCCTGCGGCTCAGTGGCATTCAGCACTGAATGTTGAAGCCATTGTACCGTTCACCTTTCTGTTTCCAATAGCGCGTTGCTGTTCAGCGTATTTGACATCTTGAAAACGTTAAAAAAAAAGACACTCTTCCAACTCAGTTCCAAAACGTTTCCAAGTCAGTTATATCAATGTGGCTCGTGTCCATGTGTGAATGTCTCTGCAGCAAATTGTTCGGTTCACGTAAAATGCAGAAAAACATGCACACCAACCTGCACCAATACCTGTCTCCTGTTATTAAACTGTTATTGACAGAAACACCAGCACACAACCTTCCACCACTACCCTGTCTTCTTGCCAATAAGCAGATATATGCAGAAACACACACAACTCTCCACCAAAACCCTGTTTCTTGCCACTAATCAGATATACACTGAAACACAAAACACAAGCCTCCACCGCCACGTTGTCTCACGCTATCAAGCAGATATACACAGAAGCACATACACACACTAGCCTGCACCAACACTTTGCCTCCGAACAATAAGCAGATATACACAGAAACACACACAAATCTCTAAAACAAATTCCTGTCTCCTGCCATTAAACAAATATAACAGAAACACACACACACAATCATTCACGACCACACTGTCTCCTGCCATTACACAGATCTACACAGAAACACACGCACACACACTCACACACACAATGGTCTACCATCACACACTCACCGGCAATTAAACAGGTATAAAAAGAAACACACACATCTCGAGACCATCCCCTTGTCTCTTGCCATTAAATAGACATACACAGAAACACACACACAATCCTTCACCACCACGCTGTCTCCTGCAATTAAACAGACATGCACAGGAACACACACTCACCTTCCTCCACCACCACGCTGTCTGCTGCTATTAAACAGAAATTTACAGAAACATACAGCAACCCTCCACCACCACCCTGTCTCCTTTCATTAAACAGATATACACAGGAACACAAACACACACAAACTTCCATCACCACCCAGTCTCCGACGATTTTTCAGATATACAGTGAAACACGCATACACCACCTTCTACCACCACCCTGTCTCCTGCAATTAAACAGACATACACAGAAACACGCACATACTCCATCCACCACCACCCTGTCTCTTGCCATTAAACAGATATACACAGAATCACACACATGCACAACCCTCCACGACCACCCTGTCTCCTGCCATTAAACAGATATGGACAGAAACACACACACACATCCCTCCATCACCACCCTGTCTCCTGCCATTGAGTGGATATTCACAGAAATGCACACACACAACCCTCGACCAACTCCCTGTCTCCTGCCATTAAACAGATATACACAGAAACAAACACACGCAACTCTTGGCCACCACCCTGTCTCCTGCCATTAAAAAGATATACACAGAAACAAACACTCACAACTCTCGGTCACCACCCTGTCTCCTGCCATTAAACAGATATACAAAGAAAATCATACATACACAACCCTCCACCGCCATCCTGTCTCCTGCAAGTAAGCACATAGACACAGGAACACAGACATTCTACCCTCCACTACCACACTGTGTCTTGCCTATAAATAGATTTACGCAGAAACACACAAGCACCAGCCTCCTCCACCACCATGTCCTGCAATTAAACCGATACATACAGAAACATACACACATATTTCCAGCACCACCCTATCTCCTGTCATTAAGCAGTTAAACACAGAAACACACACACGTTCCTCCTCCACCACTGTCTCCTGTCATTAAACACACACGCACACTACCCTCCACCACCACCCTGTCTGCAGCCCTTAAATAGATGTATACAGAAACACACGCACACAACACTCAACGAACACCCAGTCTCCTGCTATTAAACAGGTGCACACAGAAATACACACACAATCCTCCATCACCACCCTGTTTCCTGCCATTAATCAGATATGCACAGAAACACACAGACAATCCTCCATCACCACCCTGTCTCCTGCTCTTAAATAAATATACACAGAAACACACACACACAATCCTCCATCACCACCCTGTCTCCTGCCCTTAAATAAATATACACAGAAACACACACACACAATCCTCCAACACCAACTTGTTCTCCTATTATTAAACAGAGATATACAGAAATAAACACACAACCCTCCACCACCACCCTGTCACCAGTCCTTAAACAGATATACACAGAAACACACACACGCACAGAAACCTCCATGACACCCCATCTCCTACCCATAAACAGATATATACAGTAACACATATACAAATCCCTCCACCACCACCCTGTCTCCTGAAATTAAACATATGTACACAGATACACACACACACACAATCCTCCTCCAACACACTGTCTCCTGCAACTAAAGAGATGTACACAGAAACATACACGCATATCTTCAGCACCACCCTGTCTCCTGGCATTAAACAGATATACACCGAAAAACACATGCACACAACCCTCCACGAACACCAGTCTGTCTCCTGTCATTAAGCAGATATACACAGAAAAACGCACACAACCCTGCACCACTACCTTATCAACTACCATTAAAGAGACTGGCACAAAAAAACGCACAGACAACCCTACACCAACACTCTGTCTCCTGGCATTAAACTGATATACACAGAAACACACACACACGCACACACGCAACCCTCCACCACCACACTGTTCTCGTGCCATTGAGCAGATATACACAGAAATACACACACACAACCCTCAACCATCACCCTGTCTCCTGCCCTAAATCAGATATACACAGAAGCACACACACAACCCTCATTGCCAGCCTGTCTCCTGCAATTCAATATATATATAGAAACACACAAACCCCCCACTACCTCCCTGTCAGCAGCCATTAAATAGATACATGCAGAAACACACACACAGTCCTCCACCACAACCATTTCTCCTGCCACTAAACAGATATACATAGAAAAACACACACACACACACAATCCTCGACCGCCACCCTGTCTGCTGACATTAAACAGATATACACACAAACACACACAAGTCCGTCCACCACCACCCTGTTCTGCTGCCATTTAGCAGATATATACAAAAGTACACACACACAACCCTTGACCACCATCATGTCTCCTGCCCTGAAACAGATATACACAGAAACACACACATATACAGAACCCTCCACCACCACCCCGTTTGCTGCCGTTAATCAGACATACACATAAACACACACAGACACAACCCTCCACCATCACACTCTCTCTGGCGATTAAACCGATATAAACAGAAACACAAACTAATCTCGACACCATCACCCTGTCTCTTGCCATTAAACAGACATGCACAGAAACACACACACACAACCCTCCATCACAACCCTGTCCCCTGCGATTCAACAGATATACGTATACATGCACAAACACACAACTGTTAACCACCACATTGTTTTATGCCATTAAACAGATACACACAGAAACACCCACACACAAGCACACACAAAACCCCGACCAACATCTTGTTGCCTGCCATTAAGCAGATATACACAGAAACGCACGCACAACCCTCAAGCACCACCACGTCTCCTGCAATTAAACATATATACACAGAAACACACACACACCAAACTCGACCACCACCCTGTCACCTGCCATTAAACAGATATACACAGAAACACACATACAACCTTCTACGAACACCCTGTCTACTGAATTTAAACAGGTATACACAGAAACATACACAATCCTCCACCACCCTGTCACCTGACACTAAGCACACAGACACAGAAACACAGACACTCTACCCTTCAACACCACTGTCTCCTGACATTGAATAGAGATACGCAGAAACACACACAACCCTCCATGACAATCCTGTCTCCTGCCATTGAGCAGGTATACAGAGAAACACTCAGACACAATCATGTCACCTTCCATTTAGCATATATACGCAGAAGCACACACACAACCCTCCACACCAACATGCCACCTGCCATTAAACAGTTATACACAGAAACACACACACAGCACACTCCACTCCCACCCTGTCTCTAGCCCTTAAATATATATACACATTGACACACAACCCAATATGACCATCCTGCCTCCTAACATTAAACAGGTAGACACTGAACCCAATGCACAACCCTCCACCACCACCCTCTCTCCTGTCTTTAAGCAGATATACACACAAACACACACACATCCCTCAACCACCACCCTGTTTCCTGCCATGAAAAAGATGTATGCAGAAACTCACAAACATACACACACACACACACACACAAGCACACACAAAACTCCATGAACACCCTGCCTCCTGCCATTGGACAGATATAAACAAAAAACACACACATCAAACTGTCTCGTGCCAGTCAGCACATATACATGGAAACACACACTCACTCACTCAAATCTCCTCGACCACCCTGTCTCCTGTCATCAAACAGTTATACATGGAAATGCACAAACACGCAACTTCCACGAAATTTACAGCTGAGGGACGGCAGTTACGATGCGATTAGGCAAGATTTAGGAAGTATACGATGGGAAAGGAACCTGCAGGGAATGGGCACATTAGAAATGTGGAGCTTATTCAAGGAAACGCTCCTGAGAGTCCTAGATAAATATGTTCCTGTCAGGCAGGGAAGAAGCTGTAGAGCGCAAGGAGCCGTGGTTTACGAAGGAAGTAGAATCTCTGGTCAAGAGGAAGAGGGAGGCTGACGGTCGGATGAGATGTGAATGTTCAGTTAGGGCACTTGAGGGTTACAAGGTAGCCAGGAAAGACCTAAGAGAGAGCTCAGAAGAGTCAGGAGGAGACATGAGAAGTTGTTGGCTGATAGGATCAGGGTAAACCATAAAGCTTTCTATAGGTATTTAAGGAATAAAAGAATGACAAGAGTAAAATTAGGGGCAATCAAGGATATTAATGGGAAGTTGTGTGAAGAGTCGGAGGAGATAGAGAAAGCACTAAATGAATATTTTTCGACAGTATTCACTCGAGAAATCGACAATGTTGTCGAGGAGAATACTGAGATACAGGCGACTAGACTGGGTGGGATTGAGGTTCACAATGAAGAGGTATTAGAAATCCTGCAGAGTGTGAAAATAGATAAGTCCACTGGGCTGGATGGGATTTAGCCTGGGATCCTCTGGGAAGCAAGGGAGGAGGTTGCCGAGCCTTTGGCATTGATCTTTAAGTCGTCATTGTCTACAGGAATAGTGCTAGAAGACTGGAGGATTGCAAATGTGGTTCCCCTGTTCAAGCAGGGGAGTAGAGACAACCCTGATAATTATACACCAGTGAGCCTTACTTCAGTTATTGGTAAAGTGTTGGAAAAGGTTATAACAGATAGGATTTACAATCATCTAGAAAATAATAACTTGATAATGGAGAGTCAGCACGGTTTTGTGAAGGTTATGTCGTGCCTCACAAACCGTATTGTGTTTTTTGAGAAAGTGACCAAACAGGTAGATGAGAGTAAACTGGATGATGTGGTGTATATGGATATCAGCAACGCATTTGATAAGGTTCTCCACAGTAGGCTATCGTTCAAAATGCGGAGGAATGGGATTGTAGGAAATAAAGCAGGTTGGATCAGTAATTGACTTGCTGAAAGAAGACAGAGGGTGGTGGTTGATGGGAAATGTTCATCTGGAGTTCGGTTACTAGTGGTGTGCCGCAAGGGTTGGTGTTGGGTCCACTGCTGTTCATCATTTTTATAAACGACCTGGATGAGGGAGTAGAAGGGTGGGTTAGTAAATTTGCAGACAACACTCAGGTCGGTGGAGTTGTGGATAGTGACGAAAGATGTTGTAGGTTACAGAGAGACATAGATAAGTTGCAGAGCTGGGCTGAGAGGTGGCAAATGGAGTTTAATGTGGACAAGTGAGAGGTGATGCACTTCGGTCGGAGGAACAGCAATTCAAAGTACTGGGCTTATGATAAGATTCTTGGTAGTGTAGATGAGCAGAGAGATCTCGGTGTCCAGGTACACAGATCCTTGAAAGTTGCCACCCAGGTTGACTGTGCTGTTAGGAAGGCATTAATATAGGGATCGAGTTCTGAAACCATGGGGTTATGCTACATCTGTACAAAACTCTGGTGCGGCCGCACTTGGAGTATTGTGTACAGTTCTGGTCACCGCAATATCAGAAGTATACGAAGTATGCTTTGGAAAGAGTGCAGAAGAGATTTACTAGGATCTTGCCTGGTATGGAGAGAAGGTCGTCTGAGGAAAGTCTGAGGGACTTGAGGCTGTTTTCGTTGGAGAGAAGTTTGAGACGTGACTCAATAGAGACATATAAGATAATCAGAGAATTAGATAGGGTGGACAGGGAGAGGTTTTTCCAAGTATGTTGACGGCGAGAACGAGGGGCATCGCTTTAAATTGAGAGGTGACAGATATAGGACAGATGTCAGAGGTAGTTTCTTTACTCAGAGAGTAGTAAGGGTATGGAATGCTTTGCCTGCAATGGTAGTAGATTCGCCAACTTTTTGAAATTTAAGTCGTCATTGGACAAGCATATGGACGTACATGGAATAGTGTCGGTTAGATAGGCTTCAGATTGGAATGACAGGTCGGCGCAACATTGAGGGCCGAAGGGCCTGTACTGCACCATAATGATCTATATTCTATGTTCTATGAACACCCTGCTTACTGACCTTAAACGGATATACGCAAAAACGCACATGCATATACAACCGTCCACCACCACCCTGTCTCCTGCCAGTAAGCACATAGATACAGGAATACAGACACGAAACTCTCCACTACCACCTGTCTCCTGCCTTTAAGCAGGTATATACACAAACACACAAACACACACACATACACATCTCTTGACCACCACCCCGTTTCCTGCCGTTCATCTTATATACACAGAAACACACACGCACAACCCTCCACGACCACTCTCTCTCCAGCCCATAAAACAGATATACACAGAAACACGCACACATCCCTCTCCCATCACCCTGTCTCCTGCCCTTAAACAGATATACACAGAAACACACATACATACAGAACGCTACACCGCCACACTGTTTCCTGCAATTAATCAGATATACAAAGTAACAGACACACACAACCCTCCACCACCACCAGTCTGTCTCCCGACATTAAGCAGATACTTACAGAAAAACATACACATCCCTGCACCACCACCCTAACACCAGCATTAAACAGACAGACACAGAAAAAAAACAAACAAACAGACAACCCTCCAACATACCTCTGTCTCCTGGTATTAAACAGATATACACAGAAACACACACACACCCCTCCACCACCACCACCCTGTCTCCTGCTATTTTACAGATATGCACAGAAACACACACACACAAACCTCCACCACCAACGTGTCTCCGACCAATAAGGACTTCGACATGGAAACACAGACACATATCTTCCACCACCACCCTGTCTCCTGCCATTATAAAGGTTATACGCAGAAACACCCACATGCACAAAACACCATGAACACCCCATCTCCTGCCATTGGACAGATATACACGATAACATACACAAACCAAATTGTCTCGTGCCATTAAGCACATATGCACAGAAACACACACGCACACTCATTTAAACCTCCTTGATCACCATGTCTCCTCTCATCAAACAGTTATACACGGAAATATACACACACAAACTTCTACGAACACCCTGCCTCCTGCCCTTAAACAGATATACACAAAAACGCACATGCAAACACAATCCTCCACCACCACCCTTTCTCCTGCAATTAAATAGATAAACGCAGAAACACACATGCAAGCACAACATTCCATGAACAACGTGCCTCCTGCCATTGAGCAGATATATGCAGGAACACACACACAACCCTTCATGACCACCTTGTCTCCTGCCACTGAACAGATATACACAGAAACACACACACCACCACCCTGTCTCCAACCCTTAAATAGACATACACAGAATCACAGGCACACCCCTCCGGGACAACCCTATCTCGTGCCATTAAACAGATATACACAGAAACACACACACACAACCCTCCACCACTGCCCTGTTATCCTTCCATTGAGCAGATATGCACATAAGTACACACACACAGCATTCGACCACCACCAGTCTGTCTCCTGTCATTAAGCAGATATATACAGAAAAACACACACAACCCTACACCACCCCCTATCACTGACCATTAATCAGACAGAAACAGACAACCCTCCATCAACACTCTGTTTCCAGGCATTAAACAGATATACACAGAATTGGCTGGCTGATAGAAGGCAGAGACTGGCTGTAGATAGAAAGTATTTTGCCTAGACGACAGTGTTGAGTGGGGTCTCCCAGGGTCCTGTACTTGGGCCTCTGCATTTTGTAGTTTTTTTAAATGACTTGGATGAGTAGGTTGAGGGGAGGGTTAGTAAATTTGCAGATGACATAAAGTTTGGAGGTGTCAGCGATAGTATAAATGGCTAATGTAGGCTGCAGCGCGACATAGACAGAATGCAGAGCTGGGCTGAAAAATGGCAGATTGAGTTCAACCTGGATAAATGCGAAATGATGCATGTTGGAAGGTGGAGCTCGAATGCTGAATATAGGATTAAAGACAGGATTTAAGGCAGTGTGGAGGAACAGAGGGATTTGGATGTGCAAGTACATAGATCCCTCAAAGTTGCAATACAAGTGGATAAGGTTGTTAAGAAAGCATATGGAGTTTTGGCTTTCATCAACGGGGGGATAGAGTTTAAGAGCCGTGAGGTTTTGCTGCAGCTCTACAAGTCCCTGGTGAAGCAATACTTGAAATATTGTGCCCAGTTGTGGTGGCCCTACTGTAGGAAAGATACAGAGGCTTGGGAGAGGCTGCAAAGAAGGTTTACCAGGATTCTGCTTGAACTGGGGGGCTTGGCTTATGAAAAAAATGTTGAATAGGCTCGGATATCTCTCTGGAGAGAAGGAGGAAGAGAGGAGACCTGATAGAGGTGTGCAAAATAATGAGAGGAATAGATAGAGTCAATAGCTAGAGTTTTTTCTGCAGGACAAGATTGACTGGTATGAAAACTCATAGTTTGAAGATATTAGGAGGAAGGTGTAAAGGAGATGTCAGAAGTAGTTTTTTTGTTTTAACACAGAGAGCTGTGAATGCATGGAATACGTTACCAGTGGTAGAGTGGTGGAAGCAGAGTTATTGGGGACATTTAAGCAACTTCTAGACTTGCACATGGATAGCAGTGAATTGAGGGGTGTGTAGGTTGTTATTATATTTTACATTAGGATTAAATCTCAGCAGAACATCGTGGATGAAAGGGCCTGTTTTGTGCTGTACATTCTATGTTCTATGTTCTCTGAAAAGTGTGGGTCGACCTCTGACCACCTAATGCCAACTGCAAAAGATGTTTAAAGACTTCATTTAGTTGCAAAGGTGTCAGCATTATAATTATGTTTTGGTCATTGTTGATTTTCTTTTCCTTGATGGGTTGAAGCTTACCCCACTTCCAACACTACTGCTAAAACTGTTGTAAATATTTTACTCAAGGAGATTATAACCTGCTCTGGTATTTGATATTGTCTACCTTCTGACAATGCCCAGCCCCCCACCCCCATTTTATTGGACATATTAATGAAGAATTATACTTTCATTTTGGGATCCACCACCAACTTCATTGTGCTTATTGCCCACAGGCTGCAGGGCTCGTGGAGCATGGTGACCAGAGTCTGAAAAGTAAACTTGCCAAATGGACTTCTGAGACTGTTCTTTACTGGGTTAGGGTAGTGCCACTGGTATTGTTCCACCTACAATAAACTCCTGCGGGGAAATCTCGCTTTGCCTTTTCGAGCACTCTCACTCTGTATGATCTAAATGATGAAGTGCATTGTATCTGATCCGCAGGACACACTGCAGAAATTATCCCATCCCAGCAGACTGAGCTGCCTCCATTGATAGAGCTGTCTCTATTGGTAGAGTATCATACAGTAACAGCAAATATCTTTTGATGTCATCCTCGAAGGTACTTGCTACAAAAACGCTGAAGACTGCGGGAAACTGCTGTGATCAGCGCTAGCATAGAGGCCCAGCGGAAGCCTGGTCGGCCCTTAACCAGAAATCAATCGATAAAAATATTCTTCTTTTTTGAAGAATCCCATTCAGACCATCATCTTAACACTTCCTGGGGAGAAAATTGATATGGAAGAGCGGACAGTCTCAACTGGTTCCAGCAATTACAACCTTGTCGGTGTGACAACAAAAGCAGAAACCTGGAATTGTTTATCTTGCTTCTGAAAAACAGGTGAGTAAATGTTGAAGATCACAGATATTTCTTCCTGGTGTTCATGAAATGATCTAGAGCAGAGTACAGTTCCCTGAGTATGGTCTGACTTCTGGGTTATGGACTGTGATATTCCGCTCACATGATCTGAACACATACAAAGTAATGACTCAGTGACAAGATCTGCTGAATCGGGTTCTGTGAAGAACAGAAGCCGATGGAATGAAAAGAGCCACAAGAATGGGAATGTAACAAATTATTTTCCAGACTCGAGGCGAGTGCATAGTGCTGTTTTCAGGGGTCAATATCTGTACAAGTAGACTGAAACCGCGTTGGGTGTTATTTTACTGCATCTTCTGTATAATGGTGCAAAAGCACGAAACCTTTGTACAGAGAGGATAACTTCAAAATCCTCAATGAGGCAAAACACACAAATGAGGTAAACAACAAAGTAACCACATAATTTGGTATTACGTTATGGAGTAAATGTCCCCGCTCAAATTTTGCTCAAAATCGCTCTCTGTCTAATTCCTAAGACTGATGTTCGAACAGTGAATGGTCTATGTCAATAAAAACCTGCTCTGGTCTCACAACTTCAGCATTTCATACGCCCCCTTATGAATGTTTGGCAATAGCAATTGATCCCTCACTGTGTAACTTCAGCACACGTAGAGAAGAAATAACTATAAGAACGACAGTCAAGTAGGTGACTAGGATTTGACCCGATTCTGTTGCAGCTGTAATTGAAATTGCTTCCACCTTTCCTGATTCGGTAATAAGATTGCACAGCTTAGTGGTGAGTTTTCATGCATTGAATTCGACCCAGCATCCTTTCTCAGGTTGAAATTTGCAGGGATATAAGGACATGAATAATGACACGGGCACCGTTTACTGAAATACAAAGACGTTAGGAATGACACGCCCATGATACCATGTTGTTCGAAATGAAGGAAATGAGGTTTACTGGGAGATAAAGCCACCAGAAAAGAAAAGAGGTGGTTTAATGAGATGATGGCATAGATAAAGAATAATGCGGGGGAAATCAGGAGAGACTTAGTTGTGTTCGAATCGAGGTTATCCAGCTGATGTGAAGATCTTAAGAGTAAATATGAGGGAAGTTTCCTCGTTTCAGTGAGTGGAAACTAGACGTTAGAACTTCAAACCCAGCAGGGCACGGGAAATAATTTTGGTCAGGCATTTTATATTCGGAGAGTTATTGCATTCAGAGATGAATTTTCAGAAATAAAAACATTTTAGGAGCTGATTCCAGAATATTCGAAAAGCGCGTGCAGGCACACAAGGAGTGAATTAAACAGCGACAGTGATTCTGGGCTGCCTGGATGGGGGTGCAAAAGGAAAACACTCTGGAAGTGGTTAACATTCATAGGAAAGAAATTGCATAACACCTGCAATTGAAAATGTTAAGTGTAAGAAGAGCTAATGGAGTTGGAAGGTGCAGCAGCTCATTCGACATGAAATATTATATAATTCAAATGCACTGATCTGTTTGGTTTAGCTCTGCATTGAATGGAAGTCGGTTAGCTCAGTTCGTTGACTAACTGGTTTGTGAGAAAAATGAGACCAACAGGTGGGATTAATTCTCTCACTGTCTATCCGCCATTTGATATGATCATGGCTGACCAAACATGTCAATGTCTTTGCCCAGCTCATCCACAACAACCTGTCATACAATGCGATAAAGACATTTAAGCAATCGAAAATTTCTGTTCATACAGGTAACATGATACATATTGCATCCGTCAATAATCTTCACCATTCGGACATCCAAGAACACGTTGCACAGTGGGTTTCTGCACGAAATTTGCAGGTTTTGCCGATGAGCATCTGATTCTGATCTGATCATTATTCAAACGATATGATTCTGTAAAAACTCACAACCAAGAAGGTAATGAATTTCCTCTGGTCAGTAGCAGGGATGAGAACTCCAGACGATAGGAATTGGCGATGAATCAGCACAACACTCAACGGTTCAGCTGAAAACTGAATTTAACTCCAATGCAAGTGCAGTTCAAACCCACAAACATTGAATTGCAAAGTTCCCAAATTTGTAGAAATCTAACACGGTTTCCATTGCGCCACAGAGCTGCACTCGCCACAATTTTACTGCACCCAAAGTTGCGGTTTTCATCGAGATCTCGACAATCACCAGGAGATGGGGAGTTTTTCAAGGAGATCTTTTATTGGCAAACAAAAACAGTGACATTCAGAAAACAGAATTTTGACTTGCACGAACCTCAGGGTCCATGGCATAGAGTCACAGAGTCATTGAGATGTGCAGCTGTAAAACACCACATCCTCTGGCAGCTCATTCCATTCACGTACCACCCTCTGTGTGAAAAGTTTACCCCTTAGGTCTCTTTCATATCTTAACCCTCTCACACTAAACCTATGCCCTCTAGTTCTGGTCTGCCCGAAATTCAGGGAAAATATTTTGTCTATTTATCCTTTCCATGCACCTCATAATTTTGTAAATCTCTATGATGTCACCCCTCAGCTTCCGAAGCTCCAGGGAAAACAGCCCCAGCCTGTTCAGCCTCTCCCTATAGCTCAAATCCTCCAACCCTGACAACATCCTTGTGAATCTTTTCTGAACCCTTACAAGTTTCACAGCATCTTTCCGTTCGGAAGGACACCAGAATTGCACGCAATATTGCAACAGTGGCCTAAGCAATGTCCTGTACAGCCGCAACATGCCCTCCCAACACCTGTACTCAACACTCTGACCTAAAAAGGAAAGCATACCAAATGCCTTCTTCACTATCTTATCTACCTCCGACTCCACTTTCAAGGAGCTATGAACCTTCACTCCAAAGTCTCTTTGTTCAGCAACACTCCCTAGGGACTTTCCAATAAGTGTATAAGTCCTGCTGAGATTTGCTTTCCCAAAATTCAGCACCTCACATGCATCTGAATTAAACTCCATCACTTTATACCTTTTTCTTTAATCATGTCTTGTTAGCTTATCAGAATGCCAACTGTGTTAGTCAGAATTACCTCACTCCAGCTATACAATAAACCAATGGTGCTAATTCCCATTATCGTTCTACTTCTGCCACTATTGTTTTTCCTAATTTATTCTACTGTAACTATTAAGTATTCTACTACCACCTGTGCTACAATGAACCTCCATCCCAGACTAACCTGTCATGATTAGATATTTAGCTACCCCATCTATCACAATGTTTTCCTGTCCCAAGCTGACTCTACGAACTACTAATTAGATATTTAATGCCATATCCTGCTACAAGTGTCTCAAGCAGGCTGACTCTATTATCAATTAATTATTTAAATTCATGTCCTAAGTATGTACTGTCACGACGTTTCCCAAACTGCCATGATAATATTTAGTAGGCAAGGCTGACTTTATTAATTGTTATTATCTCAGCCTGCCATAGTAACCGTTCAGCCTCAGTCTGACTCTGCTAATTGGTGTAGGAGCATTCCACTGTACTTATCCCATCCTGCCACAGTGGCCCCATCCTGTCACAGTGACCTTTTGACGAATGTAGCATTCCGGAGACCCCTTGTAACAGATTGCCAGTCGTTACCATGCCTTTATCCTTCCCATGCTTTCATGCTCTGTATTTTTTGTGCAGTGTTGCGATCTTTCATCAGACATCTTCACCCCACTTTCCCTAACTGGTCCTTATCCAAGAGTGCTCTCGCTTCTCAAGTATTCGGCTAAATACTCCTGAAATGTTTTGATGACTCATAGCTTTACCACACGTTCAAACAGTGATTTCCAATTATACAATACACTCAGAGTGAAAACTTTCTTCCTATATCTCATCTGAACATCCTGTCTCCCTTGCGTTTAACAGAAAACCCTGGATGTTAACTCTTCCCATAAGAAGTTCATTCCTATCACACGTACCGATCCCCTTAATGTGCACCTTAATCACTTCCTCACTTAGCCTTCTCCGCTCCCAGATAAAGAGCCTGAACTGAGCTTGTCTATCTTCGCCATGGCAATAGTGTCGTGCTGGAAAAGTACAGCAGGTCAGGCAGCATCCATGGAGCGGGAGAATCGACGTTTATGGCATAAATCTTTCATCAGGAATGAGGCTTGAGGGTGGGGACTGAGAGATAATTGGGAGGGAGTTGGGGTTGGGTGCAAGGTAGCTGGGAAAGTAAATGGTGGATGGAGGAGGGGAGAAGGTGATAAGTCAGAGGGGGAGAGATGAATAGGTCCGGAGGGTGGTGCTGAGTTGGATGTTTCAGACTGTGATAATGTAGGGGAGGGGAAATGAGGAAGCCGCTGAAATCCACATTTATCCCGTCTGTTGCAGGGTCCCAAGGCAGAATATGAGGCGTTCATCTTCCAGGCGTCAGGTGGTTAAGTTTTGGTGGTGGCTTGTGTCCGAACCGTCGACTGTCCTGCTCTGCAATTCACATGACAGGAGAGATGTGAAAACCAAAGACTAAAAAAAGGACAAAATCTTATAGATTCAGAGTTAATGGAATTAGACACAGTGCATACAGAAACCATGTGGCCAGTTGAGTCTGCACTGTGCCGTGGAAGAGATTCACACTCTCCACTCTATCTTTCTAAACCAGCATTTATGGTGCACCTACAAAGATAGAAATTACTCCAAAAGCTCAGCGAGTCAGGCAGCATCAGTGGAGAGAAATCAGAATTAACATTGAGAATTAAAATCAGGTCCTACGAAGGGTCTGTTGACCCGAAATGGTCATTCTGTTTTCCCCGACCTGCAATTCTGAATTTTGTCTCTTATTTACAGTATTTACAGTCCATTCAGATTTTGTTTGCCATTTCCCTGAATTGCACACATTTGCATTGTGGGAAGGAATCGGAGCAGCCAGAGAAAACTCACACGGGAGAGAGAGAGAGAGAGAGCAGGAGTGTGCAAATTCCACACAGTCAGTCACACAAGACTTGAATCGAAGGCAGTTTTCTGACGCTGTCTGGCGCAGTTCTACCCACTGAGACCTCCCAGTATGCAAGCGCCTGTCCTGGAAGCAAATTGAACCCGACCTCACGCAGTGACAGGCGATGGTACTACCCAGGAATTCTATGCAAATATAAGCCTATGTGTTAATACTGGAAATTAACATTCGCTTAACTATCGGAACACTTTTTCAAATTACTTGGCCTATAGCCTTGTATGACTTGGCATCACAAATTCACATCGGAAAACTTCTGAAAGTTCTGAGGATTTCTGCCTCTGCAACTTTTGCATGCAATGAGTTCCAGATTTCAACCCACGGCTGTTTCAAGACATTTGTCTGCACATTCACTCAAACCTTTCCTCCTCTATCCTTAGATCTATGCCACCCTGCCCCTCCCCCCGTGATCGATCTCACCATCAAAGAAAAACATTGATTTAAGTCTATGCCATCCATATTCCTGATTATTTTATGCATTTCAATCATGTTTCCTCTCAATCTCTTCGACTCTAAGAAAAACGCCTCCAGTCTGTCCAATTTCTCTTCACAACTGAAACTCTTCTATCCAGACAATATCCTGTTAAATCTCTCCTGCACCATTTCCAGTGCTGTCATATCCGTTCTATAATGCGAATTGCATAACTGCACACAATAGACAAGACAGAGCTAAATGAGCAAGTGGAATAAATGATGTAGAAGTCCACAGACAGAAGTATTTTCGAATAAATTTTCTTTTCCTCTGTGCTGCCCTGTGTCCTTTTCCATAGCCTGATGCTCGAATAATCTCTGGTCCATGTGGTAAAAGCTGTTACATGGGAATTGATCTCACAACCATAGTATCGAAATGGATTGATTGGCTTGAAGATGAGCACCTGGTTCTTCTATGATGGCATCGAGGCGAAAGAAATGCCAAAGCTGTGAGTGCGCCTAGTCAAAGGCGGGAATGAAGAGCATAATTGTTGTATTAGGATACAACACCAGCATTAACCCGCAATACAGATTGGATCAGCTGAAGCATGCTGGAGCCTTCAGCGAGAGATCGATTAATTGAAAGCATTCTCTGAAATTTTCCTTAACAATGCGCTGTTTTGTTACTTCGACAGTAAGAGCTGTTTTTGATCACATCATCTCCACATCAGCCGCTTGCTCCCAATAAACACTCCAGACCAGCGTACATCACTTTCATTCCGACACAGCCACATGTCATATTCTCATTCCCTCTGTGAAAATTAGAATTGACGATATCATTCTCTGAGATTTAGCAATGTGGCATGAAGTTGACAGAGTAGTGAACAAAGAAGAACAAAGAACAGAGAAAATTTACAGCCCAGGAACACACCCTTTGGATGTCGAAGCCTGAGCTGATCCAAATCCATTGTCTAAACCTATCACCCAATTCCAAAGCATCCCTCTGCACTCTTCCTACACATGCATCTGTCCAGGAATTAGACTTCCCAAAATGCATCAACTCACATTTGCCTGGATTCAACTCCATCTTCCTCTTCTCCGCTCAACTGCACTATCTATATTCTCCTTCATTCTTTGACAGTCCACTATGCTTTCTGCTACTCCAACAATCTTCGTGTCATCTGTAAATATAATGGCGATATTTGGGCGAGCAACCCTTGGAGACTGGAGCATTGCAGCTGCTGGTAATTAGATTCGATGAATAAAATCTGGAATATAAACCCGCTCAGAGGAAGAGTGACAAAAAGTTTTAATTTGCTGAAAACTTATTCATTCATGTCCCTTCAAAAGGGAAATCTGCCGTCCTTAAAGAGACCTGCCAACACATAACTCCAGACCCACAATAGTACGGTTCACCCATACATTCCCTCTGACTCAGTTCAAGGAGATTTAAGGATGAACAACAAATGCTGTTCAGACTATGATGGTCACACTCGTGGGGAGAATAAGGAAGGATAAAAAAGATACATGGATGACCGGGAAAATTGGGAATCGTCTCAGCGTGGTCTCAAATTCAGCTGATTATCCAAACTAAATAGACACAAGAATACCCACGCCTCCATGAAGTCAGATCCATGGGGACGGGGTCTGTAGGAAGGGATTTAATTCCCCGCTGAAATGTAAACTCACTTCCTCAGTCACAATGTGGGCAGGTCATTCACCACTCCCCTATGTGAGAAGGATCAGGAGACCAACCTGCAGAGTTGCAATCAGGTGTACAAATGATAGCAAAGGTCCGATTCTGCTGTTATTGCAGGTGTTCATCCCATCCAGCAATGAACAATGCTTGGATCCCTCTTTCCAGTGGAGTACCACTGTTTTCAGATGTAGATCAATAATTCAAACATAGTTGTAGGAGTCACGTTTAGAAGTTTACAGATGGTGCAACAATTGGTCGTCTTGGTGACTGTTATGAATAATATCAGGGATCGCAGGGATGTATCAATCCGGTGGAGAGGAAAAACGGCGAATTGAATTGAATCCAAACCAATAAGTGGTAATGAATTTGGAGAGTTGAAACAATAGCAGTGAGGATTCTGAGTGGTGTACAGGACCAAAGAGATTTTGGAGTAGATATTCACAGATCTCTGAAGATTGTTGGGCAGGGAGATCAGTTGTACGAGAGGCTCTTTGTTGACCACAGTCTGAGAATGATATTCGATCTTTAGCAAACGCCAGTTTTGGAAACAACTGAAGGAATGAGCACAAGTCTGGTCAATGCGATAATCAACATTTTTCAAAATTGTAAAATAAAATGTGGAGGGCTCGAGTATAACTCTTTGCCCATCAAGACCGCTTCACCACTCAATGAATTTACCAATGCTTCCTCTCCAAGTCATGCTAGTATGTGCCTTGGAGGGTAATTCATAAATGCTGACGTTTCAGTGCATCTTCAACCTTGTCGTTATAGTCGGTACAATCTTTGAGCTTTGAAGGTTCTGTCAACAAAGCCTGGATGACTTACTTCAGTGAATATTCTAGGTGGTGCACTCTGCTGCAATTGTGCCTCAGCAGTGAAGTGAATAAATATTCAGGCTTTGAACAATGTACAGTAAGTGACTGTATTGTCGTGGAGGGTTTCCAGGTCCTTCAGTGGTATTTCAGCGGCACCCACCTAGGCAAATGGAGAGAGTTCTGGTCAACAGCTAATTTGTGCGTTGTGGACGATGTAGGCTTCACGGAGACAAGGGTTGAGTTAATAATCAAACAAAGTCGACCGATGGACATATTTTTGTCGTCAACTTCTTTTATGCGCCATCAGGTTCCATTTCTCCTAAACACTAGCTGTCAGGACGATTACACGGAGGTATTCAGCTACAATGAAGCCATCAAATCACAATCGAATATGATTAGATTCTGATTTGTCAGAGTTATCATTGCTGTGTTTGGTCTGCGGCCGAAATTCCAACCCATTTCATCACCAAAATGTCTCCACCTGTCTTAAGAATATGTCAGGACGCTGCAGGGGACAGCAGAGATTTACGAGGAAGTTGCCAACTCTGTATAAAATAGACCTTCGTGGAATGATTCGTTAGACTGGGATTATTCTCCTCGAAACAAAGGAGGTGGAGGGGTGCTCTATAATCATATAACACGAATTATAAACGTTCAATATTCGTGGAATCTTGACAGGGTAGATACGGGCAGGTGGTTTGCCCCATGCTGTGAGGAGAGCACCAGAGGACATAATCTCAGAATTAGATATTGCCCATTTCATTCAGAAATGAGGAGTCATCTCTTTGCTCAGCGGCCAAACAATCTGTGCCATCAGTGTTGTTGGGTGTTTTCAAACTGTGCCAGATAGTTAAACAGAAAGATGTTGAAAATTTGACGAGGTTAGTGGGCAGAAAGGAGTTAAAGATTATCAGATCAAACATGAGTTCGTTGAATGGTGGGGCAGACTCCAGGGGCTGAATGGCAAACTCCCATTTGTTTAACATTTTGTCAAACGCCTTATTTTATTAATAAGTTCAGAATTGTGGGGGGATGGGATGAAGTGATAGAAAAGGTTTATTAAACAGATCAGACAGATCAGGAACAAGGCTCATAATCTCAGGAGGACGAAATGTACTGTGACCTGGGGATAACAAATGACACTGGGCACAGCACAGGTGGCTGCATACATAAGTTGTGAAAGCTGAAGAAAGTTGGTAGACCTTATACAATTGGCAAGTCAGTGATCACGCTGGATGATGGATCGCTGTATGATTCACACACAGCAGAAATTTGTGAAAGAATGAAAGGTTCGTTTCATTGCAGAAGTTTTCTGTGGTTCCAATTCCGAGTCACTGTTTGAATTACTGATCAGATCATTGTGTGAAGTGTTAGGTTAAGATACTCATGCACCACCCCTCCCCCTCCCCCCGCACTGGATAAACTTGTGCTCCCGATTTATTGTTATTTGTTTCTTATTCTTTCGATGCAACTTCATAGAGAGACGAGATGGAATGTGGGGCGGAAAGAAAAATGCGTTCTTTCTCATTACAACAAGTTAATCTACAATTGAATAGAATGACTGCTCTCACTCTTCATTTCGACTTTAATGAGATGCCGATTATTCGTGAATCTCCCGTGCAGTGAAGGGTAAGAACAAGATTCTCTATCCATTCTATACCAGATGTGTGAGGTGCCAATAGAAACTGCTGGAGCAGTTTGTGAAGTTCGCAACCAGAGTGTGACTCGAACTCGTGAATGCGGAGCACAGTGGTGTAATAACCCACCACCACAATCATTCAGTCTTCTCAGCACATTTTGTAGAGCGGTGACATGTCACCTCATCAGGTTATATGTGGTGAAAGTGAAGGATGAGAAATTTGCAGAGCGGAATCAAATCCACACCATTGTGATTCTCCTTGCACCAGAATTATAATAACAGCAAATGCCAACAAATCGCCATGCTCGTCAGAATGAATAGCTGTCAGTGATACATTCTGAGTCAGAACTGTGTCGGAATGAAACAGAGAACAAGACTTTTCCCTCATAATCACATCTACATTTGACTCATAATTTCTTCAGTCACTTTCTCTTTCACGTGAAGAAGCAGCCATGGAGAGGGAAATAAAGGCGATGTTGTGGCTCAATGGCCTTTCTCATATGGCTGAACCTGAATTGGATTAAATCGCAAGAAACACTGTTTGTTCGTTTCATTTTAACTTTGCTGCAACCTCACAATGTTCACTGTAATAATCACAAGTGAATTAGATTTATCTCATTGGAACGATTAATGTTGTATTCGAATTTGCTCAGACTTTATTTCAGCTTTAGGAAAATACTGCTTAGAAAATCAGAGGGTTAAAGTGCAAAAGAAAATCCACCAGTTTTGTTGCTCGTTGCTTTGGCAGATTTCACCGAGTATTAAATGGACCAAACATCATGGTATTTGTCCTCACATCCTTAACGCATGTGATTAAAGCAGTAAGTCGCTCTCCAAGCAACTGGTCACTTCCTATTCATTATGTAATATCTTCCCTTCACAATAAGAAAAATCCACTCAGTTCCATTCACAATGCTTCAGGTAGAATATTATGCCAAATCTCTCGAAATCCAGAGGTTTTGGAATCGAATCATATTCAGCTGCACACGTTCACGAAATTCTTTACATTTGAAGTCAACCCACTTAGACATTGTTTCCCCGCAACCTCCGACCGACTACACCACACCCCTACACCTTTACCTTGCCACACGCTGTCTCTCTCCTTGTGATTTTTTTCCTTGTATGTCACCAAATGTGCCTTTCCAAATATTTTGAAAAACAGATTCTCGGAGTAACAGCGATTCTACTCTCATCATTTCTTTGTCCTTCAAAGGTTTTATCAAAGGTTTTGAATGTCTGACGTCTAGACGTTTACTCAATTGAAATATGGAATTTTCCTCCTATTTACTCTGTCCAAACATCTCATAACATGAAGCCACCCCCCAATTAAGTCTTTCTTGGTTCAGGGATAACTGCTCTAAATTTTCGAAGACAACAAGTGAATAAAATCTCATCCTCAGTCCATCCCGTCTCAGCATCGTCTCTAATGGCTTTACACCCCAGTAAAAATTAGATTACCTACAGTGTGGAAACAGGCCCTTCGGCCCAACAAGTCCACACCGCCCCGCCGAAGCGTAACCCACCCATACATCTACATCTACCCCTTACCTAACACTACAGGCAATTTAGCATGGCCAATTCACCTGACCTGCACATCTTTGGACTGTGGGAGGAAACCGGAGCACCCCCACGCAGACACGGGGAGAACGTGCAAACTCCACACAGTCAGTGGCTTGAGGCGGGAATTGAACCCGGGTCTCCGGCGCTGTGAGGCAACAGTGCTAACCACTGTGCCACCGTGCTGCCCACCTTCATGACCCTCTCCGAGAGAATCACAGATTCCGACAGTGCAGAGAGAGCATTTCAGTCAATCAAGCCAGTGTCGACACACTGACAAATCTTTTTGAATTTTTTGAGGATGTAACTCGGAAGATGGACGAGGGAGATCCAGTGGATGTACTGCACCTGGACTTTCAGAAAGCTTTTGATAAAGTCCCACACAAGAGGTTAGTGAGTAAAATTAGGGCGCACGGGATTGGGGGCAAAGTACTAGATTGGATAGAGAATTGGTTGGCTAATAGGAAACAAAGGGTAGTGATTAACGGCTCCATTTCGAAATGGCAGGCAGTGACCAGTGGGGTACCGCAGGGATCCGTGCTGGGACCGCAGCTTTTTACAATATATGTAAATGATATAGAAGATGGTATCAGCAATAACATTAGCAAATTTGCTGATGACACAAAGCTAGGTGGTAGGGTGAAATGTGATGAGGATGTTAGGGGATTACAGGGTGACCTGGACAAGTTAGGTGAGTGGGCAGATGCATGGCAGATGCAGTTTAATGGGGATAAATGTCTGGTTATCCACTTTGGTGGCAAGAACAGGAAGGCAGATTACTACCTCAATGGTATCAAATTAGGTAAAGGGGCTGTTCAGAGAGATCTGGGTGTTCTTGTCCACCAGTCAATGAAGGCAAGCATGCAGGTACAGCAGGTCGTGAAGAAGGCTAATAGCATGCTGGCCTTCATAACAAGAGGGATTGAGTATAGAAGCAAAGAGGTGCTTCTGCAGCTGTACACGGCCCTGGTGAGACCACACCTGGAGTACTGTGTACAGTTCTGGTCTCCAAATTTGAGGAAAGACATTCTGGCTATTGAGGGAGTGCAGCGTAGGTTCACGAGGTCAATTCCTGGAATGGCAGGATTGCCTTACACGGAAAGACTGAAGCGACTGGGCTTGTATACCCTTGAGTTTAGAAGACTGAGAGGGGATCTGATTGAAACGTATAGGATTATGAAAGGACTGGACACTCTGGCAGGAGGGAACATATTTCTGTTGATGGGGGAGTGCCGAACCAGAGGACACAACTTAAAAATACGGGGTAGACCATTTAGGACAGAGATGAGGAGAAACTACTTCACCCAGAGAGTGGTGGCTGTGTGGAATGCTCTGCCCCAGAGGGCAGTGGAGGCCCAGTCTCTGGATTCTTTTAAGAAAGAATTGGATAGAGCTCTTAAAGATAGTGGAGTCAAGGGGTATGGAGATAAGGCTGGAACAGGATACTGATTAGGAATGATCAGCCATGATCATATTGAATGGCGGTGCAGGCTCGAAGGGCAGAATGGCCTACTCCTGCATCTATTGTCTATTGTCTATTGTCTATTATCTCACCCAGACCTAGCTCCCCTCCCCATTTCTTTATATTTCACCAGAAGAAGGGGCAACCCTCCCCATTATGATATAAAAAAAAGCTGTTGGGCTATAACCTGGCGTCCTGTGACTTCTGGCATTGTCCCCGCGTTATCCATGGCTAATTCACTTAATTTACTTAATTCAATCCCTGTTCACGAGAGGGCAATTTAACTTGGCCAATCAATATAACCCTCAGACCGAACAGCAATGCGAATTACTGAGCCAATGTTCCATCATAGTGAGCAAAACCTGTATCATTCTTAATGACTTTATATCCTGGTAACTCAGCCTCATCAAAGCAAATCAACCCAAATTCAATGTATCGAAACACTACTCTGTGCTTTACAATCTGATTCGTGCTGCGGGAAATGTTTCTGCACTCATATTTGAACGCTTTTACGCTGTTCCTTCCTCACCTTCCTGCTGCCAATAAACACTTCCATCCAGAACAAGTCTGTCAAATGCTTTTCATTCCAACACAGTAAAAAGGAGCAGTTTGCAGAGATCACGTGTTTGCACTTTCACTGACACTCTGCCTCCCTGAGAGCTGCATCCCTTTGCCCCACTGATTCAGGTAGCACTGTCCTTCCTGTGACATGCCCCATCGAGACTGGAAGGACAGGTATCAATACCCGCACTTGGGAATGGAGCGACAATTTAAAAATATTTACATTGTGCCCAGTGGAGAATTGAGCCCTGTGACAAGCAGGGATATTAACCATTATACTACCGAGGACAAGAGTGTCAAAGGAGGCCCTTCCACCAATTGTGGCCACACTTGTCAAAAACAATGCCGAATGAACTGAATCCTATTTCAGAATGCTTACCCCACAGCCTTATATGTCTTGGCATCAAAGGTTCACATCTGAATATTTGTTCAGGCTATAAGGGTTTCTGCCGCTCTGAACAATGCAGACAGTGTATTCCAAATTCCAACCCCCCACTGGCTGATAAAGCTTTTTCGCACATCTTCTCAAACGTTTCTGTCTTTCTCCTTAAATCTCTGGCCCCTGCTGATCGATCCCTCCATCAATAGGAAACTCGTTCAGTCAACCCTGTCCATACCCTAACTCAATCATGTCTTGTCTACATCTCCTTTGCACTGTGACAAACACTCCACTCTGTCCTGTTTTTCTTCCAAACTGAAACTCTTCAGCCCAAACAATATCCCGGTAAATATCTCCTGTAATGCTCTCAGTGTGATCACATCCCTGCTATAATGTGACTTGCAAGACTGCACACAACGCTCTTGCTTGAGGATAATGAGCATTTGTTTTTTTAAATTTCTGGATTAGTATGAGGGCGATTCTGGCTAGGCAGAGTTTATTACCCATTCCAAATTGCCCAGAGGGCAGTTGAGACTCAACCATATTGCTATGAGTCTGAAGTCACATGCAGTCCAGACCAAGTAAGGATAGCAAATTCCATCCCGAAATAACATCAATGAAACAGATTCTTTTTATCAACCATTGTAATTGGATATATAGTAGTCATTAGATTCTTCAATGCAGATATTTATTGAATCCAAATTTGATGAGCATGGCATTGTGGGATTCAAGCCCGAGTTCCCAGACTATTACCTCGGTCTCTGGATTATCAGTCCGATGAAATTACCACAAGACCAACACAGAAAGCCACAAAGCTGATCTTGAACAATAAAATGTCTTTTCACCAAAACTGCCCTGGGTATTTTCCATGAGCCTGACGCTACAATTGTCTCTGGCCATTGTCAGTAAAAGCTGCTACATGGGGATTGATTTCACAACCGCGGTATCCAAATGGATCGACTTGTTTGAAGGTTCCGATGGTGGGATTGGGGCACGTTCACCCAACAACAGTAACCGCAGCAGCAGCACAGACAGAACAGTATGAATGTGAAAGAGAGTGATAGATTGTGCATTGCCTCAGAGAAATGGGGGGAGGGACGGAAAGGAGGTTTAATGATCGTGGGAAGGACCGGAATCTCTGACAACGGGCGTGTTTGAATCCTGATATATGAAACGCAGAGATGTAAGAGAGCGGAATTTGAAGGTAAAACAATTAATTTCTTAGCATGTGTCACAAAAAGGACAACGGAGAGAACAATTAGTGCCGTGATTTGGTTTCAAATCGAGGTTGCTGTGGTCACAATGCAAAATACTGACAACCACGATCACAGCAACCATTGAACTGGATGCTTGCAAGCAGCAATAAGTATACTAGCAGAGGAAATGTTCGGAAGAAGCAAATGTACAATATCAGAACTCAGCGAACAGTGACAGATATGTGGGAACTGAGAATGAGCTGAATCTTTCAGTTCAATGTCCTCAGAGACTGTGGAGATCCCTTGAATGACAATGAGATCGATCGATTTCGACAAAACATCAAAGACTCGGGGGACAGTACAGGATATTGTTGAAATGTATGCTTCAATAGCATTTTAGCTTAACATCAGCACAGCCGCCCAGATCCAACCAGAAATGTGGATGGGAATGTGCGCGCGGAGTTACTCTCTGGTTCCAGTGATGCAATAGGTGAGCGTCCTGTCCTTCTGTGATGGTATAGGGGCGCAAGAAATTCCTCGGTTGAGTGTGCTCCTGCTCAAGGGAATGGTTGTCCCCGTTTATACTATCATAGCGATTTCCGGAGCATCTTTCGAAGACAGCTGAGTGGCACAAGTGGAGCGTGTTGAGCCCTTAACTTTGCAATGATTTTGCTGCAAAGATGATTTTGCTGTTTGGATCTGTGTTTCCGACACTGGCGGTGGCAGCTACATTTGCTCGCATCAGCTCAGTTTCTTCCACACAGTCAAGACTTCAACCTGGAGAAGGTGCTTCTGGCGGTGA
Organism: Chiloscyllium punctatum; assembly: GCF_047496795.1. Classification (NCBI taxonomy): domain Eukaryota; kingdom Metazoa; phylum Chordata; class Chondrichthyes; order Orectolobiformes; family Hemiscylliidae; genus Chiloscyllium; species Chiloscyllium punctatum. The sequence continues at coordinate 99,738,346 of NC_092752.1, forward strand.
TATTTTAAACTAGTCATCCTTGGGGGTTGGGACACCGGAAATTTTGATGTTTACGTTCGACAAATAAAACATGAAATACAAGCCTGACCTCAGGAACAGAGATCATTACTTTAATTTCCTGCAATCCCATTCATTCATGTCCCTGATGCAGGGGATTCAACTATCTTCACCCAGTCCTGCCTACGAGAGACTCCAGGACCAGAAAAAAACATGAGCTGATCCTTAATTCAAGAATCTCCACCGTGTGGGGAAGCAGTCTAATCGGCCCTTCCAGTCCACACCGTACATCCGAAGCGCATCCCACCAGACCCCACGGTATTCCCTGTCCTATAAGCCTGCATTTCCCATTGTTGATCCCTGTAACTGGCACATCTTTGGTCAGAGGGAGAAATAAAAACGCAAACACAAAGAGAATGTGAAGATTGCCCACAGACAGACACGCGAGGCTGGGATCACATCCGGGTTTGTGGTGTAGCCAGACAGCAACGAACGAGGGGTAAAGAATAAATGTTGTCATCACCAGTGATACTCACACCCCGTGGGTGAATGAGGAAGAATGAAAACACATTCACAACATGGAAAACAGGATTTGTATCTGTGTGGACACAATTTAAAAGGATCGTTCACCCTGTGTAGAAAAAAAAGGACACTGATACCAGAGAGAAAGCAGGGCAATGTGGGAACTGCTGGAAGGGAGTTAATTAACCATAGAAATGGAATCTCATTTAATCAGTAACACTGGGGAGAGACCCTTTAACAGTTCCGTGTGTGGGAAGGGATGACTGAGCAAACCAACCTCCGGAGACTCCAGCAGGATTACATATCCAATCAGGTGTTCGGTTATGATGTCAATGCGGCTGTTAATCCCAACCAGCTGCCTGCTCCATAGCGTCAGTCAGAGTCATACAACATGAAAACAGGCCTGTCAGTGCAACCGATCCATGCTGAACATACTGCCAAACTAACCCATTCCCGTCTGCCTCCTCCTGTACCCGCTGAGTGGTGATAATTCCCTTGTAGTTTTATTACTGTGTTGTTTATCCAAAGCCCAGATAATATTTTGGGGACAAAGCGTTCAGGTCCCGGCATGGCAGATTGTGGAGTTTGAATTCAATAAGCACCTGGAATTGAAGAGTCTCGTGATGACCTGAAAAAGATGTGTGTAAAAACCCATCTGATTCACTAATGCCAGTTCGGGAAGCAACCTGCCATATTCATCTGCTCTGTCCCACAGGAGACTCCAGATGGATAATACCGTGGTTGACTCTTAAATGCGCTCTGGGAAATAACTGACGTACTAGGCATGAATACATTTATTTTTAAAATCCCACTTTCCCATTCATGTTTGGAATCAATTGTCCATTAAATGCTGCAAACATTCCCTCATCAATCACTTCCTCAGCAAGTTAATTACACATGTAAAACACCGTCCCTCAAAAAATGCCGCACGTCTTTTTTTTAAAAAAATCTCTCTTTTCATCTTAAACATATGCCCTCTCGTCTTGACTTTCCCCTCCTGCGAAAAGGCCGCCATCGTTAACTCTAAACTTGTCTCTCAATAATTCATAAACTTCTGTCAGGTCGATGTTCAATCCCCTAAGCTAGAGTGAATTCACTCTCAACTAGGAGAAAGTGAGAACTGCAGATGAGAGATCAGAGTCGAGAATGTTGTGCTGGGAAAGCACAGCAGATCAGGCAGCATTTGAGGAGCAGGAGAATCGACGTTTCGGGGAAGAGCCTGGTGAAGGACAATTGCACGAAAAACAAATATATTCCTGCTCCTGGGATGCTGCCTTACCTGATATGGTTTTCCAGCACCCCGATCTCGAATCTGAAAATAGTCTCAGCCTATCCAGCCTTTCATTATTACTCAAACCTTCCACGGGCAACAAGCGTGTATACCTTTTGTGAACCTACACCAGCTGAATAATATCATTCCTACTAATGGGCGGCCAGAACTGGACATAATATTCCAGAAGACGTCTCATCAATGTCCTGCAAAACTTCAACATAACGTTCCAACTACTATACACAAAGGACTGAACAACGAAGGGAAGTATGTTAAATGCCTTTGAACCATCTTGTCTGTTGGTAATGCAAATTACAAGGAATTATGTACCTGCACACCTAGCTTCCATGCTCTCCAACATACGCAAAGCCATATTCTTTTTGTTGTACCAAATGCAATATCTTCCATTTATCCAGATTGAACTCCATGTTACATTTTTCAGTACAACGACTCATTGGATTAAGATCCTTTTGAAACTTAGATAATCTTCCTCACTGTCTACAATTCTGGCGTCGCCTGCAAACCTACGAAGCATGCCTGCTGTGTGTTCCACTGTTTTCTCGTATAGATCAATGATTCCTATTTACTTGTAGTGGCCGTGATTGAGCAGTGTGCAGATCATACAACAGTTAGTCATGCAATTTACCATGAGGAAGAAAGCCGCAGACTGCAGGGAGATGTCAAACAATTGGAAATAAAACTGGTGAAAGCAATTCATTCCAGGGAACTGGGTGATAATGAAGCAAAATTAAACTTCAAACCAGCTGCCTACGCTCCAGTTATGTCACTCAGCTGTCTTCGCAAGATGCAATGTAGATTGCTGTTATCATAAACTGGAACAAATTTTCCATTCTGCCCCGCCTTTGACCAGAAGCACTCCCAACCTCGGAATTGCTTACGCCTCTAAACCGTCATAGAAACACCGTGCTTTCTCCGGTTGCGTCACTTGAGCCATCGAGTATCTCTGCAACCTCATTCCCATCTTGATATCAAGTTGGTTATTTGCGACTGCGCCACTCAGTTCCTCTGATTCTGGGGCTGGGAAATGGGACTATGTGGCAGCACTGGTTACTGCCTTGTGTGGGGAAACTCGAGAAGTAACCGATGTTAAACTGCATTGCTATTGAAGTTTACATTTCAACAAAAATTTGGTAAAAACAATGACTGCAGATGCTGGAAAACAGATTCTGGATTAGTGGTGCTGGAAGAGCACAGCAGTTCAGGCAGCATCCGAGGAGCAGTAGAATCGACGTTTCGGGCAAAAGCTTTTCATCAAGAATTCAGGCAGAGAGCCTGAAGGGTGGAGAGATAAGTGAGAGGAGGGTAGGGGTGGGGAGAAAGTAGCATAGAGTACAATAGTTAAGTGGGGGAGGGGATGAAGGTGATTGGTCTGGGGGGAGGGTGGAATGGATAGGTGCAATAGAAGATAGGCAGGGAGGACAAGTCCGGACCAGTCATGGGGACAGTGCTGAGCTGGAAGTATAGAACTAGGGTGAGGTGGGGGAAGGGGAAATGAGGAAAATGTTGAAGTCCACATTGATGCCCTGGGGTTGAAGTGTACCGAGGCGGAAGATGAGCCGTTCTTCCTCCAGGTGTCTGGTGGTGAGGGAGCGGCGGTGAAGGAGGCCCAGGACCTCCATGTCCTCGGCAGAGTGGGAGGGGGAGTTGAAATGTTGGGCCACGGGGCTGTGTGGTTGATTGGTGCGGGTGTCCCGGAGATGTTTCCTAAAGCGGTCTGTTTGGAGAAGCCCAGTCTCCCCAATATACCAGAGACTGCACTGGGAGTAACGGATAAAATAAATGTTATTGGTGGATGTGCAGGTAACAGAAGCTGCACTGTCCCCGGAATCTTTGATGTTTTGTAGAAATCTATTGATCTCAGCCTTCAACACATTAATGATGGAATCACCACAGCCACTGGGGGAACTGATGTTAAACCGCCAGCCCATTCTGAGTTCCCACATATCTGCAACTGTTCGCTAAGCACTGATATTGTGCATTTGGTACGCTGCCTAACATTTCTTATGACACTGTACTTATTGAAGGCATTTAGTGTGTTCGTCTGTGGGTTGCCGTGATCGTATAGTGGTTAGTACTCTGCGTTGTGGCCGCAGCAACCTTGGCTCGAATCCGAGTCACAGCAATAGCTCATTTATGTCTCCAAGTCTTCTGTGAAGCCCACATGAATCAGTTGTTTTAAAGTTTTGATTTTCTCCAAGGTGATTTTTTTTCCTTCAAGCTCTGCTCGCTCACATCTCTGTGTTTCATATGTCAGAATTCAAATCCACCTGTTCTCAGAGATTTCTTCCCTACTACGATCACTAACCGAACTTTCCATCCCATACCCCCCTTTAATTAATTTGGAGATGCTGGTGTTGGACTATGGAGTACAAAGTTAAAAATGACCCAACACCAGGTTATTGTCTGGCAGGTTTAATGGGAGCACTAGCTTTCGGAGAGCTGCTCTTTCCTCATGTGTTTGCGGAGTCATTTCCTATTTCACTAAGGTATTGCAGAATCTAACACTGACTCTCAGATTGATACCGATCAGTCTGTGTGGCTGCAGTCACTGTTGCTGGGTGAACGTGCCCAAACCCCACCATCGGGATCTGCAGACCATTTGATCCAAATAGTTACCACTGTTGTGAGATCAATGCTCATGTCGCAGCTTTTACTGATATGGACCAGATATTTTTGGGGAGGTCAAGGTCAGAAAAATGGCACAGAACAGTATCGGGGAAAAGTGACTTCATTGGATAAGACCAGTTTCACTGCTTTTCTGCAATGGCCAAGCGCTATTACCACTGAACACTGAACTGTTAATTCAGACACCAGGGACCTGGGTTTGACTCCGACCATGCTCGGTGGTAGAATTGGGATTCAATAAATATCTGGAATTACGAATCTTATAACTCCTATATATCCATGTTCAATTGTTGAAAAAAAAACAAAACCATCTGACGTCATTTAAGGAATGAAACTGCCATTCTTACCTGCTCGGGCCTCCATGTGACTCCAGAGTCACTACAATATGGTTGAGTCTCAACTGCCCGCTGTGCAATTAGGGATACCAATCAATACTGCTGAGCCAGCGACGCCCTCATACTGTAACAGAATAGAAAAAAAAGTTCATTCGGCCCTAGCTAGATTACTGTGTGCAGTTCTGCAATTCAGAGTCCTGCATGGATGTGATCGCACTGGGAACGTTGCAGTAGAGATTCACTGGGATATTGTCTGGGCTGAAGAGTTTCAGTTGTGAGGAGAGATTGGACAGACTGGGGTTGTTTGTCGCCGAGCAGAGGAGATTGGAGAGGACATGACTGAGATGTACTAAATACTGAGGGATATGGATAGGATAGACTGAAAGAAGTGTCTATTGATGGAGAGATCGAACACTGGGGCCAAGAGATTTCGTGAAAAGGCAGAAAGGTTTGAGTAGATTTGCGGAAAGGGTCAGAGAGGCGGAAATCATTCTAACCTTAAAAAATATTGAGATGTTAATTTGCGATGCCAAAACATGTAAGATTATGGGCTAAACGATGGAAAACGTGATTCAGGTCGTTCAGCAGTTGTGTTTGACCAGTGAGGCCACAACAGGCTGAAGGGCCTCCTTCGATGTTGTTGTCCTCCACAGTATCCTGGTTCGTGTCCCCGCCCGACACAGGGCTCATTTCTCCCTTGGGGCATCGTCAAGTTTTAAACCTGTCGCTCTGTTCCCCAGTGGAGGTTATTCATGGCTGGCCTTCCATTCTCGATGGGACATGTCACAGGAAGGACAGTGCTGTCTGAATCAGCTGGGGAAGGGCTGCAGCTCCTGGGGAGATGGAGTGTCAGTGAAAGTGCAAACACGTAACTTCAGCAAACTGCACATTGTGTTTGTGTTGCAATGAAAACCATTATGTAGAGTTGTTCCTGACTGATATGTTTATTTAAAGCAGGAATCTGAGGAAGAAAACAGAGTAAACCTACTCAGATCTGAGTGCAGAGACATTTCCAGCAGAACGACTGAGGTTGTACAGCGTAGAACCGCGTTTGGATGCATTGAATTCGGGTTGGTGGGCGAAACTTGCTTTCACTAGGCGGTGTTCCCAGTATGTAAAGCCGTTACACATGATACAGATAGTGGTCAATGTGATGGTACATTTGCTCAGTGGTTCACACTGCTCTTAAGTCTATAGGTTAGGTGGATCGGCCATGTTATATTGCGCTGATGTGTCCAGGGAGTGAACTCAGTAAGTTAAGTGAATTAGCCATGGGTAACGCGGTGATAAGGTCAGCAGTCACACGATGCCAGGTTTTATTCCAGCAGGTTTATTTGAAATCACAAGCCAGAGGGCTGCGGGGATAGAGACGGGAGCTAGGTCTGGTTGAGATGCTGTTCAGAGTCTCCCTATAGACTCGATTGGCTGAACTGTACTTTCTGCATTGTCGGGGGAATCTGTGATTCTATCAGAGAGGACACTGCCAGCATTTACTGGGCTGCTAAGACATTGGAGACGATGCTGACGGTATTTAGTGGGGATGGAATTTTATTTATTTGTGTTTTGGAAAATTTGAAACTAAACCAAGGAAAACCGAATGGAAGTTTTCCAGAGTATATGAGGTTTGGAGAGAGTAAATATGTGACAAATTCACTCTTTCAAGTTCATACATTTCTGAAAGTCAAGATTTCAAAACCATCGATGTAGGACAAAGACATAATGGGAGCAGACTTTCTGTCACTCAGACAATCCGTTTCCAATATATTTGGAAAGGCACATTTAGCGACACAGAAGCAGTGAGTTTCACCAGGTGAGAGATAGCCTGTGGCCAGGTAAAAGTGTAAAGGAGGGTGTAGGGGCTAGAAGGTGCGAGGAAACAATATCTAATTTGGACGACTTCAGGTGCAAAGGAATATCGGAAACGTCTGCAGCTGAGTAAGATTCAGCAAAAAAAACTCATAGTTTTGAAAGATTTCTATTAATATTCCAAATGAAGCATTATAAATGGAACTGAGCAGATTTTGTCTATTGTCTAGGACAGCTATTCCATAATGAATAGGAAGTGACCCGTCTCTTGGAGATCGATTTCCTGCTTTAATCCCATGCCTGAAAGATGGGAGGACGATCGCCATGATGTTGGGTTCATTTGATACCCATTGAAATCTGCCAAAGTGACTGAGCATCAAAACTGCCATCTTGTTTTGTAGTTCAACCTTCTGTTTTTCTCATCAGTATTTTCTTTAAGCTGAAATAAATTCGGAGCAAAATTGAATGCAACATTTAACGTGGAGAATCTTGCTCTTGCCCTTCATTGCACCGGAGATTTGTGATAAATCGATACCTCATCAAAGTCGAAATAAGGCAATTTGATTCTGTTGTAAGTTACATTGGGATAATGAAAAGGAGTGCAAACGTTTCTTTTCTCCTTTCATTCCATCTTGACGTTCTATGAATTTACATCGAATGAAAGGGGTACAAATAAGGAGAGATCAGGTGCAATAGTTTATCCAGTGGGATTGTGAATTTTAATGTAACACTCCACACAAAGTTCTGATCAGTATTCTTAACAGTCAATTGAATTGGAACCGCAGAAAACTTTTCCAATGAAACGAATTTTTCATTATTTCACAACCTTTTGCTGTGTGAATCATACCGCGATTAATCATCCAGCGTGATCACCAAGTTGGCAACAATATTAGACCCACCAATTTTCTTTAGCAATCACAACATCTGCACATACCCATCCTCGGCGTGCCCAGTGCCATTTGTTGTATCCAGGTCACAGCACATTTCCTGGTCATGAAATTATGAGCTTAGTTCCTGATCTGTCTGATCAGTTTGAGAAACCTTTTCTATTACTTCATTCCATCCCCTCAGAATTCTAAAGGTATCAATCAAATAGGGCGTTCGACCAAATGATGTAGGAATGGAAGTCGGCCATTCAGCGCATCGAGTCTGCTCCACCATTCAACGAACTCATGGCTGATCTGATAATCCTCAACTCCATTCTCCAGCATTGCCACGACAAAGCTTCATCATCTTTCTGGTTAAATATCTGTCTGGCACAGTTTGAAAATACACAATAACTCAGCCTCAACAATTTCGGCAAGGAGTTCCACCGATTCACTGTATCCTGAGCAAAGAAATTACTCCTCATTTCTGAATTAAATAGGCAATATCTAATTCTGAGTTCATGTCCTCTGGTGCTCTCGTCATACCAGAGGGTGAACCACCTGCCCGTATCTACCCTGTCAAGATAACATGAATCTTGAACGTTTATAAATGTTACTATGTGATAATAGAGCTCTCCCCCCTCTCCTTTGTTTCAAGGAGAATAATCCCAGCCTAACTAATCATTCCACGAAGCTCCATTTCCTCCAGTGTTGACAAAATGTTCATTAATCTCTGCTGTCCCCTTCAGCATCCTTATATGTTATTAAGCAGGTGGAGACATTTATGCGAAGAAACGGTTGAAATTTCAAGCACAGACGGCAATTGGATCTTGAAATCAGACAGTGACTGGAATCAGATTGGTCCACACAAGGACGAAATAGAGTAATGATCACTCTGAGAAATGAGAATTTAATCATATCTCAATGACATTCAATAACTTTACTGTAAACAAATTACCCCGTATAATCGTCCACAGAGCTATTATTTCGGGGGAAAAAACTTATAGAAACTGGCTACATAAACACTTTGACAACAATAACATGTTCTTGAGACATTTTTTGATTATAAACTCAACTCATTGTTCTGTTAATCCTACATCGTTTGCAAGGCACAAATGAGACGTGGAATATAACTCTCTCCATTTGCCTAGATGGGTGTAACTTCAATAACACTTAAGGAACTGGACACCGTCCACGACAATGCAGTCACTTGAGTGTACCCTCTTCAACACCTGCAATATTCATTCCCTTCACCGCTAAGGCACAATTGCAACAAAGTTCACCAACTATAAGATGCACTGAAGTAAGTCATTCGGGCATTTTTGACAACCTTCAAAGCTCAACAGCTGCACTGACTATAAGGACAAGGTTGGAAGATGCAACAAAACGCCACCGTTTTCAAGTTCCCCTCCAAGGCCCATAGCACCCTGACTTGGAAAGGAATCAGTGAGAAACTCATTAGTGAAACGGCCTTGATGGGCAAAGTTGCATACTTCAGCCTTCCATCTATAATCTTACAATTTTAAGAAAAATGTTGATTGAGGCCGTGACCAGACTTGTGCTCAGTCCTTTAGCTGTTCCCTGACCTGTTGGTTGCTAAAGTTCTGCTATCAGCCACAGCCTGTGGTCAGCAATAGAAAATATCTCAAAATCCACTCAATCAACTGACTCCCCTCAAGATTGGAGTGGTGTTGGAGAAGCACAGCAGGTCCGGCAGCATTTGAGGAGCAGGAAAAATGGACGTTTCAGTCAAAAACCTTCATCAGGAATGAGACTGGGAGCACATGGGATGGAGAGATAAATGGGAAGGGGGTGGGGCTGGGGACAAGGTAGCTGAGAGTGCTGTAAGTGGATGCGGGTGGGGGGTGAACATGAAATGTCAGAGAAGTAGGTGGAGTGGATAGGTGGGAATGAAGATGCACAGGTGGGACAAGTCAGGCTGACGGAGTTGAGCTGGAAGGTGGGAACTGGGGTAAGGTAGGGGGAGGGGAAATGAGGCAACGGGTGAAGTCCAAATTGATACCATGGTGTTGAAGTGTCCCGAGGCAGATGATGAGGCTTTCTTCCTCCAGGCATTGGGTCGTGAGGCAGTGGCGATACAGGAGGCCCAGGACCTTCATGTTCTCGGCAGAGTGGGAGGAGGAGTTGAAATGTTTAGCCATGGGGCACTGGGGTTGATTTTTGCGGGTATCTTGGAGATATTGTCTGAAGTGTTGTGTGAGAACACATCTCCTCTCTCCAACTTAAAGGAGACCGCATCGGGAGGACCGTATACAAGAAATGGCATGTGTGGAAGTGCAGTACAAACTTTGATGGATATGGAAGCCTCCATTAGACCCTTGGACAGAGGTGAGGAGGTAGATGTGGGTGCAGGTTTTGCAATTCCTGCAGTGACAGGGAAATTTATATTTCCCTCCCCACCCCTATCCACTTTTCACAAAGACTCTTTCCTCCACGACTACCTAGTCAAGTCCACGCCCTCCAAAAACCCACCCTCCCGTCACAGCACCTTCCCCTGCCACCACAGGAATTGCAAAATCTGCACCCACATCTTCCCTCTCACATCCTTCCAAGTCTCCAGTGAGCCTTCCACATCCATCAAATAGCCGTGTGCACTTCCACACATGTCATTTATTGTATCTGTTGCTCGCCATGCGGTTTCCTCTACATTGGGGCCAACAGACACATTCTCGGAGAGCACTTCAGAGAACATTTCCAGGGAACCCGCAAAATTCAACTCCAATGCCCCATGACCAAAAACATCAATTACCACGTCCCCCGACTCTCCCAAGAACATGCAGTTCCTGGGTCTCCTCCACCGCCATTCCCTCACAACCATACGCCAGATATTCCACTTCGGGACCCTCAACCCCAGGGCATCAACTGGTCTTCACCAGTTTTCTCATCTCCCCACGGCCACCTTATCCGAGTTCCAAATTTCTAACTTGGCACCATCCTACTGACCTGTCCCACTTGTCTATCTTCCTTTCCACCTATCCGATCCACCCTCTTCTCCGACCTATCTCCTTTAAACCCATCTCTATCCACCTCTTGCACTCTCAGCTAAATTCTTCCCAGACCCAGTCCTCCCGCTTATCGCTCCACCCTCGAGGCTCCCAGCTTTATTCCTGATGAAGGGCGTTTGCCCGAAACGTTATTTTTTTCTGAAACTCGGATGCTGCCTGACCTGCTGTGCTTCTTCAGCACCACTCTAATCTTGATTCTGATTTCCAGCACCTGCAGTACGCACTTCCGTCCATCTGATTCCCCTGTCCATTGATCTTGAATAGGCCGTTGCTAAAGTTCCAGCATCGTTTCCCTGCTTTTATATTCTCACCTGCGGTCAAGAACATCGAGACCACTTGATCACTTGTCCAATCACCTTGAAGCATTCGTGAATGTCTACTCTAATTTCTCTTTTATTACTTTAAACCACTCAGTATTCACACTTTTCTCATTGTGAGTCCTCAAATTCATTATCACCCACTTCACTGGATTGAATTCCTTTCAGCACATTTTCTTGCCAATTGTTTCCAATCTCCCTGCAGTCTATGGCTTTCTTCCTCATGGTTAAAGACATAACTAATTGTTACCTGATTTGCAAACAGCTAAATGATGGGCACGACAAATAAGTAAAAATCGTTGACCTGTATGAGAAAACAATATAACTCATAGAAGCCATGGTTCATAAGCTTGCAAAGGACAGCAGAATTGGAGACTGTAAAGAAGGTGATCTAAGGTTCCAGAAGGATCTTAATCCATTGCGTCTTTGGGCTGAAAAATGTGACATGAAGTTCAATCTGGATAAATGGAAGGTATTGCATTTTGCTACATCAAATATTAGTAGTGCTTATACAATTAATGACCGGCATTGCATCGCGTTGTGGAACACGGAGGCCAGGAATGCAAGTACATAATTCATTTCAATTTGCTTCATATATAGACAGAATAGTTAAAATAATGTCATCTTGCCTTCGTTGCTCTGTCCTTTGAGCGTCGGAGTTGGTACGTTATGTTGAAGTTGAATAGGACATTGGGTGATGCGTCTTCTGGAAAACTGTGACCAGTTCTTGCCGCCCAGTAATGGCAAGGAAATTATTCAGCTGGAGTAGGTTTAGAACAGGTATACCAGCGTATGGCTAGTGGGGAAGGTTTGTGTTATAACGAAAGGCTGGATAAGCTGAGACTACTTTCACTCGAGCACTGGAGTTTGAAAGGCGACCTGATAGAAATTTATAAATTATTGAGAGTTCGGCTCGAGTTAACTGTAACTGTCTTTTCTCCAAGGAGGGGCACTTCAAGACGAGACGGCAAATGTTTAAAGTGAAAAGAGGGATTTAAAATAAGACATGAGAGGCTTTTTGTGAACAGAGGATGGTTTATGTGTGCAATTCACTTCCTGAGGCAGTGATGAATGAAAGTACATTTACAATATTTACAGGATATTTGGATCGATAAATGAATTGGAAAGTATCAGTGGGATTAACAAAAGCTATTCATTCATGCCTCGTACATAATTTATTGCCCAGAGGGAAGTTCAGAATCAACCACAATATTATGGATCTGGAATCACATACCAGCCAGACCAGATAGGTAAGGCAGTTTCATTCCCTATCAGGCATTAGTGAATCAGATCTACTGATTCAATATCATTATTAGACCCTAGGTATTTATTTAAATAAAATTCCAGCATCTGCCATGCCAGGGTTTGAACCCGTGTCCACAGAATTATATCTGAATATTCATATTAACAATGCAGTAATAATATCACAAGGGCATTATTAACCCTCAGCAGTTACAAGAGCCATCAGATGCGACTCGTTTAGTTTGGCATTATGTTCAGTATGAGCTTGTAGGAGTGAAAGGCCTGTTTTCATGCTGTGTGAGTCTATGACTTTGACGCTATGAAACTGGCAGCTCGTTGGGATTAACAGCAGCGTTGACAGTTTAATTGATCTCCTTCTGGGATATGTAATCTTGCTGGTAAATCTGGAGGTTCTTCTGCTCATTGAGCCCTTCCCATACACGGGACTGTTGAATATTCTGTCCCCAGTTTGACTGAGTAGATGAGTTTCCACTTCAGCAGGTAATTGAATCCCGCATTGCCCTGGTTTCTCTGTGATATCGGTGTCTTTGTATCTACCCAGGATGAACGATTGGTTGAAATCATGTCAACGCAGACGTAAGTCCCGTTGTCCATGTTGTGAATGTGTTTTTATTCTTCCTGATACACCCACAGGGTGTGGATGTCGCTGGTCAGGTTTGCATTTGTTGTTCATCCTGATTCGCTGCTGCCTCGCTGCTCGAGAGACATGGATTCGATCCCAGTCTCGTGTGACTGTGTGCAGTTTGCACATTCTCTCTTTGCTTGTGTGAGTTTCCTCCCACAGTCTGTAGGTGTGAAGGTTACTGGGATCAATCATGGGAAATGAAGCGGAATAGAACAGGTATGGAGTGTGGGTCTGATAGGATGTACTTCAGAGGGATAGTGTCGACTGCAAGGGCTGAATGGCCTGCTTTCCCACACGGTTTGCTTTCTCGGATTAAGGGTCATCTATTTTGTTCAGGTCCTGGAGACACAAGTAGGCAGGATTGGGTAAAGATGGTAGCATCCCCTGTATAAGTGACATGCATGAATGGGATTGCAGGAAATTAAAGGCAAGTTCTCTGTTCCTGAGGTCAGGCTTCCATTCCAGGTTTTAATCGTCGAACTTTAACATTACCAGTTCCGTGTGTGAGTCCCCAAGGATGCCTAGTTTATTATATCACCACAACACCACCTTCTCCAGGTTGCAGTATTTATTGGGAACAAGAAGCTGATTCTGAGCTGATGCGAACAAAAGCAGACGCCAATGTCAAAACCAATGATCCAAATACGAAAATGAAATTTCAAAACTTGCCACCCCAAAGTTAAACTCCACACACTTTAGATGCGCCAATCGGCTGTCTCAGCAACATGTACTGTTTATGGTCATAATATTATAAATGGGGGCAAGTATTCCCTTCTGCCCCGCTTTTGACCAGGAGCTGTCCCAACCTCGGAAATACATGCGCCTCTCTCCTGTCATTCCATCCCAGTTTCCAATTGGATCGTCGTGCATGCTTCACACAGTTTCTCTGATTCCGGGTCTGGAACTGGAATGATGTGTGATTACATGCAGCAATTGGTCCTGCCTTGTGTGGGCAAAGTGATGAAGTAGCCGATATTCAAATATAATGCTATTGAAGCATACGTTTCAACAATATTCTGCACTCTACCAAGAGTTGGAGAGTTTCGTTAATCCCATTCTCCTGTACTCTCATTCATGGAATCTCCACAGTCTGGGGACGCTAAAGTTAAAGATTCGGTTCATTCTGCGTTCCCACATGCCTGTCGCTAAGTCCTGATATTGTACATTCTTCCTGACATTTCCTCTGCTACCATACTGGTTGCAGTTTATAAGTGGGGTCTGTGGAATGCTGTAACCGTTTAGTAGTTCGCATTCTGCATTGTGATTGCAGCGACCTCAGCTCGAATCCACAGCATGGCGGTCAGTTCTCTCAAAGTTTTACTTTTGGTGTAACACAGTCAGAAATTAATCGTTTTTACAAGACAATATTCTCCGAGGTGATGATCTGTTTTCCATCGAATTTTGCTCTCTGATATTTCTGCGTTTCCTGTATCAGGATTTAAACCCAAAAGTTCTCGAAGATGCCTCTCCCTCGCACTCTCGCAAACTCTCTTTTCCATCCCTCATCCCATTTCACTGAGGCATTGCACAATCTAACATACACTTTCACGTTGATACCATCCAGTCTGTGCCGTTGCTCTCACTGTTGCCCCAATCTCTTCATTGGCACCTTCAAATCATTCGATCCGTTTGGATACCTTGGCTGTGAGATCAATTCTCTTTTAGCAGCTTTTACTGACATGGACAAGAGATTATTGGGGTGTGAGGCTCAATAAAAGAGCATAAGGAATAATTGGGGAAAAGAGACTCTATTGGAAAAGATCCCCCATGAGGGCTTTCTGCGATAGCCTAGTGGTATTATCGCTGGATTGTTAACACAGCAAAGCCAGGTAATATTCTGGGCAGAAGGGTTGGATTCTCACCACACCACGATGATGATAGTATGTGAATGCAATAAATGCCTAGAATTAAGAATACGTTGTCTGAAAAACTCATGTGTTTCACAGACGTCCTTGAGGGAAGGAAACTACCGTCCTTATCTGGTCTGGCGTCCACGTGACTCCAAACAGGAAGGCAATAAGTGCTGCAGAGCCACCCCCGATGCTGTTACAGAATTGAAGTATGTTCATTCGGCTCAGTGCTAGAATTGTCCAGGGATGAGATCGCACTGGGAACGTTGCAGGAGAGATTCACTCGGATAGTGTCGTAACTGAAATTGTACATTGAAGAATACCTTGATTGTTTGCTAAGTCTCCGATCTGTTAGAATGACCATGTGAGCTTCACTTCTTTCATATGTAAAGTGCAAAACTTTTTTATTTTAAAGTTTCATTCTCAGGTGAAGTTTAACAACTGGTTCTGCCCCCATGTGCTGCTGTCTGTTCCATAATGTTTAGAATGATTCTAATTTATAAAAATGAGTTACCAGAGACTTACATGGATTCATGCAGTTTTTGAGCAAAGTACAATGTAAGTCTGCAAGTACAAATTCATCCCACAGACGGATGTGTGTGTGTGTGTGTGTGTGTGTGTGTGTGTGTGTGTGTGTGTGTGTGTGTGTGTGTGTGCACACGCGCGTGCGCACTCGTGTGTAGGAGGGTCTCTGTTTGTAGATAGGGCAATGGGATCACCTGTACTGTGAAATGAACCCAATGACCATGGGTACCGAATTTAGCTATCAGTCTCTGTGGGGGCACTTTTAGCTGCTGCCTGTTCCGAACACCGCCTTGGAGGATTGTCACCCAAAGATCCGAGGTCGAATATCCTGGATCACTGAAGTGCTCTCCAACTGGGAAGGGGTACACCTGTCTGTTGATTGCTGTGCAGCGCCCGTTCCATTGTTGTCGCCTCTGCTCAGCTTCACCAATGTACCATGTCTTAAGGCATCCTTGCCTGCAGCATGTTGTTTTTCTAGATGAGCGTCAGTCTAAACATTATGGCATGGACGCAGCACACAGGGACGAGCACCTTCAACATATTATCTGTGCTGACACTAACTGGTAAAGTCCACCTGAGAATGTAACTGTCAAAAGAAAGTTTTTCGATTTACATAAGAAGAAATGAACCTTACATAGTCATTCTAACAGATGGAAGACTTAACAAGCAATCAAGGTATTTTTCCAATGTATAATTTTAGTGACATTACACTGTAACCTTTCGCTATAAATTCTGTACCTTACCGCTGTGTACTCCACAGCCACCTGATGAAGGAGCAGCTCTCCAAAAGCCATTGCTTCTATTAAACCTGTTGGACTATGACCTGGTGTTGTGCGATTTTTAAATTTGTATAAGAATGCGGATCTCACAATTAAAATAGAGACGAAGAAGCATTTTTTCTCTCAGATAGTTCTGTATCAGTGGACTTTCTTGTAGCAGAAGGCTGTTGAGGAAGTGTCATTACGTGTAATGAGGCTGAGATCGGCAGATCTTCAAACAGCAAAGACATCAAGCATTATGGCGAAAGGCAAGAAAGTGCAGTTCAAGGTTATCAGATCAGATATGAAACCATTCAATAGTGGAACAGACTTGGTGGTCTGAATGGTGACTATGTGTTCCTAAAACTGTTGGCCTTAATATGAAGCTGCAAAACCGATCTGAGTAAAATGTGCCAAATTTAAAATAGCGTGGTCCCCCGGAGCACTGAGCCGAGGTGCAATGTACAAAGAACAACACACAAAGGGCAGACAATATTGGGTCATTGATCCGTAGTGATCAGTATACCAAGGTAAACAGGAAACCCGATATTCATTATCTACATTGAACCTGGCTCCACGAGGCATGTAGTTAACTCTCACAAACCACTATTCCCCTTCCGTTTTCCTGACGCCCCCTCCGTTATTGTTTTAAACTGATTGAATGTCAGGCAATTGCCGATGACATTGCTGATGTGGATCTGTAGCATATAGAACATAGAACATGACAGCGCAGTACAGGCCCTTCGGCCCTCGATGTTGCAGAGCCCTGTCATACTAATCTGAAGCCCATCCCATCTACACTATTCCATATACGTCCATATGCCTCTCCAATGACGACTTTAATGCACTTAATCTTGGCGAATCTACCACCGTTACAGGCAAAGCATTCCATGCCCTAACTACTCTCTGAGTAAAGAAACTACCTCTGACATCTGTCTTATACCTTTCTCCCCTCACTTTAAAGTTGTGACCCTCGTGTTTGCCATCCCCATACTTGGAAAAAGACTCTCCCTGTCCACCCTATCTAAACCTCTGATTATCTTGTATGTCTCTATTAAGTCACCTCTCAGTCTTCTCTCCAACGAGGACAGCCTCAAGGCCCTCAGTCTTCCCTCATAATACATTCCTTCCAGACCAGGCAACATGCTAAAAAATCCCCTCTGCACTCTTTCCAAAGCGTCAACATCGTTCTTATAATGCAGGACCAGAACTGTTGACAGTACTTCAAATGTGGCCGTACCAGATCTTTGTACAGCTGTAGCATAACCGTCTGATTCCAGAACTCAATCCCTCTATTAATAAAGGCCAAAACACTGTTTTCCTTCTTAACAAACCTGTCAATCTGGGTGGCAACTTTCAGGGGTCTGTGTACATGGATACCGAGATCTCTCTGCTCATCTGCACTCCCAAGAATCTTACCATTAGCCCAGTAATTTGCATTCTGATTACTCCGTCCAAAGTGTATCACCTCACACTTGTCCACATTAAACTCAATTTGCCACCTCTCAGCCCAGCTCTGCATCCTATCTATGTCTCTCTGCAACCTACTACATCCTTCGTCACGATCCACAACTCCACCGACCATAGTGTTGCCCGCAAATTTACTAACCCACCCTTCTAAGCCCTCCTCCAGGTTATTTATAAAAATAACGAATAGCCCTGGACCCAACATCGACCCTTGTGGAATGCCGCTAGTAACTGGACACCAAGATGAACATGTTGCATCAACTGCAACACTCTGTTTTCTTTGAGCGAGCCAATTACTGATTCAAACTGCTCTGTCTCCCACAATCCCGTTCCTCCACATTTTGTATAATAGCCTACTGTGGGAACCTTATCGAACACCTTGCTGAAATCCATGTACACAACATCAACCTGCTTACTCTCAACTACCTGTTTGGTCACTTTGTCAAAAAACTCATAAGATTCGTTCAGCACGATCTACTCTTTACAAAACCATGCTGACTGTCCCTGACCAGATTATTCTTTTCTAGATGATTATAAATCCTATCTCTTATAATCTTTTCCAACGCTTTACCAACAACTGAAGTGAGACTCACTGGTCTGTAATTACCAGGGTTGTCTCTAGTACCCTTCTTGAACAAGGGAACCACATTTACAATCCTCCAGTCCTCAGGCACTATTCCTGTAGATAATGATGGTTTCTATATCAATGGCACAGGCTCGGCAATCTCTTCATTTGCTTCCCAGAGGATTCTAGGATAGATCCCATCTGGCCCAGAGGACTTGTCTATTTTCACACTCTACATTATTTCTAATACCTCTTCCTTGTGAACCTCAATCTCTTCGAGTCGAGATGCAAGTATCTCTGTATCTTCCTCGCCAACATTTTCATTTTAGATAGTGAACACTGTCGAAAAATATTTATTTAGTGTTTCCCATGTCTCCTCTGACTCCACACCCAACTTCCCACTATTATTCTTGATTGGCCCTAATTTAACTCTCGTCATTCTTTTATTCCTGACATACCTATGGAAAGCCTGAGGGTTAACCCTGATCCTATCCGCCAACAACTTCTCATGTCTCCTCCTGGCTCTCATGTCTCCTCCTGGCTCTTCTGAGCTCTCTTATTAGTTCATGCAGTGAAACGATTCTGTCTGCTGCACATCATTCTGCTTCGAAATATCAGGCAGTATTTCATATTGATTACTGTAAACATTAACCTTTAACAAGCCATGACAGTGAAATCACTGAATCCTCATCACTATACTACCAGGGAAGATTTCTGTTAAAATCACCCTGGACACCAAGAAATACGTCATTCTATTCTCCCATCCTTCTGTGTGTGATCTCCTCGGCCCTATTCCGGTCTTGTTGGTTGGTTTACAATACTGAGGCTATCCAATCATCTTTGCATTTCAGTTTCTAAAGGATGAGACCTTCTCTCTGAGCTGGCAATGTGCTTGCTCAGTGGTGATAACACTGTCCTTGTAAACTAGAAAATTGCTTGAAATAGGCCATTCCTGTTTTTCATTCCAAGAACTTGAGGCAAACCGTTTGGCAGGACAGGAAATAGCGGGCGTGAGCAGTGATCAAGTTTGGCAGCAAGAACGAGGTGAGTTAGTATAAACTACAGAGTAATGGAACACTGGGATGGGAGGGGCTGAATGCTTCCTTTCTTTGCTGTAACCAGACATTGGTGTTGAACTCTGAAATGGGACAACATCAGACAAGTCGGTGAAATCTTACTTTCTGCTTGTTTTCTCCCGAGGCCTGTGTCACACTTGGGGAAATGTGTCTGCATGCTTCAGTCTATGGGTAAAAATTGGGTTCAGTTCCCATCTCAAACTTTAATCCCACTTATTGTGTTTTACGAGATTAAAACGTTTCAGAGAAATTAGCATTCAGGTGAAACGTCAGATCTTACAAGGTTACAGACCAAGTGCTGGGAAACAAGATGAAGGGACCCGGTTCTGTGCTGTAAACACTCCATAATTCAATCATTTTTGAGGGGAAACATATCTGCAGTGACATAATTTCAAAAACTGTGTTGTGAAGAAACGGTGCAACGGCTTCTGCCCTCATCCCTGGTGATCTAGTGGTTAGTATTCAGCGCTTTAACTGAGTGGCCTGGGTTTCATTACCATTCAGGAAATCAGGACTTCTTGTTCCTGATGCAGAGAGCGCAGCTCTACCAGGAACCTGTTTCATGCCTTAGATCAGTCAATACACCAGCTAATCAAAGAAGTGAAAAGTGCCTTCCCTCTCTCTGCACAGTCAGACAGTTAATCCTTCATTCTCCTCTGATTCCACTTTCCAAAGAATTTCAAAATATTGTCAAAACTGATTCTCAGATATTTCTTTTCTGTGCTTTTCATCCATCGGAGCTGCAGCGATTAAGTGTGTTGGTTTCTGAAAACGAAAAGTCCCTATGAGCAATGTATTGGGCTATTCCAAGGTTGCCTTCTCTGACAACGATGGGACATGACTGATGTTGTCTATGATATGGAAGAGCCAGTGTTTGAGTTGAGTAGACAAAGTTAAAAATTACACAATATCAGGGCAGAGTCCAGCAGGTTTATTTGGAAGCACTAGCTTTAGGAGAGCCGCTCCTTCATCAGGTGGGTGTTTTTCTGCAGAAACTTGGTGTGTGTGTCAATATACGCGATCTTTTGGAAGATCATCTGGACTTTAACCGACCGTTCGTGGTGTCGACGGTACCCATGACGTGGAGGTGTTGGTGTTGGACTGGGGTGGATACATTTAATAATCACACAAAGCCATTTTAGATTCCAACAGTTGACAAACACCTGATGAAGAAACAGTGCATGGAACACTGGTGCTTCCAAATAACTCTGTTCGATACAATCTGGTGCTGTGTGATTTTTGCTCTGATAACTCTTGGTAATGTTTAAATGATCAAAGACAGTGAAAGAACTTTCGTTCGTGGAGATGAAAATTTCATATATTATCCACCTCAGCATAACAAAAGTGATTAGGTTGGATTTGTGATGTATCTCCACAATGCGCTTGCGCAATGCAAAAGTCGAACTTACAACCGCCTGATCCGTAGCCAGCTATACAAATGGTTGCACCAATGGCCAGATGCACAGCTGAAATTTTACACGCGGCGGAGCTGTGGTGTTAACAAGGACATGAGCAATAACAGTAACAGTCACAAGGTGAACAAAGAACCAAGATAATCACCATCATTGATTCACTTCAATTTGTCCTCAAAACAACGAGCATTCACAATGTGATCAGCCAATCAATGAGGTCACTGCTGATCTTGGAAGTTGCAACTGACTTTGCTGCGTTTTCACCATAATTTGAGGTAAACTCCAGCCTAATCATAACATCGCATATTCCCATTAATTTTCATCTTTAGATAACGGTAATGACCTGTCCGAATTTGCAGGAAATGAGTGAAAACGTCCTTCCGATGACGTAATCTAGTGCAGAGTCGGCCAGAAAAGAAAAGACAAAGACATGAAGCATCACTCCCATTTCTCTCTGTACCAATGCGTTTTCCTGAGTTGAATATTTTCAGGACTTGTCTTTACTATCTAAAGAATTAATTATTTTCCCGGGAAAGATTCTTCATATATCAATTAACATCTAAGATGTTGAAAAATATTTTTCTTTCGATTAAAATAGTTGAATATCCTTTCCCCCAGCCTAATGTCCCAATCCTCCCCCCTCTTCCATGTAAATACAAGCTTCTACAGGTGATGCTGGAGCTCCCAACCTGACGTTCCAATGCTCCTTGCTGCTCCATGTCAATAGAAGCTGCTCTACTTGAAGTTGGAGCTCCCAGTCTGATGTCCCAATGCTCCCTGCTCCATGTCAGTAGAAGAAGTTGCAGTTCAGGTTAGATCTACCACTCTGATGTCCCAATGCTCCCAGCTGTTACATGCCACTAAAAGCTGGTCCTTGTGAAGTTGGAGCTCCCAGTCTGATGTCCCAATGTTCCCTCCTCCATGTCAAGAGAAGCAGTCCAGTTGAGGCTGGATCAATCACTCTGATGTCCCAATGCTCCCTGCTGCTACATGTCATTAAAAGCTGCTCCAGGTGAGAGCGGAACTCCCAGACGGATCTCGCAAAGCTCCTTGCTCCATGTCACCTGAAGCTGCTCCAAATGAGGTTAGATCTTGCATTCGGATGTTCCAATGCTCCCTGATGCTCCACGTCAACAGAAGCTGCTCCAGTTGTGTTTGGAACTCCCAGCCTGATGCCTCAATGCTCCCTGCTGCTCCAAGTCAATGGAAGCTGCTCCAGGTGTGGTTGGAACTCCCAGACTGATGTCACAATGCTCTCTGGTCCACGTCAAAAGACGCTGCTCCAAATGAAGTGGGAGCTCCCATTCCTAGCAGCTCACATACTTCTATACTGTCATAGAAATACTGCCCACTGAACATCCCCACCACTGGAGCCATTGGTGGAATATCCACATCATGAGAACCTAATATTATTTTTAGTCACCACCGAATCATTATTTCCAAAAGTCATTCTTTCTTAAACCTTATTTCGCTTGTGCATACTGCAGTCAATCCGAAGGAAGATAATGGTGATAATTGATGTATGCTTAATAAAAGTTACATCCTATTTTTCATGTTGAGTAACTGCGAGTTAGCAAGGACAATGTTTGTATTCACATCACACTTTTATTCCAGGTGAGAGAATGTGGTTTGCATTATTTAAAATGAACTTGTTCACTGCGTAAAATGATCAAATAGATGTCAATTTCAAAACAACATTGGTAACGTTGTCATCCATCTTGAAATGTGGTGTCTTCTTCTTTCAACCAGACGGGTATTATAACGAAAAGTCTAATAATGAGATGCGTATAAAGACACTTTAAATCGCAAGGTTTGTGAAGGTTTGTAACTCAGGTTGAGGTTTAAGGTGTAGGGTTGCTCGCTGAGCTGTAGGTTTGATATCCAGATGTTTCATTACCTGGCGAGGTAACACCATCAGTGGCGACCTCCATGTGAAGCGAAGCTGTTGTCTCTTGCTTTCAATTTATATCTTTCTCCTGGATGGGTTTCCTGCGCTTTGTGGTGATGTCATTTCCTGTTCGTTTTCTGCGGGGTTGATAGATGGCATGTAGATCTATGTGTTTGTTTATGGCGTTCTGGTTGGAGTGCCCGTCCTTTGGGAATTCTCTGGCATGTCTTTGCTTAGACTGTCCCAGGATCAAGGTGTTGCCCAAGTCGAAACGGACTACCAAAAATCCATAAACCAGAAGCCCCCCTCAGACCCATAGTCTCATTACCCGGAACACCAACTTACAGACGGGCCAAAGAACTACACGCAAGACTGAAATGCCTCATAGAAGAGTCACAGCACTCCATCTACTCCACCCAGGAATTCCTAAAAATCATCAAAAACACCAAAATAGAGGAAGAAGAAGCAATGATCTCATTCGACATAACAGCACTGTTCACCTTCATGAACATCGACCTGGCAAAGGAAACACTTACCACACTTTTAGAAGAGACCATCACAGACGCACCAACAACCATCAATCACATTACCAACGAAAACATCATGAAGCAAGTGAACCTGTGCCTCACCATCCACTTCACTTTCAACAACATATCTACAAACAAACCAATGGCACACCCATGAGATCTCCGCTATCAGGATTCATAGCAGAAGCGGTAATGCAAATACGAGAACAAACAGCCCTACCAACAATCAAACCAAAAATCTTGGTCCGCTACATAGATGACACCTTTGTCATCACAAAACAAAAAAATATAGTAAAGGCATTTAACATCATCAACAACACCCTCACAGGCATAAAGTTCACGAATGAGGAAGAAACCGACAACAAACTCGTATTCCTGAACGTCACAGTAGAAAGAAAGGACAACGGAGAACTACAAACCTGCGTATACAGAAAACCGACAAACACTGACCAAATACTTAACTACACCAGCAACCATTCCAACACACACAAACGAAGCTGCATCAGAACACTCTTCCATTGAGCCACCACACACTGCAACACAGACGAACTTCGGAAAACAGAGGAGAACCACCTATACAACGTATTCGAGAAGAATAGATGCTCAAAAAATACAGTTCGCAGATTCCTCAAGAACAAACCACGACAAGCAGACTAAACACATCCAGAAACCCTAACCACCTTACCATACATCAAAGAAGTTTCAGAAATGACAGCCAGACTACTCAGACCCCTCGGAATCCTAGTAGTACACAAACCCACCAACACTCTCAAACTAAAACTAACAAACTTAGAAGACACAGTTCAACCCATGGACAAAACCAACGTCATCTTAAAAGTTCCATGCAAGGACTGCCACCAACACTACGTAAGACCAACAGGAATAAAGTTAGCCACCAGGATATATGAACACCAGCTAGCTACAAAAAGACACGACCTTCTCTCCTTCGTAGCCCTACCTACGGGTTAAAAATACCACTATTTCGACTGGGACAACACATCTAACCTGGAACAGGCTAAGCAAAGACATGCCAGAGAATTCCTAGAGGCCTGGCACTTCAACCACAATGCCATAAACAAACACTTAGATCTAGATGCCATCTATCAACCCCTCAGAAAACGAACAGGAAATGAAATCACCACAAACCCCAGGAACCCCATCGAAGAGAAAGATATAAATAGAAAGCAGGAGACAACAGCTTCGCTTCAATTGGAGGTCGCCACTGATGATAATGTTACGTAGCCAAGTAATGAAACGTCTGGATATCAAAGTTACAGCTCAGCGAGTAAACCTACACCTACATTTTAAACCATTTTTCATTTTTATGTTGCATGAATCTGCAGTTATTGATCCACAGTTTAGTTTCACTCTCAATAGGTAACATGCTGATTTCTCCAGTTGTTCATAGTTCAATGTGATGCATCCAGTGTGTGCATAACGAGAGGGAGCTTGCTTCCCACATCTTGTGTTTATCTGTGCCTTATGTCCAGCATTCATCAATGGCGAGAGCAAGGGGAGAGGGCGAGACCAATGTGTAAGTCTCTCCGTGCCCATGCATGGCACCCACAGCGGCAATTCTCCACTGTGCATTTACAGCCAGTTCTCAGTGCCCCTAAACCCACGCCCTGCCCCTTTGAAATATCTCCATTATTTTGTGCTGTTTCGCTGTGCTCTTCTCACCAGGATGAATTACTTCTACTCAACGTCCTCCAGATTTCATCTGGCAAAATATTCATTAAGAATCCCTTTGCATAAACATGCACTTCGCAGCTCTCGTTATTTGATTTTCCTGGATATCTTTCATACGAAAAAACGTTCACAGCAGCTTGACTTGAAAAAGAAAATCGCATTTCTTTTCATTATCCCAAAGGAAACTACATTTCAACATAGTTTCGTCGAAAGGCACAAACAATTCCTTGAGATTTTGTAAGAGCGTCAATGCATATAAACTGACCATTGAAATTCCACTTTCAATGAAACAGCTGCGATCATCTGAAAACCGCACCATGAAAAGCTGTGGATTTGAACCCACGCGTGCAGCGCACAATGGATTAGCAGTCCATCGCCTTAACCGCTCGGCCACCTCGTCACAGCCGCGAGGAAGGCTATGACCTTATGAATAATTGAATTGTGTAAATTATGCAGAGCAGCAGATATTTCTCCCTGGTGTTGGTGAAATGAGAAATAACACAGTACGGTTCCAAGACTATGGTCTGACCCCTGGGTTGTGGGGCAAGTGCATTCCCACTGTCACACTGTGCACACAGGGATCTGAACAAAAATGAGGAAATGACTATGTAACGAGGTCTGTTGAATTCTGTGAAGATTTGAAGTCAACGGAATGAAGAACCCGAGACAGCAGGAGGTGTTCTTTCAATTAAGAGTTCGATAGAGCTCTGAAGGATAGTGGAATCAAGGGTTATGGGGATAAGGCAGGAACAGGATACAGATTGAGGATGTTCAGCCATGATCATAATGAATGGTGGTGCTGGCTCGAAGGGCAGAATGGTCTACTCCTGAACCTGCTGTCTATTGTCTATTAAATTGCCTTTGAGGAATTGTTTTCCAGACTGGAGGAGAGTGCATAGTGCTAAATGTCATTATTCAGAAGACCTAACTTCCGCTCAGATGTTTTTGACATGCACTTGTGTACAGAACAGACAATTTCAAAATCCAAAATAAGGCTAAACTGACAAATGAACTCAACAATGCAAAAACCTTGATCTGTATCATTTTCCAGGGCCGTGCGACACCAAGTCACTGTATGATCACAGCAACACAGTGAGCTAGTGTCAGAAGGAAAATGAGTGCAGTTCCAGAGCGCATGCTGGGAGCAGCAGGTGACACACGGGGAAGTGCATATCCCACAACAGGAACACTTCCCAAACAGCGGACTGAGGTGGAAGAAAGTTGATGCCAGAGACACAATGGAGACCTGTCATTGAGTCTGTTAAAGATGAAGATTTTGAGATTTCTACAGATGCAAAACAAAATAAAAAACTCATGGGTTAGTGAAGGCAAAAGATGACATTGTACATTTCATCAATCTACCCATCTTTACAATGAGTACCTCACCACTTTCCTCACGTGGGGACAGAACCTTTGGAGAAGATAAGCATATAACCCCCGTTACTAGCCATGGAATTAGAGAAAGTCGGTTTCCCAAACGTTAAGGAAAAACCAGGAATGTGGAGGTAAACATTAATGTGTTGTTCCTGTGCTGATGGTGACCAGTGCACGGTATCTCTGTTCCATTATAGTGGGGTGTGCTGTACCGAAGTTTTAATTTTGAGCCTCAAATGGAGCAACTTCAATTTATCGTCGGGTTGAGGGATAGAGACAGAAGGTGATATTGAGCAAAGTCAAGTTTATGGGAAAATACCCGTGTTTGTGGATTGAGAAACGACCTTTTCTGGATCATGACTCCTTGATCAACAAACATACTGCAAGTATCTAAAACGTGAAGAGACATATGCGGAGAGAGAGCCGAAGGCGTGTTTTCAACAGATGGATAACGTTTCCCACGTGCACTGCGTTAAATTCCGGGAATATAGATGTTGAACTGGTTTCATGTTACAGAGTTTGTTGCAAACTCACAAACGTTATTGCAATAATAAAAACAGAATTCACATAGGACCGTTTGAATATTGTATTGAACTGAATTTTGGTCTGAGCATATTTTATCTTAAATGGCGTGCTGCAGAGAAGTACAGAGGGTTAACAACACAAAGCGACAGAGTCTTCTTGGTGGATTTCTTGGGTGGAGGTAAGAATGTACGAAATGTACATAACATCATGTGAATGTGGTCAAATCTTTAAAGTAGGTGTTGCGTCTCCAAGTGACGATTCAATTCCTCCTCATTAGGATATAACTTCTGTCTGCAGTTATGTAAGACATCAGCTCCATTTACAGAGTTTCACCTCGAATAATACGCCACACCTTACCAATCCATGAACTTGTTATACTCAGTCTTATTCATGAAAGTACGTGTTCATGAAATGTCTTGTACCTGAAGTCAAAAAATTCGAAATCGTTACGCAACCACACTGACATTCACTCAAAGATAAATTCTCTCCTTGTACGTTTGTTCGTGTATCTTTTAAAACACTCTGAAGTCAGCTTCTACGTTTTATTTCTGGAAAGTCGTTCACGATTTAAATAACTCTATTGAGGGGAAGAAACTCTCATCCAAACTTTTCTTATTCATTCACTAATGGTTTTCGAACTCTAATGAAAGTTATTGATTCACTCGAAAGAGGGACTTTTCCCGATTTACTCATTCAAACCTCGCGTTATGTGAAAATCTCATTTGTTTACATCAAACTTGCGCGTTTCTGCTCCAGCATTTCCAAACCTCGTGAATAAACTCCTTCATTCTTTCTATAATCCCGTTTGTATCTTTTCTGATATTTTCATGTCTCAGTAAATAACGTCACTTGGCTTTCGAATATCTTGCTATCCAGGAAACAGCGTCTGTGCACTTTCTAACTTCTTGACATGTTTTTGGTGGAGAATGAGGACAAGGATTACACACAATGTTCCCAGTGAGTGTGACAATAAGATTATACAGTTACACTGTGAACTCTTTGCTTTTTAAGAATGACGCCTCTATTTATAATCTCTAATAAGGTAAATTACTATCTGTCCAGTTCACGAACATCGTCTCCATGGAGACGAAAATTTTCTATCACTTCCTTTATTCTTCCACGGAATGTCTGAAAGGTTTGTAAGGCCAACATCTCTAAATCCCCGTGTCCTGAGTCAGTCTCAGCTATTTCTTAAGGTGACTGATGTTCAAATACTTCATAGTGTGTCTCCCGTCATTCCTGTGCAGACTGGTTCTGGACAGTAAATGCCATCACCAAAGGCCACCGTGGATCTGAAATCAACAGTTTTCACAGAGTAATGGTCGTAGCTATTGTGTATCGTATGTCCATGTTCTTGTTCAATTTGTTCATCATTTCATGGGTCCCTGTATTGAATTCTACTGAATGATTAATTTGTGAATGGAGACATTCCCTTCACCACTCATTCGAAACTCCATGGAACATTGAAAGATTTTACTCATTCGCTTCCAGAGAACAGTCCTGCCAATACTGGGATGAATCATTGAACATTCCCCACGTATCCTCGAAGGCAAGGATTTCCTTTTCCATTTTAGGAGACCATTACAACACTGAGTCCCATGTCTGCATTCATTCAAACCAAACCAGTTGCAGCAAGACTTTAAAACTAAGATTTTGCTATCTGCTTGCATTGGTTGTCCCAAAAATTACATTTCATATTATGGTATGTTTGCGGATGAAAGCACTTTCTGAATCCTGAGCAATTATATTTCAGTTTTGTCAAGAAATTATCATTCGCTGTTCTCTCTTTTACTTTCAGTTTCCCGTTTTATATCCCTTATTTTATCAGTTTATGTTAAGTTTTCAATAATTTCAATCAATCTCGCTCCTGATTAACAATCCGAGAGAATGCCACAATTTTGTCAATTTATATGCAGTGCAGCTGGAGGGCGCGGTGACCAAGTGGAAAGGCATGGGTCACGTGAACCAAATAAAAGGAGCCGGCTGGTGGAATCTGGCCGGACCATCACAGTCATATTTAAAACATTTAACGTAATATTTAGCCAAATCATATTTGCAGAAAATAAGAAAACAAAAATGAAAAAAATTGCTGATGTTGAAAATCAGACAAAAACAGACATTGCTGGAACATTGTATGACGTCTGGCAGCATCTGTGGTGAGACGGACCCAATGGATGTGAAACAATAACTGTGATTCATCTGCACAGATGCTGCCAGCTCACCTGTGATTTTACTGCAATTTCTGTTTTTGTTCCAGATTGGCAGATTTTGTCGCAGTTCATGAAAAGAGTGCTCATTAGAATCAAACAGACAGCATGGACCTGGTAGTGTGAAATGAGAGAATAATAATGAATGAGTGGAGAGTGTTGTACTGGAAAAGCACAGCAGGTCAGGCAACATCCAAGGAGCAGGAGAATGGACGATTTAGGCATAAGCCTTTCATCAGGAATGAGGCTTGTGAGTCGGGCAGAGGAACAAAGCTGAAGCCAGGTGCCAACTCGCAGGCACCTTCTCCGACACACCACGATCACAAACTCTCCTCCCCTCACCAAACCATCATCTCCCAGATCATCCACAATCTCATCACATCTGGGCATCTCCCATCCACAACCTTCAACCTCATTGTCCGAGAACCACGCACTCCCCGATTCTACGTCCTTCCTAAGATTCACAAACCTGACTGCCCCAGTCGACCTATTGTCTCATCCTGAGCCTGTCCCATCCGAATAATCTCTTTCTACCTCGACACAATCCTCTCTCCCCAGTTCAGGAAATGCCCACTTACATTCGTGACACCCCTATGCACTTCACCTCCTCCAAGAATTTCGTTTTCCCGGCCCTCAACGCGTCATCTTCACCATGGACATCCAGTCCCTGTACAAATCCATCTACCATGACAGACGTCGACAAGCCTTCCATATCTTCATCTCACACCATCCCAACCAGTACCTTTCCACCGGCAACCTCATCCACCTGGCTGAACGAGTCCTCACAATCAACAACTTATCGTTCCAATTCCCCTACTTCCTCCATCAAAACCGGTAGCCATGGGCACCCGCATAGGACCTAAGTGTGCCTGTCCTTTTTTCAGATACGCGGAAATGTCCATCTTACGCAATTGCACAGGCACCATCCTCAACCCTTCCCTCCGCTACGTTGATGAATGTTTGGGGCCACTTGGTGCTCCAACGAGGTGGTTGAATTGCTCACCAACTTTACCAACACCTTCCACTCCGAACTCAAATTTATCCGGATCATCTTGGCAACTTCCCTCACCTTCCTGGACCTCTCCATCACCGACTCTGGCGACTGACTAATTACATACATATACTGCAAGCCCTCCGACTCCCACATGTATCAAGACTACATCTCCTCCAACCCTATCTCGAGTAAGAACGCCATTCCTAATTCCCAATTCCTCCAACTCCAGCACATTTGTCCCCAGGATGAAAAATTACACCTCAGAAAGACCCAGTTGGTCTCCTTCCTCCACGATCACAAATTGCCTTTCCACGTGGTTGACAGCGCCCTCGAGTTCATCACATCCATTTCACACACCACCACCCTTGAAGCCCCGCCTCTCAACGCAAGAAGGACAGAACCACCGACTGCTCCCCTTACACCCCATCAAACTCCGCATAATCGCATCATATTCTGCCACTGATGCCACCTCCAAACAGACATAACCACCAGAGATATATTTCACTACCCAGCTCTGCCAACATTCCGTAAAGACCATTACCTCCATGACCCCTTCTTAGGTCCACACATCCCCCCACCAGCCCACAACCCTCTCCTGGCACCTTTCACTGCCACCAAAGGAATTTGAAACGAGCTCCCACACCACACCCCTCATCTCAGCCATGGCCCGAAGGGATCATTCCACATCCATTAGAAATTCACCTGTTCAGCTACCAATGTCATCTACTGTATCCGTTGCGCCCAGTGTGGTCTCCTCTACATCAGGGAGACAGGAAACCTTCTTGCAGATCATGAAAGAGAACATCTCTGGGACACCAGCACCCAACAACTTCACCGTCCCATGGCTGAACACTTCAACTCCCCCACCTACCCCAACAAAGACAAACAGGTCTTGAACCTCCTCCACTGCCAAACCATTGCCATCCAACGCCTGGAGGAGGGACGCCACACATTCCGGCTTGGGACCCTAACACCAAACGGGATAAATGTGAATTTGAACAGTTAGATCATTTCCCCTCCCCCAAGCACAAGCCTTCAACTCGGCACCGTGCTCTCGACCCATTCCATCACTGCTATTTCTGACCTATTTTCTTCCCCCTCCTATTCATCCATCTCTTGCTTTCCAGCTATTTCCCCTTAACCACACACCATTTCCGTTTTTCTCTCAGCCCCGACTCATAAGCTTTATTCCACATGAAGGGCTTAAGCCTGAAACCTGAATTCTCCTACTCCTCGGATGCTACCTGATCTGCTGTGCTTTTCCAGCATCATACTACCAACTCTGATCTCCAGCATCTGCAGTCCTAACTTTATCCTTGGAATTATCAATGACCTCAGAGGGAATACATCCCTCGATTGCAGTGATCACAGTGTGACTGAGTTTTCCATTTATTTTGGGTGAGGGCAGGCTGCCTCTGAGACGAGCGCTGAACATCAAAACAACGGGAATGGTATCAGATAGCGAAGTTAAGGCGGGCTGAAGTGAAGTAGAAAATTCTGTCAGAAGATAGGTCAGTACAACTGCATCACATCACCCAGACTGTAAAAGACACGCAGAAAGAGAAAATCAACTTCAGTGCAGGCACAAAGACAGGTAAAGTGGAAAGAAGACAATATAACACACTGAGGTGCAGTGGAATTATTTATGTGAAAGGATTCGATATATAAGCTACACCTTTACAAATGGACTGCCTTACATTGGAAAAAGGAATTTCCTGCAGTGTAACGGCGATATTTGTCTGTGCATCACAATGTTGAGAGACACTGACATAGTTGCTTCTGTAGCAGCGTGGCCGAGTAAAAGCATTATCGGCCCATCAGCCAGAATTCAATACTTCAAAGCTCTCCTCTGCGCTGTACAACTTATTTACTGCTCCTGTAGTCAGATCTCAATCGCTTCACTGTGTATCTTCTTCTGCTTCCTGCTTCTTGGAAACACTTCAAACGTGAACAAATTCACTTTCCACATTCACCAATCTTTTGCAACTCGCAAATTGGCACAGGTACGAGTGACCGATTGGCATTCTCGAGCGCTCTCACTCTGGTATGATCTGAATGATAAAGTGCGCTGTGTCTAATCTGCAGAATGTCCCCAACGGGACGGTGCTGTTTATCCCATCCCCGCGGACTGAGCTGTCTCTATTGGCAGAGTATTGAGCCATTTCCCTTCACTTGCAGGCATTATGACAAGATGTAAGTGGGGATATGCTCTGAAGCTTCCTCTCACGGGCACAGCCAGGTGCAAGAGCGCCGCTGGAACTTAGCTTGATTGCGAACTTCCTCCAAATATCATTTATTTGAGATAGAGAGAAAGATGCTGAGCTGGTGGGAAAGAGAGAAATGGGCTGTGAACTCTCTTCTTTCAGGAAAATGCAAATAAGTGCATTTTTGTTCTGCCCATTTGATGTTCAGATTCA
The DNA here is from genome assembly GCF_047496795.1 of Chiloscyllium punctatum. Taxonomy (NCBI): domain Eukaryota; kingdom Metazoa; phylum Chordata; class Chondrichthyes; order Orectolobiformes; family Hemiscylliidae; genus Chiloscyllium; species Chiloscyllium punctatum. The sequence continues at coordinate 99,770,293 of NC_092752.1, forward strand.
ATCTTCGGAGAACAATCCAGCAGAAAGGCTTTTGTTTCACAGGCGTCGGCTTCTTTGTTGCAATCGGGCATCAGTTAATATCTGAGTCCCAACTGTCCCAGATGAAGCGACTCCGAATGAAACCCTCACTCACTGAGAACCATCCCCACAGCCAGCAGCTGCGGGGCTGCACGCAGTCCAAAGCGGAAGGGAGGATTAAAAACGAGCCATTATTTCTCCCTCTGCCACTCTGTCACAGAGACAGGGAGAGGGATGTCAGAGACGTGTGATATCATTCACGTGCTGAGAAGTCGTTCAGCCCATCGAGTCCACGGTAAATCTCTATCGCTTGGTTCTCTCTGAGGTTATTCATCATCAGTGCTGCTTGTTCTAATAAGAGGGAACTGTATCTGTCTGGAATTGCTGTCTCCAACAGACTGAACCACATGTCATTCACGGCTGTTTATTTCAACGGAGGACCCTGCTGTGTGACACAGCGTGGGGAATCACTGCAAGGCTGTAAAAACAATGACTGCAGATGCTGGAAACCCGATTCTGGAATAGTGGTGCTGGAAGAGCACAGCAGTTCAGGCAGCATCCGAGTAGCTTCGAAATTGACGTTTCGGGCAAAAGCCCTTCATCAGGAATACAGGCAGAGAGCCTAAAGGGTGGAGGAATAAGCTAGAGGAGGGTGGGGCGGGGAGAAAGTAGCATATAGTACAATGGGTGAGTGGGGGAGGGGATTAAGGTGATAGGTCAAGGAGGAGAGGGTGGAGTGAATAGGTGGAACAGGAGACAGACAGGTAGGACAAGTCCGGACAAGTCATGGGGACAGTGCTGAGCTGGAAGTTTAGAACTAGTGTGAGGTGGGTGAAGGGGAAATGAGGAAACTGTTGAAGTCCACATTGATGCCCTGGGGTTGAAGTCTTCCGAGGTGGAAGATGAGACGTTCTTCCTCCAGGCGTCTGGTGGTGAGGGAGCAGCGGTGAAGGAGGCCCAGGACCTCCATGTCCTAGGCAGAGTGGGAGGGGGAGTTGAAATGTTGGGCCACGGGACGGTGTGGTTGATTGGTGTGGGTGTCCCGGAGATGTTCCTTAAAGCGCTCTGCTAGGATGCGCCCAGTCTCCCCAATGTCGAGGAGACTGCATCGGAAGCAACGGATACAATAAATGATATTAGTGGATGTGCAAGTAAAACTTTTATGGATGTCGAAGGCTCCTTTTGGGCCTTGGATAGAGGTGAGGGAGGAGGTGTAGGGGCACGTTTTCCAGTTCCTGCCGTGGCATGGGAAAGTGCCAGGATTGGAGAGTGGGTTGTACGGGGCGTGGACCTGACCAGGTAGTCACAAAGGGAACGGTCTTTGTGGAAGGCAGAAAGGGGTGGGGAGGGAAATATATCCCTGGTGGTGGGGTCTGTTTGGAGGTGGTGGAAATTTCGGTGGATGATTTGGTTTATGAGAAGGTTGGTAGGGTGGAAGGTGAGTACAAGGGGCGTTCTGTCCTTGTTACGGTTGGAGGGGTGGGGTCGGAGGGCGGAGGTGCGGGATGTAGACGAGATGCGTTGGATGGCATCTTTAACCACGTGGGAAGGGAAATTGCGGTCTCTAAAGAAGGAGGCTATCGGGTATGTTTTGTGGTGGAAGTGGTCCTCCTGGGAGTAGATCCAGTGAAGGCGGAGGAATTGGGAATACGGGATGGCATTTTTGCAAGAGGTAGATTGGGAAAAGGTGTGGAAGTGGTAGGGTGGGAAGAGGTGTGCATCGGGTCAAATCCGCGTCACATACGTGACTGTTGTTCTTATATTTGTTTCTTCTCTACGTGTGGTGCCTGAGGCAGTCTGTTCCATCTATGCACCATCCTCTGTGAATAATGTTCCCCCTCAGCTACCTCCTTAAATCTTTGCTCTCTCACCCCCCGTTTATACCCTCTAGTTTTAGACTCACCTACCCTTGGTTATTCACCATTCTTAGAGTCACCCATTGGCCTCCTCTGCCCAAGGGAAATATTTAGGACAATGTTACAAATATCTCCAATGTATGTAACAAAGTGCTGGCCAATGTCAGCAAATGTGCCAAATGTCGCTTTCCCCACCCTGTCCACCTGTGATGCCACTTCCGAGGAACAATGTAACTTGCACCCCCTGGTCGTTCTCTCTCTCTCTCTCTCTCTGTTTGACAACCCTGGCCAGAGCCCTTCCATTAACTGTATTCTTCCTCCCTGGTTTGTCTTAACAAAATCCAACACCTGAATTAAACTCCATCTTTCATTCCTTGGTCCACTGGCCCAGTTGGTCAAGATCCCCTTTGATAACCGTATTTACTGCCCACTACACCATTCATTTGATCATCAACAAACTTTCGCACAATCACTCCTATATTTTCAACCAAATCGTTTATGTAGATGATGCACATCAGTGGACCCATCCCTGATCCTTTCTTCAATAATGGAATCAAACCATATTCTTGTCATAGAGCCATACAGCATGGAAACTGACTCTTCAGTTGATACCCACCATAATCTAAAACTAAACTCTTCCCAGCTGCCTGTTGCTGGCCCATATCACTCCAACCCTTCCCTATTCACCTGTTTATCCAAATATCTTTTAAATGTTGTAATTGTACCCACATCAACCCCTTTCTCAGGAAGTTCATTCCACACTCAAACCACCCTCTGTGTAGCAAATTGCCCCATATCTTTTTTTTGAACACCTCTCCCCTCTAACCTTAAAAATGTGGCCCCTCCTCTTGAGACTCTCCCATCCTGAGGAAAAGGCAACTACCATTAAAGTGATCTATATACCTCATTTTTTCATAAACCTTTAAAACGTCATGTCTCAACCTCCAGGCTCAAGTGAAAAAAAGACTCAGCCTATCCAGCCATTTTTCAGAACTCAAGCCTTCCATACCCAACAATGTCCTGGTAAATCTCTTCTGAATGTCCTGCAGCTTAATAATATCCTCCCTGTTTACTGGGTGACCAGATTTGGACAGAGTATTGCAGAACAGACCTCTCAAATGTCTGTGCAATCTCAACATGACGTCCCAAATCCTACACTCAATGGACTGAGCCATAGTCAGGCATGCCAAGCACTGTCTTATCCATCCTGTGATGCAAACTTCAAGAATTATGTTCCTGAACCCGGAGTGCCCTCTGCTCTAAAACACTAACCGAGGCCTTAACATTAATTGTATAAGCTCTACCCTTGTTTGTTTTACAAAATGCATGACCTCGTATTTATTCAGATTGAATTCCATCTCTAGTTTTTCAGCCCATCCACTCCCTTCATCAAGATCCCTTTGTAATCTCAGAAAACCTCCTTCACTGTCCATGATGCCACCTTCCAGCCTGCCAGCCCATCACACAGGGCTGTCGGTAGTACACATACCTTTGCTAGGGGCTCCACAATTTCTTCCCTAGCATCCCACAGTGTCCTGTGATACACTTAATCAGGTTCTGGGACTTGCCATAGCTTTGTGTTTTAAAACCTCCAGCACCACCTCTTTTATAACGTGCACTCTTTTCAAGTCATAGAGATATACAGCACAGAAACAGACCCTTCGGTCCCCAACTCGTCCAGGCTTACCAGAAGATCTAAATAAATCCATTCCCTTTTCCAGCATTTGGCCCATATACGTCTACAACCTTACTATTCAGATGCCCGTCCAGATACAATTACAACATTTAAAAGGGATCAGTCTCCATTACTTTCTCTCTCAGCTCATTCCATACACACATCACCATGTGTGTGAAGAAGCTCTCCCTTGAGTCCCTCTGTAAACCATTCACCTCTAACCTTAAACTTATGCCCTCTAGTTTTGGGCTCCCAAACGTCTGGCAAATGGCCTTGAATGCTTACCCTATCCATGCCCCTCATGTTCATATAAACCTCTGTAAGGTCATCCCTCAGTCTCCGATTCTCCAGTGACAGTAACTCCAGCTAATTCAGCAACAACCCGGGCAATATCTTGTTAATCTTTTCTGAGCCCTTTCAAGTTTCACAACATCCTTCCTGGAGCAGAAAAGACTGGAATTGCAGAGAACTCCAATTGTAGTCTAATGTGTTACTCTTGTTCCCTGAGTTCCCCAGTCTTTCTCCACAGTAAGATTTGGAATGAAAAAATTGTTTAGGATCTTAGCAAATATCCTGCAGTTCCACACATTGATGGCCTCATTGATCTTTAATGGACACTATTTTGTCCCGAGTTACTTATACACTCTTCATATACTGATACAATCACTTTTGGATTCTCCTTTCCTTCTCTGCTGAGGCTATTTCATTTAGCCTTTCTCCATTCCTGTTTTCTACTCAAAGTGTATTCCAACAGCCCCTGTATATCCTCAGGAATTCCCTTGATCCAGCTGGCTATACCTGACATGTGCCCCCTTTTCTTTGACCAGACCCTCAATAGACAGCCAGTGTTTCCGAATGCTGTCAGCATTGACCTGCACACAAACAGGAAAATGCTGGCGATGATCGATCCGTTTATCTCACTTTTAAAATATTCTCACTTGCCAAACTTCCCTTTCCCTGTAAATAATTCCCTTCCCCAATCACATTTTGAAAATTCCTGGCTAATACAATCAAGATTGGTCAGTCTTCATTTTATAACTTGCACTTGTGGACCAGGCCTGTCCTTTTCCAAAGCTGTTTTCAAACTACCAGAACTGTGGTCACTTTGGCAAAATGCTTTCCCACTCACATCTCAGTGACTTTCCCGACCTTAATTCCCAAGTGGAGGTCAGGTTTTGCCCCTTTCTCTTTTCAGGCTATTTACATATTGATTGGCAGTTTTCTGGAAGACAATTACCAAACTCCTCCCTTGCAAACACTGAACACTGGCAGTCCCAGTCTAGGTTTGGAAAGTTCAAAAACCCTACCATAACAGCCCTATTATTATGGTTGATATTTAAGATGTCCCGACATATTTGTTCCTCAGTCTGCCACAGATTATTTGGGGTCAGCAGTCCGATCGTATCAAAGTGATGACCCATTCTTATTTCTCAGTTCCACTAACATAGCTTCACTGGGCGATCCCACAGGAATATCCTCTCTAAGTACTGCTGTGATGCTTCATGCAATCAAAACCTACCACCACACGTCCTCCCCTGCCTTCCCTTCGTGTATCAGCTCTACCTGGAAACAACGAACTGCCAGTCCTACCCCTCCCTCAGCTGTGTTTCTGAAATAACTATAATATCCCAGTCCCATGTTCCAATCCATGCCCTGAGTTCATCTTCCTTAGCTGTCTGGCCCCTTGCGTTGAAATAAATGCAGTTTAATCATTAGTTTTCCGCCATTCCCTGCTATGTTCTTGCCTGCCTTGTCTGCTGAAATTGCTGTCTTTAACTTGAGTACCAGCCTCAATCTTCTTTCTGGCCTTACGTTTATTTAACGTCCAACACCCTGCCATACCAGGTTATACCCTCTCAAGCAGCTCTAGCAATTCACCCAACAGGATATGGGTCCCTCTCCCGCTCCCAGTTGAGGTGCCTTTCCCACCCTGTCTCCCTGTGCTGACACCTTCAGGAATCTATGGACTTGTCCACCAAGGTCCCTGTATTCCTCAGTACTCCGCAAGGACCTACGGTTTATTATGTCTGTACTTCGCTTATCGTACCTCCCACAGAGTATTACCTCACTTCAATCAGAACTAAACTCTGCTTCGATTATCATCTGATCGACGTCGGGCTACAGACGGAGACCATCCTCCTCACTGTGAACAACACCCTCATCTTTCATGTCATCTTCAAATGAACTAATGATACCTTCTGCTTTCACATCTGAGTTATTAATGTTCAATGGCTCCTGCACAGATTCCTGTGGTACATCCACTGGTGAAAGTATTCTATCCACCAATTTTGCATCCAATTTGCCAACTTGCCTTGGAACCCAGTCCTTTTGGACCAGCCTTCCAGTTATTCAAGTCCATGTAAACCACATCATCTGCACAGCCCTCATCAATATAAGTAAGCACCATTTCAAAAAAACTGAACTGAATTCCTCAGACAGTATCTTCCTCTGCCAAATCCGTGATGACTAAGCCGAGTTGATCCTTACCTTTGCAAGTGTTGATTCATCCTCACAATTGTGTCCAATAATTTCACTCCCCCTGCTGTCAGACTATCTGCTCTGTAATTACCTGGCCAATCCCTGCTGCCCGTCTTGAACAAAGGAACCACATTAGCGATCCTCCAGTCATTCAGCACTTCACCTGTGTCCAGCAAAGTATTATATATATATCCACCAAGGCCCCAACAATCTCTGGGTAATTTTGCATGGGGTCAAAGAATGCTGGTCCAGGCAGTGACACCCACATCCCATGAATGAATAAATAAAAATACATATGTCCCTCCCTACCTGTGCAAACCCCTCTCGCCGTAGCAATCTGTACTGGCTTTTTAACACCGTTCAGGCTCTGACCACTCTCTGAAACACTCTCACTACCTCCAGCACCTTCACCTCTCCCTGTTCCTATCGTGTCATTAAACCCTGACAATGATTCCCCTTCCCACTGCCCTCGTCCTGCTAGCAGACCCTTTACAATCCCTACAAAACTTACTCCTAAAACTCTCTCTTACTTCAGGATTTTATGTACTTTGTGGTGATCTTCTCAGCCTCATAATCTAATATGATCCATTTTGTCCTGAGAGAGGGACTGGTGGGGATTTCTTGCTGAGTTTTTATTTGTTTCAGTGGAATGTCCTTTTGTTGAGTGTTTTAAACTGTTCCTTCAAATGTTTTCCACTGTTCATTTACAGACACATATTTCAGTCTGTTTAGCCTGTTTCCCTTGGTCAGTTCTCCTCTCAAACCCACGTAATTGGCTATTTTTGTTTCTAGTTGTCCTTTCTGTGAATCGCTTTAAAACTTTATATTTCTTTAAATTGCACTTCTTCACAATTTCCAGAGGATCTCTCCAGGTGACATTACTCATTCACTATGTTTTATCACACAACAGTCGCTCTGAGACAGTTACGTCCCTCGCCAGTTGCACAATGTGTTCTTCTCAGAAACACTGAAAAAAAATTCTCTGAACTCCTCTTCCAATATCACTGTTGTCAGTGTGATTGTTCCGGACTTTGCGAATATTGACGTTTAACTAAATGTTCACCATGCCTGTATTAAAAATTCCAATGAATTCCTAGTTATTGCAGTGATGAGACATGAAATGCTGTTCGGTGGGTGGTCGAAAACTGTTCTGCTGCTTGTGTCCTTGGCAAGTAGTAGCCAGAATTAACATTCAGACTGACTCTACTTCATGATCTGATGCCAAATGCTTTCTCTGTAATGCCTTTCTTACCCATTATTGTGAGCGTCGTCCATTTTGCCTGAATTTGCACAAGGTTGTGAACCATTGAATATTTATGTTCCACCTTTTGTTCGCCCTGTAACCACATCTCTCTGGTGTCGAAATCCCTTTTATCTCTGTGTCACAAATCCATCTACCTTGTTGCAGAGACTTTGTCCATTCATAAAAAAACATAATTTACTCATTCCCACAATTTCCTGTCACAAATGGATTTGCTGATCTCCAGTTTTAGTTAAACTTTGTCTCATCCTGTTCCTTTCTGTTGTCTTCGGTCACATTCCCACGCTGCTCTGATGCTTCACCTTTTCCCTTTGGATTTGGAAAGCTCCTTTCACCTGAAGCCTGTCCCTGTATCCTCTCTGTCAGTTTAAAGCTCTGTCCATAAAATTACCAACGTGATTGGCCAGGACATTGTTCCACTGGATCTGTGCTGGGACCAATCTGAATGGACTTTTTAAAAAAATCAGGTATGGGATGTGGGTGTCTCTGGCTGACTAGCCTTTGTTGCCCATCCCTTGCTGCCCTTGAGCTGAGCAGCTGGCTCGCCCACTTCACAGGATCATTGAGAGGCAAACACTTTGCTGTGGATATGTCGTGCAGACCACATAAGAGTGAACTGTTGTCTTTCTCTGAAGGTCAAGTGTTTGGATTTTTATCAATATTTATTTATGGATTGTTAATTCCAAGTTTTAAAACATATATTCATTTAAAATTCCACGTGGTTAGAAGTTCGAAAGAAGGGGGTGATCACTTTGTTGGGACTGTGTTGTAGACTGTTGTAGACCCAACAGATACCAGAGGAGCAGCTGTGTAGAGAGATTGCAGATAACTATAGGAATAATAGAGGGGTGCAGGCTGGAGATTTTAATATTCCCTGTACTGACTGGGTCACCTCGAGTATAAAAAGAACTGGACGGAGGGCAATTTTTCAAATGTGTCCAAGGAAGGTTCCTAAATCAATATGCAGAGGGCCCTACTCTACTCAGGCAGGTGCAACACTGGACCTCCCACAGAAAACGAGGTCGGGCAAGTGACTGAAGTGTCATTCAGAGAGCACTTTGGGTCCAGTGCCCACATCTGTCTTCGTTTTAACATAGTTATGGAAAAAGATCAGCAGGTCCACAGATTGAAGAGGAAAACTGGAACAGGGCCAGGTTTGGGGTCATTCTGCAGGATCTGGCCAGCGTCAATGCTGTGAATTTAAAATTGCACAACGCCCAGTTATAATCCAACTCACTTTGGAAGCGCTGGTGATCACTGTAACAGATGAAAGGCTTAAACTAAATTTGTTTGATATTATATTCCATGACACTGCTATAAATTCTGTACCTTAGGATTGTGCTCCACAACCACTTGATGAAGAAGCAGTGCTCTGAAAGCTAGTGCTTTCAAATAAACCGGTTGGACTTGAACCGAGTGTCGGGTGATTTTTAACTTAGTACATCCCCAGTCCGACACCGGCACCTCCACGTTATGATTCAAATCGATTGGGTGAGTCTGTTTGAAGGAAAAGGAACAACTGGCAAATGCGAGGCTTTTCAAAGAGTGATCTTAAGAATCCAGGACCAGTATGTCCCATTGGGGTAAAGGGAAAAGCTGGCAGGGTTAGGGATCCTTGGCTGATGAGGGATAAGAAGGCTCTGGTCTTGAAATGAAGACTGCATGCATTGGGTTTTAGATTTCCGTATCTACAAATTCTTAAAGACACGATCAATCTGTGGAGACCCTACAATCCTCTCAGTCCCTGTAATACTCCCAATCTGCAGAAGTCATTCCAATGCCTGTGACTCTTTCAAGACAGTTCCTACAAGACCCACTATCTGTGTGATATCTTTTCATTGCCAGCACCCACCCTGTCAATGTAAGCTCCTCCAGTGTCTCCATCCATCTACTCATTTCCACAATCTTCTCCAGCTCTTCCATGTGTAAACACCACCCTCCCCTACAACCCTTCCCACTCTGACCAAACTGGAGGAGGTTACTAATGCTCCCTAATTTGTGAAACTGTCTCCAACCAAAATTGCTGTCTTTATCACTTGGAGAATCTATCTGATTCCACACCCCCTTTATCTAAATAACCTGCAGAAACTAAGTCTTCCTGTGTCTATAAACCTCTTCAGTCACGATTACCCTCCATACGTCTATTTGTTTTTCCAATCTGTACAACCCACTTTATCTCTGTACTCAGCTCCATTCACCTGAAACATTCCTGTCTGTGTAAAACACCCCATCCTACCAACATCCTTATCCCTGTAAACTGCTTCATTCCTCCCAACCTCCCCATCTCCATGTCCTCCTGTAGGCCCGACAGCTCTCCACATTTCTGTAATCTCCTGTGGCTCTATGCTCGTCCCTCCGTGTGAAAGCCCCTCCAGTCCCCACAATTCTCGCAGTCTCGTCATCTGCTCCACATCAGACCATTGCTGTCTCTGTTACCTCATACAACTTTCGCAACGCATCCTATTTGTGTCACTTCATTCAGATCGCATCTTCTCCCACTTTCCGGAACCTCTTGCTGCCATCATAACCCTTGCTATTTAGAACATGGAATAGCACATTCCAGTACAAGCCCTTCAGCCCTCACTATTGTGCTGACCTTTTATCTTACTCTGAAGATAAAACGAACCTACATACCTTACATTTTACTATCATTGATGTGCCTATCCAAGAGTTGCTTAGATGTCTGTAATGTGTCTGAATCTACAACAATGGCTGGCAGTCCATTCCACGCACCCACCACACTCTGTGTAAATAACGTACCAGTCCCTTCCATGCCGACAGGATATCCCAACCCAATCTAGTCCTACATGCCAGCACGTGGCCCATATCCCTCTGATATCTAAGCTAAACATTTCACCAATTACCTTCAACGTATGTCCCCTTGTGTTAGCCATTTCGCCATGGGAAGTACTCTCTGGTTATCCACTCTATCTATGTCTCTCATTCCCTTGTACACCTCTATCATGTCACCATTCTTCCTCCTTTGGTGTGATCAGAAAAGCCCTAGCTTCCACAATCTACCTTCTATAGGCATGCCCTCCAGTCCAGGCAGCATCCTGCTAAATCTCCTCTGCACTGTCTTTAAAGCTCCACGTCCTTCCTATAATGAAGTGAACAGAACTGATCACAATATTCGAAGTGTGGTATAACTGGGGTTCTGTATAGCTGCAGCAAAATCTCACATCTCTTCAATTCAATCCCCCTGCTAATGAAAGCCAACACACCATTCGCCTTCTTAACAGCCTGTCAACTTGGGTGGGAACCTGAGGGACACAGGATCCCTTTGTTCCTGCACGCGGCTAAGAATCGTGCCTTTAACCACGGAAAGGTTTTCTGCAGAATCCTCCAATCTAAAACTATCCCTTTCTTTGTAAGTTCCTCCAGTCCCTACAACAGTCATAAACTGTGAATCCTCCTCAAGTCCCTATATTCCTAATGTCTGCAAATTCCTCCCGTCCTGATGTCCCTCCATATCTCTGTAACCCCCACCATCCACCAGTGCTCTTCAGGGGAACATTGCAGAGGAAGGAGGAGTTGGAGAGTCTGGGCCATGTTACGAGGTATGAAGGGCTGCAGAACCTGGAGGATGGTACAAATGTCGGAAGGGACATGGGACTTGCAGAAGGTTAGAGGTTCCGGGATTCATTGAACCTGCAGGATGGGACAGGGGATGGCTTCTGGAACCTGGAGGATATTATGATTTTAACCACAGGTAATTTTTGATTGGACCATTCAGCCGATCTTACAGTCATGGAGATGTACAGCATAGAAACAGACCCTTCATTCCAACCCAGCCATTCCGAGAGGATATTCCAACCCAATCTAGTCCCACCTGCCAGTACCTGGCCTGTCTCCCTCCAAACCCTTTCTATTCATATATCCATCCACATGCTTCTTAAATGTTGCAATTGTACCATCTGAAAGATTGGCTGAAAGATCCAATCAAACATTACCTGTGGTTCAAATCATAACATCCTCCAGGCTCCACAACCCATTCATGGGCCCATCCTGCAGATCAGATATCCCAACCCAATGTAGTCCCACCTGCTAGCACCCAGCCCATCTCCCTCTAAACCTTTCCTATTCATATACCCATCCAGATGCCTTTTAACTGTTGCAGTTGTACTAGACTCCACCACGTCCTCTGGCAGCTCATTCCATACATGTACTATCCTCTGCGTGAAAAAGTTGTCCCTTTTTATCTTTTATGTCTTTCTACTCTCAGCCTAAACCTCGCCCTATAATTCTGGACTCGCACACCACAGGAGAAAAACTTTGTCTATTTACCCTATCCATGCCCCTCTTGATTTAAAAACCTCTATAAGGTCACCCTCAGCCTCCGACTCTCCAGGAAAAACAACCATCACCTGTTCAAACTCTCCCTATAGCTCAGCCCTGGCAACGTTGTTGTGAATTCTTTCTGGACCCTTTCAAGTTTCACAAAATCCTTCCGATTGGAAGGAGAACAGAGTTGCATGCAGCATTCCAAATGTGGCCTAACCACTGTCTTGTACAGCTGCAACATGAGCTCCCAACTCCTGTACACAATACTCTGACCAATTAAGGAATGTATACCAAGCGCCTTCTTCGCTATCCTAACTACCTGTGACTCTACTGTCAAGGAACTCTGTATTTCGTTTGAAAGATTACATAGACAGGTAGAGTGGTCCGAGGTCTTCTGGGTAATGCTAGTTCAGTCTAAGCTGGTAGGCAGAGCCAGTGAAGTATTTGCAGCGCTGTCTGATGAATGGTCGAGAGATAATGCTTATGTCAAACAGGATGTTTTAAGTACTTATGGATTGCTTATGAAAGGGAAGCCACTATAATTCCCTTTACTGTACCATCGCTATCTGTCAAAGCTCCTTCAGGTCGAGATCCTCCGAATTGTTGAAACCTGCTCTCACCATTGCAACTCACTTATTTCCTAACATTGTTGAGTCTCTAAAAGCTTCCCTATCAGGTTAATCTCCTCCACTGCATACAACACTCCTAGCCTGTTCAATTCCTAGCCTCTTCAATTCCTTCAGTTCCTATATACCTATTAATAGGTGTGCCTGCTTTGTGGCCATTGTATCCTCATTTATATCTGCAAAAGGCTCTGCTCACTGTAGCACATCCTATGCTCATAAGTGAATCTGGTCTCTCATAAGACTCTCTATCTCTCTCCTCCAGTCTCTACAAGCTTCCCTATCCCTGTTGTATCTTGCAGCATGCACACCACTCACTCTCACTGACATACCTTCCAGTGCATAACTTCATCTCTCTTTCTAACTGTATCCAGTCTACAACTTCATCCCTGTCCGTGCAACATCCTCCAGTCCATATACTCCCCTCTATTGCTGCAGCATTCTCCAGCTTATATCATCTTCCATGTGCTTGTAACATTCTCCAGTCCCTACTACCCTCCCTTTCCCTGTAATATTCTCCAGTCCATACCATCCTCCCTATCACTGTGATATTCTCCAGATCCCACAAATGTTGTTAAATGTACGATATCCTGGAATCCTGTGAAAGTTTCTCCGCCCTGATCAACTTAGTCCATGTAACGATCCACAACCCTATATACATCCCTATCTCTGGAATCTCGTCAAAGACGTTTTATCTCTCTAATTTTCTCCAAACAATAAAATGTTTTCTCCTGCGAACATTCTGTAGCAACTGTAACTATGTTTAACCCTGCAACATTGTCGCGCCCCCAAACATCTCTCCCACTCTGTGACCTCTAACCATCCCTCAAAGGCCCTCTCTCGGTGACACGCGCCATGCATTTGCAACAAGGCAGATGGAATGACAGCATTAACTGAAGAGAACAGATATGATCGAACTGTTATTGTGGAGGTGTGGCTGCACAATGATCATGACAGCAATGTGATTATTGAGGGGTTGTAGGGATTTCGGCAGGATTAGCAAAAGACCAAACAAGGTCCTGTTTTGCTGTGAAGAAAGGACGCAGTCAGTGCATCAGTGAGACAGCCAATTTAATCTCGGAATCAAAATATAGAGTTATTTTGAATGGACAGCTTCCAAATTGCAAAGGGGATCTGGAAGATCAAATCACAATCCATGCTCGTTGTTAAGTTGGATGCAATATTTTCTCGGTGATAGTGGACAGAGGCATGTGGAGTGGTCAATTTCTGATTGAACGTCTGTGGTCAATGCTGTTTCACAAGGATCAGTGCTGTGATGTCTGTGTGTAATTTATATCTGTGATTCAGATGAAAAGGTCAGCAGTTTGAATGGTAATTTTTGCAGACGACATTTAGAAAGGCATGTAATGATTAGGGATAGTTAGGGAAATTGTGGATAGTGAGGAAGAGTGTTAAAGATTGCAGCAGTATGTAGATCAACTGGAACCTGGACAGAGATGTTGCAAATTGAATTTCATCTGGACGGGTGTGAAGTGATGCATTTATGAAGTCAAATGGAAGAGAGAAGTACACTAATTGACGAATTTGAAACATTGATAAACAGAGAGACATTGGAAGCAAATCCATAGCTCCCAAAAAAAAACAACACAACAGGATGTGTTGGTCGAGGGATAGTATCGTATGCTTACCTTTATTGGTCACAGTATTGAGTACAGATGTTTGCATGTCAAGTTGTGACTGAATAAAACTTCAGTCGGCCATGTTTGGAAGGTTGCGTGTCGTTCTCATCCACACACCACAGGAAGGATGTGGAGGTTTTGGGGAGGTTGCAACAGAGGTTTGGCAGAATGTTGCCTGGATGAGAATGTGTTTACTGCAAGGAGGTTGGACGCAGTTGGATTGTTTTGCGAGAGTATCGGAGACTGAGGGGTGACCTGGTATAGGTATGTAGCATTAGGAGAGGCGTGGATAGTGTGGATAGTTGGAATCCTCCTTCCAATGAAGAAATATCAAATACTAGGGTGCATCAGTTTAAGGTGAGAGTGAGAAGTTTTAAGTGAGATGAATGAGGCCAGTTGTCTTTACCGAGAGGGTAGAAGGTGCTCAGGAGGTGGGAGAGGTGGCAACGAGAGCAAACATTTGAAGGGCATTTAGACAGAAACATGAACAGGCAGAGAATAGAGGGATATCGCCCATGTGCAGGCAGATGGGATTAGTTTAGAAAAGTATTATGGTCAGCACAGCCATGGTGGGCTGAAGGGCCTATTACTCTGCTGTACTGTTTGATTTTCTAACTTAACAACATCTAACCTGTCAAAGCCCCTCCGAATCCTAGATGTTTCATTCAATTTCTCTCCTATTCTTCAAAACCCCAATATGTTCAAGGGCAATCTACTCCACCTCTTCTCATTGGAAAATCCCGCCATCTCCAGGATCAACCGAGTGAACCTTCCTTGGCCTGCCTCTAATACAAGAATGTCTTTCCTTCGGGCACACATACTGTTCATTATAATCTAGGTGTGGTCTGACTTGTACCTTGCATCGTTTTAGCAAGACCTCCCTATTTTTAGACTCCATTCCCTTTGTAATAAATGGCAACATTTGATTTGCCTTCTCTATGACCTGCTGATCCTTTAAGCTACCTGTTTCAGATTGATTCACAAGGATTCCCAAAACCCTTTGTGCAGTCAGTCTGAAACCAAACGGTGTTAGCCTGACAGTAAGTCGGGAACGTGCTGGAATGTGTTTTAAAGGATATGACAATAAATGATAACTAGATACTTAGAAACAATGGGAGATGTATGATTTTATAAAAGGGAAATATTTTTAAATCTGTTGGATTCTATATTTTGGTGTGACCTTAAATGGCTGAATAGATCAGGGTGTGGGAGGCTAGTTGCGGCAGAGGAATATTTGAAATTTCAGAAGCATTTTGACAAGTTTCAACCAGGGCTAAATATTAGCTCATGAGAGAATAGGGCCCGTGAAAGGTCAATGACGCTGTCTGTGTGGAATCACTGCTGATGGAGGAGATACTGAACAAATATTTGTGTTCGGATTTCGGGAACTTAGGAAAATACATAGGGATGTCTTGAAAAGAGTTCACATTGGAGAACAGGAGGTGCTGGATGTCTTAAAATGCAATAAGTTAGATAAAACCTTGGGACATGATCAGATGTATCCCAGCGCCTTGTGAGAAGCGAGGGAGAAAATTGCAGGGCCCCTCCCAGAGATATTTGTATCATCGACAGCTACTACGGACCAGTGAGACTGATGGCAGGGGTGGTAAGTTGTTGGAGGAAATTCTGAGGTAAACGATCATCATGCCTTTGGAAAGGTAAGGACAGATTAATGATCGTCAGCATACCTTTGTGCACGGGAAATCATGCCTCAAATGTGAGTGTGGCGATAGACAAGTGAGAGATCAAAGTAGAGCAGAACACGATCTCCACATGAACTTTATCAAGGTCTTTGACAAGATTCTGCATGGCAGACTGGTTAGTAAGTTTAGATCACACATAACCAGAGAGTGCTCACCAACTGGATACAAAACAGGATTGACTGTAGGAGACAGAGCATGTTCATAGAGGGTTACTGCTCAAACTGCAGGCCTGTGACCAACAGTGTGCCCAGGGGTTCAGTGCTGGGTCACTGCTGTGCATCATTTATATGAACAGTTTGGATGAGAATACAGGAGCCATGGTTAGCAAGTTTGTGACTGAAATTGGTGATAATGTGGACAGTAAAGAGGGTTATCGAAGAGTACAATGGAATCAACAGTACTGCTGGACCAGTGAGGTTAGGAATAACAGGTGTAGAAATGCAAGATGTTTTATTGTGGTAAAGCAGACCAGGTTGGACTTGTACAATTAATGTTTGGGCCCTCTACTGTTGTCAATCAGTGACCCAGGGATGCAGGTACACAGTTTTTTGAAAGTAGCGTCACAGGTAGACAGGCTGGTGAAGCAGGCGTTTTAGATGGTTACCCTTTATTGGGCAGAGCATTGAGAATAGGAGTTTGGATGTCATTGTGTATCTGTATAGGATATTAGTGAGGCCACCGTATAAGCATTGTTGATTATCTGGAAAAATTCAACTTGTTCACGTATGTCCTTTCGGGAGGGCCATCTGGCATTCTTACCTGGTCTGGCTCACATGTGACTCCAGTCCCACACCAATATGGCTGACTCTGAGCTGCCTCTGGGCAATGAGCAGTGGGGTAATGTATGCTGGTCCATCCGGTGACATCCTTAGGCCGTGAATGAATCAATGAAAATACAGATGTCCATCCCTACCTCTGCAAACAGCTTGAGCTGCAGCAATTCGTAGTGGCTTTGTAACATTTTTCAGGCCTTTGCCCCTCTCTGTAACACCCTCACCACCTCCAGCACCTTCAATTCTCCCTGTTCTGATCATCTGATTAAACGCTGACGTTTCCTCTTCCTACTGCACTCCTCCTGCTCTGAGACTCCCTAGTGATCTCTTTCACGAATGTGTCCACATTTCTAAATGTTGGCTTCTTCAGAATTGATAGTTTTTTTTCATCTCTTAATCAAATCTGTTAAGTCCTGGACCAAGACCGTCCGAAGTGGGGAAGGAGCATTGGGAAGGTGTTGAGCACATCGAGACTTGCTGTGGAGAAAAATAGGAATCCAGGAGAAAACAGCACAAGGAGCACGCTGTCACACCAACTCCCCACCCACCCCCTTCCCATGGCCACCTTCTGCCCCAAGTATAACAGAATCTGTGAAAGGCAACATCAGTCTGTACAGCCAACTCAGGACCCGCACCGGCCCAGAGTGGGAGAGAGTCTGTGAGCCACTGCCAAAGAGATGATGAGATAGGAAGGTTGAATCCCCTCACAATTATCCCAGTGCCTTTGTTACAAATTCAAACAATTCCCTGTTAATGCAGTCTCTAATAATGTGCTATCACTCAGTATCTCTCCATGTGGTATCCCTCGCTGTGTCGGTCTATTTGCTGCCTCTGTCGGCATTTCTCCCTCTTACAGATGGTCTGAGGTCCTGAGTCAACAGAATTGTCCACAACAGAGATATGCAGCAGCACGGGCGCAAGGGATGGAGACTGGGATTTTCGAGATCTCTGCTGGTCTCTGTGCCACTCTGCATGAGTTATCCTCATTGCATCAGTCTAATTTCCCATTCTGTCTCATACAGGTAATCAGGATATTCCCAACTCCTGTCTCATCCATCACCTCATTGAAGCTGGTTGGTCAGCCAGAGAGAGATGGAGAGGGAGATCTGGAACCTTCAGTAAATCCTGCAGCCGGTAAGATCACTCACAGTAAACAGCACAGGGTGGAGGTAGTAGACTTCTATATTCAGACTTGGAAGACAGAACATAGATACAGATCTGGGCAAGGAACAGCAACATTCTAGGTTTCATTTCCACCATCTTGTGAGGGTCCTGCTTTCACCTTTGCTGTACTGGTCCTCAATGCGACAGCACAGCGGATCGCAGGCATCAATCCTGGCCCATGCTGTGTTCGTGATCTCTGTAATATCCTCCAGTCCTGATAATCCTACCTCTGTCAGGAATCTCCTCTAGTCCACACCATTCTCTTTGTCTCTCTCAGGTTCTCCAATCCCTAACACCCTAATTCCTAAACTTCTGCAGTAGATACTAAATTCCTTCATCCCGGTAAACCCTGGCAGTCCTGTCTATCCCTGTACCTCCCACCAATACTACCCTCCATATCAATGTATTTGTCTTTAACCTCTCCATCGGTTCCTATCTATGTAATTTTCTCCAGCTCCTACCACCCTTACTTGGCTGTGAAAAATTTGTAATCTCCTTATCCTTCTCCAATTCTTTGATCTTTATCTTGTTAAAGTTCACCCTCATTCCCGACACCATACCCCTCGGGACTACAGGAACCTCTTTCAGTTTGTGCAACCCTCCCCATCTGTGTAACTGTCTCCATCCCAGCAACCTGGCATTCTCCATTGCCTTCTGATCTCTGTAACCTTCAGAACCGAGAAGCCTTCTTATAACTGTAAACATCTTCAGTCACTACAATTTTCCATATGTCTGTTAGAATTCACAATACACTTCTCCTGGACACACTCCCCGTCTGTGCCTCTCAAACTGCCTGCCTCTCCCTACAGCCATCCGTATCCCTATCTCCAGAATCTAATCCAGCTCCCTTATCTCTGTAAATTCCTCCAATCCCCAAACCCCTTTGTCCCTCTGACATTCTTGACCAGATGTAACTTTGTTTAACTCTAACATTCTTGAGCCCCTGTAACCCTCTCTATCTCTGTAACCTCTACCCATCTGTTCAACCCCCGACTACTGAGGTGCGACTCCCTGTATTTGCCATAAGGCAGATCGAATGACAGTGAACAGATATGATGAAACTGTCATCCGGAGATTTAGCTGCAGAATGACCATCACTGGGAGGTGAATACTGAAGGTTTGTTGGGATAGAGTTATAGAGTCAGAGAGATGTGCAGCACGGAAACCGACCCTTCGGTCCAACCCATTCATGCTGAGCAGATATCCCAACCCAATCTAGTCCCAATAGGCAGACTAGGCAAAAAGCCAACAAGTTGTGAAGGAAGGCTGAGGTAAATGTATTAATGAGACAGTCATGTGGATCTGAATATCAAATGTCGAGCTGAGAATAAGCAAATAGCAGCAACCGTTAGCAGGAATTCTTTTGTAGCCACCAGACAGTGATGGGAATGACAATATGGTTACAGTCAGGACACTGAATGTACTTATGGCAAGGGCAGTACAGTAACTGTGTGTGACAGTGGTCTCCATGCCGACTGATACAGCACTGACTATCAGTGCTGTGATGGATAGAATCCTGGATTGTGTGTGATATGGTTTTCTATAACATCAAATCATATTTGTAGATCAAATGCTGTGTACTAATAAAAATCCAGTCATCCCATTATAAAGGAGTTTTGTGAGCAGAGACCCATAATATTATGCAGGATATATTGAGTTTGTGCTCAGACCATGAGATGTAAGAGGGGAATGAGGCCATTTGGCCCATTGAGTATGCTATGTCCTTCAGTCAGATCATGGCTGATCTGATACTGTTCAACTCTACTTTCCTGCCTTTTCCACAAAATCCTTGTTTCTCTGATTCTTTAACATCTGCAGGAGGTTCCAGAACAGTTGGAGAGATAGACAGAAATGGCAAATTGAGTTTAATCTGGACAAGTGTGAGATGATGTCAAATTCAATAAGAACGTTAGCATACTGAGGGACATTGATATACAGAAGGATCTTGGTGCAAGTCAGTAACTCCCAGAAAATGGCAACAGAAGTGTTTCAGATGGGAAAGAAAGCAAATGGAGTACTAGCCTTCATCAGTCACAATGTTGGGGATAGTGGTTTGCATCTGATGCTGTGATTCTATGAAACGTTTGTTTGGCCACATTTGGAGTACTGTGTGCAGGTCTCATCTCCACACAATAGGAAGGATAGGGAGGCTTTGGAGGGGGTGCAAAAGGGGTTTATCAGCACGTTACCTGTGTTAGGGTTTATAAGGGTGTGTTAGATGTAAGAGGCAATTAAACAAAGTTGGATTGTTTTGTGAGAGTATAAGAGGCTGACAGGTGACCAGGAACAGGAATATAACATCTGGAACAGGGATAGATAATGTAGATAGTCAGAATCTCTTTTCCAATGTGTAAGTTTCAAATACTGGAGCGCATAGGTTTAAGGTGAGAAAGAGGAAGTTTAAATGAGATGTGTGAGACTTTTTTTAACATAGAGTGGATGTTACCGAGGGAGGTCGTGGAAGCAGAAATGTGAGTAAAGTTTTGAAGTGGGATTTAGACAGAAACATGAACGGGCAGAGAGTAGAGGGATATGGACCATGTGCAAGCAGATGGTATGAGTTAGAGTATTATCTTGGACAGCATAGACGTGGTGGGCCGAAGGGCCTGTTGCTATGCTGTGCTGTTCTATTTTCTAACTTCCCAGCATCTGCCCGATCAGACCCCCTCAGAATCTTGGATGTTTCATTCCATTTCTCTCTCATTATCTAAACTTCAATGGGTTCAACCTCCACGTCCTCCACCTCTTCTCATTAGAAAATCCCTGTATTCCCAGGATCAGCCGAGTGAACCTTCTCTGGATAGCCTCCAATGCAACAATATATTTCCTGCGGGCACTCACGCTGCTCATAATATTCGAGGTGTAGTCTGACTTGTACCTTGCATAGTTTTAGCCTGACCTGCCTATTTTTAGACTCCATTCCCTCTGTAATAAATGTCAGCATTTGATTTGCCTTCTCTATTACCTGCTGACCCTGTAAGCTACCTTTTCAGATTGATAAGCAAGAACTCCCTCAACCCCTTCTGCTGTCAGTCTGAAACCAAATATTGTTAGCCTAAAAGTAAGTCGGGAGCATATGGAAATTGTTAGAAAGAATATTTCAATACACAATAACTGGCCACTTAGAAAGCCAATTGATTAAAAGAGAATTTGTTTTTGAGCCTGTTGAATTTCATTTGTTGGTGTGAATATAAGTGGCAGAATTGTAATGGTGTAGGAGGGTGTGGTGGTATGGGGGATATGGTGTATTTCAATTCTCAGAAGCCTTTACGCAAGTTTCAATAAGGGCTAAAGAGTAACTTGGTAGAGAATAGGGCCCCTTACATATCAATAAGGTCACCCATGTGTGGAACCAATGGAGATGGGTGAGATATTAGACAAAATAATCTTGTCAGTATTTACTGTGGTGAAAGACATGGAAGTGGGGAACTTGGGGAAGTAAATAGTGATGTCTTGGAAAGAATCCTCACCAGAGAAGAGAAACTGCTGGAATCTTAAAACAAATAAAGGTAGATCAATCCTCAGTAGTTCATTGGGTCGATCCTAGAATATTAATGGAAGCTAGAGAATAGATTTCAGTGTCTCTAACAGAGATATTTATATTATGTTGTAGGTTGCAACGGGACATTGACAAGATGCTGAGAAGTAGCAGATGGAGTTCAATCTGGAAAAGTGTGAAGTCATTCATTTTAGAAGCTTGAAGTTGAATGCAGAATTCAGGGTTAATGGTAGGATCCTTGGCAGTGTGAACGAACAGATTCATAGATCCCTCAAAGTTGCCAATCAGTGTTGCAGCTCGATAGAGCCCTGGTTAGACCCCATTTGGAATATTGTGTTCAGTTCTGGTCCCCTCATTACAGGAAGAATGTGGAAGTTTTAGAGACGGTAAAGAGGAGATTTACCAGGATGCTGCCTGTACTGGAGAGCATGTCCTATGAAGAAAGGTTGAGGGAGCTAAGGCTTTTCTCATTGGAGTGAAGAAGTGTGAGGGGTGATATGGCAGAGGTGAACAAGGTGATGAAAGTCATAGATAGGGTGAATAGAGAGAGATTTTTTACCCTGACATAAATAGCTATTACAAGGGGGTATAATTTTCTGGTGATTAGCAGATGGTTAAGAAGAGATTTCAGAGGTAGATCCATTACATACAGAGTGGTGTATGTGGAATGCACTGCCTGCGGTGGCAGTAAAATTAGATGCATTAGAGACATTTAATATACTTCTGGATAGGCACATGGATGATAATAAAATGAAGGGAATGGAAGTTAGAGCCGTAGAGATGTACAGCATGGAAACAGACCCTTCACTCCAAACTGTCCATGCCGACCACCTATCCCAACCCAATGTAGTCCCACCTGCCAGCACCTGGTCCACGTCTCTCCAAAACCTTCATATTCATATACCCATCCATTTACCTCTTAAATGTTGCAATTGTACCAGCCTCCACTACTTCTTCTGGCAGCTCATTCCATACACGTACCACCTTCTGTGTGAAAAAGTTGCCCCTTAGGTCTCTTTTATATCTTTCACCTCTTATCCCAAACCTATGGACTTCCCAACCCCAGGGAAAATACTTTGTCTATTTACCCTATCCCCATGTCCTTCATAATTTTGTAAACCTCTATAAGGTCACCCCTCAGCCTCCGACACTCCAATGAAAAAAGCCCCAGCCTGTTCAGCCTCTCCCTATAGCTCAAATCCTCCAATCCTGGCAAAATACTTGGAAATCTTTTCTGAACACTTTCATGTTTCCCAACATCTTTCCAATAGTAAGGAGACCAAAATTGCACGCATTATTACAACAGTGGCCTAACCAATGTGCTGTACAGTCTCAACATGACCTGCCAACTCCTGTACTCAACACTCAGACCAATAAACGAAAGCATACCAAACACCTTCTTCATTATCCTATCTACCTGCGACTCCACTTTCAAGGTGCTATGAACCTGAACCTCAAGGTCCCTTGGTTCAGCAACACTCCCTAGGACCTTACCATTAAATGTGTCAGTCCTGCTAAGATTTGCTTTCCCATAATGCGGCACCTCGCATTTATCTGAATTAAACTCTATCTGCCACTTTTTTTTTTAACTTACTGTCGGATAAAAGATTGGCATATCATCATAGCCGAAGGGTCTTGTTCTGTGTTCTACATGTCGTATGGTAAACTGGGTAATAAGCTTACATCAGTGGAAAAGGTTATGGCATTCAGGAGGAGCAAGTCAACTGGACAGAAAATTGGGCTTGATGGTAGGAGACTGAGGGTGATGGGAGACATGTTGTTTTTCTGACTGGAGGCATGTGACCAGCGGTGAAGTGGGTCCCCTGTTGTTTGTCATTTGGATAAATGGTTTGGATGGGAATATTGTTAAGTCAGTTAAGTAAGTTTTTTGGGTGACACTGAAATTGGTGTTAAACTGGACAGTGAAGAAGGTTATCTGTGATACAACAGGATGAACAGTACTGCTGAGATAGTGGGCTGAAGAATAGCAGATGGAGTTTAATTAGATAAAGGAGAATTGTGTCATTTTGGTGAAACAAACCAGGGTGGGACTTGTCCAGTTAATGTTAGAGCCCTGGGTCGTGTTGTCGATCAGTTACCCAGTGACCCAGGTACACAGTTCTTTAAAAGTGGTGTCACAGATAGACAGGCTGGTGGAGAAAGCGTTTGGGATGGTTCCTTCACTGGGCAGAGCACTGAGAGTAGGAGTTGGGATGTCATGTTGTATCTGTACAAGACATTGGTCAGGCCACCATAAAAGCATTGTTGATCAGTGGGAAGAACTCATCTGGTTCACTGACCTCCTTTTGTGTAGAACATCTGACATTCTAACTTGGCCTGGCTAACATGTGACTCCAGACCCACTGCAACATGGCTGACTCTGAGCTGCCCTCTGGGTAATTCGCAGTGACACCCACAGCCCATGAATGAATAAATAAAAATACATATGTCCCTCCTACCTCTGCAAACACCTCCAGCTGCAGCAATCCGTACTGGCTTTGTAACACCGTTCAGGTCCTGACCACTCTCTGTAACACTCTCACCACCTCCAGCACCTTCACCTCTCCCTGTTCCTTTTGTGACATTAAACCCTTGCAATGATTCCTCTTCCCACTGCCCAACTCCTGCGAGCAGACCCTTTGCAATCCCTTCAACACTTACTCCTAAAACACTCTCTCACTTCAGGATTTTCAGTACTTTTTGGTGATCTTCTAAGCCTCATAATCTAATATGATCCATTTTGTCCCGAGTGAGGGTCTGGTGGGAATTTCTTGCTGAGATTTTGTCTGTTTCAATGGAATGTTCTTTTATTGATTGATTTACACTGTTCCTTCAAACTGTTCATTTACAGGCACATATTTCAGTCTGATTCGCCTCTTTGCCATGGTCCGTTCTCATCTCAAACACATGTCATTGTCTATTTTTGTTTCTAGTCGTAGCTAATCCTTTCTGTGGTTCACTTTAAAACTTTATATTTCTTTAAACTGCACTTTATCACAATTTCCCTGAGGATCTCTCCAGGTGACATTACTCATTCACTAAGTTTCATCACACAACGGTCGCTCTGAGATTGTTATGTCCCTAGCCAGTTGTACAATTTGTTATTCAAAAAAAAAACACCGAAAAAAAAATTCTGAACTCCTCTTCCAATATCACTGTTAACGGTATGACTGTCCCAGATTATGTGAATATTGAAGTTTCCCAAAATTATCACAATGCCTTTGTTAAAAAAATTCCAATGAGTTCCTGTTTAATGCAGTGATGAGCAATGGAATGCTGTTCGGTGGCCTAAAAACTGTTCTACTGCTTGTGTCCTTGGCAAGTAGTAGCCAGAATTTACATTCAGCCTGACTCTACTTCATGATCTGAGGTCAGATGCTTTCTCTGTAATGCTTTTCTTATCCATTATTGTTTGCGTTACCCATTTTGCCTGAGTTTGCACAAGGTGGTGAACCATTAAATATTTATGTCCACCTTTTGTTCGCCCTGTAACCACGTCTCTCTGATGTCTAAACCTCTTTTATCTCTTTGTCACAAATCAATCTACCTTATTGAAGAGACATTATCCATTCCAAAAAAAACATAATTCACTCTTTCCCACAATTTCCTTTCACAGACCTATTCCCTGATTTAGTAAAACTCTGTCCCATCCTGTTCCTTTCTGCTTGTCTTCCGTCACATTCCCAGCTGCTCCCATACTTCACCTTTTCTCTTTGCATTTGGAAAGCTCGTTTCACCTGAACCCTGTCCCAGCATCTTGTGTGTGTCAGTTTAAAAGCCTGTCACACAAACCTACCGACATGATTGGCCAGGACACTGGTTCCAGTACAGTTCCAGTGGGACCATCCTAATGGATTATTTATTAAATCGGGTATGGGATGTGGGTGTCTCTGGCTGACCAGCCTTTCTTGCCCAGCCCTAGCTGCCTTCGAGCTGAGTAACTTGCTCGGCCATTTCAGAGGGTAATTGAGAGGCAAACACTTTGCTGTGGGTATGTTGTGTTGACCACGTGATGATGAGCAGATGTCCTTCTCGAAAGGAGAAGTATTTGGTATTTTTGTACATCAGCAATGGTTTCATATTTATTTATGGATTGTTAATTACTATTTTTAACATTATTAATTTCAAACTCCACCATTTCTCATGGTGGGATTCAAACCCTCTTCCCCTGAACATTAGCTGAGGTCTTGGATACATGCTCGAGCAATAATACCACTCGGCCATCACTTCGCCTGCTCACTGGTTGCTTATCCCTGAGCACTGATACATGAAGCTAAACCCATTCTTCCAACATGATTGTGTGATCCTGAAGTCTTGTAGAACTCTGGTGATATCACTCAGTATCTCTCCATGTGGTATCCCTCACCGTGTGGGTCTAATTGCTGCCTCTGTCAGCGCCTCCCGCTCTTCCAGTTACTCCAGATCCTGAGCCAACAGAATTCTCCACTCCAGAGAAATGCAACAGCACAACCAAGGGATGGAGTGGGATTTTCCAGATATCTGTGGGGCTCATTTCCATTCTCCATGTGTAACCCTCACTGCATCAGTTGAATTTTCTATTCTGTCTATTTCTCTGTCTCCTTTAGGTATTTAGGAAGTTCCTGACTCAATAAATCTCCCAATTGCTGATTGGTCTGTCCCCATTTTATAACTTGAACCTGTGGACCAGCCCTGTCCTTTTCCATTGCTGTTTTCAAACTAATGGAACTGTGGTCACTTTGGTAAAATGCTTTACTCACACCTTAGTCCCTTTCCCTACCTTGTTTCCCAAAGGGGAGGTCAGGTTTTGCCCCTTTCTCTTTTGAGGCCATTTACTTATTGATTGGGAGTTTTCTGGAACACAATTACCAAATTCCTCCCTTAAACACTGAACACTGTCAGTCCCAGTCTAGGATTGGAAAGTTTAAAAACCCCAACCATAACAGCCCTTTTATCATGGTTGATATTTGAGATCTCCCGACATATTTGTTCCTCAGTCTGCCACAGATTATTCGGGGTCAGTAAGACAATCGTGTCAGAGTGATGACTTTTCTCTGTTCCACTAACGTAGCTTCACTGGGCGATCCCACAGGAATATCCTCTCTAAGTACTGCTGTGATGATTCGTGCAATCAAAACCCACCACCACGCGTCCTCTCTTGCCTCCCCTTCGATGCTTCCTGTAGCATCTCCACCTTGAAACATGACCTGCCAGTCCTGTCCCTCCTTCAGCTGTGTTGCTGAAATAACTATAATATCCCAGTCCCATGTTCCAATCCATGCCCTGAGTTCATCTTCCTTAGCTGCCAATCTCCTTGAATTGAAATAAATGCAGTTTAATTATCAGTTCCCCCCCCCCACCCCCGCCAATTCCCTGCTATGTTCTTGCCTGCCTTGTCTGCTGAAATTGCTGTCTTTAACTTGTGCACCAACCTGAATCTTCTTTCTGGCCTTACAACTGTTTAAGGTCCAACACCCTGCCAGATTAGATTATATCCTCTCAAGCAGCTCTCACAATTCGCCCCATCAGGAAGTGGGTCCCCCTCCTGCTCCCAGTTCAGGTGCCTTTCCCACCCTGTCAACCTGTGCTGACACCTTCAGACATCCAGAGACTTGCCCACCTGTGCTCCTCAGTACTCCAGGAGGACCTACCCTTCATGATGTACATTCTTTGCTTATGAGACTTCCCACAGTGCATTACCTCACAGTGATCAGAAGTAAACTCCATCTGCCATTACTCTGCTCAGTTTATCATCTGATTGATGTATGACTGCAGCCTGAGACCATCCTCCTCACCTTTCATGTCATCTGCACACATACTAATGATTCCTTCAGCTTTCACATTGGAGTTATTATTCCACAGAATAACCAACATTGGTTGCTGCACAGATCCCTGTGGTACACCCGATGGTGAAAGCATTTCAAACACTAAGAAGTCTATCCACTAATTTTGTATCCAAATTATCAAAATGCCTTGGATCCCAGTGGCTCTTCCCTTTTGGACCATCCTTCCATGAGGGACCTTGTCAAAGGTCTTATTCAAGTCCATGTAAACCGCATCATCTGCACTGCCCTCATCAATATTTTTACATACCATTTCAAAAAAACTGAACTGAATTCCTCAGACAGTATCTTCCTCTACCAAATCCGTGATGACACTGCCGAGGTGATCCTTGCCTTTGGAAGTGTTGATTCATCCTCACAATTGTTCCCAATAATTTCCCTTCACCTGCTGTCAGACTATCTGCTCTGTAATTACCTGGCCTACCCCTGCTGCCCTTCTTGAACAAATCACCCACATTAGCGATCCTCCAGTCATTCAGCACTTCACCTATGACCAGCAAAGTATTAAATGTATCCAACAGGGCACCAGCAATCTCCTCCCTTACCTCCTATAGCAGCCTGGGATACATTTCATTGGGCACTGGGGATTTCTCCACCTTTATGACTGTGAGAACAGTTAATACCTCCTACTTATTGATCTTTACATGACCTCACCATCTCAACTGAAATCCACAGCTACAATGCCTTTCTCCTGTGTGAATACAGACGGGAAGTATTCATTGAAGACCTCACCTACTTCCTCTGGCTCCATGCACAGAGTGTCCCTTTGGATTCTAACAGGCCTCGCTGTTTGCCTGGGAATCCTCTTGCTCCAACTATACTCATAAAATACCTTGTGGCCTCTCCTTAACAGTATCTGCCAAGGATATTTCATGCCCATTATTTACCCGTCATTTTAAAGATCCCCTTGCACTCTCTATACCTTGGTCAGTCTTTGCCTGTTTTCATCGCATTGTATTTGCATTATCAAACTCATGATATCGCTTGACCAGTATTCACTGGAGTTACTGCCTTTGTCATTCACTCTTTGGAGAACACACCCTCGCCTTGAATTCTCCCTGTATCACTTTAACATACTTCCTCTTTCTGAATATTAACCCAACAGCAAATCGTTCCTCCCAGTCTGTGTTTGGCAGATCCTGTTCCGTGATCGTGATAATGCTCAGTGATGGTAATATTCTAACGATTAGGGGGCTTCCACAAATGTGGCCTCTTCACTTCTGCCCTATCCTTATATTTTTCCAAAACGACTTTGAAGCCTAGTGTTATGACCATATCACCAAAACACTCTAAAAATCTTTACGTCTGTCATCTTGTCTAGCACCGACAACCCACTCTGTCTGTAACATCCAGCCCATACTGACCTCCCCATCTATGTACCTTCCACCAGCCTCTCCAGCACATGATGCCACTGTAGCCTTCTCCAGTCCCCACAGCACTCCTCCATCCTGTCCTACAGCACCTCATTACCTCTAACCTTCCACCATCCATTTCACCTCACTGTATGTACGGAGTCCTCCAGTTCCTACAGCGTTTCCTACCAGCCCTCCCTATGTGTAACGTTCTGAAGCCATCTGAACGCTCCCGAGATCTATAAACTTGCCCTCTCTCTCTCTTTAATCTTCTCTGTCTCTGTGACTAACTCCCATCACTACAATATTCCTTACCTCTGACCACCTCCAGTCACTACTAGCCTTCCGAGCTCTCGAACATCCTGCAGCCACTAAAACCATCCATGTGCCTGAAGTATCCTCCCAATTGTTGTAACAACTCTCAACTGCATCTGTCCATAACCTCAGCCAGTCCGTAGAATCCTTGCTAACTCAGTAACCTCACCCAATGTGTACAACTCTGAGTATGACGAACTTCATCCAGTCTCCCCAACTGTCCCTACCTTTAATTGTAGAGAGAATCCACAACCTTCCCTATTGCGTTAAACTTCTCCAGTCCCTCTCATGGACACCATCTATGTAAACTTCTCCTGTTCCTGACTATTTTTTCCTCCTGTTCCAATAAACCTTTGTGACCTAGTCCAATCTCTGCAGTGCCCTGTATAATCAGCCTCACTGTGCCTGGAACCTGGATTCAATTCCAGCCTTGGCTGACTGTCTGTGTGGACTTTGCATGTTCTCCCCCTGACTGTGTGGTTTTCTTCTGGGTGCTCTGGTTTCCTGCCATAGCCCAACATTTGCACGATACATGGATGGGCCATCATAAATTGACTGTAGTATTCAGGCAAGTGTGGTTTAGGTGTGTTCACCATGAGGAATGCAGGGTTGATTGGACAGGGAGAGGGATGGGTCTGGTTAGGATGCTCTTTAGAGGGTTGGTCTGGACGTGTTGGGCCGAATGGCCTGTTTACACACTGTGGAGATTCTATTCAGGTTATTGTCCAGTCCTGTCAACTGTCCCTGTCTCTTGAACCTTGCCTCATCTCCAATAATCTCCTTATATGTGTAATCTCCAACAGTTTCTAAAACATTCCCTGGCGATGTACGCTTCTCCAGTCATTACCACGATCGCTATGACTGTCACCTCTTCCTGCTTTTAGAACAATCTCTATAACTGTTGACATTTGTTACATCACTCCCAATCACTGTTCCACCCTGAAGCCCCCAAAAACATTTATACCTCCGTAAACCCATCTGGACTGTCTATACTTTCTTTTGACAGTCCCGTTCTGAGACTTTCTCTATATCAAAAAAGTCATTAAGAGTCGGTAACGCTTATTATTGTAACCTCCCTCCAGCCTTACAGCACTGAGGATCTGTCGAAGCTCTTTTCAAACAGGCAGCCATATCTGTGTCTGTAATCTCCTCCACTCCCAATAATACATTCTCTCTGAGCTCTTCTGTAGTCCATTAAATACTCCCTAACACTGTCTGTATCATTGTAACCTTCTCCAAAAACACAACCTTCCCTATCTGTGTGCATCCCTACACCAGTCCCTATCCCTCTCAGCTCTGTCTAACAATACAACCCTCGACTTTTGTGTATTCACCTTCAGTCCCTACATCCCTCCCTATCTGTGTAACCTTCTCCATGCATTTTTGCTTCAGTCTCTTCAACTGTTCCTGTCAGTGTAATATCTTCTGGACCCGAAAGCTCTCCATCTCTTTAACTTTCTCAGGCCACACAGCCCTCACTATCTGTGACCTACTCCTGTCGGAGAACCCTTCCTCTGTGAATTGCTCCAACTTTTCAACTCTCCAAAAGCTCCTGCAGCTCTTACAGCCCTCCCTCTCAACCAAACCTCTTCCAGTCCCTTAAATGCTATCAGTCTGTGGAGACCCTAACACCATCCCTATCTGTGTTATCCTCTCAGGTCCCTGCAACATTCCTGATCTGTAGATCCCATTCCAGTGCCTGTGCCTCTCCCAGTCCTGTTCCTACAAGACTGATTAACAATGTAACATCCTCCCGTCACTATCACCCACTCTGTCAATGTAAGCTCCTTCTGTACCTCCATCCATTTACCCATCTCCATAACCTTCTCCAGCTCTTACACCCTATCTGTGTAAACATCACTCTCCACTCGAACCCTTCCTGTCACAGGAACTTCGTCCTGTTTGTGCTATGCTCCCTTTTCTGTGAAACGGTCTCCAACCAAACTTGCAACCCCAATCTCTCAAGAAAGAATCCAGATTTCACAGCCACCATGTCTAAATAACCCCCAGAACCTAAGCCTTCCTATATCTATAAACATCTTCAGTCACAATGACCCTCCATACCTCTGTTTGTTCTGCCAGATAATACAAACTTCTTTATCTCTGTAATCTGCTCAGCTCCCTAAAACAGTCCCTGTCTGTGTAATCTAGCCCTGTCCTACAAACATCCTTTTCCCTGTAAACTTCTCCATCCCTCCCAACATTCCCAACTTCATGAACCCCTGTCAGCCCGACAGCTCTCCACATTTCTGTAACCTCCTGTGGGTCTATGGTCCTCCCTCCCTGTGAAACCACCTCCAGTCCCCACATCCCTCCCAATCTGGGTCCTCTGCTCCAGATCAGACCATTGCTGTCTCTGTAAACAATTCCGCCCCTGACAACTCTTCCCATTTGTGTAACCTCGTTCAGACCCATACTCTCCAGCTTCCTGAATCCTCTTCATGCCATTGCAACCAAAACCACATGTTTCTGTAATATCCACCAGTGCTTATACCCTCCCCAACTCAGTAACCACTTACAGCCCTAACAAAACACCTAAACTGTGAAACCTCTTAATTCCCTACAATCCTCCCTCCCTCTCTCCCCCCTCAAATACCTTCATCACCATGAAACCTCGCAATTACTGAAGCCTCCTTGGCATTTCAACCCTCCGAATGCCTGCAAGATCCTCCTGTCCTGATATTCCTCTCTATCTCTGTAATCCCCACCACCCTCCAGTACCCTTCTGGGGAACATTGCAGAGGAGGGAATGTTTGTAAAGTCCGTGCCTGGTTATTGAGGTAGGATTCTGGGAATTACGGATTCAGTCGAATGTCTGTGGTGTGCAGATTATTGGCGAGGACTCTAAAGACCGGATTTATGACTACTTGGAAAACCATAGTTAAATTAGTGACAGTCAGCATGGGTTTGTGAGGGGTCAGGTCATGCCTCACAAATCGTATTGAATTCTTTGAGGATATGACAGAATACGTTGATGGCTCATTCAGAAAAGAAGGATGATTGGGATACAGGGAAATCTGTCTGTCTGGATACAGGATTGGATGGCCCAGAGAAGACAGAGGGTGGCAGCAGATGGACAGTATTGAGCCTGGAGCTCAGTGACCAGTGGAGTTCTGTATCAATCAGCTCTGGGACTCTGCTTTCTGTGATTTTTATAAATGGCTTGGACAAGTATGTTGGAGAGTGGGTTAGTAAGTTTGCCAATCACCTGAAGGTTGGTGGAGTGGTGGGGAATGTTGGAGGGCTCTTGTAGGTTGCAATGGGACATTGACAGGACGCAGAGCTGGGCTGGAAGTGGCAGATGGAGTTCAATCTGGAAAAGTGTGAAGTGATTCGTTCTGGAAGGTCAAATTTGAATACAGAATACAGGGTGAAAAGCAGAATACTTGGCAGTGTGGAGGAACAGAGAGATCATGGGGTCTGTGTGCATAGATCCCTCAAAATCGCCACGCACGTTGGTAGGGTTGTTAAAAGGCATATGTTGTGTTGGCTCCCCTTAGAAGGGGATTGACTGTAAGAGCCGTGAGGTTTTACTGCATCTGTATGGCGGCCTGGTGTGATCACACTTGGAATATTGTGTTCAGTTCTGGTCCCCTGTTTACAGGAAGGCTGTGCACGTTTTAAAGAGTGTACACAGGAGATTTACCAAGATGCTGCCTGTAATGGAGGGCAGTTCTTATGGAGAACGTTTGAGGGAGCTAAGGCTTTTCTCATGGGAGTGAAGAAGGGGGTGGGGCGACCTGGTAGAAGTGAACAAGATGATGAGAATCACACAGAGAGAGTGAATTGTCAGAGACTTTTCCTCCTATGGAATAAATGGCTATTACAAAGCGGCATAATTTTAAGGTGAATGGAGGATGGATAAGAGGATAGAGAATGATAGGTGGTTGGATGGACTGCCAATGGTGGGAGTAAAATTAGATACTTTCAAAACATTTAATAGACTCTTGGATAGACACATGGATAACAGTAAAATGAAGGGTAGGTAGGTTAGTTTGATCTTATAGTTGGATAAAAGGTTGGCATGAAATCATGGCCGAAGGGCCTTGTGCTGGACTGTTCTGTGTTCTGTGTTCTGTCTGGTAAACTGGGTAATAAGCTTAGATCAGTGTAAAAGGATATGGCATTCAGGAGGAGCTCGTGAACAGGAAACAAAATTGGCCTGATGGTAGGAGACAGAGGGTGATGGGCGACATGTTTTTCTGACAGGAGGCATGTTGACCAGCGGTGGAGTGAGTCCCCTGTAGTTTGTCATTTGGATAAATGGTTTAGATGGGAATATTGGTTTCCTGGTAAGTAAGGTTTTTGGGTGACACTGCGATTGGTGGGAAAGTGGACAGTGAAGAAGGTTATCTGTGATACAACGGGATGGACAGTACTGCTGGGATAGTGGGCTGAAGAATAGCAGATAAAGTTTAATTAGATAAAGGTGAGGTGTTCCATTTTGGTGAAACAAACCAGGGTGGGACTTGTACAGTTAATGTTCGTGCTCTGTGTAGTGTTGTCAGTCAGGTACACAGTTCTTTGAATGTGGTGTCACAGGTAGACAGGCTGGCGAAGCAGGTGTTTGGGATGGTTACCTTCATTTGGGAGAGCATTAAGGGTAGGAGTTGGGATGTCATGTTGTGGCTGTAAAAGACATTGGTGGGGCCACCAAAAAACATTGTTGATCAGTAGGAAGAACTCATCTAATTCACTAACCTCCTTTAGGGAAGGACATCAAATATTCTAACCTGGTCTGGCCGACATGTGATTCCAGACCCACCGCAATATGGCTGACTCTGATCTATCCTCTGGGTAATTAGCAGAGGGGTCAAAGAACGTTGTTCCAGGCAGTGACACCCACATCCCCTGAATGAATATATAAAAATACCTATGTCCCTCCGTACCGCTGCAAGCCCCTCCAGCTGCAGCAATCCGTCCTGGCTTTGTAACACCCTGACCACTCTCTGTAATACTCTCACCATCTCCAGAACCTTCACCTCTCCCTGTTCCTATCGTGTCAATGAACCCTGACCGTGGCTCCCCTTCCCACAGCCCTCCTCCTGCGAGCAGACCCATTGCAATCCATTAAGATTTACTCCTAAAGTACTCTCTCACTTCAGGATTTTACGTACTTTTTGGTGATCTTCTCAGCCTCATAATCTAGTATGATCCCTTTTGTCCTGAGTGAGGGATCAGTGGGAATTTCTTGCTGAGGGTTTTACTGTTTCAATCGAATGACATTCTGTTGTGTTTTTCATTGTTCCTTCAAATGTTTTCCACTGTTCATTTCCAGCCACATATTTCAGTCTGTTTCGACTGTTTATCTTGGTCAGTTCTCTCACACGCATGTAATTGGCTATTTGTGTTTCTAGTTGTAGCTTGTCTTTTCTGTGATTCACTTTAAAACTTTATATGTATTTAAACTGCACTTTATCACAATTTCCCGAAGGATCTCGGCAGGTGATATTACTCATTCACTAAGTTTCATCACACGGTCGCTCTGCGATAGTTATGTCTCCAGTCAGTTGCACAATGTGTTTTTCAAAGAAACACTGAAAAAAATTCTCCTAGCTCCTTTTCCAATATCAATGTTGTCCGTGTGATTGTCCCAGATTATACAATTATTGATGTTTTCCAAAATTACCACAATGCCCTTTTTAGAAAATTCCAATGAGTTCCTGTTGAATGCAGTGATGAGCAATGAAATGCTGTTCGATGGCTAAAACTGTTCTGCTGCTTGTGTCCTTGGCAAGTCGTAGCCAGAATTTACATTCAGACTGACTCTACTTCATGATCTGAAACCAAATGCTTTCTCTGTAATGCCTTTGTAATCCATTATTGTTTGTGTTGTCCGTTTTGCCTGAGTTTGCACAAGATTGTGAACCACTGAATATTTTTGTTCACCCTGTATTCATCTCTCCCAGCTGTCTAAATCACTTTTATCTCTGTGTCTCAAATCCATCTATCTTATTACAGTGACGTTGTCCATTTAAAAAAAACCACAACTTACTCTTTCCCACAATTTTCTGTCACAGATCTATTCGCTGATGTACAATTTTAGTTCAACTCTGTCCCTTCCTGCTCCGTTCTGCTTGTCTTCACCTGCACTCACATACTGTTCCGATGCTCCATGTTTTCTCTCTGGATTTGGAAAGCTCCTTTCACCTGAACCCTGTCCCTGCATCCTCTCTGTCATTTGAAAGCCCTGTCCATAAACCTACCGACATGATTGGCCAGGACACTGCTCCCAGCACGGTTCCAGTGGGACCATCCTAATGGATTATTTATTGAATCAGGTATGGGATGTGGGTGTCTCTGGCTGACCAGCCTTTTTTGCCCAGCCCTCGCTGACCTTAAGCTGAGTAACTTGCTCTGCTCTTTCAGAGGGTCTTTGAGAGGCAAACACTTTGCTGTGGGGATGTCGTGCAGACCATATCAGGATGGGCAGATGTCTTTCCCGAAAGGACAAGTGTTTGGGTTTTTTTGTACATCAGCAATGGTCTCATACTTATTTGTGGATTGTTAATTACTATTTTTAAAATTATTCATTTCAAATTCCACCATTTCTGATGGGGGGATTCAAACCTGTCTCCCCTGAACATTAGCTGAGGTTTTGGGTACCTGCTCTAGCAACAAAATCCACTCGGCCATCACTTCACCTGCTCACAGGTTGCTCATTCCTGACTAGTTATATCAGTGCATGATGAAGCAAAACCTGTTCTTCCAACACAGTTGTGTATGATCCTGATATCTTCCAGCACTCTGGTGACATCACTTAGTATCTCGCGCTTTCTCTCTCTCTCTCTCTCTCTCTTTATTGAAGCTACACCAGAACCTGAGGCAACGGAATTCTCCACCCCAGAGAGACGAGGCACGTACCTGCCCAAATTGAACATTTCTCTACCACTTCCCATGGACGCTCATTCCATAACTGCACCATCCTCTGTGTAGAAACTTTTCTCCTAAAATAGCTTTTAAGTCTTTCCTCTCCACCCTATATTTTTGCCCACTAGAACACAGAACATGACAGCGAAATACAGGCCCTTCGGCCTCCGATTTTGCACCAACGTGTGGAACCAATCTGAAGACCAAGTAGCCAACACTATTCCAATTCTTGTCCAGATGCCCATCCAATGACCGTTTAACTGTCCTTAAAGTTGGTGAGTCTACCATTGTTCCAGATAATGCATTCCATGCCCCGACTATTCTGATTAAAAAACCTACCGCTGGCATCTGTCCCATATCTATTTATTAATATTTATATCTACCTCAATGTAAAGCTATCTCCCCTCGTGATAGGCATCGCCACCCAAGAGAAAATACTCTCACTGTCCAAACCATCTCACATGCTGATTATCTTATATGTCTCAATTAATTGACCTCAAACACATTCTTTTAAACAAATACAGCTTGAAGTCCCTCAGCCTTTCCTTTCATAAGACCTTCCCTCCATACCGGGTAACTTCCTAGGAAATCTGCTCGGAATCATTTCTAAAGTTTACACATCCATCCTGTAATGCAGTGACCTGAAAAAATGTGGCCACACCCAGACTTTTGTACAGCTGCAGCATGATCCAATGGTTCTGAAACTCAATCCCTCTACCAAGACAAGCTCACACACTGAATGGCTTCTTAAAAAACCCATAAACCTGGGTGGAAACTTTCAAGGATCTCTGTACATGGACATAGAGATCTCTCTGTTCATCTACACTACCAACAATCTTACCATTATCCCAGTACCCTGTGTTCCTGTTACTCCCTCCAGAGTGAGTCGCCTCACACCTTTCCACATTAAACTCCATTTGCGAACTTTCAGTCCAGGTATGCAGCTTATCTAAACCTTTCTGTAACCTACAACATCCTTCGTCACTATCCACAACTCGACTGACCTTAGTGTCTTCTGCAAATTGACTAACCCATCCTTCAATGCCCTCATTCCGGTCATTTATATAATTGACAGCAACAGTGGACCCAAAACACATCCTGGCAGTACCCACCAGTAACTGAACTCCAGGACCGATATTTCCCATGAACTACTACCCTCTGCCTTCTTTCAGTGAGCCAATTTCTGATCCAAACTGCTAAATCTCCCACAATCCCATGCCTCCGTATTATCGGCAAAAACCTACCATGGGGAACCTTAACAAACACCTTACTGAAATACATATATACCACACCAACTGCTTTACCCTCATCCATCTCTTGGTTCATCTTTTTAAAGAACTCAATAAGGTTTGCGATGGCACGACCTACCCTTCACAAAATCGTGTTGGCTATCCCTAATCAACTTACTCATCTCCAGATGATTATAAATCCTATCCCCTCCAAGCCTTTCCAACACTTTACCCAGAATCAAAGTCAGGCTCACAGGTCTATCACTACGAGGGTTGTCTCCACTCCCCTGCTAGGGGTGGCACGATGGCACAGTGGTTAGCACTACTGCCCCAGATCACCAGAGACTCGCCTTCAATTCCTTCCTCAGCCAACTGTCTGCGTGGACTTTGCACATTCTTTGCGTGTTTGTGTGGGTTTCCTCCCACAATCCAACATGTGCAGTTTAGGTGAATTGGCCATGCTAAATAGCCCATCGTTTTAGGTGAAGGGGTAAATGTATATAAACATCTTTATATAAATGTCTGTAGATTCACCCCTCAGTCTCCGATGCTCCAGGGAAAATAGCCCCAGCCTATTCAGCAACAACCCTGGAAACATCTTATTAATCTTTTCTAAACCCTTTCGAGTTTCACAAAATCCTTCTGACAGCAGGGAGACTAGAATTGCATAGTGTCCTGCAATTGTGTTGTAACGTAGTAATCTGAGTACCCCAGTCTTGGTGCACAGTAAGTCCTGGAATGAACAATTTGTTTAGCATCTTAGCCATATCCAGAAGTCATGCACATCGACGGCTTCATTGATCTTTAAGGGCCTCTACTTTGTCCTGAGTTTGTCGTTTACTCTTATTGTATCTATATTATCTAAAGTCAGTTTTGGATTGTACTCGTCCTTCTTTGCCGAGGCGATTTCCTGTCCCCTTTCTACATTCCTGATTTCCATCCTACAGCCCCTGTGATCCTCAGGGATTCCCTTGATCCAGCTGGCTATACCTGACATGTGCCCCCTTTTCCTTGACCAGACCCTCAATAGACAGCCAGTGTTTCCGAATGCTGTCAGCATTGACCTGCACACAAACAGGAACATGCTGGCACTGATCGCTCAGTTTAACTCACTTTTAAAATATTCTCATTTGCCAGACTTCGCTTTCCCTGTAAATAGACTCTGCAATCACCTTTTGAAAGGTCCTGGCTAATACGATCAAGATTAGACTGGCCCCATTTTATAACTTGAACTTGTGGACCAGGCCTATCCTTTTCCATTGCTGTTTCCAGACTAATAGAACTGTGGTCACTTTGGCAAAATGCTTTCCCACCACCACCTCAGTCCCTTTTCCGAACTTGTTTCCCAAAGGGAGGTCAGATTTTGCCCAATTCTGTTTTCAGGCCATTTATATATTGATTGCAAGTTTACTGGAAATCAATTAAAAAATTCCTCCCTTGCAAACGCTGAACACTGGCAGTCCTGTTCTAAGATGGAAAGTTAAAAAAAACATCGACCATAACAGCCCTATTATTATGATTGACATTTGAGATCTCCTGACATATTTGTTCCTCAGTCTGCCACTTGTTATTAGGGATTAGTAGGACAATCAAATCGAAGTGATGACACATTCTTATTTCTCAGTTCCACTAACATAGCTTCGCTGGGTGATCCCACAGGAATATCCTCTCTAAGTATTGCTGGGATGAGTCATGCAATCAAAACACATCACCACACATCCTCTCTTGCCTCCCGTTCGATGCTTTCTGCACTCCCTCTTCCTTGAAACAATGAACTGCCAGTCCTGCCCCTCCCTCAGCTGTGTTTCTGTAATAACTATAATCTCCCAGTCCCATGTTCAAATCCATGTCCTGAGTTCATCTTCCTTAGCTGTCAGGCCCCTTGCATTGAAACAAATGCAGTTTAATAACCAGTTTTCCCCCATTCCCTGCTATGTTCTTGCCTGCCTTATCTCTTGAAATGGCTCTGTTTAACTTGTGTACCCGCCTCAATCTTCTTTCTGACCTTTTGACTGTTTAAGATACAACACCCTGCCAGATTAGATTATATCTTCTCAAGCAACTTTAGCAATTCGCCCCATCAGGATATGGGTCCCCCTCCTGCTCCCAGTTCAGGTGCCTTCCCCACCCGGTCCACCTGTGCTGACACCTTCAGGGATCTTTGAGTTGTCCACTGAATTCCCTGTGTTCCTCAGCACTCAAGGTCCAAGCATTCATTTTGTCTGTCCTTCGCTTATCGTACCTCCCACAGGGTATGACCTCACATTGATCAGAACTAAACTCTGCTCAGATTATCATCAGATCGTCATCAGACTGTAGCCTGAGATCATCCCCCTCACTCTGAACAACACCCTCACCTTTCATTTCATCTGCAAACAGACTAATGATATCTTCTGCTTTCACATCGAAGTTATTATTCCCCAGAATAACCAGCGATCGTTCCTGCACAGATCCCTGTGGTACACCCGCTGGTGAAACAACTTCAAACACGGAAAAGATTATCCACCAATTTTATATTCAATTTGCCAACTTGCCTTGGATACCATGGGCTCTTTCCTTTTGGATCTGCCTTCCCTGTGGGACCTTGTCAAAGGCCTTAATGAACTCCATGTAACCCACATCATCTGCACTGCCTTCTTCAGTATTTTTAGACACCATTTCAAAAAACTAAACTGAATTCCTCCTACAGTATCTTCCTCTACCAAATCCGTGTTGACTTATCCGAGTTGATTATTGCATTTGCAAGTTTTGATTCATCCTCAGGGTGGTATCCAATGATTTCCCTCCCCCTGCTGTCAGACTATCTGCTCTGTAATTACCTGGCCTATCCCTGCTGCCCTTCCTGAACAAAGTAACCACATTAGCGATCCTCCAGTCATTCAGCACTTCACCTGTGGCCAGCAAAGTATTAAATATATCCACCAGGGCCCCAGCAAT
This sequence comes from Chiloscyllium punctatum, assembly GCF_047496795.1. Classification (NCBI taxonomy): domain Eukaryota; kingdom Metazoa; phylum Chordata; class Chondrichthyes; order Orectolobiformes; family Hemiscylliidae; genus Chiloscyllium; species Chiloscyllium punctatum. Next base: position 99,809,792 of record NC_092752.1, read on the forward strand.
CTCTTCGCTTACCTCCCATAGCAGCCTGGGATACATTTCATTGGGCACTGGGGATTTCTGCACCTTTTTATGCCTGTGAAAATATTTAGTACCTCCTCCTTATTGATCTTAACATGTCCTAGAACCTCACCATCCTGTCTGATATCCCCGGCTACAATGCCTTTCTCCTGCATGAATACAGATGGGAAGTATTCATTGAAGACCTCACCTACGTCCTCTGGCTCCATGCACAGATTGTTTCTTTGGTTTCTGACAGGCCTCACCCTTTGCTCAGTTACCCTTTTATTCTAACTATACTGACAAAGTACCTTGTGGCTTTTCCTTCATAGGATCTGACAAGGATATTTCACAGCCATTTCTAAGGACCCCGTTGCACTCCCTATCCTTGTGAATGGTTTCACCTGGTTTTATTGCACTGTGTTTTCTTCATCAAACTCACGATATTGCCTGATCTGTATTCGCTGGTCTTGCTGCCTTTACTACTCCCTCTTCATAAACACAATGGGATGGGGTCCTGTGAAATGAGTATCAGGCGTTAGGTAAGAAGTTAAAAAGCAGGACCTCAAGGGCAGTGATCTCTAGATTACTCCTGGTGCCACCTGCCCCAGTGAGGATAGACATCGAAAGATAGGCCGGGGGGGTGGATGTATGCCTGAGGAGCTGTTGGAGGGGGCAGGGGGTCTTCAGTTCTTGGATCATTGGGATCTCTTCTGGGGTAGAGGTGACCTGTATAACGAGGGGATAGGTTAGACTTGAACCAGAGGGGCACCAGTATCACTGCGGGGAGATTTGCTCGTGTTACCCTGGGAGGTTTAAACTAGTTTGGCAGGAAATTGGGACTCTGACTAAGAGAGGGAACATCGAAAACTGAGGAGAAAATACATTCGCCATCGAGAGCAAGTTTCCTATTCAGGGTATCCAGGGCCACAGACGAGGGAGGGAAAAGACTTCTGGTTTAAAGTTCATTTCTTTCAATGCATGAGGCCTGACTGGTAAGGCAGATGAGCTCAGAGCATGGATTAGATCTGGGGACTGGGATATTATTGCTATAACTGAAACATGGCTTAGAGAAGGCCCAGACTGGCAGCTCTGTGTTCCAAGATACAGAAGCTACAGGCGGGACAGAAGGACAAGTAAGTGAGGAGGGGAGTTGTCGTTTTGATAAGGGAGGATATAACACCAGTGCTTAGACAGGATACGCTTAAAGAGTCATCAAATGAGGCCACATGTTTAGAACATAGAAACAAACCAGGGGTGGTCACTCTGTTGGGACTGTATTATAGACCCCCAAATAGCCGGCAGGTACTAGAGGAGCTGATGTGTAGAGAGATTGGAGATACCTGTCGGAATAATAGAGTAGTATTGGTTGAACATTTTAATTTTCCCAGCATTGACTGGGTCACCCACAGGGTAAAAGGCCTGTACTGAGTGCAATTTGTCAAATGTGTCCAAGAACGTTTTCCAAATCAAGATGCAACTCTAACAAGGCCCAACTCTACTCCTGCACGTGCAACACTGGACCTCCCCTCAGAAAATGTGGTCGGGCAAGTGTCAGCCAGACAGCACTTTGGGTCCAGTGACCACAACTGTCTTAGTTTTAACATAGTTATGGAAAAAGATCAGACAGGTCCACAGATTAAGGTGTGAAACTGGAGCAGGGCCAGGTTTGGGGCCATGAGGCAGGATCTAGCAGAGGTCAATCGGGTGAATTAAAAATAACACAAAAGCAGGTTATACTCCAACAGGTTTATCTCACAGCACCAGCTTTCAAAGCGCAGATGATCATCCTAAAAGATGAAAACTTAAACTAAATGTGTTTGGTATTACATTCCATGACACTGCAATCCTGTTGCTATAAATTCTGTGCCTTATGATTGTGCTCCACAACCTCCTGATGAAGCAGTGATCTGAAACCTCGTGCCTCTAAATAAACCTGCTGGACTGGAAGCTGGTGTTGTGTGATTTTTAACTTTGCCCATCCCAGTCACCACCGGCTCCTCCACATCATGCTACTGTCAACTGGGTGAGTCTGTTTGAAGGAAAAGGAATGACTAGCAAATGGAAGCATTTTAAAAGTGTGATATTAAGAATCCAGGGCAAATTTGTCCCTGTTTGAGTGAAGGGAAAAGCTGGTAGGTTTAGGGATTCGTGGCTTATGAGGGATATTGAAGTTCCGGTCTGGAAAATGAAGATGGTATACATTGGATTTCAGCTTTCCATATCTACCTCACCTAACTCACCAGACTGACTGACACAATCAATCTGTGAAGACCGTACAATCCTCTCAGGTCCCTGCAGCATTCCGATCTGTAGAACCCGTTCAATGCCTGTGACTCTCCCAGTCCAGCTCCTATAAGATTCCCTATCTGTGTGACATCCAACCGTCGCAGCACACACCCTGTCAATACAAGCTCCTCCAGTCTCTCTATCTATCCGCCCATCTCTATAACCTTCTCCAGCTCTTACACCCCGATCTGTGTAAACGTCACCCTCCCCTACAACACTTCCAACTTTGACCAACTGTAAGAGATTACTGATGCTCCCTTATCTGTGAAACTGTCTCCAACCAAAATTGCCCTTGTTATCTCCTGGAAAATCTGTCCGATTCCACATCCTCCATGTCTAAATAACCTGCACAACCTCAACCTTCCTGTATCTTATAAACATCTACTGTCACGACTACCCTCCATAAGTCTGTATGTTCTTCCCATCTGTACAACCGTCTTTACCTCTACCATCTGCTCCGGTCCCTAAACAATCCCTGCCTGTGTAAACCTCCCCAACCTAACAACATCATTATCCCTGTAAAGTGCTCCACCCCTCCCAATCTTCTTTGCTCAGTGAAACCCCTCCAGCTCTCCACATCTCTGCAGGGTCCTGCAGTTCCACAAAACATCCCTCTATGTGGAACTTCCACCAGAGACCACTACCCACTATATTTCTAATCCCCTGCTGATCCCTTCTATCTCTGTTCCCAACTTCAGTCCCGACAACCCTACTTCCATATACAACATCATCAAGTCCTTGCAATCCTCCAGATCTGAGGAAACTCCAGCAGACATTGTCACTCCCTCATGATCTATGACTACCTACAATGATTTGAAACTTCTGCAATTCAATAACATCTCCAGTCTCCGTGCCCCTGCCGATCATGATGAGCTGCTCCAAACCTCTCAACCCTCCCTGCCTCTGTTCATCATCAAGTTGATGTCTGTAGTGCCCTGCAGACCCTACAATCCTCCCCGTTTTTGTGAAGTCTGCCTATCACTATTACTGTCCCTATCTGTGTAACTGCCTCCAGTTTCTACAGCCCCCTGTAGCCCCCATCAGACCCTAAAGCCATCGCTATCTGTGTAACCTCCTTCAGGTCTATATCCTCCAACTTGCTGAAACCTGCTGTCACCATTGCAACCCCCATTATTACTCAACATTGCTTCGTCTTATAAACCATCCCTATCAGTGTGATCTCCTCCACTGCGTACAACACTCCCAGTCTGTGCAATGGGCGATGCATGGTTTTATAAAAGGGGAATTTTTATAAAAATCTGTTGGATTCTATATTTTGGTGTGACCATAATAGGCAGAATAGATAAGGATGGGGGAGGCTAGCAGCAGTCGAAGTATGTTTGAAATTTAGGAAACATTTTGATAAGTTTCAAAAGGGGCTAAATATTAGCTCGGGAGAGAATAGGGACCCTGAAAGGTCAATGATGTGATGTATTGAACAGAGTTCACATTGGATAACAGGATGGTTTAAATTGAAAAAAGGGTGATAACACCTTGGGACATGATCAGATGTATCCCAGCGCTCTGTGAGAAGCTCGGGAGGAATTTATAGGGCGCGTCACAGAAATATTTGTATCATCAACAGCCACTACAGTGAGACTGATGGAAGAGGTGGGTAAGTTGTTGGAGGAGATTCTGAGAGAAAAGATCATCATGCATTTGGAAAGGCAAGGATGGATCAGCGATAGTCAGCATGGCTTTGTGCATGGGAAACCATGTCTCTCAAACTGGATGGAGCGTTTGTGGAGGTAGAAAAGTGATAGATCAAGGCGGACCAGTGGATTATGTCCACATTAACTTTATATGATGGAACTGTCATTCTGGAGATGTAGCTGCAGAATGACCATCTCTGGGAAGGGAATATTGAAGGGTTGTTGGGGTCTAGGCAGGATAAGCAAAAATCCAACAAGTTGTGAAGAAAGGATGAGGTTTATGAATTAATGAGATAGCCACGTGGAACTGAAGATCAGAATTTGGAGTCTATTTGGATGGAGCTGGGAATGAACAAGCAGCTGCCGCAATCATTGGCTGGAATTCTTTTAAAGGAATCAACCAGTGATGGGAATGTCATTATGGTTACAGTCAGGACACTGAATGTACTTGTAGCGAGGGCAGTACAGTAACTGTGTGTGACAGTGGTCTCCATCCCGACTGGATAACTAATGAGTATCAGGCTGTAATGGATGGAAGCCTGGGATTGGATACGAGATGGTTTTCTATAACATCATATCAAGGGGCCAGCAACAAATTTGTCCAGTGGAGTTCAAATGCTGTGTAATAATAAATATCCAATAGTCCCATTTTACAGGAGTTTTGTGAGGAAAGACCCATAGTGTTATAATGCAGATATTGAGTTCGAGTTAAGACCATAAGATGTCGGAGCAGGATGAGGCCATTTGGCCCATTGAGGATGCTCTGCCTTTCAATCAGATCATGGCTGATCTGATACTCTCCAACTCTACATTCCTGCCTTTTCCACAAAACCCTTGTTTCCCTGATCCATTAACATCTGACCATCTCTGCTGTCAATATTCTTAATGACCCAGCCTCGATCGGCCCCTGCAGTCATGAATTCCAACAAATTCCCTATCCTCTGAGTGAAGACATTCCTCCTCATCTCCATCTTAAATGGGTGAGCTCTTGCTGGGATTTTCTGCCGTCTGGTTACACATTCTCACACAATTGAAATGAAAGGAAGTGACAAAGGTAATTATTGCAGATGAAATGAAAATTGGTGGAGTTGGGGTGAATGAGCAAGGAGATCCAAGGTTGCAGGAGGTTACTGATCAGTTGGAAAGATGTGCAAAGAAATGGCAAAATGAGATTAACCTGTCAAGTGTAAGGTCATGTCAAATTCAAGAAGTAAGTTAGGATACTGAGGGACATTGATATACAGAAGGATCTTGGTGCACTGAGTGGTAAGGACCTAGGGAGTGTTACTGACAAAGAGACCTTGGAGTCCAGGTTCATAGTTCCTTGCAAGTATGATCCCAGGTAAATAGGATAATGAAGAAGTTGTTTATTCTGCTCGCGTTTACTGATCAGAGCACTGAGTAGAGGAGTTAGGAGGTCATGTTGTGGCTGTACAGGACATTGGATAAGCCACTTTTGGAATATTGCATGCAGTTCTTGTCCTCTCCCTATCAGAAGGATGTTGTATAAATTGCAAGGTTTCAGAAAAGATTTACAAGGATGTTGCCAGGATTGGAAGATTTGAGCTAAAGGGAGAGGTTGAATGGGCTGGGGCTACTTGAGGCTGAGGGGTGACCATATAGAAATTTATACAACCATGAGAGGCATGGATAGGTTTTACAGACAAGGTGTTTTCCCTGAGGTAGTGGAGTCCAGAACCATACGTCCTAGGTTCAGGGTGAGAAGGGAAATATATAAAAGGAACCGAAGGGGCAACTTTTTCAGGCAGAGGGTGATGCGAGAATGCAATGAACTGCTAGATGAAGTGGTGGAGACTGGTACAATTACTGCATCTAAAAGGCATCTGGATGGGTATACTAACAGGAAGGATTGAGAGGGATTTGGGCCAAGTGCTGGCAAATGAGACAAAATTATGTTAGTGTATGTGGGCAGCGTGAACGGGATGGACTGAAGAGTCTGTTTCTGTGCTGTCCATCTCTATGACTGTAAATGTTTTGTACTGTCCATTTTCAGCCATACATTTCACTGTTTCCCCTGTTTACCTTGGTCAGTTCTCTTCTCAAACACATGTCAATGGCTTTGGTTGTGATTGTAGGGTGTGCTTTATGGTTACTTTAAAAATCTATCATCTCACAGAATTCCACTACACGACAATTTCCCAGAGGATATCTCAGTGTGACATTACTCGTTCACTCAGTTTCTTCACCCAACGGTCGATCTGAGATAGTCACGTCCCTGGCCATTTACACAATATGTTATTCAAAGAAACACTGACACAAACACTTGAAGAGGAGTTCGGAGAATATCATTTTTGACAAAGATTGAAGTCTCCCAAAATGATCGCATTGCCTTTGCATTAGACAGGAATTCATTGGAAAGTGTAACAGTGTTGAGAAATGAAATGCTATCAGGCAGCCTAAAAACTGTTCTCCTGCTTGTGTTTTTGACACGTGTAACTCATAATCTGCATTCAGCATGATTCAGCTGCATCATCAGATGCCAAGTGCTTTCTCTGTAATGCCTTTGTTACCCATTACTGTCAGGGTTATCCATCCTGCACTTCCTGAGACCCCTCCAGGATGGGTACAATTGAATATTTATGTTCTGCCTTTTGCTTCTCCTCTAACCACATCTTCCTGGTGACTAAATCTTATTTATCTCTATGTCACAAGTCTATTGCAGATACTTTGTCCATTCCAAAAAAAGAACATTGTAATTGACTTTTTCCCAGAATGTCCTGTCACACTAATTCACTGATGTACAGTTTTAGTTAAACTCTGTCCCTTTCTGTTCCTTTCTGCTTCTCTTCAGCCACATTCCCATGCTGTTCCAATATGTCCCCTTTTGTCTTTGGATTTGGAAAGCTCCTTTCACCTGAACCCTGTCCCTGCATCTTCTCTGTCAATCAAAGCTCTGTCCATAAACCCACCAACATAATAATTTGCCAGGACGCTGGTCCCAACAGTGTTGTTTTTAATTCACTCGATGGGGTGTTGCTGTCTCTGGCTGGCCAGCATTTCATGCCCACCCTCGAGCTGTCATTGAGCCGAGTGCGCTGTGAGACTATTAGAGAAGGCAGTTTAGAGTCAACCCCATTGCACTCGGTATGGAGTCATATGTAGGTCAGACCAGCTGCCTATCGCAGATTTCGTTCCTGAAAGGATATTGAGCATTCAGATGGGTATCCCTGCCACTGCCATTTAATTCTGGATGAACCCTCTAGTGAGAGTAACACTAGGCCATTGCCTGACCCACTGATAGCTGCCTCATCCCTAAGTACTGATCCCAGTGCACCATGAATCAAAACCCTTCTTCTTGACCGTGGTTTGATCCTGATACCTTCCTGCAATTTGATGCTATCACTCAGTCTCACTCCATGTGGTATCTGTCACTGTGAGAGTCTAATTGCTGCCAGTGACTGCAGCTTTTGCAGTTACTCCAGATCCTGAACCAACAGACCTCTCCACTCCAGAGAGATGCAGCAGCATAGGCCAGGGATAGAGACTGGGATATTCCAGATCTCTGTGGGACTCAGCGCCATTCTCCCTGTGCAACCCTCACTGCATCAGCCTAATTTCCCATTCTGTCTATTTCTCTGTCTCCTGCAGGTACTCAGGATGTTCCTTACTCAATAAACCTCCCAATTGCTGGGTGTTTCATTCATTATCTCATTGAACGCAATTGGTCAGCCTGGGGCAGGGAGATCTGGTTTCTTCAATAAATCCTGCAGCAAGGTAAGATCACTCACAGTGAACAGAACAGAGCAAATTTAAGGGATCGAAGTTTAGTCCGGAAGACATGACACAGATATAGTATTGAAGGGTGAATACAGAGCATGATGGGCCCAGACTCAATCCACACTCTCTTGTTTACTTTCATCACTGCTGTACTGAGCCTTCCTATGTCAATATAGGAAGTTGACAGTTATCGATCCAGGCCGGTGCTGTCTTCGTGAGGATCGGGACAGCAGAGGGGAAAGGAGGCCTCCCTTAAGAAGGTGGTATTGAAACCTGGGTCTTTCTGTTCTATATTCCCCCTCTCACACTGTCTCTTATCGTGTGATAGAGTCATACAGCAAGGAGACATACCTTTCAGTCCAACGCATCTGTGCTAGTGTCTTGAATGCTTGTAATTCCCAGAAAAGTTCCAATTTCTGTCACCTCTACCCCTCCCATAATCCTGCTGTTTATTTGAAACCTACTTCAATGCTGACAACGCTCCCTATGTATACTTTGCTCCAAACGTGGTAACGTGCCCAATCTCAGTAACCTCATCCTGCACTCAGTACAATAATTTCTATTTCTGTAGTTTTCCACAATAACTACAGTCCACCCTGTCTCTGTAATATCCTCCAGCCTGGACCAAAATACCCACCTGTGTACTTTCCCAACCCCCAAGAGAACATGATATCACTGTAACCTTCTGGAGGCCAGATCACATTCCTGCATCCTGGCCTATAGCACCACATGCCCTCTGAAACCATCTCCCATCCCGACCGGACTCCTTATCTGTGTAAACACTTCCAGACCCTTTTCCAGCTGCAACAACACTTCCCATCTCTGTGTGCTCCTCCCTGCCCCTCAAATACTCTCTCTTTGTGTAGCTCTGCAGTTTGGGGTGGTTCGGTGATGAGCACTGCTGCTTCACAGCGCCAGAGACGCAGGTTCAATTCCAGCCTCGGGTGACTGTCTGTATGGAGTTGGCACATTGTCTCCGTGTCTTCATGGGTTTCCTCCCACAGTCCAAAGATGTGCAGGTCAGATAAGTTGGCCATTCTAAACTGACCGAGCGTTCGGTACATCGTTCAGAGGGAAGTGGGCCTGGGTGGATAACTCTTTGGAGAATTGGTGTGGACATGTTGGGCCGAAGTGCCATTTCCATATTGTAGAGAATCTAATAAAATCTAAACTCTCCATCTGCGTTCTATATTAATGACCCGAAAAATATCCCTCTAACAATTAAACAGCTCCAAACCTCCCAATCTCTGTAAACTACGACAGCTCCAACATCCCTCCTTATCGGTGTAACCTCTTCCTGAAAACCTCTCAACATATGGAGACCCCACAATCCTCCCAATCTGTGTAATCCAACAGGTTCCGGCATTACTCCCGATCAGTAGAACCCACTCCAATGCCTGTGACTCTCCCAATCCAGTTCCTGCAAGACTCACTGTCTGTGTAACATTCTCCCATCACTATCACCCACTCTGTCAATGTAAGCTCCTCTAGTATCTCCATCCATCTAATCATCTCCATAACCTTCTCCAGCTCTTGTACCCTATCTAGTAAATGCCACCCTCATCTATAACCCTCCCTCCGGTAGGAACCGTTCCACAGATTCATCACCCTCTGGCTGAATAAATTCCACCAGATCTCCATTCTAAAGGGTTCTTCCTTCACTCTGAAGCCGTGCTCTTGAGCCCTGGTCTCTCCAGCAGTGAAAACATCTCCCCACCCCCATCCACTCCATCTAGGCCCCTCAGTATTCTGTAAGTTTGAATGAGATCCTGCCACCGCCGCCTCTGAAAATTCATCAAGTACAGACTCAGAGACTTCACCTGCTTCTCATATGACAAACATTTCATCCTGGGCTCTTTCTTGTAAAACTAGATGTTGTGCCCCTTCACATCCTTTGTCCAGACTGTTAATGTATAACATGTACAGCGTGGTCCCAACATTGACCTCTGCGGAGTTCCCCTCGTCACCAGTTCCCATTGTGAAAACGACCCCTTTATACCTACTCTGTCTTCTGCTAATCAGCCAATCCTCGACCCGTGCCAAGCATGCTGTTCTGAAACTGAATTTTTATTTCACTAATCCTGCTGGGTTTGTTTTCCTGTCTGGCTGTGAATAAGCAGAGTAGATAAAAGGGAGGAATGGTTTGTCGGGATTTTCAGAAACATTTCAACAAGATCTCACTGAAGAAATGGATAAACAAAATTGGCAAATGTGGGATTGGAGGGAATTTACTGGCACGGATTGGGAATTCTTTAACAGAAAACTAAGTGGGAATAAATGGATTAGTGCTTGACCCCTAACTATTCACAAAGGGATTTGATACATTTGATGGACAAAATCTACTGCTTCCATGTTTGTTGCTGACACAGAACGAGATGGGAATGTGGGTTGTGTGGATGAAGCAAAGTGGACATGGGCAGTCCATGAGTTTCATTTGTACAAATTCATTGATGTGATGTGGCAATCACTTGCTTGGCCATCATTACCTTTCCATTTGTAATTCCTTGGAGAAGGTGGTGGGGAGCTGCCTTCCTCACCCAGTGCAATCCTTTAGGTGTAGGGACAGACACAGTGCTGGGAGGATGGAGCGTGGCTTGGAGAGCACCTGGAGCTCCTGTCCTTCCAGGGTATAGTGGTTCCGGGTTTGTGAAGTGCTGCTGAAAGGGCCTTCCTGAGTGACCTCAGTGCTGCTTGTAGATACTTTATTTATTTATTTACTTATTCACTCGTGGTTATGAACATTGCTGGATGTATTGTTGATGTGGAGTTGTCCCTGAGAAGGTGGTGGTGAGCTGCCTTCCTGAACCACTGCACCAGCCGTTGGAACTGTTGTTATCTGTGTACCCTCCAGCAGGCGCTACAACACTCCTCACGTCTGTAACTGCATACAGACAATGCGGCTCTTCCTGTATATGTGACATCCTCCTCTGCTGACAACTCTTATTGTTCATCAGAATGTCTCACCACCTCCATTTCCATCTGTACTAGTGATCTCTCAAATTTCCTTATTCTTGTTTATACTTTCGATCACCTATAACCTCTTACTTTCAAAATTTTTAACTCCTCAGTACCTGTAACTCGCCATATAACTATATTCAATGACAGCACAGGTTCCCTTCCTTCAATCTCTGTGAATTACAGCGACTAGTTGTGCTAAATTGGTACTTCTCATCCTCCTCATCCATCTTAGCTCTTCCAGCCCCTGCAATCCCACTATTAAGAATGCTCCCATCTCTGTACCTCCTTATATTCTGAGGGTCCCTGAACACCACGAGTGCTTCAAACATCTGTAACCCCCCCAGTTACTGCGAGTCTTCTAACTCTGTAACATCCAACAGTCTTCAGTGTCACACAACACTCACTGGCTGTCAATTTGAATTTGTTGAAGTCTTCACATCTCAGTAAGCAGCTCACAAAAATCCCTTTAGACTCTACAAGGTTCCATCACTAACACGCCGCCATGTCTCTACTTCTTTGCTTCCCTCAGTGCCTACAACCCTCCCTGTATCTTCCAGTAACCTGCTTTAGACACTGCAGGTCTGCCTACCACTCCAGATAACCTGTTCCATCCCCAACAGCTCCTTCAATCTCTGTAACACCGTCTGCTCTGTCTAATCCTTCTCTTTTCCACTGTCTTCCAGGCACAGCGCGATCCTGTGAGGGACCAGTGTGTAATGGGATGTTATACATCTCAGCTGAGGCTTGAGGCCTACCATTATCTGGAAGTCACAAAGGTAGAGAACCTGAGAGAGAGCACCACAGAGCTGGACAATATTAATCAGCAGCGAGAATCGAGGCCGACTGGGACTTGGAGTTGGAGAAACAGCAGAGCAGGAGGCGCAATGTCAGCATCGAGTCACAGAGGGAGTGACCATGTGAGGGAGTAACTTGAAGCAGGAAAATGAGGTTCACTTACGCCTGGGAGTTACAGAAGCACCAAAGTGAGAGGATATAAATCAGCACTGAGGATCGAGGCCTAGTCATACCTGGAAATCACAGAGACAGTGACCCTGTGAAGGAGCAGAGTGGAGTGGGAGCTGGAGGATAACACGTACCTGGGAGTCACAGAGATGGTGACCCTGTGAGGGAGCAGGGTGGAGTGGGAGCGGAGGATTACACGTACCTGGGAGTCACAGTGATGGTGACTCTGTGAGGGAACAGAGTGGAGTGGGAGCTGGAGCATTACACGTACCTGGGAGTCACAGTGATGGTGACGTTGTGAGGGAGCAGAGGGGAGTGGGAGCTGGAGGATTACACGTACCTGGGAGTCACAGAGACGGTAACCCTGTGAGGGAGCAGAGTGGAGTGGGAGCTGGAGGATTACACGTACCTGGGAGTCACAGAGATAACTTTCTGTTGCTGGGACCTGCCTGCACTGAGTTTGAAACAAGTGCAAGAGCCATCACAGAAAAGGCTGTAAGTTCATTGGCTGATAAATTCGCTGTTATTAGCGACTGTCAGTTAATTGCTATAAGTTAGAAATTTTTTTTCAACTTCTGAAATAAGGGTTGAACCCAGAAATAAGAGGGAGAAGTAAAATTCTGAGCCAATATAATAAATTACCCTCAGTAAGCCACAGCTGAATAAGGGATTTAAGCATATTGTTATTTCCTCGATGTTAACTTCATTCTAAGTAATTAATTAAGTAACTCGAGACAAAATGCTTTTTAGGGCATGTTTGTCAGATGGAAAATGTGTTCTGTTAATTGGGAAGTCATAGCCCCTGCTCGTGTCCTAGATGGACACTGGGTCATGGAGCTCAGACAGTGACGAGAGACAATATGGGACATCTGTGATGCTGAGATTAAGTGTAAAGCACACACACAGAGCAAATCACCCTGCAGACATGATAGCCTGGAAGAAGGGAGGGTGTGGGGGATTAGGCAATCGGAGAGAAACAGTCAAGGAATACAAGCATATCCTGGTGTTTCCCTCCCAATTCAATTTCCCAGTTTGGAAGCTGATGAAGGTGTCGGCTGCTCAAGTGAGGGCAGTCAGAGCCATGTCAGGGAGAAGGAAGGAGGGGCAATAGTCACCGGAGAGACAGGGAAGTGAAGAAGGTGTCAGCGTGCCTATAATTACAGGATAGTGGGGTTAAGAATATCACTGTGTCTGCAGAACATTCGTCTGGGGGACATTGAGCAGTCAAAGAACATGCCCATGTTGGTAGGAATGACCTGGGTAGGAAGGGTGAAGTGGTCTGGGAGTCAGAATTTAGGGAACTAGGTGGATGGTGAGCAAGCCGGTCCACAAATGTCGCAATCCCTGGAATACTCCCAGTGCCGTGTCCTGTTGAGAACAGGACTCGGAGTTGTAGGTAGATGAGAGTGTGACTGGAACGATGGTGCAGCAGGAAGGGCTTCAGATTCCTGGGACATTGGGACTGGTTCTGGGGAAGTCAGCAACTGTACAAGCTGGATGGGCTAACGTAACAGAGCTGGGACTGAATTTCTTCTGGGTTGTTTTTGGGAGGGATTGTAAATAACTTGGTGTGTGCTTAGGATCCAAAATGAAAAAGTAGAGGAGAGTACCAGGATTCTCCAAATAATGGGAGATACAGCTGGTAATAATTTACAACAACACGATTAACAGTGGAAGACGGAGTGAGAAAGAAAGCCTTAATCTGAGGTAATCTGCATGAACCTGAATACTGGGAGTGTGCGGAGTTACAGAAGCAGTTTGATGTGTGGAAATCTGATGTACTGATCACCGAGAGCTGGCTCAAGGGATGGCAGGATGGCATGTTAAATATTGCTGGGTATAAAATACTCCAAAATGATAGAACGGAAGGGAAAGGATGAAGGTAGAAGTATTGGTTTAGATTAGCGTTAGTTAAGGAGTCCAAGAGAAAGAGGATCCGTCCACGGATAGAATGAATTTGGCTGGAGCTACAGAACAAAAAAGTATACAATTACACTGTGAGGTACAGTCTGTCAGCCAGCAACCAAAGAAACGATGGAGAGAATAAATATGCTGGCGCATTTGAGAGCGATGACAATATTACAGAGTGGTTATAATGAGAAACTTAATTTATTAAGATATTGACTGGGTTACTGGTGGTGCAGCGTCCTGAGGGGGCGAGTGTTCCTGGATTACATGGAGGAGAGATCACTGCAGGAGTATGTGTCCAGCCCAAGAGAGCACGTACTGTTGGACCTGGTCCTGGGGGAAGAAGAGGGGCAAGTGGATCCAGTGTCAGTAGGGGAACGTTTTGGGGGGCAGCGATCATTTTATTGTAACGTTCAGGATGATGATAGAGAATGCTATGCAATAATTGAGAGTGAGAACCATTAGTTGACTGAGAGCAGCCTTCAATGGGGCAAGAATGAAGCTGGGAACGTTTCAACGAGGCCAGTGAACTGTTCGCTTTAAACAGTGTGAACCAGCTCAGATGTAGCTGGGATTATGGAGATGGGGTTGCAGTGTGACCATGACTGGGAACTGGATAATTAAAGGTTTTCCCTGTTTCTACAGGAGGGGTAAATAGGCCAACACAGTGAAGGAGCATTGTGTTTAAAGGATGGGATCAGTAATATTGTGATGCTAATCAATTTACACACTGCTCCTCCTTGCCCTCACCGTCATTTCTGCGTATTGATTCTATCAGATATTGGTAACCTTTGAAAATTTCAGAAAATAGCAGTATAGACAAGATCAATCTGTCCACCGTCTGCATTGGACAAGAAGTAATGTTGTTTTGTTAAAGTCCTAGTTCTGTCTCCCCGGATACTATAGGACTTCAGCTGCAGATCCCAGCACCTTTTAAAAATGATTTGAGAGTTTCTGCCTCTACTCCGCTTCCATGTGTGTCTCCCAGATCCTGACCATACTCTGGGTGAAATAACAAATTTCCTCACCATTTTTCTGATATTTCAGCCAATTAGCTTAAATATTCACCACTGGTAAAGCAGTTTATCAACAGGAACAAAATGTTATTTCCCTCTCTACCCAGGCCCCTGACAGCATGTGCACCCCGATCAAATCTCCTCTCAGCATCCTCCATTCCTATCTTTCCTCAGAACTGCACTTCCACTGTCACAGGACAACGGATCTTTTATGGACCCTCTCCAGTCCAATTACATCCTTCCATGTGATGGGGTGACCAGAACTGCATACCATCCCCAAGCTGTGACTGAACTCATTACTTATGCAGTTCCAGCATAAGTTTCCTGCTCTGAAATTCTGCCCTTTGGCTGATAGAGAAAATGATGCCATTTGCTACATTAATGAGATTATTGATGTTTCCAGCTACCTTCATTTATCTGCCCACACAGACTATGCTCTCATTTATTGTCCATTCCTCTCTATTGTTGTTGTCCCCAAATGCCTTGCCTTGCACTTCTCTGGGTTGTTTGCTCCGTTCACCTAGACCCCATTTTTACTGTTTTTAAACAGTCTGCCATGGGATCTCTCGTCAAATCCAAATAAGTCACATGCAGTTCCAAGTTACTGCCTCAGACCGATATAGTCAGATTAATTAATCAGGATCTTCCTTGCACAAATCCAGACCGACTGTCCTGGAATCCCCGGGACTTCCTCAGTGACCGTGTATCCACTGTCTCAGAATTCCAGCCTCGACCTATTCAGTCAGTCCCTTGCTCCACATTAAACAAAGTTGCCGTGTCAGCTGTTCTCCAGGCCTCCGGCACTATCCCTGCACACAGTGAGGATTGGATAATGTGGGTAACTAGAAGGCAGGGGATTTTCCCCGGTTCTTTTTAACAGTCTGGAACGTTGTGTTACCCCTTTTTAAGAAATTGAATCTCCTTTGTAATTCTCTGCTCCAAGTTTGTTGCATCCCTACTTTGATTCAGACTAACAGAGGCCTAACCCATCTTATGATTTGGTCAAGTCTCATTTTAGTCAGGTTTTATGGAGGGTTTCTCCCCACAAGGTGAAGTGCATTTTCTCATGACACCATCCGCAATCTGCCTCATTAACTACCCTCCCTGCACACGTGGTTATCTTCTCAACTGACACTAACACGATGATTTTCCCCTTCGTCTTAACAGCTACACACTGCCTGGATATACCAGAATGAACCGGCCTCCCTGTTCCAGGTGCCATTAGGAAAAAGGCATTATACTCTTAGATTGTCAATCCGAAACTGCCCAAGACATGGCATAGGGGGTAAATCTGGGGCTTTATTTTGAGACCAAGCCGCTGAGGCTCTAGTGGATGGCATGGTGCACGAGAGGGACATTATCTTCCTCCAGGACTGGCAGTGGAGGCCATGATACTATACCCTGCCAGCTTGGTTGGTGGTTGACCCCTGTGTCAGTGAGGTGCCAGCCTGCTGGGTGAATGCCCAGCAGTGTTGGAAGGAGGTCAGTGACCTTCTCCACTCCACCATGGTAATTACCACCATCTGCACTTTGTGAGCTCGCCCTCACTGTCTCTCTGTTACTGCACCCACCTCCCACAAAGGCTCATGTTCTCCCACTCTCACTGAATGCAGCACTTTCTCTCGGTCTGTACCAGCTGTAACAAACAATTCTTAATACCACTTGGTAATTGTCACATTTCAGAAGGAAGCACCCCACACGAGAGGAGAAACAGCAAAGAGGGATGGGGGCTCCGAACATTCTGCTCCTCTCCCCCTCACTGGGGAAGGACCCTGACCCTAACAACCACGAGAGGCTGTCTGACCGTGTCCGAGCCCCTGGACTGGGATCTGAGACTCCCCCTGACTCACTGTGCTGGGCACCATGACTGACTGTGGACAATGATATCAAGCTTCCTGGGTTTGTGTCTGTGCTAAACACAAAGACAATACAGCAGGCGGGTGAGCCTGGTAGCTCTGGCTGCGGGGAAACACTGCTAAGGACAGGGTAAGGCAAGGCAATAATTCTGTGAGCATTCAAGTCAGCTCAAAGTTTGAGTGTGTACAAACACGGAGTGATCAGCCCAGTGGGACAGACCATGAGCTGGGTGGGTGTCCCTGAGCACAGTGTCCTTGCAGCAGGATTGCAATGAGAGTTGTCAGTGCACCCTGAGCTGCAGCATTGAAGTACAGAAGCGTACTGTCAGTGGGTCAGAGATGTGCTGGGATGGCATGGTGAAGCTGGAATGTGTCAGATGTCAGCATTTGTGGGCGTGAAGTACATGCAGCTTCTATTCATGCAGTTTCCCCTGAGACGTTGGTGTCCAGGATAGAAGTCTGCAGGAGCGAGTGGCGAGATGGAGTCACCAGGTACCAGGTCTGACTTTCACGTCAAATTCTCTATATTGAGTTTCCCCACAGTGAGGGAGGATATGAAGCTGCAAGTTAATGGGGGGGGGGGGGGGTGGGGGGGAGGAGGGATCCACAGTTATGTGGCTGTTGATCATCAGTAATCATTCAGTGAGCAACTCGCCTCTCCCGCGCTCAAATCTTGTCTTAAAGAACAGTCCAGTACAGGAACAGGCCCTTCAGCCCAGCAAGCCCACACTGACACATGATGCCTTTCAAAAGTTAAAACAAAAGTTTTTGCTCCAACACCCTCTATGTCATTCTGTTCCCTACTTACTCATATTTGTGCCAAGATCCCTCTTAAACCTTGCTATATTAGCTTCTTCCCCTCTATCTGGCACTTTCACATTCTGTCCAAAAGCAAAAAAAAACCCTTACCTATCACATCTCCTGAACTTTCTCCCTTTTACCTAAAACCTACGGTCCTGAGTAATTGATATTCCTACTCTGGGGAAAAAGCCTCTAACTGCCCTTCTATCTATGCCTCTGATAATTTTGTGAATATCTATCAGGTAGCCCCATATCCAATGCAAACAAACCTTGTGTGTTCAATTCCCCCTTCTGGCTAATACCCACCAAACCAGACAACACTCTGGTAAAACTTTTCCGTACCCTCTCCAACACTTCACAATTGTGTGGCAACCAGTACTGCACCCAATATTATAAATGTGCCTGAACTAAGCTTCTCTACTGCTGCAATGTGACCTGTTAATTTTCATACTGTATGCTCCGATGCCTGTCTGCAAGTTTGCCGGCAGTCTTCTTGATCACCCTCTCCACCCGTGTTACCACTTTCAGGGAACTGTGGAGCTGTACCCCTTGATAACTTCTGATGTTGATGTAATCAGTATTTTTCCATCCACTTTATACTTCTCTCATGCATTAGACCTTCTAAATTGCATCACGTCACAACTGTCCAGATAAAGTTACATTTGTGTTTTCTCTGTCCAAGTCTGCAGCTGACCTATATCCTGCTGTATTCTCTGGCAATCATCCTCACAATCTGCAAGTCCGACAATCAATTTACAGATCTCCAGTCACAAAAACACTGTTCCACCACTACTCTGTCTTCAATGGCCATGCAGTTCTCTATCCATCTTACTAACTGTCCGCTGATACAATTTCACTTCACCTTCTGTATGAGCCTGCCATAAGGAACCATATCAAAGGCCTTGCTAAGGTCCAAACGGCCAACATCCAGCCCCTTGCCCTCAACAATCGATTTTGTCACTTCCTCGAAACATTCAATCAAATTTGTGAAACATGATCTTCCCCATGCAACTGTGTTGCCTGTAGCTAGTAAGTCCATACGAGAGTGCTGCTGGAGCTGCACTCATTCAGACAATGGATTATTCCATCATATTCCTGACTTGAACCTTGGAGAGTAGATTAGATTCCTTACAGCGTGGAAACAGGCCCTTCGGACTAACCAGTCCACATCAACCCTCCGGAGAGTAACCCACCCACACCCATTTCTCTATGAATAAAACACTTCGAAATTTAATGTGGCCAATTCACCTGATCTGCACATCTTTGGACTGTGGGAGGAAACTCATGCAGACACAGGGGCGAATGTGCACACTCCACACAGTTAGTTACCCAAGACCTTGGCGCTGTGAAGGAGCAGTGCTAAACACTGAGCCACCATGCCGCTCTTAATAGCACCCGTAGACTGGGAGGCATATTTGGCCGTGACGGTTACTGTACAGTGGGAGGTATGTCAGGGTGTGATAGTTACTGTACAGTGGGAGGTATGTCGGGGTGTGACGGTTACCGTACAGAGGGAGGTATGTCGGGGTGTGATGGTTACTCTACAGTGGGAGGTATGTCGGGCCGTGATGGTTACTGTACAGTGGGAGGTATGTCGCTCCAGGAAGTTGCAGACTGTATGAATTGTACAGAATATGATGCTGCTGCCGCCCCCAAGGGCCATTGTACCTCATGGATGCATCGTCATTAGTTGTTTAACCTGTTTAAAGTCTGTACCATTCAGTACATATCATTGTTTGGAGGGTCTGCAAAATGTGAAGATAGCTCTTGCTCCCTATAAGGACTGTGTAGTGACCATTCTTACAGATATATGAAATGAAGAGGTGTATCTGCAGCAGGCAGAAAGGTGACAATGTGGTCGATTATAGCTTTCCCTTTTATTGATTCCCGCAAATCCCGCTGCAGAGCTGTCACAGGATCCAGCATCAATGCTGAGCACTATGATTAGAATAGATTCCCTACAGTGTGGGAACAGACCCTTCGGCCCAACCAGTCCGCACTAACCCTCCAGAGAGCAGCCCACCTGGCCAATTCACCTGAGCTGCACATATTTGGACTGTGGGAGGAAACCCACGCAGACACGGGGAGAATGTGTAAACTTCACACAGGCATTTGCCCAAGGCTGGAATCGAGCCTGGATCCCTGGTGCTGGAAGGCAGCAGTGCTAACCACTGAGCCACCATGCTGCCCTATATGCCAAGGATCTGCCCTCTTCTGCCTGGCTGTGTCCTTTCAGTGGGACAGAACCTACCAGAGAGGGTGCTGATGTTGCCTGGGACATAGTCCTGTTCACATAATCTTGCTTTCCCGACAATATTGATTGTTGCTTGATTAGTCTGAGGGAAATATGCAGCAGGTCAATTTTACATTTTGTATAGTGAAGAGTTAATATCACTTTATTTCTTACATATTTTAAAATAAACCAAACATCAATATTTTTCATTTGAAAACAATTGAAGTGAACAATAATTGAAATACCAGAGCGCACACCGAAATATTACACAATTCAGTGACTGTAGTAAACAGCCGATTCATGTTCAGATCAGTGAACACACCATCTTCCAGGCAGCAAAGCTGTTGGAAATGACTTTGAGGAAAAGCCTGAATTCAGACACAGTGTTACTGGCCCTCACCATGACCTCCAAAACACTGACCATCTCCACAATCTGTCCAAAGAGCTTCCAAACCGGAGCTGGGCAGTAACTCATACAATCCCTCACAATAGACTGGTTAGAGACATACCTGACATAACTGGGAGATGTGTGGGGGGCAGACTGGTCAATGGACTCGCACATGACACTGGTCCAGATGCAGTTCAATATTTATAAAAATGACCTGTAAACAGCCATGTCTTGTAAGTATATTTCTTCTGGTGTTTCCCTAAACTCTAATTCTGAACCTTGGACCCGATCCTGAATGAAGGTGTTATAAAGGTGATGGTCTCCCACAGCACATGGCATCTTACATTGAATCAATCATAAACAAATTCCAGTGTATGTTAGCCCCACAATGTTAGTATCCAAACAGAATTGTGCAGCTCCATTGATGGCCAGCATCATCCCAGCCCACTGTCCTTGTGTGTGACTTGAGCTGGAAATCTCTGTGTAAATGTTTACAACATTGTTCTAACCATAAACAGCAAAGTCTCTTTACTGAAGTTCCGACATCCTTTCATAATACCAGCTTTTAGATTGTCCAAATGCATAAAATCCACCCAATTATTCAGTTCACTTTTATAACAACAATATGATGAAAACAGTGCCCAACTCACAGTAAGGAACATTGAAATGATGAATATCATTCCCACACCCAAGACCACATTATTATTAAGTGCAAGAACTTTGAAAATATGCAATTATTTTCCTTTGTACTAATATTGTGAACTAATAGTCGACTCTCCTGCTCCTCAGATGCTGCCTGAACTGCTGTGCCTTTTCAGAACCACATTTCTTTACTCTGATCTTCAGCATCTGCAGTCCTCACTTTCTCCCTGGTAATATTCAATCATAATCATTTTTGTGGTAACAATATCACTGTGTGTTTAAGCATGTTAGTAAGATATGAATACATTTTGAATTGCTTTTGTCTATCTCAGAACTCAGTGATGTTGGGTTTGAATGTCAATGTCTGTGTGATGCTCGGTATGTAGGCCATGCCTCTCAGAGACTGACGGGTTATCCCTTCAGCTGTTCACAACAAGCAAGTTACGGACTGAACCCAACCAGCCTGAGCTCACAAAACCCAAAGCATAGTGTCCAGCTTTGGGTATGTTTGGACAATATTTTTCATTTTAATTTATTCATAGAATATGATTGGGCCAGTATTTATTGTCCATCTCTTGTTGCCCTTGAGAAGGTGGTGGTGAACTGCCGCACTGAACCACTGGAGTCCATATGTTGTAGTTAGACTTACAACACCATTCAGGAGGGACATTGAAACAGTAACACTGAAGGAACAGCAGTATACTTCCCAATCATAATGGTGGATGGCTTGGAACAGAACGCGAACATGGTGGGGGTCCCATGTATCGGCTTCCCTTGTCGTTCTTGATGGTCGGGCTTCAGAGGTACGTTGTAAGGAGCGTTGGTAAATTTCTGCAGAGCACCGTGTAGATGGCAGGTGTTGCTACTACTGAGTATCAGTGAATTAAGGGTGAAGCTGCACTCACCCAAGGAAATGGGGGGTATTTCATTACAACCATATTCAACATGTGTCTTATCGATGGGGTACAGGCTTTTGGAGATCATGAAGTGAGTTATTTCTGCAGGATTCCTAGCCCCTGACATATTCTTGTGGCCAATTAATTTACATACGTCAAAGTGTGGCACTGGTAAAGCATAACAGGTCAGGCCACATCTGAGGTACAGGAGAGTCGATGTTTTAGCATAAGCCCTTCACAGGAATGGGTAATGGAATCATATGGTCAGTCCAGTTCTGATTAATGTTAATCCCCAGGATATTGCTAGTTGGGTGTTCAGTGATGGTGATGACATTGAACGTTAGAGCATACGGTTCAATTTTGTCTTGTTAGAGGAAATCGTTGTCTGGCACATGTGTAATGGGAATGGTTTTGTCACTGTTAAGTACCCACCTGGATACTTCCAGGTGTTGTTGCATTTAGACAAGGTCTGCTTCAGTATCTGAGTAAATCATGAATGGCATTGAACATTGGCAAACATCAATGGCAAACATCCTCACTTGTGAATTTACACTGTCGGGATGGTAATTTATGATTGGGCCAAGGGCAGAGATCACTCTTAAAGCTCACTGATACTGTCCCTCTCTCTGACTTAGGAAGTTTGCTTCTAGTTCCACCTGCTCCAGAGGTGTTTAACAACATATCTGAATGGGATAACATTGCAGTATCTTCCCCAAGGAGCTGAGTGAGGACTTGGTTAGCTCAATCAGTTAGACGGCTAGATATTAATGCCAACAGTGTGGGTTCAGTTCCTACACTGACTGTGGTGACTAAAGGACTGTCCTTGAGGTATCAGTTAAACTACCACCAATCGTCTCTGTCTAGCGAGAGAGCAGCCCGATCATCCTCTAGGCGTAAGATGCCTTACCTTTCCATTTCTGATTTACAGGCTTACCCAGAAACCCCGCCCCTAGGGAACTGCTGCGGAGCTGAGATGGCTTCCCTCCACCAACATTTGTGCCAGATATAACTTCAGCCAGTGCATACGAGACTTATTTGCTCTAGTTTTGCTGATAATCCTGGATACGACACTTGGTCAAATGCAGTTATGATAATGTTAAAAAATGTCGCCTCACCTGTCGAATTCAGCGATGTGTTTTCTTGTTGTACACCATTAAACCAAGGCTTCAATGAGCCCAAGGGATGAGTGGCCCTGGCAGAGACTAAGCTGAGTTGCAGTGAGCAGCTTGGTGCTGAGGAAGTGCTACTTGATCCCACTGTAGATTCCAATAACATTGCAACACTTTATTAGTGATATGGATTAGAGCAATGGGGCAGTCATTGATTGTCTGATGTTTTGTCTGTGTGTGTACAGGACCCGACCGGATAGTTTCCCACATTGTCAGGTAGACCCCAGTGCAATATCCCTGCAGGAACAGCTTGAATGGAATGTTCTCAGCGCCCACAGCTTTTACATTATCCCATCCCTCCAGCCACTTGGAGAAACCAAACAAAAATAAATTGAATTAGCTGACGACTGCCATCTGGAGGAGACTAAAATAGATCATCCCATCGATACTTCTGTCTGAACATTGTTGTGAATGTTTCAGCCTTATCTTGGCCTCTACCATCACTAAGGAGAGTGATATTTGTGGATTCTCCTCTTCCAGTGAGTAGTTTGATTGACCACACAATTCACCCTGATTTCATGTGACAGGATTGTAGAGAGTTGATCTGATTTGTTGGTTAGATCTGTCTGTCACTGGCTGTTTATGCTATTTGGTGAATAAGTGGTCTTGATTGGTAATGTCACCTCATTGTGAGGTGTAGCTGGTGCTGCTCTTGGCAGGCCCTCCTGTATTCTCCATTGAACAAGGGTTTATCCCCTGGCCTGATCGTCAAGGTAAAGTGGAGCATACGCTAGGTAGTGACAGTGGAAATTGTTCTGGAATACAATTCTGCTGCTGTTGGTAATGACTCGAAACACCTCACAAAGGCCAGTGCTGCGTTCTAGACCTATTCGAAATCTGACCCGTTTAGCATGGTGATAGTATCTCTCATATGTACGTGCATGTATGTGTGACCTTGTCTCCCGGAATACTGTGTGAGGTAGTCACCGTTCCCAATATGGTCATCATCAATGTGTCTGCAGCAGTAGGTTGGTGAAGATGAGGTCAAGTGTGTTTCTCCCTCTCAGTCGCTCCCCCCTGCCCTGGTGCAGACTCAGTCTCGAAGCTGTGTCCTTTTGGACACGACCATCTCGATCAGCAATGCTGCTGCTGATCCCCTCTTGGTGGGGTTTGAAATGGCCCACACAGTATACATTCTCCAACTCTGTCACCCTCTCAGTGCGTCCTCCACGTGTTGTTCAATGTGGAGGGACACTGATCCAACAGCTGAGGGAGGGGAGTCAGCAGGAGGTTTCCGCGTCAGTGTTTGATCTGACACCGTGAGGCTGAGGGAAGGGAGTCAGCAGGAGGTTTCCGTGTCAGTGTTAGATCTGACACTGTGAGACTGAGGGAGGGGAGTCAGCAGGAGGTTTCTGTGTCAGTGTTTGATCTGACACCGTGAGACTGAGGGAGGGGAGTCAGCAGGAGGTTTCCGTGTCAGTGTTTGATCTGACACTGTGAGGCTGAGGGAGGGGAGTCAGCAGGAGGTTTCCGTATCAGTGTTTGATCTTACACAGTGAGGCTGAGGGAGGGGATTCAGCAAGAGGTTTCCATGTCAGTGTTTGATCTGACACAATGAGGTGTTGTTATGTCACATTGTTGTTTGAGCAGTCTATAGGACACCTCTCCTAAATCTAGCCCTTGTCCCCAGACGTTAAGAAGGAGGGGTTTCCAGGGTCTACAGGGCTTTTTATTTGTGTCACTGTCAACCGAAGGGCCTGTCTGTGCTGAATGACACTGACTCTATTTCTTTCGTGTTTGGACAATCCAAGGTCTCATTCCTTCAGTTCCTCCCAGTGCCTTGTCTATTCCAAAGATTTCTATAATATTTTCTCTCTTAAGAAATCGCTCAATTCCATTTTTAAACTATCTACGTGTATGTCTGTATCTTTCCCTGTCATATCCTCCAGCCGCTGCATCCATCTGTATCTCAGTAACCCTCCATATCTCCACAAACTTTATTTCAAACTCCAGACTCATCTATCGCTATAAATTCTACCAGCCCCTACATGTCTCCCTATCTCTATAACTTCCAGCTGCTACACCTCTCCCTATATCCTGTGATTGAATTTAAAATACCTCACGAACCTGTTCTAGCATGGGCAGGCCACGCCATCTCTCGGCCATCTCCAGCCATGTTTTCCTATCTCTGAAACATCTGCAGCTTGCTTTCCTAACACTCTGACATCTCTAGCCTTGCTTTCCTATCTCTTTAACATCTCTAGCCTTGCTTTCCTATCTCTTTAACATCTCCGGCCTTGCTTTCCTATCTCTGCAACATCTCCAGCCTTCCTTTCCTATATCTATAACATCTCCAACCTTGCTTTCCGATCTCTGTTAAATCTCTGGCCTTGCTTTCCTATCGATGTAACATCTGCAAACTTGCTTTCCTATTTCTGTAACATCTCCGGCCTTGCTTTCCTACACACCTCAGTGAATTGGTTGTATATCTTCTCCTGTATTTTCATCTTTCTGGGGCTCTATAAAATATCCCCAGCAGTGTGTTCTGTCATCGTTTTGATCGTAACCTCGGCCCATAAACCCTCATTTGAAGAAACTTCCAAGATGTAGTAACTGACTCCTTAATTAATAATACAACACCACCTTCTATTCAACACCCTCTCCTCTCCTGTCCATATTTTACAGTATAACAGAATATTGAGTTGTTGGCCCTGACCTCCCTCAAACACGTCTCTATGATGGCAAAAATGTCACACCTCCACATATCAATTCATTCCCTTATAAAATCAGTCTCTCTGATAATATTCCCAGCATTAACGTAAGCTGGAATATAACACCTGGAATACTCTGTATCTCGGAGTTCTTCAGTCATTCACTATTTCTTATCAGGCTGCTCAAACCATGAACCAAAATTATAACTCTGGCATTGAATTAACATTTGTACAATTGTAATTTCTTTTTTTTAAAAAAATATATTCATCAAGTGCAACTTTCCAGAACTGAGCAGTCAGCTCCACATACAGTGAAGTCCTGATGGTTAATTCCCCCCTCAGTGTGCAGAGGGGACAGCCCTCAGTAATGGAGAAAGTGAGGACTGAAGTTGATAGAGATCAGAGTCGAAAAGTGTGGTGCTGGAAAAGCACAGCAGGTCAGGCAGCATCCGAGGAGTAGGAGAGTTGATGATTCGGGCATAGGCCCTTCATCAGGAAGGCATTGGTGTATTTCATTTTTTTTCATTCTGTGATTCAGAGGACATTGGGAACCGTACTTACTCAGGCAGGCAGCACTCTATATAGCATTGAAATGGAAACAGTGAATCAATTGGTTGGACAGGGTGTAGAAAAGTTGATAGGAAGTACAGACTGATTGAAGTACAAACGTAAGGATAGATAAATGACCTTGATCAGATGGGGTATACCCGAGGTTACTCCAGGAAGTGATGAGAGAGATTTGTGTGCCTTTGGCGATAACCTTTGCATTGTCATTGTCCACTGGAGTAGTGCCAGATGATTGGAGGATGGCAAATGTTATTCCCTTGTTCAGGAAAGGGAATAAGGATAACCCTGCGAATGACAGAACTGTCAGTCTTATATCATTGTTGGGCAAAGTATTGGAGACGCTTCTGAGAGGCAGGATTTACAATTACTTAGAAAACCATACTTTGGTCAGAGATAGTCAGCATGGCTTTGTGAAGAGCAGGTCATCCCTCAGAAACTTTATTGAATTATCTGAAGATGTGAAAAAAATGCACTGATGAAGGCAGACTAGTAGATGTGGTGAACAACAATGTTAGCAAGGCATTTGATAAGGTTCCCCATTGTAGGCACAGTCAGAAGGTAAAGAGGCATGGGGCAAAGGGACATTTGGATGTCTGAATATGGATTTGGAAGGCCCATAGAAGACAGAGGGTAGTAGCAGATGGAAAGTATTCAGCCTGGACATCAGTGACCAATGGTGTACCACAGGGATCCGCTCTGGGACCTGTGCTCTTTGTGATTTTTATAGATGAGTTTGATGAGTAAGTGGAATGGCGGGGTAATAAGTTTGCGGATGACATGAAGGTTGGTGGAGTTGTGGATAGTATGGAGGGTTGGTATAGGTTACAAGAGGACATTGACAGGATGCAGAGCTGGGCTGATAAGTGGCAGATACAGCTGAACCTTAAAAATTGTGAAGCGATTTATTTTGAAAAGTTGTATTTGCATACACCACACAGAGTTAAAGGCAAAATTCTTGGCAGCGTGGAGTGACAAAGGGATCTTTGGCTTCATGTCCATAGATCCCACAAAGTTGCCAACCAAGTTGGCAGGGTTGTTCAGAAGGTGTATGGTGTGTTGGCTTTCATTACCAGGGGAATTGAGATGAAGAGCAGGGAGGTTAATGCTTAGCCCTATAAAGCTGTGGTTCAACCACATTTGGAATATTGGGTTCAGTTCTGGTTGCCTCATTATAGGAAATATGTGGAAGCCTCAGAGAGTGTGCACAGCAGATCTACCAGGATGCTGCCTGGATGGAGGACATGTCTTAGGAAGAAAGGGTGAGAGAGCTAGGGCTTTTCTCACTGGAGCAAAGAAGGATGACAGGTGACATAATAGAGGTGTTCAAGATGTTGAGAGAATAGACAGAGTGGATAGCCAGAGCCTTTTCCCAGGGGCAGAATTAGCTATCAACAAAGGGCATAACTTTAAGGTGATTGGAGGAAGGTTTAGAGGAGATTCTTTATTCAAAGAAGTAGGTTCTTTATTCAAAGAGTGATGGGTGGGCGGAATGCACCGCCAGCGGTGGTAGTAGAGTCAGATACATTAGGGATAGTTAAGAAGACTCTTGGATAGGCACATGGGAGTTAGGCACAAGGGCATGTAGGTTAGTCTGATCTAAGAGTAGGATAAAAGGCCAGCAAAACATTGAGGGCTTGAAGGGCTCTTACTGTTCTGTACTGTTCTGTGTTCCAAGTTTCACTCAGTTTGTGGATTATCATTAATTGGTAATTGTTTGAGGGAGTGAGGTGTGCAAGGGAGTGAGGTGTGTGAGGTCAGGAAGCTGGGGTGGGACGTTAGACCAAGACTTCCAGTTTTGATGTGCATTGTTACATTCACCTAAATGCCAGTACGATATGCATGGTTACCTAGACCAGACAAAATCCAACAAGTTCAGTTATTAAAACGATTCTTGGCTTGCTGTTAACTCCTGGTTTCTTAAGATACATTCTGTTGGATGACCTATGAATTAGTATCTGACCATCCACATACATGTACAATTTTATTTTGATACTGTTGAATATGAAGGTGCATTTATTGGATACAGTTTCAGAGGGTTCACTGTGAGACACAACATGCTGCAATAGACTGCCAGTTGTGAACATTTTCACCCAGTGTCTGGTCCATGGGACAAATGTATGGAGTCTGGGGGACATGCCAGATGTCATCACCATAAGCAACTTGTGTTGTGTGATTCTGAGACTCCTTGTCCATACATCTGCTCCATGGGCCAGGCTCTGACTGAGGATAAATTTGTAAGACCTGGTTCCTGGTCAGTCGTCGGTATCTAATTTAGACAGCATTCGTACCTACACTGAGAGCAGTGATAGCCTGTTGGCTGGTTTCCTGCTGCTGAAGGTGGATTCCAAATGATTCTCTGTGAGGGAATATTTGAATGACTGCCCTGACCCAGGTTAGAAACTCTCTGGACAGATTCAGGAGCAGGTCAGTGTCTCACTCAGTGCACAGGTAGCTGCGAGGTCCAGTTGCACTGTACCCGAATTCAGGCCTTTTGGAATCCACTTTTAATGTCGGTCATGATGTAAAGTGATGTGTGTACTGACCTGAACAATGATCAGGAGTTTACCATGTTTGTGAATTGGGAAACAATAAGGTATGAGCTACAATTATTCAACTGCACAATAACTGCACCATCTCTGAAAACAATGAATTGATTCTACATTGATGGAATTAAACTATAAACAACAAACAACCTTTTATGATACAAAAGTAAAGTAAAGAATGCACATTTGTTTCGAAAAAGAACATGTTGTCTGACTATTTCGGTGATCACAATTACACATTGAATCTCAGTATTCAAATGCATACATTGTTGCTCCATTATTTGCAAAGTGGTTGACCTCTGACTGATTGCATATTCAGAGTGAGCAAATGATTGAACAATCAAATCGACTTATCATACTTACACATTTAAATATAATCACATTAAGATTTAATTTCTCACTGAAATGTGTGACCTCATGCTATTTGACAATAATTCTACTAGTTTTAAAATAACAATGGAAAAGGACAGACAAGAACTTAAAGTTGAAGTTCTAAATTGGAGAAAGGACAATTTTGACATTATTAGGCAACAACGTTTAAAAGCTGATGGCGGCAGATGTTCGCGGGGAAAGGGATGGCTGAAAAATGGAAAGCGTACAGAAATGAAATAACGAGAGTCCAGAGACAGTATATTCTTCTTAGGGTGAAAGGAAAGGCTGGTAGGTATAGAGAGTGCTGAATGACTAAAGAAATTGAGGGTCTAGTTAAGAAAAAGAAGGAAGCATATGTCAGGTACAGGCAGGATAGATCGAGTGAATCCTCAGAAGAGTATAAAGGCAGTAGGAGCATACTAAAGAGGTAAATCAGGAATGCAAAAAGGCAACATGAGATATGTTTGGCAAATTGAGTTAAGAAGAATCCAAAAGGATTTTACAAATACTTTGAGGACAAAAGGGTAAATAGGGAGAGAATAGAGCCCTCAAAGATTCGCAAGGTGCCTTTGTATCGAGTCGCAGGAGATGGGATAGATACTAAACGAGTATTTTGTATCAGTGTTTACTCAGGAGAAGAAATGGGAGATGTAGATATACAGAGAAATAGATGGCAACATCTTGAAAAATTTCCTTATTACAGAGAAAGAAGTGCTGATGTCTTGAAACGCATAAAAGTGGATAAATCCTCAGGATCTGATCGATCAAGTTTACCCTACAACTCTGCGAAGCTAGGAAAGTAATTGCTAGGCCTCTTACTGAGATACTTGTACCATTGATAGTCACAGGTGAGGTTCAGAAGACTGGAGGTTGGCGAACGTGGTGTCACTGTTTAAGAAAGGTGGTAAGGACAAGCCAGGGAACTTTCGACCATTGAGCCTGACGTCAGTGGAGGGCAAGTTGTTGGAGGGAATCCTGAGGGACAGGTTGGATATTTACTTGGGAAGGCAAGGACTGATTAGGGAGAGTCAACATGGCTTTGTGCGTGGGAAATCATGTCTCACAAACCTGATTGAGTTTTTTACAGAAGTAACAAAAAGGATTGATGAGGGCAGAGCAGTGGACATGATCAATAAGGACTTCAAGTAAGGCATTTGAGGCTTGCAAGGGTAGATCTCGTGGAATACAGGGAGAACTAGCCATTTTGATACAGAACTGACTTAAGGTAGAACGCAGACGATGGTGGTGCAGAGTTGTTTGTTAGATTGTTGGCATGTGACCAGTGGAGTGTCACAAGGATCGGTGCTGGGTCCACTACTTCTAGTCATTCAGATAAATGATTTGCATGTGAGTATAAATGGTATAGTTAGTAAATTTGTTGATGACACCCAAATTGGAGGTGTAGTGGACAGCAAAGAAGGTGACCTCACATTAAGATGGGATTTTGATCAGATGGGCTAATGGGCTGAGGAGTGGTAGATGGAGTTTAATTTAGATAAATGCGAGACATTGCATTTTGGGAAAGCAAATCTTAGCAGGAGTTATACTCTAAATGGTGAGGTTCAAGGGAGTGTTGCTGAACAGAGAGAACTTTGAGTGCAGGTTCATTGTTCCTTGAAAGTAGAGTCACAGATAGATAAGACATTGAAGAAGACATTTGGTATGCTTTTCTTAATTGGTCAGAGCATTGAGTACAGTGGTTGGAAGGTCGTGTTGCAGCTGTACAGGAGGTTAGTTAGCCCACTTTTGGAATATTATGTGCAATTCTGGTCTCCATCCTATCGGTAGGATGTTGTGAAACTTGAAAGGGTTCTGAAAATATTTACAAGAATGTTGCCAAGGTTGGATGATTTGAGCTATAGGTGGAGGTTGAATAGGCTAGGGATATTTTCCCTGGAACTTTGGAGGCTGAGGGGTGACCTTATCGGACTCTATAAAACCATGAGGGGCATGAATGGGGAAATAGGCAAGCTATTTTCCCTGGTGTGGGGGAGTCCAGAACTAGAGGGCATAGGTTTAGGTTGGGATGGAAAAATGTAAAAGTGACGTAAGGGGCAACATTTTCACACACAGGGTGGTACGTGTATGGAATGAACTGCCAGAGGAAGCAGTGAAGGTTGGTACAATTGCAACATTTAGATGGCGTCTGGATGGGTATATGAATAGAAAGTGTTTAGAGGGACATGGGCTGAATGCTGGCAGGTGCGACTAGATTGGGTTGGGATATATGGTTAGCATGGACGAGGTGGACAGAAGGGTCTGTTTCCATGCTGTACATCTGTATGACCCTGTATCTGAAATTTAGCAATGACAATAATTTGACATGCACTGCCAAATAAATAAATGGTTTGTATTATTAAATTGTAGCATACAGTAAGTTGAAAACTTGCTATTTTTAGAATAAATGATAAAGAACAAAGAGCATTCCAAAACAGGAACAGACCCTTCGGCCCTCCAAGCCTGCGCTGATCCAGATCCTCCTATTTTCTCAACCTGCCACCTATTTTCTAAGGGCCTGTATCCCTCTGCTCACCGCCCATTCATGTATCTGGCAGATACATCTTAGATGACATTATCGTTCTTGCCCCTACCACCTCCAAGCTTCCCACATATATCCCTCATGCCCTAAATCTTTCCCTCTCACTTTGGAACTCAATTACTAGGGGTCATGAGTTCACAATTTGTGGTAAAGCTTCTTGGTATCTACCCTGTCTATCTCTCTCTTGATTTTGTAGACCTCTATCAGGTTCCCCCCTCAACCTTTGTCCTTATAATTAAAATAATCCTAATCTACCCAACCTCTTTCCATAATCAGCACCCTCCATCCCAGGCAACACCCTGGTGAACCTACTCTGCACTCTATTCAATCATCCACATCCTATTGGTAATGAAGTGCCCAGAACTATATGCAGTATTCCAAATGCGGCCAAACCAAAGTCCTAAGCAACCGTAAGATGACCTGCCAGCACTTGTACTCAACAACTGATCCAATCAAGGAAAGCATGCCGTATGCCTTATTGACCACTTTACTGACCTGCATCGCCAGATTCAGGAAACAATGAACAGAACACACAGATCTCTCTGTATGTCAATTTTCCACAGAAGTTTTCCATTTAATGCACAGTTTGCTATAGAATTGGATCCTCCAAAATGCATCACCATTCATTTGCACAGATTGAACTCCATCTGCCATATCTGTGCCCAATTTCTCCAATCTATCTATATTCTGCTGCATTCTCTGGCAGTCCTCTTCATTATCTGCTTCTCCAACAATCTTGGTATCATCTGCAAACTGGGAGAAAGTGAGGACTGCAGATGCTGGGGATCAGAGCTTAAAAATGTGTTGCTGGAAAAGGGCAGCATCAAAGGAGCAGGAGAATCGACGCTTATGCCCGAAACGTAGATTCTCCTGCTCCTTTGATGTTGCCTGACCTACTTCGCTTTTCCAGCAACACATTTTTTATCATCTGCAAACTTGCTAATCAGGCAAACGATACCTTCTTCCAAATCATTAATATATATCACAAACAACAGTGGTCCCAACACCATTTTGAGAAATCCTCTTCTATTACTACTCTCTGTCTCATGTTGCCCAGCCAGTTCTCTTTCCATCTGGATAGAACAAACTGAGGCCCATGCGACTTCACCTACTCCATCAGCCTACTATGGGGAACCGAATAAAACACCTTACTCAAGTCCCTCAGTAGCTTCTCCAGCAGCTTCTCTACCATTGATATCAGGCTCGCCGGTCTATAATTACCTGGATTATCCCCGCTCCCCTTCTTAAACAAGGGCGCGTCATTAGCAATTCTCCAGTCCTCCAGGACCTCACCAATGTTCAAGGATCCTGCAAAGATATAAGTTAAAGCCCCACTTATTTCTTCTCTCAATTCCCTTCGTAACGTGTGGTAGATCCCATCCAGATCTGGGGGCTTGTCTACATTAATACCTCTTAGAATATCCAAAACCTCCTCCCTCTTTATGTCAACTTGACCCAGAATACTCAAAGATCTATCCCTAACCTCAACATCCGTCATGTCCCTCTCCTTGGTGAATACAGATGCAAAGTACTCGTTAAGAATCTCACCCATTTTCTCTGACACAACGCATAACTTTCTTCCTTTGTCCTTGTGTTGGACAAACATTTCTCTAGTTACACTTTTGTTCCTTATATATGAAAACAAAGGCTTTGGGATTTTCCTCAACCCTGTTTGCTAAAGATATCTCATGACCACTTTTAGCTCTGTTAATTCCTCAATGTTTACTGTGAAATGTGGTTAGTGTAAAGAAAATAAACATTTGTTTGTGCAAGTGGGAACTCAGACCTTTTCAAACTGTTTTGTGTCAAAACATGTTTGAAATCCGTCTCAGTGCAAATAAAAAAAATGGGAAGAAACATCTTGGGAAGGGTAATTTTCAGCCTCACTGACCCAAAGTACTTCTGAGGTAGAAAAGAGTGAGGGTTTGTAACAAGGGCACAACAGTAACTATGGGTGGTTTGAACCTGCAAATTGACTCGATTAATCAACTTAACAGTGATAGCCTCGAATAAAGATTCATAGAGTGTATGAGAGATTATTTCTAAGAGCAGGACGTCATGGAACCAACCAGAGAACGGGCTAATTTAGATTTAATATTATGTTACAAGGAAGGATTGGTGGATGAGCTTTGTCTTGGAAAGAGGAACCACAACTTGCTGGAGTTTCACATTCAGATTGAAAGAGTGAAGACTGAGTCATACATGAGAGTTTTAGTGTTAGACAATGATAATTATCCTTGGATAAGGAAGGATTTGTCCTGGGTGGACTGGGGGAGAAAAGAACAGTCAAAGGCAGGACAGATGAAGAAATTTGGCAAATAACTAGGAAGATACTAAAGACCGAAGAGGAATTGCATAATGGGGAAAAATCATCCATATCTTGATAAGGAAGTCAAAGTTAACATGAAGGCAAATCACAGGGCATGTCATACTGCGCACGTTAGTCACACTGTAGAGGATTGGGCAAATTAGTGGCCTTGTGGTGTTATCACTGAATTCGTATGTGATAAACCCAGATAATGTTCGAGTGACCTGGGTTCAAATGCTGCCACAGCAAGTCACGGAGCTTGACTTCAAATCTGGAATTAAGAGACTGATGGTGGTTATTAATCGATTGTCAAGAAAAACTCACCTGGGTCACTAATATCCTTTAGGGAATGAAACTGCTATTCTACCACTGTCAGGCTGAAGGTATTTCTCCTTATCTCTGTTCTCAAAGATCTTCTCTTGACTCTCAGGCTATGTCCTTGAGTGCCTTCTCTCCTAACAGTGGAAGCCATTTCCCAACATCTACTCTGACCAGGCAACCAGTATTCTGTAAGTTTCAATTAGATCCACCTTCATCCTTCTAAACTCCAGCGAATATAGACACAGAGACCTCATATGTTAAGGTTTTCATTCCTAAGACCATTCTTATGAAGCTCCTCTGAACACTGTCCGGGGCGGTACATCCTTCCTGAGTTATGGGGCCCAAAACGGTAGACAATACTCCATGCTGCTTTAATATTCAAGCCCTCTGAAAATAAATGCCATCACTTTATTTGCCTTTCTGACCAGATGGACCACCTGAAAGAATAATCTTACGATGGACAATAATGAATTTACCATGGAGTTACAAAAATTAACAATGATTAAAGCATGCTGGGAAGTAGAACTCAGCCTTGACAAAAGTCTCTGTGGTAATGTACATATTACAGAATCCAGACAGGCTGCATCTCCCCACAAATGCCAACAAACTTGACAGCTACAGACCTGTAACACCTGCATGAAGTTGGACCTGAATGGGACAATGGAATGCCGTCCTTGGGCCATCAATGTGACAACCCCAGGTTGAGTCTGATTGATCAGGGTAAATGAACCTGATCATTCCATTGTCAGATCCTCCATACCCTCCAAAAAAGGTGTGAAGACTTGGAAGGATAAGAATTGCTGCAAAACCCCTCGATAATAACCACTTGAAGAGAAGACCCCTCCCAGAGACGATCAGAAGAACAAAAAGTTTTCACCACATGGAATCCGGTCACCTTCTAGTGGGGTGGGATGGGATCATCCAAAGGTACGTTACTTTGTAGTGTTTTTCGTTACATTATAATGCATTTTATTATTCTAATATTAAATGTGTTCAATAAACAAATATCATTGTTTATAAGAGTTGACTCAGTTCTTTTTCTGAATGTAAGATTTCCAACACACTGTGTGGCAGATATAACACCTTCCTAAATACTGACTCAACTTGCACATTTACCTTGAGACAATCCTGGACTGGATCTAGAAAATCTATTTGTACTTCAGATTTCTGAATTTTCTCCCCAGTTATAAAATAGTCCATGCCTCTCTTCTATCCTCTAAAGTGCATCACCGCGCACTTTCTCAGGTTGAACTCCATCTGCCACTTCGTTGCCCATTCTCCTACCCTATCTAAATCCTTCTGCCTCCTCAATGATACCTGTCCCTCTACCTACCTTTGCGAAATCTAAAAGCCTCGCCGGAATGCCCTCAGTTCCTTCATCTAGATCCTTAATGTTCAAAGTAAAAAGTTGTGGTTTCCTTGCAGAACACCAGTTGCCATCGTCTGCTATCCAGAGAAGGACCCTTATATTCCCTCTCTCTACTTTCTGCCAGACAGCTGAGCTTCTGTACACGCTAGTACCTTGTCTCGGACACCACGGGCCTCCTGACACTCAGCAGCCTCCTGTGAAGCACATTGTCAACGTCCTTCTTGTAGTCCAAATAGATAGTATCCATTAGCTCTCCTTGGTCTAAGCTGTTTGTTACATCCTCAAAGAATTCTAACAGATTCATTAGCATCATCTCTTTTGACAAAACCATCCTGACTTTGCCCTACTTTACCATGCATTGGCAATTATTCAGAAATCTCAACCTTCACAATAGATTCCAGGAACTTACCCACGACCGAGGTTAGGCTGATCAGTTTGTAATTTTCTGTCTTTTGCCTTATTCCTTTTTTTAAACAGGGTGTCAGTGAGATGCAAAAGGGCGGTGACCCAGGAGGTATGAGACTGCAGAGCTCTGCCCAAGACTCGGGCAAAGTGGGGTACCACCGTCACCTCACCTGTTAATTGGTTTAAACCAGTTTTTGCCCAGGAGCCTTGGCCATTCTACATAAAACTTTAGAATTTGATGCTTTTTCAAATGACCGAAGGCAAAGGTTCTCGCAGTTCACAACGGAGAGGGACCCCTCCCCCAACCCCGCAGCAAGACAGACGTCTGCGGCCGCCCTGGGGGAGTCACCTGCAGGGGTGAGCCTGATCTCGGAGCTAGTTAAACTCCGAGAGAAGATTGATACGTCCATTGAAGAGACCCAGTCCAGGTGGGAGTCAGTCTCGGTCATACTGCAGAAACATGACTAAGAGATCGAGAAACTCGGGCAGTGTGTCGGGAAGAGCGGGGTAACAGGCCATGGCCTCCAAGACCACTGCTGAGTCATCCATGGGTCAGGTCTGGGTTCTGGAAAATCGAGCCCCGAACTTAGAGGAACATATTGATGACATCGGAAATCCAGGTCGTCGGAAACACATTCGGTTGCTTGGCCTTCCCGAACGGGAGGAGGAAGGCCCGCGTGTTGATTTTCTGGAGCAATGGCACCCACAGCTGCTGTAACTGGAGTCAGAACTGGGCCAGGTGTGGACTGAATTGGCCCACTGGTTTGCTGTGCACCGGAAGGGGTCAGACCAGCGACCCCGCCCAGTCCTAGATCAACTACAGCATTACAGGGAAAAATAGATGCTGCTAGAGGCCTCCATAGTCTCGGGGAAGGATTCTCATGTCATGATATACAAGAGCTCCAGGATAATGCAGTTCCAGGACTTTTCTCCGTCTGTGGATCGCAAGAGGAAGGCATTTGATGAGGCGAAGAAGCGTCTGAGGGATTTAAATATTCAATATTCTGTGCAATATCCGGCAACGCTGTGCTGCAATCATGGAAGATCTGTGCATAAATTCGGATCACCAGAAGAAGTAAACGAATTCCTGGATGCTCTCAAGTAGATTGTGGGACTTGAACTGTATGGATAATGACTTTATTTTGCCCTCCTTTTGTTTTTTTCATCCTCCTTTCTTCCTCTTTCTCTTCTCCATCTTTCCTTGGTGGGTGGGGGTGGGGGTAGGGTGTGGATCATTCTTTATCCTTTCTATGGACTCTTATCTATAGCTCGTGCAGGTTGGGAATGTTTCTGGGTTTTTAAAAATTTGTTTGCTTATTACTTGCTGGGATTGTAATTTTGTAATTTTATGTATTTTCATCTTGTGTTGTTTTGCTCTGTGTATCCAGGTGATGGTGTCGGAGGGGGGGGGAGTGGGAGGGTCACCCATCTTTAACTTCTGTCCTATAAGACATTGGAATTTATTTGCTCTAATTTATAATGCCGTGTCCGAGGGCATGTCTCTGGCTGGGACATGTTATGGCGGGATTATTGGAAGGTAGTAGTGCCTCCTGTGAACAAGGGGCAAAGTCTCCGTTTAAGTATGTTTTATGTTATTTGTTTTTAGGAGTAGTTCTTAGTTTTTTTGATTTAGCTGTTTTAAAGAGTGTTTTATGTGTGAATCATTTTTGGTTTTATTCAATGTCTTTGGGTGGGGATCTCCCTCCTGGGACGATCATGGCTAGTCATTTGTTTTGGTGGTGCACCTGGAATGTCAAGGGGAGCCACTCACCAATCAAAGGAACAAGATATTATCAAGATTTTAAAAAGAAAGGGCGGATGTAACCCTTCTATAGGAGACATATCTACTTGATAAGGAGCATTCGAAGCTGCAAAAGGGTGGTTTTGGCCAGGTGTTCTTTTCATCTTTCAGATCAAAAAGTAGGAGAGTAGCCATTCTTATTCGGAAGAATCTTCCCTTCCAAATGGTAAGCCAGATAAAAGATGACTCTGGATGGTATATATTAAGTTATACACTATTACATGGAAAGAAATCTGGGATTTTGAATCTTTATTGCCCCCCAGTGCACACTTTTAAATTTGTAATGGAAGCGTTCTCCAAGTTGATGGCTCTCGGGGTGCACCACACAATTATAGCGGGGGATTATAATTGTATCATCGACCCAGGAGTGGCCAGAATACCTAAGAGCTCTGCGGGTATATCTTTGAGATTTAGGCAGTTGGCGGATCTGAATGTGGAGTTGGGGCTGGTAGATGTGTGGAGGTGTCTTCACCCGGAGGCTAGAGACTTTATTTTTTATTCTAACCACACAACTGCCATACCGGAATCTATATGCTTCTGTCCCCCCAACACTTTTGAACTCAATATTGTTTTGTGAAGTAGGTAATATATATATTTCCGACCATGCCACAGTATAAATGGAGGTTAAGACTAGTGATGATGAGATAGCTTCCCGACAATGGCATATGGACCCTTTTCTATTGAAGGATAGTAAGCGTATAAAATATTTCTTGAAGAATTTAAAACATTCTGGGATATCAACTCAGGCACGGCTAGTAACCCGTCGGTGATGTGGGAGACTGCTAAGGCACACGCATGAGGCTTGGTTATCTCATATTCTGTGCCCCAGAAAAGACAAAAGGGAGAACAACAGTGTCTGCTTGAGGCTTGCCGGAAGGCGGCTAAGACAGCATATGTGGATAGACCCTCCATTACTAAACTACAGCGGGTCACAGCACTTAGGGTAACCTTGAATACCTTAATCAAACAGCAAAGAGGGAGATAATACTGGCAGAGCAGAGATTATTTGAATACAGTGACAAGCCTGGCAGGTATCGAGCATACCTTGCCAGAAAGAAGAAGGCTGCCCAAGCAATTATGTCTTTAGAAAGAGTGATGGTACCTTGACCTGTGATCGTAAAAAGATCAATGCAGTCTTTAGAAGATTCTATTTCGAATTTTATAGGCCACAGGGCTGTGAGGATAGAACAAGGAAGATAAAGTCTTTATTTAAAAAAAAGCCTTGCCCACCTGGCCCTAACCTGGAAGCAGATATTGTTATTCAATGCCCACCTAGCAACTCAGGAAATACAGGAGGCAATGATGCAACTCCAGAGTGGCAAAGCGCCAGGACCAGTTGGATTCCAGGCTGAGTTCCATCACGAATTGATTGGGGAATTGGTCGGGCCACTTATAAATATGTATAATTACTCACATAGTCTGGGCTGCCTCACGCCTTCTCTGAGAGAAGCAAATATTTGTCTCATTCTCAACAAGGAAAAGGCTCCAAATGACTGCTCTTCATATAGACCTATATCCTTGTTGAATGTGGACTTTAAAATTCTCTCAAAAGCGTTGTCATGAAGACTGGAGAGGGTTTTGCCATTCATTATTAAAGAAGGCTAGATGGGATTTATAATGGGTCGCAGATCAACTAATAACACTAGAAGAGTCTTAAATATGGCACAAGCCTGCCAGCAGGGAGCGATGCCAGGATTAGTTGTCTCCCTAGAGGCAGAGAACGCATTCGATCGGGTAGAATGGCCATATCTCGTTTATATGCTGGAATGGTTTGGTGTTGGAGAGGTCTTTACTAAATGGGTTACAGTATTATATAATGATCCCAAAGCAGCGTTGACCACCAAACGTTTATGTTCAGATAGCTTTCACGTTGGCAGAGATTGTCATCAGGAATGCCCTCTCTCACCATTATTATTTACACAAGTGATTGAGCCGTTGGTGGAATCTGTACGAGCTGACCTTCATATAATGGCTCCGGAAGTTGAATCGGGTAAGCACAGAATTACTCTCTATGCAGTTGATGTCCTCCTATTCTTAAATAATCCATTGACATCTGTGCCCCGCTTAATTCAAGTGGTTAAATTATTTGACATGTTCTCAGGTTATAAAATCATTTTGTGAAATCAGAGGCCATGCTGCTGTGAGGTCTTGCCAGTATATCCAATTTTCCGAATGAATCCCGTTTTGCCTTTGGGTGGTCACTGGGATGTTTTCTTCACTTAGGTATTTTTAATACTCCGGCGTTTGGTCAATTATACAAAGTCAATTATACACATTTATTGGAGGAATTATGATAGGACCTTCGACGCTGGGAAGATCTCCCAATATCCTGGCTCGGTAGAATAGCTTTGCTCAACATGAACATCCTACCTGGCTTTTTATACGCTATGAGAATGCTCCCCTTGATGCTGCCGAGACAAGCGCTGCGTAAGCTTTATGGTTGGCTCGGCTCCTTTATTTGGAGTCATAGACGGCCCCTTATTAAATTAGAAAAGCTGCAGCTTCCACAAGTAAGGGGTGGGCTGGATTTTCCGGATTTGAGGAGGTACCAATTGAGCTCTCTATTACCTACGTAGCTGATTGGGTCTCTTGTGATCCACAATCAATCTGGTTCGATATTGAGGCATCCCAAGCAAAATATCCCCTCATCAATCTACTATTTATGGACAATTTGAGAGTTATTACGTATCATTGTAAAAATCCTATTGTATTAAATACAATCAAAGCCTGGACGATAATGCAACAGGATGAGGGTAACCTACAAAAATCCTCCCCCTATACCCCTATAGTGGGAATGTTGGGATTCCAGTCAGGTCTGAGTGGTGCTGTATTCAGAATCTGGGAGTCAAGAGGTATCTCCTGTTTGGGAGACCTGTTCGATGGGGAGTCATGATGTCCTTCAAACAGCTGCGTCAGAAGTTTGGGCTGCATAGCAAAGATCTTTTTCGATATTTTCAAATAGGAGACTTTATACAAAAGAAGACCATGTTGATTCTTGATCCTTTTAAATCAGATAGGGAAAGGAGAGTGCGTCGGCCAATGGGTCCGCCCGTGGTCAGTACTCTCTACCATAAACTATTTAATAAGGTTTCAAAGGACATGGAATGGTTATATAAAATCTAGAGTCAAGAATTGGGGATGGAATTTTCCTTAGAGATGTGGGAGGACGTCTGGAAAAACGTTAGGAAGATGTCTATCTGTAACAGAACTCAGGCTATCCAATTCAAGATACTTCATTGGGCTCAGATGGCACCTGAGTGACTTGTAAAGTTCAAAGCAGGAGCATCTTCAATGTGACCCATATGCAAAACAGAAATTAGTACTCTCAGGCATTGTCTGAGGACATGCCGTAAGATGTGCATGTGTTGGGACAGAGTAGCGAATGCCTTGGACCCAGTGCCTCTAATTTTGGGTTCCCCAAATTTCCCTTCTTTGGATGTATACGGGAGGAAATTATTCATTATCCTTTTCTTTCGGCCGGGCAAAAACGTTTTAGTGAATTGGATATCCGAAGGTTCCCTCGGGCTTTCAAATTGGCACAGGATAATCATGGAATATATCCCCCTTGACTTCCTTATTAATATGGTGAACCAAAAGACGGAATTATTTTATAGAACATGGCAGACCTTTTTAAACTACATTGAAACAGATATATCAGCCACATTGTTCAGTGCCTTTGCTTAGCTGTGGGGATAGTTCTGGCTGCTTCTGGGGCTCCTGGGAGGAGGAGTCCTGTATCAGTACGGGTTCTGTTATGACGTAATATAAATTTTAAAACATATGTATCGAGTTATTTATTTACTTGTTTATTTTCTTTTCTCCTTTTGTTTAGTTTTAGTAATGTAGGATATCCTATT
Source organism: Chiloscyllium punctatum (assembly GCF_047496795.1). Classification (NCBI taxonomy): domain Eukaryota; kingdom Metazoa; phylum Chordata; class Chondrichthyes; order Orectolobiformes; family Hemiscylliidae; genus Chiloscyllium; species Chiloscyllium punctatum. The sequence goes on from NC_092752.1 coordinate 99,851,031, forward strand.
TTATGGTTTGCCAATTTGGAGAATAGATTAGTAGTTTGTTTTTAAATTCTATATTTGGCTTGTTATTATATTGTAAAGCAGAATACACCAGTTTGTACTATTTTTGTACTTTTGTAAAAAAAAATTCAAAAATCTTGTTTTTATTAAAAACAAACAGGGTGTCACGTTCGTAATTTTCTTGTCTTCTGGGACCCTCCTTGATTCCAATGATTTCTGGAATATCCCCATTAATGTCTCCATCCAGCTTATTTACCCATTTAGTTTTTCGGCAACTTCTCCTAAACAGCTCTGCCTCCTCACTCTCTTGAATTTTTCGGATATTATTCATGTCTTCCGCTGTGAAATCTGACAAGAAATAATTATTCAGTTTCTCATCTATTATTTGTTCCACGCTACAATCAGTCCAGCGTCATTTTTCCAGTACCCCAGTATCTACTTCTGCTTACCGTTTTTGCCCTTAATTTATCTAAAGAGACTCTTTCAGTCATCCTTTCTATCACTGGATAGCTTACCCACATATTTAATCTTCCCCCGCTTTATTTCTTATTTTGTTGCCTTCTGTTCCTCTTTGTAAGCTTCCCAATCCTCTGGTTTTCCCACTGCCATTTGCCATGTTAGCTGCTTTCTCTTTTTCTTTTACCCTAGCCATGCATTCCCCAGACATCCATGGATGCCTCATCCTCCCTGTACAATGCATCTATTACCTCGGGATGAATCTCTGCTGTGACTCCGAAATTGCTCCAAGAAACTCCCGCCATTACTCTTCCACTGTCTTTCATTCTCGACTCCTCTCCCAGTCAATTCCACCCAGCCCCTCCCTCATGTCTTTGTCGGTGCCTTTATACAGCTGTAATATTAACTCTGATTCTACTTTCTTCCTCTCAAATTGAAGTTTAAGTTCAATCATATTACGATCACTGCCTCCGAAGTGTTCCTTCACCTTAAGCTTCCTTCTCACGTCTGACTCACTGCACAACCCTAAATCCAGGATTGCCCGTTCCCTTGTTGCCTGCACCATAAGCTGCTCCAAAAATCCATCGTGTAGACATTCCATAAATTCCTTTCCTTGCAAACCACTACCAGTCTGGTTTTCCTAATCCACCTGCATATCGAAATCCCCCACTCATTGTAACTTTGCCTTTTCTACATATATTTTCTCTCTCCTGGTCTATCATGCGCTCCAACTCCTGACTATGATTCAAAGGCCTGTACATTACTCCAACTATGGTTTTACACATTTGTGGTTCCTCAATTTTACGCACACACATTCCACACCATCTGACCCTACATTGAGTAATGGGAACTGAGTGATAGGACTGAAACACTCTTTAGCTTTGTCTGAAATTTATAGTTTAGACATGGAGTAAAAATATTTCATTTTAAATTACTTTGAAATGTCGCCACATTGTGTTCCTTTGGCCAAATATTCTGTCTGTATTAGGGAAGAACACAAACTGTTGAAACTGTTGGAGAAGGAAGATAAGAAGAGGACATGAGTCTATAAAGAGACATAGGTTGGGTCAAGTGAACAGGCAAATATTGGTGCATGGAACATAGTAGGAAAAATGTGTCTGTGCTCAAAGATATTGGCGGGTTGAATGGAAACGTAATGTATTATTTCAGTGGAGAGATTGGCTTTAGGCGCAGAGGAACCAGGCATCTTGGTTACAAAATAAAAACTTTACGTGTACATCAAACGTTTAGGGAGATAAGATAAATGTTGAAACTTTCTGACACAGAATACATTTAAAAGTAGGGGCGATTTTCTACGGAACTACAAGGTAATGGTGTTAGCACATCGAGAGAGCGATGGCCACAATGATATGAAATGCAATCCATAGAAGATTCACTCAGCTAACTCCTGGGAGGAGCGTATATTTCTGATTGAAATCTTGAATTGACTGGCCTTGGATCTGCTGGGCTTTAGGCGAACAACATGTGATCTTGTTGAACCCCAGAATATTCCAAGTAGTCTTTCAAGTAAAATTCTGAAACAATGTTTCAGCTTGTATGAGAGATTACCATGATTGGATGGTATAAAACTGAAGAATGTCTCTGTTAAGAAGTTGGCGATTTGGTGTAATCATCTCATTGTGTTGTGTCTTTGTGGAATTCTCTTCCCAGATAGCGTTGGAGAATAAGACATAAAGCAGAGGCAGGCAGACTATTGACTAAGAATGACGCACTAACATTGTAAGGCCAAAGGAGGAATGTGTGATTGAGGTCACAATCAGATCATCCACGACTTTATCTAATGACGGAGCTGTTTTGATTCCTTACTCCTGATGCTAGTTTCTACATTTCAAAGACAGTGACAAGCTCATCAGATCAATAAAATATCCTCGTTGTTTAAAATTATTAGAAATTCGGATTGTCTTTTTAGTTCATTTGGGATTTTAATGGAGGAAGACCAGCATTAATTGCCCTTAAGAAGTTCCAGTCCAGTTGGTGTTAGTCCATCCAAGTGGCTGTTGAGAGAGAGTACCAGCAGTGCATCTCATGTACTGGTTTAACTGGGAGTAAATATTACTGGTGTTAAACAAACTGCAACGTTGTGATGAACAGCTCACAGGATAACAGACTCTTTGTCAACACACATATATGGGAAGGAATTTATTAGTCTTCAGAGAAATAACAACCTTACACGAGAAGTCTATATAATAATGAAGCGAAGTCTGTTTCTTGGTGAACTTAAAATAATGCTGTCAAACAGCTGGAATAATATGGATGCTGTGTTGGACGATTCTTACACTGAGCATGTGAATTATCCTGGATGATTTCAGAGATGGCTGGGCTGTCCTAGGTTGAGTAAGTGCTGATACTCCATGGGATGACGCTTGTTTGTAATCTCGCCACTTACTGAGTACAGTTCGATTTAACAAACCAACAAGTCCAATTGGCTGCTGCTTCAGAATATACCAAAGCTTTCAAGGCTGCCACCACATGGAATCATGTAATAAAGACAAGGCCCATCGAGTCTGCACCACCCTGTGCTGATACAAGTGTTTTATAACGTTTGTGAGGTTACCTTCGTGAACCACGCTCCCAGGCAATACACTTTTGACACATATCAGGCTCTCTGTTCAAAACAGATTTCACAAATTTCTCTTTCACTTCAAACGTATTTCCTCTTGTTTTTGACCCTTTAGCTAAGGGGAATGGTTGTTATCTGTTCAGTCGTCCCATACCTCTCATGCTGTAATACACTTCTGTCAGGTTCACCCCTCACTCTTCTCTGCTCCAAAAGCAAATGCAACGGATCTTCATGGTTTGACTTCCCTCTTGTTTTGTTACATCTTCCAAAGTGCAGCATCTCGCAGATTTCAGAGTTACCGTTTATCAGTCATTGATCTGACCATCTGACAATCCGTTTGTACCCTCTTGTAAACAACACATTCCTGATCACTGTGACCCACCCAGCTAATCATTGTGTCATCGATAACATGGTTCATCATTCTCCAACATCTCCTCCATCTCCCACATTCTTATCATCAACATTTATGAATTTCAGAAACAATCCTTGATTTTCTTCCTGTTCTACAGATGTTGTTGCAGAATTGGGAATTCCAGTCTCTTGTTTTTTTTCCTATTTTGGTGAATTTACAGCATGAATCAGCTGTGCTCTTTTGTGAGGGAGCCACAAATTTTATTTTGGATATCGAGCTGAATTCTGCTTTTATCCGCCACCCCTCCGTATGTATTATTCATATGGCTTGGACATAATAAACTTTTGACTAACTTTTGGCACCTTGCCCTGCAATATTTCCATTTTATGTGGGCCTGCAGCTTATTCTTTACAACATTCATTGCAATAGTCAAAGATAAAAGAACTTTTTAATCTGAAGGATGGACACAGACTCATTCATTAATTTTGTTTGAAAGAACTAGAGCAATGATGATAAGGATTGATTTAAATTCTGGATTATAAACACACTATAGAAGATCAATTCACGTTCTCATTTCAACGTTGAATTGGAAGCAAATTGAAAGAACAAATACCCACCATTCTGAATATTGTTTAAAACGTGATGTCGTGTTGAAATAATGCCTTAAGGATGACCGTGCATCAATTTTCTTTTGAATATTGCGAGGACATTGTTCTAACAAACAGTGTTCTTGTCCTTTGCTCTTTATTCTTTCAACTGATCTTCCAGTGTAATTTGAGGTGAGATAAGAGTGACTTCCCTTTCAACCGAAGCAGGACTTGACTGAGGGTGGAATCAAGGACCCTGAGCAAAACTGTGATTAATGGGAATTAGAGAACATTCTGCACTGGGAATGGGAACAAGAGAAAAAATTGTCTCTGAAAAGTATCTTCCAAATTGCATGTCATCCTGACTAGGCACTAATTTTTCTGTTCCTTCACAAGTATGTGTTAAAAATCTTGGAATGCCCCTACAAATAGCTATGTCTCGATCTGCATCACTTTGGATTGAGGAATTAAAACAGAGCAAATCTGTGTCGCTTATTCCAGAGTAATTGGGGATGACAAATAAAGTCTGCCCTTGCTAGTGTCTTCCAAAACCCTGGATGAATATGTCCTGTTAAAAATACGAAGATATTTTATGTTTTCATTGCTGTATGTAAACTTTCGGAAAGGTAAGACCTTGCTGGATGAGTGTGATGCCTGTGACATCAGGAGAATGATAAGACATTGATAACAATTGGGATCAGTACTTCAATCAGTTACTTTCAGAGGATTGATCATGTGATGTCATGACCACCGGGTTCAACATTTTCATAATGCATTATGACAATGGCAATAAACTATCGGTATTTGGGGAGCTGTCAGGCACATAGTTTTTCATTTTTCATTCAAAAACCATAAACAAATTCTTGAGCGTCAACAGAAATGGCAGCTTCGCTGTTCCCTTTCAGATCAGACAAATCTCCACTGTCCAGAAGAATAACTAAATTGAAAGTTCAGGAAAACATTTGCAAGTTCTGAACAGAGGGAAACACAATTAATTTTTTGAGTCCGATATGAGTTTTTCAGAAGAGGACCATATCAGACTCAAAATGCTGCCTCTGTTTCTACCTCCAGATCCTGACACAGCTGTGGTGTTTTGTCACTGTTTACTGTTGAGAACACAGAACATAGAACATACAGCACAGAGCAGGCCCTTCAGCCCACGATGTTGTGCCGACCATTGATCCTCATGTGAGGTAAACCTAATGTATGAACTCTCAAATTTCTGTGACCATATGCATGTCCAGCAGTCTCTTAAATATCCCCAATGACCTCGCTTCCACAACTGCTGCTGGCAACGCATTCCATGCTCTCACAACTCTGTGTAAACAACCAGCCTCTGACATCCCCTCTATACTTTCCGCCAAACAGCTTAAAACTATGATCCCTCATGTTAACAATTTCTGCCCTGAGAAAATGTTTCTGGCAATCAACTCTATCTATGCCTCTCATTATCTTGTACACTTCAATTAGGTCCCCTCTCTTCCTTTTTTTTCCAACGAAAAATGTCCGAGCTCAGTCAACTTCTCTTCGTAAGATAATCCCTCCATTCCAGGCAGCATCCTGGTAAACCTCCTCTGAACCCTCTCCAAAGCATCCACATCTTTCCTGTAATAGGGCGATCAGAAGTGGACACAGTAGTCCATGTGCGGTCTAGCCAAAATTTTTATAGAGATGCAACAAGATCTCACTGTTCTTAAACTCAATCCCCCTGTTAATGAAAGCCAAAACACCGTATGCTTTCTTCACAATCCTGTCCACCTTGGTGGAAATTTTAGGGGATCTATGTACCTGCACACCAAGATCCCGCTGTTCCTCCACACTGCCAAGAATCCTGCCTTTAATCGTGTACTCAACTTTCAAGTTCGACCTTCCAAAATGCATCACCTCACATTTATCCAGTTTGAACTCTATGTAACAACTCTCAGCCCATCTCTGCATCCTGGCAATGTCACGCTGCAGCCGACAATAGGCCTGTATACTGTCAACGACACCTCTAACCTTTGTGCCATCTGAAAACTTGCTAACCCATACTTCAATCTCTAATCCAAGTCATTAATAAAAAATTACAAAGAGTAGAGGCCCAAAAACAGCTCTGTGGAACACCACTCACCACTGACTTCCAGGCAGAATATTTTCCTTTCAGTACCACTCGCTGTCTTCTGTGGACTAGCCAATTCTGTTTCAGACAGCTAAATTTCCCTGTGTCCCATTCCTCCTGACCTTTGGAACGAGCCTACCATGGGGAACCTTATCAAATGCCTTACAGAAGTCCAGATGCACAACATCCACTGCTCGATCCTCATCAACCTGTCTAGTAACATCCTCAAAGAACTCTAAGGGTTGTGAAGCATGACCTGCCCCTCACAAAGCCGTGCTGACTGCCTTTAATCAATCCATGCTCTTCCAGATGGTCATAAATCCTATCACTCAGAATCCTTTCTAACACCTTGCAGATGACAGACGTGAGACTGACTGGTCTGTAATATCTGTGGATTTCCCTATTTCCTTTCTTGAAGAGAGGAATTACATTTGTCTCCCTCCAGTCCTCCAGTAAGAATCCTGTGGAGAGTGAGGATGCAAAGATCTTCGCAAGCGGCGAAGCAATCACATTTCTCGCTTCCCAGAGAAGGCGAGGACAAATCTAGTCTGGCCTTAGTGACTTGTCAATCTTAATGTTTGTCAAAATGTTCAACACATCAGCTTCCTCAATCTCTATCTTTTGCAGCATGCTTACCTCCTCCTCAAAGGTTTCATTCATTACAAGGTTCTTTTCTTTCATCAAGACAGAAGCAAATAAACTCATTTAGGGCTTCCCCTACCTCCTCAGACTCTATACACAAGTTCCCTATGCTATCCTTGATCGGCCCTACTCTTTCATTAATCATTCTATTACTCCTCACATATGTGCAAAATGCCTTTAGATTATCCATAATCCTTCCTGCCAAGCCTTTTTCCTGCCCTCTCCTGGCTCACCTCAGACCATCCTTGAGCTCCTTCCTCGCCTGCCTGTAATCCTCTAGAGCTGAGCAAGACCCTTCACCTTATGTAAGCTGCTTTCTTTCTTTTGATGAGAAGCTCCACCGCTCTTGTCATCCAAGGTTCCTTTATCTTATCCCTTCTTGCCTGTCTCAGAGGAACACATTTATGCATCACTCGCAACAACTGTTCCTTAAACAGTCTCCACATGTCCATAGTGTCCTTTCCATGGAACAATTGCTCCCAGTCCATGCGTCGCAATGCAGTCTGATAGTATAATAGTTTCCTTTTCCCCAACTAAATATCCTCCCATTGTGCCTGCTTCTTTCCTTCTCTATAGCCATGTAGGATATGAGGCAGTTGTGGTCACGATCACCAGAATGCTCTCCCACCACAAGATCTGATACCTGCCCCGGCTCATTGCTGAGCACCAAATCCAAAATGTCCTCTTCCCTCGTCGGCCTGTCAACGTACTGAGTTAGGAAACCCTCCTGAACACACCTTACAAAAACAGCTCCTTCCAAATCATCTACTGGAAGGAGGTTCCAATCAATATTGGGAAAGTTAGTCACCCATTACAACTACCCTATTCCATTCACACCTTTCCAAAATCTGCCGACCTATGCTTTCTTCAATCTCCCTGCTTCTATTGGAGGGCCTGTAATTATCCGCTAATGAGGTGATTGCTGTCTTACTATTCCTAATTTCCACCCATACTGTCTCAGTAGGCAGACCCTCCTCGATAATGGTAACTTCTGTATCTGTGATACCCTCTCTGATGAGCAGTGCGACACCCCCTCCTCTTTTTACCTCCTCCCTATTATTTTTAAATGTTCTAAACCCTGGAACATCCAGCATCCATTTCTGCCCCTGAGAAACCCACGTCTCTGTTATGGCCACAACATCATAGCTCTAAGCTCATCACTTTTATTCACATTTTCCCCAGTATTACCGAGCCCAGTGACTCCGTTTTGGGGGACGTGGCGGGGAGGGGGGCATGGTGTCTGTGTTATCATGACTATCTCTCAGTACCAGGGACCCGGTTGGAGGGGAGGGGGAGGGAGGCATGGTGTCTCAGTGGTTATTACGGCTGTCTCATAGTACCACGGACACGTTTTGTGGGAAGGGGGAGGGTGCATGGTGTCTCAGTGGTTATTACGGCTGTCTCACAGTACCAGGGACACGTTTTCTGGGAAGGGGGAGGGAGGCATGGTGTCTCAGTGGTTAGTACGGCTGTCTCACAGTACCACGGACACGTTTTGTGGGAAGGGGGAGGGTGCATGGTGTCTCAGTGGTTATTACGACTGTCTCACAGTACCAGGGCCCCGGTTTGAGTGGTGGGGGTGCGAAATTGGGAAATGGTGTCTCAGTGGTTAACATGGCTGTCTCAAAGTACCAGAGAACAGATTTGGGGCGGGGGAAGGGGGGCATGCTTTCTCAGTGGTTAGCACAGCTGTCTCACAGGACAAGGGACCCGGTTTTGGGGGCGGGGGTGGGGCGCATGGTGTTTCAGTGGTTAGCACGGCTGTCTCATAGTAGCAGGGACCCGGTTTTGGGGGCGGGGGTGGGGCGCATGGTGTTTCAGTGGTTAGCACCGCTGTCTCACAGTACCAGGGACCCAGTTTGCTTCTGCCCTGAGGACTTTTTGTGTTGAATTTTCTCATTCTCCCCGGGTCTGCAAGTGTTTCCTCGAGGTGCTCCAGGTTCCTCCCACAGTCCCACCAATCATGTGCAGCTCGGTGTAATAGACATGTGAGATACAGGGGTAGATTAGTAGTTGGGAAATGCAGGAGTAGGGTATGAGGTGAGTCGGGGAGCAATGCTTTTCAGTTTGTCAGTGTGGATTCGAAAGGTCTCTGTCCCATAATGTCAGGAAAAATATTTTAAATCAAACAATGGAAGATACTGGAATCCTGAACCAAAAAGAAACAGAGTGCAGAGGAAATGGAGCAGGTTGGGCATAGTGTGTGGCGAGAGAAAAACAAAGTTAACACTTTGAGTCCACTCACCATGTATCAGATCCGACAGCAGCTGGGAATTAATGTAATGTGTGTTGGTGAGGTGAGATCAATATATGGGGAAATAGAGAGATAGAATACATAAACAAAGGGATTATTGATAGTCAGCTGGAATAGAAATAAAATGTGACATTATTTTAATTTAATTTTCACCTCCTCCCATATTCCTGAGTTTAATGCCCGTGTGGGCACATATGCACGTCCCTGTTTGAAGTGAATTCTGTCCCCTCGATCTCTTTCCTCAGCGTGGCAATCTTCTTTCCTTTATGAATGGGACAGGTTTGATTTTGTTTGCGCCAGAGTTTATTTCTCTTTCCTATTTGCTCTTGAGAAGCTGTTGGGGGACTGCCTTTCTGAACCACTGTACTTCGATGTGCTGTCGGCTGCTAGTGCTCAGGTCTATCTGGTGTCACGTCTTTGAGATCTTGTAGATCTTGATAACTGGATGGTTGACTTGACCATTTCAGAGGGCATTTGAGAATCTACCATTGCTGAGGGTCTGGAGTAACATGTAGGTCAGACCAGTGACGATAGCAAGTTTCCTTCCCTGAGCGACACTAGTGAGCCAGGGGTTATTAGTTTTAACAACCATCAATGTTTCATTAGATTGTTACTACCAAATAATTTATTGTATTACAATTCTACCATCTGCGATAGGGAGATTGAAGGTACCTGGGTCCTTGGATTTATTGTCTGGAGAAAATAACACGAGACCATCACCCCTTCCCCTTCTCCCCAACAACTCCATCAGAAAGAGCAGTGTTGCTATTATCATGACAGGTAAAGAAAATTGTGCAGTTACATTGTCAAATACTTCCATGGAGAAAAAAGCTGTTAATATTTCAGGTGACAGCAACAATGCAGAGATCCTATGGATCTTCAGCCCAGAATAGAAACTGAAGCGAAAAGCATTTTTAACATTGAGTGGATGTGCCTGTCTACAGCGTTTTGACTTGTTCCTGTCGTGGAAAGTCAGTGGAGGTTCTGTGGATGATTTTCTCGGATTTGTGGTGTCAGCTGCTGCGATCATTCAGGACGATTCGAGTGTCTAGTGTTCCCACTCTGGACAAGGTGGGGCCACTGCACTTAGAGAATGTCTGGGTCTACAGGGAGGAGCAGGACACGGATCTTTTTCTGAAACTTCTACAAATATTTCCCAATGACATATTTTTCCAGATGCAAAGTTTGAAGCCAGTTTATTTTAACAATGTGGAGGTCACAGAGCTGTGAACCTCCTTCAGCATATCCAATAGTCTCACACCAGGGAGAGGACTGTACTCACAATCTCCAACAATGGTTTTGTTCTGGAACATTCCAGGCAGGAGTGGGTGACATACCCATTATGCCACAGTGCCATCCTCTTGTGTATTCATGAGGTGACAGAAGCCATCTCTGTCTGGCGAGGTAAATATGTTGGTTCTGTCTCCACCGAGGAAGAAACAGAAAATCCTCCTGAAATATTAAGGAGCAGAGTGACTGGGGAAAATGAGGAACCAAAGAAACTAGAATTATTAAAGTGGAAATACTGGGAAAAAAACTCATTGTATTGGAGCTTGATAAGTTTCTGGACCAGATGAGTGATGAATTGAGAGGGTCACAGATTTAGGGCTGGAGAGTTGAGTTTGCTGGATAGATCTGTCCGGAGCAGGAACGGACACAATGGGCCAGTGGCTTCCTTCTGTACTGTCAATTCCATAACTCTATGAGGGAGGTCAAAGTCGGTCAAAGCGCTTTATATTATCGAAAGGGTTCTGCAGATTTGAAAGTAGCTACTGTTGTCGTAAATACTTACAACAGGAGAGGGAGAGAGAAAGGAACAACAGATTATGAACTGATTGATAAATTGATGTCAGTTATGAGGAAAATATTAGATTTTTTTATCATTAATAACAACTAGATCTTTGGAGAATGATGATATGATTTGCAGAGTCAGCCGACATTCAGGGAAGGGAAAATCGTTTTTGCTAAACTAGTAGGAGTTTTGGGAGGATGTAGATTGTGACATCGACAAAGGAGAACCAATGGGAATGGTGTCTTTGAATTTTCAGAAGGCATTTGAATGGTGAGCGGAGAACGTTAGAGTCCTCCAGTAAGGGGTGAATATACTAATTGGATTGAGAATTGGATAATGGGGAGAATACAGAGAGTAAGGTCCTGCTCTGAACTGAAGATCATTGCTCATAGGGTATTAAATGTATCAGTTCTTGGAACACAGCTGTTCACAAGGCAAAAAAGTAGTTTGAATGTTGCCCTTTCCATTTTGTATTGGTTAGAAGATGAGAGGTTGGGAACTGCCAGATAGAAGGTATTTTCTTGAGACTTTGCACAAAACATCCATTTTCCATTCTCACCTTCAGCAAACCACATTAAAGTGACACGTGTCTACCACGAGCAATAGAGCCAGGAGGAACAACAGGCAGCAGTCTATCTGTGGGGTATCAGTAACACCCTCCTATTTCTGAATAAGTAGCTTGACAGGCTGCATTGCCTCTTCCTGGTCATATGGAAGTGGCTCAAGGACCTTACTGAGCGACTCCTGGTTCCTCTTTAACACCTTTGTGCTATCTCCACTCATTCCCTATTTGTGTAATAGGCAGAAAGGACTGAATGGGCTTATCCAATAGTTTCAATAGGTTGAATGGCGTTCTTATATTCCGTTAAAACCAGTGTGAGGTGCTGAATGAGCTCCTCATGTTTAACTGTGGAGATGAGCAATGTCTAGCAGGACTGTTATATGAATGTTACCAACAGCACAATTTAAATGCTATCAAGGTCTTGCTGCACGTGGACACAGACTGCTTCAGCGGCAGAGAAGTGACAACTTATTCTGAACATTATGCGATCTTCAGAGAACATCTCCCACTTCTGACCGTATGCTCTGGGAAAGATGTTGAAGCAGCTGAAGAAAACTACCTACAGGATGCCTGCTGAGATGTACTGTGACTGAGATGGTTGATCCTCAACAAACACAAGCATCTTCCCTTGTGCTCTGAATGGCCTCTAACCAATGGGGAGTTCACACATCATTCCCATTACATTCAATTCTGTTCGGGTTCCTTGATACCATCCTCAGTTAAATCCTGCTTTGATATCAAGGCCTGCCTTATCTTGTATTCATATTTTGATTCATATCCATAGGTCATGGTGTGTGTGCGTGGAGTGTTTCCTTCTCACAGAGGGTAGTGACTATCGGGACTTCTCTATTCCAGAGGGTTAAGGGAGATGGATCATTGAGAAGATTGGGGGTGGGGTGTGGGGGGGGGGTGCACAACGGATATTTGACGCATCAGAGAGTTGATGGCTGCAGGAGTTGGACCCAAAAGAGGAGTAGAGGCATTGAGCAGATTAGTCATGACCTTATTTAAGGGAAAGACACGCCGAAAGGGCTGAATGGCTTATTTGTGTTTCTGTTGTTCTCGCATTCAGTTATTGGAAAGTTATTTCCCTGGAAATCCTGTTATTGAAGATTGCAGTCAGGGAGACCAGATGATTTTGTGAGACACTCTGGGTGAGGTATGGGAGCTGTACACATAATGAATCAGGGTCTGTAACATCACCAACAAATGAACACAGTTCTGTAATGAGAGAGGAGTAGGATGTTTCACACTGGCACCGACGCTTTCTTTTCCCAAGAATATTTTCCAACACCATACCAATCTGTGTGTGACGGTCTTCAGGTGCTAAAAAAAAGTGAGGACTGCAGATGCTGGCAATCAGAGTCGAGAGTGTATTTGCTGGAAAAGCACAGCAGGCGAGGCAGTGTCCAAGGAGCAAGAGAATCGACATTTCGGGCATACGTCCTTTGTCAGGATTCCTGATGAACAGTTTATGCCCAAAACGTTGATTCTCCTTCTCCTTGAATGCTGTCTGACCTGCTGTGCTTTTCCAGCACTACACTATCGAGTCTTCAGGCCCTGAATGGTCTGCTCTGTTTCTGTGTACCAACTTATTGAAGTAAATGACCTCCAAATGCTCTTGTCTGGCAGGTTTGAGGAACTGAATGGAACATAGGGACGTTGGACTGAGGAGTAGGAGTGGGTAATTAAACACTTTGATACTGTATTAGTGGTGCTGGAAGAGCACAGCAGTTCAGGCAGCATCCAACGAGCAGCGAAATCAACGTTTCGGGCAAAAGCCCTTCACAACACTTTGAGTCTTCTCCAGCAGACAGTAAGATTGTAGCTGATCAGTTTGTGGTCTCAGCCCCAGTTTCCTGTCTGTAGTTCATTGTCCTTTACTCTCCAATATCTAATATATAGCTTTTACTAAACGCAAACACACAGGCAATACAAACTTCTGTGGAAGAGCATTTACCCTCAAACAGCCCTTTGTGAATTACTCCTCATCCATGCTCAGACTGTGGTTAGAGGGGTCACTGTTTTATTTTCTTGTGCCGCTATCCCACTGGTCATTATAAATTTTAAATGCAACCAGGTTGGTGTTATGGCCAATGATATAGGTCTCAGACTAGGTCACATTCTTTGTGAAAGGACAAATCAGTTTGATATCTTACATTTGCAAAAATAACTCACCTAATCAAAGATACTGAAAGTAAGATGGAAAGATACATGACAAGCAGTTTGGACAGATTTGTGCATTAATATTTATCTTTCGATGCATACACCAACACACTTTGTGCATACACACAGACACATACACAGGTGCACATGGACACACCCATACACATGCCTGAAGACAGACAGAAAAAACTCTGCAGAATACCAGCTCGAAAGAGCATTACAAGAAATAGTTAAATTCAAGACAAAAAAAGGAAAAACAAAATAAATGGTATTCTGCCTCTGAGGTTATTCTGCTCACACAAGCTGTTGGCAATCGGATTCCTTCCTGTGACATTTGTAGTTGGCTGAATTCCCTTTGCTTCAGGCAATGTGGAGATTCCAATGAATCCTCAACAGGAATTCTTCATGAATGGTAAAGATGAATGACAGGTTTTCACCTCTCATACGTTGCTGTGAGAATAAAGAAGGAAAGAGAGGGAGCAAAAAGCTGTGACTTCTCAAGCAGGTTGCATTCTCTCGATCTTTTAGCTGAAATATGTAATAATGTTATCTGACTACGATACTGGATCATGTGAAGCCTCGTTGAACATTCTAGGGATTGTATGACTCCATCCCTGTAATCTGCTCCCAGTAGAAGCAATTTATAAAGCATAATTTGAAGATACGTTTGTACGTGTCCTCATAATTCTTGTCCAATAAATTCATGTCTTCAAAGTATCTGTTTTAAAATAAGTACATCGTTCTCTTAAATTTGAATCCTTAGTTCTTTTCTCACATAACCATAGGAAATGTCCATCAGCTACGCAACTAATACACTATCCTCAAGATCTTATATGGTTCAGTATGAACATCACCCATTCTCAATCCTGAAGTACTCTGGTCCTGTAGAGGTTTATAAAATGACAAGGGGTTTGGAAATGGTGACATTTCCTTGGTTTGGGGAATCCAAAACTAGATCACATAAATTTAAGGCGAGAGGGGAAAGATTTAAAAGAGACAAAAGTGGTAACCTTTTCATGAAGTGTATGGAATGAACTGTCAGAGGAAGTGTTGGAAGCTGGGACACTTACAGTATTTAAAGCCCATTGGTTTGGTGTGTGAATAAGCAGTGTTCAGTGGGATATGGGCCAAATGCTGGCAAATGGGACTACATTAATTTAGCACATCCAGTTGGCGTGGACAAGTTGGACCAAAGTTTCTGTTTCCATGGTGTATGACAGAATAAGGCCTTCATTCCAGGGAAAAAAAAAGTGAAGCATTTTTACCAAGACTCGAAAACAATCGAGTATATTTACTATTCAGTTTAGGGAATCATAGCTATGTACAATGTATCTAATGTGGCCTCAGGAATGCCCTGTACAGTTGCAGTAAAATGTCCTGACAGACTTTGTAAAAGTAGAGGCATTCCATATACCTTCCTAAACACTCGCTACTTTTACATAATAACTTTGTTTGATGTCTGTACCTGGATTGATAAATCCCTTTGCACACTGAGTTTTGCGACCTCGCACCATTTAAACAGTTTAATGTTGTTTTACCTTTCTTTCACAGTACTAACCTCAGTAGCCCAGCTTATACTGTTTCTGCTGAAGGATTGCACACTAAACTCCCCTGTCTATATCCCATTACAGACCCTCTACCTCCACTTGACATCTGATTGAATGACTATCCTGGTGACTGAGCTAATTGAACTCCAATGCAATCAGTACCCAGATTAAAGTCATTGACAGGTTCGAAATAGTTGTGGATCTTGCACTGATCTCTGAGGTACTACACGAAGTTCACGTTTTCCAATCTGAAAATAAACATTTATCCCTTATGTTAATTTCCTGGTAGTTACTCAGGGCTTCCACGTTCCTGTGAAGTAACCTAGAAAGGTTGGACGGCCTCCCCCTGTGCTGTGTATTGTACTCAAACGGCTGAATGACTTCATCCACTCCCTTTATAAATTCTTAGGGAACGCAGAAGTCTCCTCGTGTCTCATTGTACCGATCCTGACTGGCTGAATGGGATCTTCCTCTCTATGTAAGAGCCTCGAGAGATTGAGAGAGAGAACAACACATGGGGCAGGAGTAGCAGTTGGCCACTCAGCCCCTCGAGTCTACTGCACCATTCGGAATGTGCATTGTTGACGTGATTGTAACTACACATCCACTTCCTGTCTGTTCCCAATAAGCATGGATTCTCTTGTTCATCAAAGGGCTACGGAACTCAACCTTGAGTGTTTTCAGGAACCCAGTCTTCACTGCTCCCTGGGGATGAGAACACCACAGATCACACAATCCTAAAGAGAAAGGAACATCCCCGTCACAGTCTGAAATGGGAAGGTCCTTATTCTCAAAATGTGTTCCCCTCAAACCAATCACTACTGTTTCGAAACACAAGGACACAACAATTAGGAACAGATATAGACCATTCAGTCCCTCAAACCTGTTCACATTTCCATTAACTCTCTTCAATCAAATACTTACTAAATGTAGCCCTCCACTGAATTTAAAGGAATTTTCCAGATACTATAAGCTCACAAGAGTGTAGGAAATAAGAACATAGAAAAATACAGCACAGTACAGCACTTCAGCCTACACTGTTGTGCCATGCTTTTAGCCTACTTTAAGTTAAAACTAAACGACATACCCTTAAATTTAGTATCTTCCATGTGCCTATCCATGAGTCATTTAACTCTCCCTAATGTATGTGATTCTATGACCACCACTGGCAGTGCATTCCACGCACCCACCAATCTCTGTGTAAAAAAACCTGCCTTTGACATCTACCAAACCTTTCTCCAAATACCTTAAAACTATGCTCACCTCGTGACAATCATTTCCGTCCTGGGAAGAAGTCTTTGGCTATTTCCTCTGACTGTAACTCTCACCATCTTGTTCAGCTCTATCAAGTGACCTCTCATCCTTCTTTAATCCAATGAGAAAAGCTATAGGTCCCTCAAACTTTCTTCATAAGACAAGCCCTCTAGTCCAGGCAGCATCCTGGTAAATCTCCTCTACACCTGTTCTTCAGCTTCCACATCCTTTCTATAATGAGGCGATCAGAACATTTCAAATGTGATCTCACCAGGGCTTTATACACCTGCAGCATAATCTTCCGGCTCTTAAACTCAGTCCCACTGCTAATGAAATCCAACACAACATACGCCTTGTTAACAACTTAGGTGGCAACTGAGTGACCTACAGACATGGACACCAAGATCCGTTTGTTCCTCCACACTTCTACAAATACTGCACTTGACACAGTAATCTGCATTCAAATTCGACTTCCAGAATGAATCCCTTGACAAAATAGGACATTGGAACAGAATTAGTCCATTTAACTCCTTACATCTGCTGAGCCGTTTGATCACGGTTAACATGTTTCTCAGCCACATTCTCCTGCCTTCACCAACTGACCATTGATTCACTTATTCACGAAAAACGTACTTATCTCTATCTTAAATAGACCCCTCTGTTTGTGTGTAAGTGTCCATCTCTGTATGTATATGTGCTGTGTGTTTAATGTGTCTGTGTATGTTTGTGTGCATCTCTGTGAAATGATGGCTCTGTGGGTTGGGGTAAATCCATTGAAATTGAGATAAACCCCTACTCCCCCTCTCCACCTCTCCGTCTGTCCCTATTAAGTTTATAGTCATACAATGCCACCCTCTTCTGGTCTCCCCATGACACTGCACAAGTGTCAGTTTTTTTCTCTCTGTCAGAGGACATCAAATACTGTGAATCTCTCACATTGCACGGCTGTTTGGTTTTGCAAATATCTCAGGATGCACAGAACAGTTTTGTCTGATACCTAGATATATTACCATCACCACTGGGTCAGTTTCAGGACTTTTCAATCCTTTCTCACTTAAACATTGTTGGGGTGAATTATAAAATATTTCAATTTAAAGGACATGTAATAAATTCATCACATCACCTTACAGATGGTTTGGTCAGAATTGCTCGGACGCAGTTGCAGTGGAAATACTCTTTAAGGTGTACACTCTGTGTAACGAATAATCTTCAAAGACAAATCACTTCCACATTGCAGAGCGAGGACAGATATTACTCAGGAGCATTCGCGACTCTGAGTGTCCTCAGTACAATGATGATCCTCCCGAAATCCAACTCTGTGTGTGTGTGTGCGTGTGTGTGTGTGTGTGTGTGTGTGTGTGTGTGTGCATGTGCAGATGGTGCTGTCAGTTTGGATCGTGCTATAATCTACCTCCCTCTCCCCACCTCCTATTCTGAATCCCTTCTGGTTTTCTCCCTCCACTGCCATTAATGCAGTAGAGTGTGAAGGCCAGCAGAGGTGGACACTGCATCACTTTAAACACCACAGAGGCTGGCAGATCTGCACACGGCACACAGATACGCACAGAGACACGCAGATACACACAGGTATGAATATAGATACACAAGCACACATAGAGACTGGTGCGGTCACACAGATACTAAAGCAGATACACATGCCGATACACTGATGCACATGGACACACAGATATGCAGGCATCTGAACAGACAGATCACAAACACTGATGCACTGACGTTTATACAGACATGGAGAATCTGCCAGTATTTATTTTTCACGTGGTGACTTCCTCAATATTTCATTCGATCGTGTGGTGTGTGCCAATACTTCTGTTGATCCATAGGGATTCTTCTGCAACCTCACTATAGCTTTCACATCTTTCCTATAACAAGGCGAACAGAACTGAACACAATGTTCCGAGTGTGCTGTTACGACACAGCAATGAACCTGTTTGTTAATTAAAACAAACACCCAGAAAAGCTCACCTTGCCTTAGAATCTGTTAAAGCACGAGTGACAGAGAACTCGAAAATTCCACTATTTCAAGAAAAATAATCTCAATTTATTTCATAACTCTAAATGTGAACATTGTACAACAAATATTCACAGCTCTAAGTTCCCTTTCTCTGAACTGTTTGTTATCTGCCTCCACCTCTCTAACAATATACTGTTCCTTTTAAAAAATAACTAAACTAAAATTACATCATTTAATTTCAAAACCAGACAGTGGCTGTCATCTCCAGTGTCCTCCTCCTTTCAACTATGGATCTCACTGGGTCGTCTTCTGTCTTTTACTGCAAGGGTGTTGCATGCAAAAAGAAAAACATAATTTTAATAGAGAATGTTTTGCATGGCAGTCTCTTTCGATGGCAGTTTACTCTCTGTCTACGTTTCATAATGCCTACCTCTTTATCCCCTCAACATCAAATCATCTCTGGTTAAATGTTGGGAAAACAGTAAATTCAAAATCTGTTGGATTTATTATCCTGAGGCATAATTTAAACAGATTCGTTAAATATGAAAAGTTGTCCAAAGAATAACCGAAACTCAAGGTATCTTTGTAACAGCCAAATGTTATATATTTCAATTTTCCAAGTACATTCTGATACTGCTACCTAATCATATGACAGTTGCTTACAAGCTCTCATTGCAGAACAGCACTCAACTTCATCGACCTGCAGCATAATATCACAGCTACGAAACTCAGTTCCCCGGCTTGTGAAAGCCAACACACCTTGCGCCTTCTCAACAACCACATCAATTTGCATGGCAACTTTGTTGATCTGTGGACATGGAACCCAAGATCCATCTATTCCTCTACACTGCCAAGTATCCTGCCTTTAACCCTGTACTCTGTATGCAAAGTTTTCCTTCCAAAGTGAATGACTTCACACATTTCCAGGTTTAACTCGATCTGCCACTCATCAGATCAGTTCTCTCAATGTCTTGTTGCAACGGACAACTTTCCACACTATCCACAGCTCCACCAACCTCCGTCCGCAAGCTTACTAACACACCCTCCCAATTCCCCATTCAACTTTGTTATAAAAGTCACAAAGAGCAGAGTTCCCGGAATCAATCCCTGCATAACACAACTGGTCAACGAGCACCAGGCTGAGTACTTTCTAACTACAACTACACTCTGTCTTTTATTGGCCAGCCAATTTTGTATCCAGACAACCAGATTCCCCTGCATCCCATGCCTCGTTACTTTCTGAATGAACCTACAATTGGTACCTTTATCAAATGACTTGCTAAAATCCAAATACACCACATCCACTCTTCTACCTTCATCAATGTGTTTTTTTTTCATATCCTCAAAAAGTTCAATAAGACTTATGAGGCATGACCTGCTCCTTACAAAGGCATGCTGACTGCCTCTAATCAAATTATGGTTTTTCAAGCGATCATAACTCGTGTCTCTCAAATCCTCTCCAATACTTTGTCCATCACTGGCATAAGAATGATTGGCCTCTTAATCACAGGATTATCTCTATTCCTTTTCTTGAAGAAGGGAATAACATTTGCCAACCTCCTATCATCTGGCACGAATCCAGTGGACAGTGATGACACAAAGATCATCGCAAAACACCCAGCAATCTCTTCTCTCGCTTCCGAAAGTATCCTAGGTTTTTCTTTTCCCAGCTGGCGAAGAAGATTTGTCTATCCTTGTGATTATCAAAATTGTTAGCACATCTTCCTGTTCTAGCACATCTGCCTGTTTCACACTGTACCCAAAAACATGAATGTCCCTCTCAGTACTGAATACTGAAGCAAGGCATTCATTAGGGAGCTCTCAGAGGTCCTTAATGAATTTTGCCAGAACGGCGAGGAGAGAAGGAGAGGTGAAGTGAGTTTCCCGGCATTAAAAGGGACTTACCTCGGGAGTTGGGCCTCCATTTGCCGGGAGGTGCGAGGGAAGAGCGAAGGACTTCTGGCAAGTCATGTATTTGTGTGGTTGTGTTGCCCGATTGTGCACCAGATTGGGGAGCAGGGTAAGGTAATGAGTTTTTTGTTATTCCTTATTTTTTTCAACAGTCTCTTTGGGAATTTAGAATAGTGGGAATGCAAGTTAGGGCAGTTGAATGTTTCTCCTGCAGAATGTGGGAGGTAAAGGTCACCACGTGTCCCTGCTGACTACATCTGCGGGAAGTTCGCCCAACACCAGCTGCTCGAAAACTGCGTTAGGGAACTGGAGCTTGAGCTGGATGAACTTAGGATCATTCGGGAGGCAGAGAGGTTTATTAGGAGGAGTTACTGGGAAGTAGTCACTCCTAAGGTACAAGAAAAATGCAAATGATTTATAGTTGCGACGGAAAGGGAACCGGCAGGCAGTGCAGGGATCCCCTTTGGCCAGTCCCCTCAACAATAAGTATACCGGTTTGGATACTGGTGGGGGGGGGGGGGAATCTTACCATGGGAAAGCAGTGGGGTAGAGGGTTCTGGAACAGAGTCTGTCCCTGCTGCTCAGAAGGGAAAGGGGAAGATGAGCAGAGCAGTCGTCACTGGGGACTCCATTGTTAGGGGGACAGATAGAAGGTTCTGTGGGGAGGAGGGAAACTCACGGTTGGTGTGTTGCCTCCCAGGTGCTAGAGTCCGTGATGTCTCTGATCGTGTTTTTGGGATCCTTAAGGGGGAGGGGATGCAGTCCCAAGTCGTGGTCCACATAGGCACCAACGACATAGGTAGGAAGAGAGATGGGAATTTTAGGCAGAAATTCAGGGAGCTAGGATGGAAGCTTAGAGCTAGGACAAACAGAGTTAGTGGCTGTGGTTTGTTGGCCGTGCCACGTGCTAGTGAGGCAAAGAATAGGGAGAGAGGGAAGAGTGAACCCGTGGCTACAGGATGGTGCCCAAGGGAGGGTTTTGGGTTCATGGATAATTGGGGCTCTTTCTGGGTTAGGTGGAACCTCTACAAGCAGGGTGGGCTTCATCTGAACTGGAGGTGTACCAGTCTCCTGGGGTGGGAAATTCGCTAAGACTATTGGGGTGGGCCTAAACTAATCCAGTCGGGGAATGGGAACCAAAATTGTCGTTCGAGTATAGAAAAGGTTGAGAGTAGGGAGGACCAAATCAAGTTTTAGGGATGCAAGATGGCACCGGCAAGCAAGAGGTTGATTTGAAGGGTGTCCACTTCAACGCCAGGAGCACCCGGAATAAGGTGGGTGAACTTGCAGCGTGGATTTGTACCTGGGACTTCAATGTTGTGGCCATTTCGGAGAAATGTTTAAGAGCAGGGAGAGGAATGGTTGTTGATTTAGATGTTTCAGGAAGAACAGAGAATATGGTAAAAGAGGGGGAAGTGTGGCATTGTTGGTCAAGGGCAGTATTACAGTTGCAGAAAGGATTTTTAGGGACTCGTCAACGGAGGTTGTATGGGCAGAAATTAGAAACAGGAAAGGAGAGGTCACCCTATTGGGAGTTTTCTATAGGCCTCCGAATAGTTCCAGAGATGTAGAGGAAAGGATAGCACAAATGATTCTCGATAGGAGTGACAGAGACAGGTTAGTTGTCATGGGGGACTTCAACTTTCGAAATATTGAACGGAACACTATAGTACGAGTACTATAGATGGGTTAGTTTTTGTCCAGTGTGTGCAGGAGGGCTTCCTGACACATTATGTAGACAGGCCAACAAGAGTCGAAGCCACATTAGATTTGATAGTAGGTAATGTGCCCCGTCAGGTGTTAGACTTGGAAATAGGTGAGCACTTTTTTGATAGTGATCACAATTCTGTTATGTTTACTTTAGTGATAGAAAGGGGTAGGTGTATACCACTGGGCAAGAGTTGCAGCTGGGGGAAACGCAATAACGATGCCATTTGGCAAGATTTAGGAGGCATAGAATGGAGAAGGAAACTGCAGGGGATGGGCACTTTAGAAATGTGGAGCCTATTCAAGGAAAAGCTACTGTGTTATCCTAGATAAGTATTTACCTGTCAGGCAGGGAGGAAGCTGTTGAGCGCGGGAGCCGTAGTTTACGAATGAAGTGGAAACTCTGGTCAAGAGGAAGAAGGCAGATTATGTTAGTATGAGATGTGAAGGCTCAGTTGGGGCGCTTGAGGGTTACAAGGTAGCCAGGAAAGACCGAAAGAGAGAGCTCAGAAGAGCCAGGAGGAGACATGAGAAGTTGTTGTCGGATAGGATCAGGGTAAACCATAAGGCTTTCTATAGGAATTTAAGGAACAAAAGAATAATGAGAGTAAGATTAGGGCCATCCATCATCTCCCAGTAGGTCGACGTCAACGTCGCCATTTGCAGTCGGAGGATATATATGGTGGTTGAGAGCAATGGGATCCCTGGGAACATCAGGGAGATGTAGCAACACTTCCCGTGTCTGATCGGGTCAGAATGAACCCTCCAGTACAGACTGCATCACTAAGTCCTGTAGTCTTTCTCCGTTTCAGGAAGATACTGCCTGCCATTCTTCCTAAAAGTAGACAGACTATATATTACTTTTAATCCCATTTGCTAAACTTTTATCCATTGACTTCACCTGTCCATAGCTGAAAAATGTGTTGCTGGAAAAGCCCAGCAGGTCAGACAGCATCCAAAGATCAGGAGAATCGACATTTCGGGCATCAGCGTTTTTTTCGTGCCCGAAACGTCGATTCTCCTGATCTTTGGATGCTGTCTGACCTGCTGGGCTTTTCCAGCAACACATTTTTCAGCTCTGATCTCCAGCATCTGCAGTCCTCACTTTCACCTATCCATATCCAATTACAGATTCTCCACCTTCCTTGATAATTTAGTTTCTGTTTATCTTAGTTTATTCGGTAAACTTAGTTACAGTACATTTGTTGCACTCCTCCTGATCATTGATACAGATTGTAAAGAGCTGTGGACCCTGTATTGGTCACTGTGTGACTCCACTGGTGACATTCTGTCAAAATGACTAAGGCAGATTCTTCCTGAATGCCTGCTTCCTGTCTAATAACCAGTCCTTCCCCATTAAGATGTAACACATTCAAAGTGCTGAATAAGAACCAGGAACAATCCAGCCTCTCAGGCAAGTTCTGCCATTGAATACAATCATGGCTGATGTCATTGCAGTCTCAGTTCTACGTTCGTGTCCGCTCTCCATATTTCTTTAGTTACTCAATATCCCAGCCTCTACTGCACTCTGGGGCAGTGAATTACACAGATTCCCATCCCTTTGAGAGAAGTAGGTTCTCCTCACCCCTGTTTAAATTCTCCCCACCTCATTATAATACTACGGTTTTCGGATCCTTCGAGATTGTCCCACATGAGGAAATATCCACTTCACATCTACATTGTCAATCACCTTTAACATCTTCCAGACCTCTGACATCTCCTCTCATTTTTCTATACTCCAGGCAGTGTTGGCCTGGACGGCTCAATCTCTCTTCAGAGGACAAACTCCTCATCTTTGGAGTCAATCGAGTAAACCACTTCTGAACTGCCTCCATGGCAAATACATCCCTCCTACACTCAGGACACCAAGACTGCACACAGTACTCAGTTGTGATCTCACCCCTCCCTAGTTTTAGAAATAAATGCCATAGTTGCACTTGCCTTTCTCATTATCTGCTGTACCTACATCTGATTATTCTGTAGTATGGACGCCGACAGTCAGATCCCCCTGTACCTAATCATTCTGAAGTCTCTCTCCATTTGGATAATAATTTGCCTTTCTGCTACACTGATCCAAATGGATACACTCATACTTTTCGTTGTTCAGTTTCTTCTGTCAAATGTTGCCTCAACCTATCCATATACATTTTCTAATTTCTTGCATCTTCATTGCAATTTCTCAACTGAGTTAGTTTCATCTGTTAATTTGGTTATAACATGTTCTATCCTCTCAACTATGTAAGACTATAGATTGCAAACAGTTGGGGCCTGGAGACCAAGACACATGGTTTCCTAAAAGTTGAATTTTGCCACATTTCCCATATTTTTCCATCTCATTGCATTGTGTTGCCTCACCAAGCCTCTATCCAAGCTGATAAATTACTTTTAATCATAAATGATCTTATTCTGCAGATTAATCATTTGTGCAGTTATTCAATGCCTTCTGGAAGTCCAAATAATTCATCTCTAGGATTCCCATGATCCAAATCATGTTGATTCTGATGGTTTGTGGTTAGACTTTTCAAATTTCTTGTCATTAATTCTTGAATAATCGACTTTAACAATATTTCTTAAATTTCAACAGTTTTTGCACTACTCTATATTCCATCGTGACGGTGATAATTCTAAATTCTTACTGCTCTATAATATCTTTGTTTGCTCCAATCCTGTGTAATTGGCACATGGTGTGAAATGACCTGCTCTGATTGCTCTGTAAGAGGTCGGAGTCGCTGAATGGACTCATTCTCTTCCTTGTGCACAAAATCGATGGGCTGATGTCTTTCTGGTGTTCCACATCACCATCTCGATGGTCTGCCTGACCTCCTCCTGTTGATACATAAGAGCCGTGAGGGCTTATGCAATCTTCCTGTTGCTGTGTAACAGTTTAAGGGGCTAATAAAAACTTCTCATATTCCTCCATCACAGGCTGAAGGTACTGAACGGTCTCTATTGCATCCCTGATGTAGGACTGAGGGAATGATTGGCCTTCTTCTGTTCCCATACATGAGACATGTGAGGTAAACTTCTTCCTCCTTTCCCATAAGAAATCTTATAGTTTGCATCCTTCTCCAATTCCCGTGCAACAGGCTCGATGGGACTGAATATCCTCCTGGTATCCCAGTGCACCAATCTCCAGTCCCTGTGTGACCTCTTCCAGTTCCTATGTTACAGACTTGAGGAGGCTGAATAGACTGATCTGATTGCTGCATAACAAGGAACTGCACTACATGGTCTATTCTGGGCCATTCTTATCGACTCGAGGAGCTGACTGGCCTCCTCCCGTAACTGTATATCAGACTCCAGGGACTGAATAGCCTCTTCCAGTACTAGTGTAACAGGGTCAATGTCATTCGAGACACTACCTCCGAATAAATGACAGAAGGTGCTGAACGAGAGAGTGCCACTACTCTGAAGCACTCTCGTCTCCATATCTGACTAACAGAGACGAACCATTAATCTAGTCTTTTTTCTTTATAAAGTCCTGAAGCTGAAAGTAACAAAAGAGGTCCGTCCCAGATACCTCATATTCCTGGCTCAGCTGCTCAAAATTTATCATGACCTCCACGTCAAAAAATTCTCCCAAACAGGAAACTCCTCTGGACTCCCAGAGCCTAATGCCAGAATCCATCAATCCCGATTGGAATCCTACCAATCCGACAATGGGAGCGAAAGCCAAAGTTTTTTTGTTTTGTAAAGTGCCCTCAAATTGTCCCACCTTTCTCCATGCTTTCACTGTGTTAAGGACAATCGGTTTCTGCAATTCTCCATAACAGTCCTCATCTTGTCCATGAACAACAGATTAATGAGGGAACAATTTGTCTAGAAGGCCTCGATATCCAGCCAAATTGACCATGGGTCTTGACAAGCCCCATCAGCCTAAGCAAGGAACTTAGTTGGTATTTCTTAAACTATGGAAAATCGACGCACCCCCATTCACTGTCGAAGCTGCAATTTGTCCAGCTTAATAAGAGGCCATCTGTGACGTCAGATGAAAGATCAAAGCCAACTGTTAATCCTCCGTAGTGCCTGCCTGGGCAGCGTCAAAGGGAGAATTGGCATGGGGTATCGTAAACAAGGAAGGACATTCATTGTCACCAGAGTTAACCCAAACAGGATATTGGAAGATTATGTCTTACCTTCTCTCGCAACTGCACGAAGTTAGCTTTATATAACTGATCGAAGACTTGGATGATAAATATACCTAAACCTCCTTGTCACCAACTGGAAGGGAATCAGATTCCATCCCAAGGTCGGGTACTCCAATAAGACCCTCAAAAGGGATGGCCTCTGATTTCATAAAATTTATTTTATACCCTGAGAAAGATCCAAATGAATTAATCATTCGTATTAAACAGGACACAGATATCATTGGGTTAGTTAGAAAGAGAGGAACGCCATCTGCTTAAAGCGTGATCTTATTCCTTCTTGGTCCTACCTCCATGGCTGGGATATTGGCGTGCCTCCGGATGCCAACGGCTCAATCATTAATGTAAATGGTAACAGTGAAAGAGGGCAACTTTGTTGGCTGCCACTGTCAATAATAAGATTATCAGACCTTCTGCCATTAGTGAAATTCGCTGCTTTCAGGTCACTATATAACACTGCCACCCACCTGGCGAAGACCCCTCCAAGACCAAACCATTCAAAGACATAAAAGATGCACATCTACTCCATCCGGTCAAATGCTTTCTCTGCATCCAGGGTTACTACCGAGCCTGGAATCGAACCTTGCAGGCACACTGGAACCATATTTAGCACTCTTCTAATATTATCAGAGGACCTACGGCCCCTAATAAAAATCGTCCTCTTTCACAATGGACCTTCAAAGCCAGCATTTTCGACAAAATGTTAAAGTCCACGTTTAATAATGAAATAGGCACATACAAAGTGCAATCCTCTGGGACTTTCTCTCTCTTGAGAATAAGATGAATATTTCCTTCTCTCAGAGAGGATGGGATGCAATCCTGATTGGACAATAATTGTACATATCCAACAATGGCCCAGCCAGCATGTCTATGAACTCCTTCTAAGTTACAGATGGTCTGACAAAATATGGTGTATCAGCTCTCTTCAGCCGAGCCTCAAGCATACGCTGCTGCTCTCCCTTCTGCTGCTTCTGAGTCACTGAGTAAGAAATAATCAAACCCCTTGAATAGGCCTTGGCAGTCTCCCAGAGCACCGTCGGATTACTGGTCGTGCACAAGTTCATGTTCCAAAAACATTCAAATTCCCCCGACAAATACTCAGTGAATTTGCGATCCTTCAGGAGGAAAGGATCCACGTGCCAGTGCCGTGAGCCTGACCCATCGCCACTATCCTTGACCTCCATGTACACTACCACATGATCAGAAATGGTTCCCAATTCTAAAGGACAGCATCGAATTTTAAAAGAAAAATGGGCAAACAACATGTCAATCCTAGTAAATCATTTATGTGGGTTAGAACAAAATGGTGAAGTCCCTATCTTCAGGGTGAAGACATCTCACACATCGACCAACCCAGCTACCTATTCAGGTCCAACAGATGTGGCGGGGAAATACCTCCGATACCCCTTGACACCCTATCCACCTCCGGGTCCACACGTCAATTAAAGTTTCCCCTTAATTGTACGACCCAAGATGTTTCCAGTACCTGTTTTTCTCTATCGTGCTGGAGTTGCACAAGGACCAGACAGGGATACTGGTCCGATCCGGGCCTGCACACTGCGACCCGGTGGGCCCGCTCAACCCGCACCCAGTCTGCCCTGACTTCCAGTTTCAAAAATAGTGTGAGCCATTGTTCCATGAAACTGACGAGCTGGCTTTCTTGTTCCCGTTCCGACAGCCTGACCAAGCTGATGTTCTTCTGACGGTTCCAATTTTCGGGGTCCTCGACTTGCACTGCTAAGGCCTGTACCTACCATTCTAGGGCTTGGACCCGACCCGCTGAGGATTCTGCCATGGTTTCCAAAGCCGCAGACCACTCTTCTACCTCCACGACATGTGGCCCGAGATGCTGGATCTCCTTGTCATACTTCTGCAGCTTGGCTGAGATCAGTTCCAGCATGGTTCAGGACTCCTCCATTGCTGAATAACCAGCGTAAAATTCGGATCCATTTCGAAACCATGGGGTAATCATTATATGAAACTGGGGATCATTGATAGACTGGAACACGAGAGCTTCACATCTGTTTTAGTTGGGAGAAGGAAGATGCAGGTACAGAATTTAAGAAGATGGACTGGGAAGCTCTCGAACAGATTGATATAAGATGCAAGTTGGGATTGATGGTTTTGGATAATGTAAAGTCCAGATGAGTTGTATCGCAGGATGCTGTTGGAGACAGGAGAGGAAATGTCCTGACCTAAATGTTTTAGTCTAATCTGACCACACAAGGGAGGTGCTAGAGGACTGGAGAACAGCTATGTGGTCCCAAGTTACTGGAAAGGTGGTATTGAAAGACCAGTGTCTCGTTGTGTAACACAGCGAGCAGTGCAGTGTATCAAATTATTTGTGATATTCATAAATGATGTAAATGTGAATATGGAAGGGGTGGTGGGGGTGGGGGCTAAGCATAATAAGTAATTTTGTGTTTGACACAAAGATTGGCCAGGTG
Organism: Chiloscyllium punctatum; assembly: GCF_047496795.1. NCBI lineage: Eukaryota > Metazoa > Chordata > Chondrichthyes > Orectolobiformes > Hemiscylliidae > Chiloscyllium > Chiloscyllium punctatum. The sequence continues at coordinate 99,879,501 of NC_092752.1, forward strand.
GTTGGCAGTGAGGAGGAAGGCCTTATGTTACAGGAAAATACAGATAGAATGGTCACATGGTCAGATCAATGGCAGATGGAATGGAACCCTGATAAATATGAGGTGATGCACTTTGTAAGAAGTAACCAGCCAGGGAAGAATTCAATGAATAGCAGAACACTAGGGACGTCATAGGGTGTTTCTCCACACATTCGTGAACGTGACTGGACAGTATAATAGCCAGTTAAGAAATCACACGGGACGATAGGCATAGTGTTTATTCATCGAGGCGACAAAATAGGAGTTAAACATGCCATTGGTTAGGCCATAGATAGAATACTGTGTGCAGTTCTGGCAGCCACATTAGAGGAAGTGTTTTGGTTTCTCAGTAACACCAGAAACTATTGAGGTCTCCACAGAGTTGGACGCTTCAGTGGAAGTCTCCTGGCTGCAACTTTCTCTAAATTTTCACTTGATTTGTTTTCCCTCCTCGATTGGAACACTGCATCTGAGAATCTGTGTCTGATCTTTCCTTTTTGCCAAGTTCATGTATCAGAACACTTAATTATTAATAGAGTCGAGGCCAACGCCTTCAAATATTTTTGAGGAGCTCTGCTGTCGTACATAACACTTGACTCCTTCACTTCCTGTATAATTGGTTGGAGGCACAAAGTAGACTATCTCTATATTTCTCCAATAATTTCATTGAGCTGAAAGACTTCCTCATATTCCTGTGAATCTAGCGTGAGGAGCTGAATAATCTCCGCATTTTATCTGTGGAAATGTGCAGTGTTCAGCAGCACTGTTGCATGAATGTTACCGATACTTCCAACAGCCCACGCCTAAATGTTGTCCAGGTCTTGCTGCACATGGACACAGACTAGTTCAGGAGCTGAAGGGGAACATTTTTCCTGAATATTGTGAGACCTTCAATGAACACCCTCACTTCTAATCTTTATGAAGCAGCTAAAGATGTTTGTGCTGAGGAAGCTACCTTGAGGATCTTTCGCAGACATGTCCAGGACTACATGGATTTTTGTACACAAACCACAATCATTGTGCTTTATGCTTTAAATCACTCTAACCAGTGAAGTTAACTACTCATTCCCATTAAGTCCGATCCTGGTCAGGCTCTTTGACACCATCCTTAGTTAAATGATGCCTTGATGTCAGGGCCAGTCACTCTTCCCTGAGCCCTTGTGTTCACGTCTTTTGCTCATATCAATTGGGCACAGTGTGGGACAGGGAGTGCTTTTTGACCAGTCAGAGTTGAGGGCTCAGACACGAATTGGACATGAAAGAGGATATTAGACCTTATGATCTTATTGTGGGAGAAGATCTGCTTGTGAGTTGGGGTGGCGAAGGGGGTGGGTGGCCTGTGGATGAATGTTTGTGGCTTTCTCACGTTCTATTATTGGAAAGTAGAGGCTGTTATTTTCCTGGAAGCTCTGGTGTTGAATATTACCAGATTGTCTGGACAATCGCTGGATGAGGAATGGGGGCTGTATTCACAGTGAAACTGGGTCTACAACTTGACCAACAAACGAAACCCAAGTTGCAGAAAGGGGAAGCTCAGTTAGGAGTGATGAGGACCCTCTTTCATATCACTGCCTGGGTTTTCCTACTACATTTTAAAACCAGACCAAACTGGGTTTGACAGTTTTGAGGGGCTGAATGGCCTCCTCTGTTTCTGTGAAAGGAGTAAATAACCTATAATTGCTCCTGTCTAGCAGGTTTGATGTGCTGAATGGAACACAGAAACATGGCACTGAGGAGCAGTAGTGGGTCATTGGACACTTTGAGCGTTCTCTACCAGGGACTAAGATTGTGGCTGATCAGGTTGTGGCCTCAGCTCCACTTTCCTGGCTGTGTGCTATTATCCAAGAATCACTTCTCTGTCCAATATTTAACTAACTCAGCATTGAATAAATATAAACAAAGAGACATCTCAAACTTGTGGGGAAGAGAATTCCCACTTGAAATGCCTGTTTAGAATTTCTGCTCATCCCTCTTATAGAGTCATAAAGCATGCAAATGTGGAAGTGCTGACCAGATATCCCATTATGACCGAGTCTGATTTGAGAGCATTTGTCTCATATTCCTCTTAACCTCCTTCTTCAAATACCCATCAAGATGCCTACCTCTACCACTTCCTTTGGGAGATAATGTCATATGGATACCTCCCTCTGTATGAAAACATTGCATCTAAGTTCCCTCTAAATTATTTCCCCTCGTACCTTAAAACAGGCCTCCAGTCTGAAAAGCAATCCTCTACCAACCTCTGTCTCCTCCCTTCAATCTAATTTTGTATTCAATTGGCTTGGGTGCGCTGGTTCCCATGTGACCTAATCTTACGAACTTGCCTAATATGCAGATTCTTGTCGAACAACTTGTTCCAATCTGTATGGAAAACATCTACAATACTGCCTTCATCAATCTGCTTTGTCACCTCTTTAACAAACTCAGTCAAATTCGTACAACGTGATTTCTCATGCAAAAAAGGCATGGTGACTATCCCCAATCAATCTTTGCCTTTGAAAATGCATGCAATTGGCTATCCCTCAGAGACCCCTCCAACAACTCACCCACCACTGATGTCAGGCTCACTGGTCCAGAGTTCCTTGGGTTGTTGGGTAACTGTTTTATTTTCTACAGCTACTCTTCCATTGGTCTCAGCAAATTATCGGTGTAACCAGTTTGATGATATGGCCAATGTTATAGGTCTCATATTGGGTCAGGGTCATCCTCGGAAGAGGTCAGGTTGATTTCCTTCATTTGTTAAAACAACAAATTCACGACGAAAACAAAGTTCCTCAAACTTTGATGGAAAGGTGAATGTCAAGCAGAATAGAAATTTTCAAAAAATGTACATTGACATTTCCATTTCTGAAAATACAGAGGAGCACAAACATACACAGACACACACACACAGATACATACACAGACAAGCACACTCAGACACACACATACACACACTCACACAGTCATATACACACAGACACACTCAAACGCACAAGAACACAGACATAAAAACATGGACACACATGCACAAGTATGCGCACAAACACAGACAAATGCATGTACATTAGACTGTAAATAATTACAGCAGAGAAAAAGGCCATTTGGCCCATCCAGTCTAATGAGCTACTGATCATGGCTGACATGCTTTTCAAGCCAATTCTCCTGCCTTCTCACAACAAGCCTTGATCCCATCATTAAGCATAACTTATCTACTTATATCCAAAAGATGCTAATGTGTCTGTGTGTCCGTGTGGGTCTGTGTGCATGTGTTGTCTCTGTGTGTGTCCCAGTGTCCTGCCCTGTGCTCCATGTTGGAGGGTGGGGTTTTAACAGTTTTGAGGCACATCTTTGTAACTTGCTCTGTGCCTATCCATTGAATGCCTGCGTTAATCATTGTCTGCTGCTCATGTGCTCAGTAACATGAGGAATCCCCACAACTATTCGTGATTCAGACCAGGTTTCTCACTTGCATTTTACTGACATTTGACTTAAGTCTAGTTTTTGTACACTCGTGGAAGTGCTGGGGATGGTTTCCTGGAGGCTGTGTTTTAAACTGCTGTGGAAATTCAGGAAGACCAGAGACTTTGGTGACCCAACTCTGGATGATACATGGTGACTGTAGTTAAAGTATCTGGATCTGCAACATGACCAACAAATGGAGCAGAGACTGCAGAGAGGGGAATCTCTGTAAAATGGAATGAGAGAATGACAATCAGATCAGCCATGGTTTTGAAGAATGTTGGAGCAGGATTGAATGGCTTGCTCACGCAACTTATTCAGATATTTCTGTTAGTAACAAGCCAATTTCCCTTTTCTCCCAGTGTCCAAGACTGGTGGGTAGTGAGTCCCCTCCTCCTGTTCCTGGGGAACAGAAATCTGGGGCCTCACTAGCTTCCAGATTTCTCTGTATCCCAGTCTCGAGCAGTTGAGTGACTGCCTCCTGTTCCTGTTTCTCAGTATCGAGCAGTTGAGTGACTAACTCCAGTTCCTGTGTCCCAATCTCGAACAGTTGTAAGACTGTCTCCTGACCCTGTGTCCCAGAATCGAGCAGTTGAGTGACTACCTCCTGTTTCTCCCTGTTCCTGAGCAGCAGTTTGAATGCTCTGAATGATGTCACAAGGTTGAGAAGGACTTGATAACAGCAAATTTCAAACTTGGAGCAGCATTAGAAAAAGGGATCTAGAAACTTCTCCACCAAACATTTTATGCAGCCCGTCTGTTATTTTATTCCTGCCCCCTTTCATAAACAGGGTGAATCATACACAACAGTGCATTGTACCGACAATACTCCCACATACAGGGAAGACAGATTAAAAAGATTAAAAATATTGTAGTCTATCCCTCAGCAACCCTCATCCATTCCATCCAAACCAAGGCTGCATAAATCTTTAAACCGTATTTTGTAATGAAATAGTGCAGTAAATGTCACACTTTAAGACTATAGTCACTGACTACAGCCCTGCACCTTTCACCAAGATATTCTTCAGAAAGCGCGCGGGCGGACTGACCACGTGATGCTGATGTGGAATCCCAGTTCTCTCCAAGATATTTCCCTCCCGGTTTGAAATTAATTTCCTTCTAAATGTAGACTACAAATCCCACATTCAAGCTCATTTGCAAGGCTTGCAGAGCGGATTATATTCCTGCTTTATCTGAACACACTGAGGGTGCATTTGGCAGACAGAGGGATCCTGAGGCTGGGATTTGCTGTTTAGCTGGTGCCAGAGACGGACTCCCATAACAGTGAACGGGAGCTCACTTTATAAAGAAAGGGGCATAATTCACTAATTGTGTTGCAGCGAAATTGCATTTAATAAACACACCTTTATTAGATAACTGCCTGTATATTGAATGGAGGATCAAAATTGATGGACCAAAGCGATTACGATAGATTTGATTTTATATGTTCCGATGTTTAAACATACTAAAGGATATGAACACTGTGTGGGGGAAACTGAATTGAGGAGATTTTCACCATGAACTAGAATGGAAGATGCTCAGTGTGTTGAATGACCTACTCCTTTCCCTATGTTTCTGTGCAGTCTGTGGGAAAGCTCTGTAAATCCTGCCACCTGCTCTCAAATGTTAGGAAGGAAATCTCTGCAGAGTCAACACGGTAGTATTTCCCGTTCCAATACTGAGGCTGGTGCCAGGTGCTCTGTACACTGTTATCCGTTAAGACCCCGGAACAGTTTGACACAATAGAGTGTCTTGCTTGTCTGTTTCCGAGACCATTGAAGAGTTTCTCACATGTCTGTGTGTCTGGAGTCACTTTTAGGCCAGACCAGGAAAGCACGGGCGATTCACTTCCTGAAAGTACTTTGAGGAAGGAAATTGGTGTTTACAATCGACATTGGATTCAAGGTCACTGTTAATGACTCCAGGTTTTACATCTCGATATTTTTTTAATTGTAATGTCCACCCGCTGCCACAGCATTAGCCTGGTCTGGATTAGTAATCCAGTGACTTTTCCACTACTGCACCATCTCCACATGGGGGCCTATCTGAAACCACACTGAGCAGGTTATTTCTGTGCTGCTTGACAGCTCTGTCAAAAAGAACTCCCACCAATGAGACTATCGCGACGGGACTCAGGGCGTGGTAAATGGTCAGACTGCAGTTATTCCCTTGTTATGGGATTGGACATAGCTGAGTAATTTTCCACATTGCCAGGGAGATGTCAGAGTTGGACCTGGAATGAAACAGCTTCCCCAGGGACACGGCTTGTTGTGCAGCACAAGTGTTCAGTCCCAGTGCAGGAATGGTGTCAGGGCCCATTGCCTTTGTCGTATTTACTGTGTTCAGCTGTTTCTTCATTTCACATAGAGTGAATCAGATCGATTAAAGACTGGCATCTGTAATTCTTCGGGCAGCATGGCGAGGGTGAGGTGGATCATCAACTCAACACTTCTGGCTGAGGAAGGTGCAGATAAGACAACCATGTCTTTTCCACTGATGTACAGGGCTGTCCCGTGATTTAGGATGGCGATATTTATGGAGTCCTCTCCTCCAATGAGTTGTTTAATAGTCCATCGACATTTATGTCTGGATGTGGCAGCACTGCAGAACTTCGATCTGATCTGTTAGTCTGGGATGATTTCACCCTCTGTATCAGATGTTAGTCCTGCTGTTGCGAATATAACCAGTCAAGTGAGGTAGCTTTAATGGATTGTCATCAGGTTTAGGTACACATGGTTCCGACCCTATCATGTTCACCCGCACTCGTCACTGAACCACAGATCAGCTTGATGTTAATGGTAGGCTGAGGGACTATCCTGGGGAAAATGTTACAGATTGTAGTTGAATACAATTCTGCTGCTGTTGTGATTCTAATGCACCACATGAATGCCCACTTTGAGCTCCAATATGTTCACTTCAATTCTACTGACTATCCCCCAATTTACATCAAGACCCATTCACCCATCAGCCCTGAACTCAATGTCTTAATCTGGTTTCTGATGTGGTAACACTTCCATTTTCCTATTCTCATTCTGCTCAAGGTCCGTCCCTGGTGTCACACCTCCAATTTGATACTTTACTCAAACCCCTTAACGTTTGCATCTGAATCTTTTCCATTCCCCCAATGCCTTCTTCTATGTTTGATGTGAATGTGTTCCCCTCTGTTTCTCTTCCTGAGCATTATAAGAGCTCTGCAGTGTCAGTGGTGCCAGCCTTATGCAGTTTCAGATCAAGGAATTTGTGCACCTTGTATTATCGGTCACTTCCCAGTGCACGGCTTTCCGTGTTTGGCAAGGCGTTTGAGCAACTTTAACACACATCTATGGAACTTGTTCAAAAACAGAAACTGCTGAAGAAACTCAGCAGATCTGGCAGCATCTCGTGGAGTGAAAGTAGAGCTAAACTTTCAGGGCTAGTGACCCTTCTACAAAGCTCCCATTATCTCCAGTAATTTTTGCATTATCATTTCCAGTATCTATAGTTATTTGTTTAATTGAAAATTTGTTCTGAGCCTATTCATTTCTAGAGAGGCTCAACAGGTCTGGTATCATCTGTAGAGACATAGAAACAGAGTTAGCGTTTCAAGTTCAGTATGACACTTCTTCAGAACTGAAAATGATTGGAAAATGAGCTTTATAATCCATTGACAGATGTGAGGAGGGGGTTGACGGGTACAAGAGGATGTGGCAAATGATAAGCATGATTTTAATAGTGGTGAACGAGACGATTATGTGAAATAGCTTTAAATTAAGCTGTGAATGGGGAAAAGGGATTAGCTCTATTGAGTGGAAGATAAAGACACGACCAGACAAAGGTCATTGGGAGGCCAGGAGGGAGAAAGTACGGAAACTGGAGAATAGTTATAATGGGGTCAGACTGTGAAGTTATGAAATTGTACATTAACTCCTACAGGATATAACGTATAAAAGATTAAAGGGAGTTGTTACTCGAGCTTGGGTTGTGCTTTCTTGGAACATTGCAGCAGCCCAGGGCCGAAATGTTAGCATGAGAGCAAGGTAGGTTATTGAAATGGGAAGCAATGAGATGGTCAGGGTTATTTCTACAGACAGAGTGGGAGTGTTCCTCAAAGCAATCTCATGTTTGGTCTCGCCAATATAGAGAGACTGCATTGTGAGCAGCAATGATAAGAGACCAGATTGAAAGTTTCCATATGAAATGCTGCTTCACCTGGAAGGTATGTTTGGTGCCTTGAGCAGTGAGGAGTGAAGAGGTGAATGGACAAGTGTTGTAGTTTCTGCAATTGCATGGGAAGGTGCCATGGTGGAGTGGGAATTGTTCGGGGTGATGGAGGGGTCACTGAGGGAACGGTCCCTATGAAATACTGACAGTGGGCGGGAAAGGCAGATGTGTTTGATGGTGCTGGCCTGCTGGAGATTGTGGAAATGGGAATTTTGATCCTCAATTCTCGGAGGAAGTGTGGACAAGGAGGAATCTAACATTGTTCTGGGATTAAAGGGACGGATTGAGGGCAACACCCTGGGAGATGGGACAGTGACAGCTGAAGGCCCTGGCCACCAGAGTTACGGGACTTCTGGTTTAAAGGAAAATGAGATCACGTTAAACGAAGCTCACATGAATGTTGCATCATCAAACAGAAATAACAGAGTTGGAGAAACTTGGGGAATGGGGTCAGCCTCCGCTGATCATGTGTTCAGCCACATGCAGAAGCTCCCCCTGAATGATTGAAATGAACCAGGAATCTAAATTGAGGATTTCTGCCTCACATCTGGTCTGAAGCATAATGTGAAAATAGACCCAGTGGAAGGCCAGTGAGGTTACGTTAGCAAACATTCAAGCAGACATCCCAAACCTCTCAGTAATTATTGTTTCTGTTCAAAAGAAGAACTCGATAAGCAAGCGAACCACACATGGTTGACAAAAGCTCTCAAGGATACTATTGATGAGCAATAGTGGAGGTCCAGATTTATAATGTTTATTTAAGGGACCATAAGCTGATGTTAGGCATGAATTTCAGCTGTGCTTCCTGATTTACTCTCCAGAATACACTGCCATTGCTGCACCATCCTCTTCCTTGTCCGTCTCCCTTCCTGATTCCAGGATCTTAGTCTCAAATTACAGAGTACATTCTCTCACATTATGGTCCCCAACCCACTTCACCTGAAACTCTTTGATCAAGTCTACCTACTCTGCTGTACCATCAAGCTGCGTTTTGTGATGTCACTTTGCTCTGGTCTCAGTGTGGCTCGGCCTCTCCATTCATGCTGTTTTCCACCCTCCCACTCACATGTCATTCTGAAAAGTTTCCTTCTTGGCGTAAACCTTATTGAAAACACCTCTCCCCCTTTGCACTGAATTCACACTGTGATCCAAATTTCAAAAAGTATACTCAGCTAAAGGTAGACGCTGACCGTGTGGTACAAGAATTCCCCTTCTTATATGGTTCAGGCCAGAGATGCGATTTCACTGTAGAGATAATCACACGATTTGGACAAAGCAATTCACGTGTTTGACCTCTTATTGGTAATCGTAAAAGTTTCCTGCTGCCTTAGTATTATAACATGGAGAAAAACAAATCACAGTATGAAGCTTGGGCTGAGTGTTATTTACCTGTCATTTGAATACTGTTTCAAATTTGCAGTGCTTATCTTTAAATGCTTGTTCGTGAAACTGGTGTCAGATAGCACTTGGGAGGTTGAGTGATGACATTGTAGAAGTTTATAAAATCATGAGAGGTATGAATAGAGTGAATAGCCAAGGTTTTATTTCCACGGGATGGGGGAGTTCAACCATAGAAGGCATAGGTTAAAGGTGAAAGAGGGAAGATTTGAAATGGACGAGGGGTCAATGCTTTCACACAGAGGGTGATGTGTGCACATGGAATGAGCAGTCAGAGGAAGAGTGGGAGGTTTAAGGACAGCTACAACATTTAAAACTCATTTGGACAAACATACGAATGGGAAAAGCTTACAGGCATAATTACAAAATGCAATCAGATGGGACTAGTTTAGTTTGGAAAACCTGGTCAGCATGGACAAGTTGGACCAAAGGGTCTGTTTGTGTGCGATATGACTGTATGAATCTAGAAAGTGAGGAAAAGGGGAGAAAAGACATGATGTAGTAAATTGGCAAGAAATACATAAACAAGTAGATTGAGCTTTTCCGAGCATATAAAAAAAGTTCAAGATGATTGTGTGACCTGAGGTAGAAATTAAAGCAGGAAAGTATATTACGCATAATTGGAGGGTGTGACTGAATAATTGGCTACAGAAAGCAGACAGATAATTTACACCCATGTTTTACATCTTCCCTCACAGGGGAAGGTACAGTAAGTGTCTCAATGATGTAAACCAAATGGTAATAGGAGGGAAGTTCTTGAACCATCTCTAACAAATGGAACAAGGATTTTTCTAACAGGTAAGAGTAAGAGTAGACTGGCCAGCAGTAATTCACACCTGTTTTTAAAAGAAGTGGTCACAGTAGTGGGGTCATGGCGCCCTCTCTACAAGATGTTAGTTCTGCTGTTTGTTAATGTAAGCAGTAATTGCGGTAGCTTGAATGGATTGTCTTCAGGTTTAGGTACACACAGTTCTGACCATGGCATGTTCACCCACACTCATCACTGAGGCGGAGATCGGCTTCATAGTAATAGTAGACTGGGAGATTATATTGTGGTTGAATATAATTCTACTACTGCTGCTGCTACTATAGCTGCTATGATTTACAGCATCACATGAATGCCCAGTTTGAGCTGCAATATCTGCAATACAATTCTGCTGCCTGTCCTCAATTCGCACCGGGACCCGATCACCCTTCTCCCCTGTCCACAGTGCCCTATCCTGGTTTCTGATGTGGGAACGCTTCCATATTTTTAAAGTTCTCATCCTGTTAGGGTATCTTCATGATGCCATGCCTCCAATTTGTCACATTTCTCAAATGCATTTAATGTTTTCACCTGAATATTTTCTCCTCCAGAAATGGCATCTTCTGTTTAAAGCGAATGTGTTTCCCTCTATTTCGCTCCATGACCATGGTTAAGAGCTCTGTAGTGTCGGTAATGACAGCCTTATGTAGTTTCAGAACAAATGAATTTGTATACCTGCGTTATCATTCACTTCCCGGTGTATGGTGCTCCATGTTGGACAGGGCGTGTGAGCAGCTTTGACACACATGTTTGAAACTTATTCAAAAACAGAAATTGCTGAAGACGCTGACAAGTCTGACAGCATCTGTGGAGTGAAAGCGAGGTAATCTTTCGGGTTCTGTGACTGTTCCTCAAAGCACCCAGTAAGCTATATTGAAAATGTATTCTGTAACTTCTCATTTTTGAAGGAACTCAGTGGGTCTAGCAACATCTGCACAGACAGAGAAACAATGTTAATGTTTCAAGTCCAGTGCAAATCTTCTTCAGACGTGTAAAGGATTGGAAAGTGAGCGCTTTAGTATCTTGGCAGAGGTGGGAAAGAGTGTTTGGAGGCCCAGTGTGAAAGGCAAATTGGCTTGAAGTTGTGGTGAAAGAGACACAGGTATATAATGGGTGTAAATTAATGTGTAAATATTAGAAATTGATTTTCTCTGTTGAATGGAACATAAACAGGACACGAACTTAGGGAGCACCGGAGGGAGAGTGTACAGAAAATGGAGAACAGCCAGAGTGGGTTCAGGCTGTGAATTTATGGAATTGAATATTAACTCCTACAGACTGTAACGTACCAAAGTGTAAAGTGAGGTGTTACTTGAGCTTGGGTTGCACTTCCTGTCAGTTATCTTTGATCCCCTTGTCAATCAAGAACTTATCTGAGTCTGTTATAAATATACTAAATAGAACATAGAATATAGAACAGTATAGCACAGAACAGGCCCTTTGGGCCACGATATTGTCCCGATATATAATGCTAATGTAAAATGTAATAATTTAACCTACGCACCCCTCAACTCATTGCTGTCAATGTGCATGTCCAGCAGTCGCATAAATGTCCCCAATGACTCTGCTTCCACCAACAGAGCTGGCAACGCATTCCATGCATTCACAACTCTCTGCGTAAAGAACCTACCTCTGACGTCTCCCTTTTACCTTCCTCCTCATATCTTCAAACTATGAATTCTCATATTAGTCAATCCTACCCTGGGGAAAAGTCTCTGGGTATTGACTCTCTCTATTCCTCTCCTTATTTTGTGCACCTCGATCGGATCTCCTCTCTCCTCTTTGTCTCCAGAGAGAAAGGTCCAAGCTTGTTCAACCTTTCTTCATAAAGCATCCGTCCAGTCCAGGCAGCATCCTGGACTTTCTTTGCACCCTCTCCAAAGCCTCTGTATCTTTCCTACAGTATGGGGTCCACAAGTGGACATAATATTCCAAGTGTGGTCTCACTAGGGACTTGTAGAGCTGCAGCAAAACCTCACTGCTCTTAAACTCTGTCCCCCTGTTAATCAAAGACAAAACACCATATACTTTCTTGACACCCTATCCACTTGGGTGGCAACTTTGAGGGATCTATGCACTTGCGCTCCCAGATCCCTCTGTTCCTCCACACTGCCAAGAATCCTGTATTTAATGCTATATTCAGGATTCGAATTTGACCTTCCAAAATGCATCACTTCGCATTTACCCAGGTTGAACTCCATCTGCCATTTCTCAGCCCAGCTCTGCATCCTGTCTATGTCGTGCTGCAGCCTACACAAGCCCTCAATACTCTTGACGACACCTCCAACCTTTGTGTCATCAGCAAATTTACTAACCCACCCCATAAACCTCCTCATCTAAGTCATTTATAAAAACTTCAAAGAGCAGAGGCCCAAGGACATAGCCCTGTGGGATCCCTCTCAACACTGTCCTCCAATTGATTTGGACCCGGTTTTCTGGTGCTGTGAGGCAGCAGTGCCAACCACTGCGTCACCGCGCCGCCCCTAAAGATTTTTAAACATTCTAAACCCTGGAACATCAAGCAACTATCCCTTCCCCCGTGAAATCGACGTCTCGGTTATGGCCACGACATTGTAGCCCCAAGTACTGATTCATGCTCGAAGTTTGTCACTCTTATTTCAGACATTCCTTGCATTAAAGCAGACGCACTTTACCTGATCCCTTTGTTTCATCGCGTGAGAAATCTTCCTGATAGGTTCAATATACCCTGTCACTGTCCCGTCTGCAACTAACCCCCTCTCAGACATGTGGTCTGATTCTTACACCCCTGCCAAACTAGTACAAACCCGCCAGAATCACACAAGCAAACATCCCAAACAAGTCATTTGTGCTCCTCCAGTTCAGGTGCAACGCGTCCTTCATGTACAGGTCCCACCTTACCCTGAAGGTATCCCGATGGTCTAGGTATCTGTAGCCCTTCCTCCTGCACCAGCCTCGCAGCCACGTGTAAATCGGCATTCGCTGAATGTTAATTATCTCACTAGCCCGTGACACTGGTCGCAAACCTGAGATCACTACTCTACTCGTCCTGCTCTTCAGCTTCCAAACTAACTCTCTGAGGTCACTTTTCAGATCCTCAGTCCCTTTCCTGGCTATATCGCTGGTGTCAAATGATCTGGTTTCCACATCCTTCTGTGGTAAGGAATTCCACAATGTCACCACTCTCTGGTTAAAGACGTTTCATCTTATTTTCATTCTAATGGATTTTCCCTTTGCTCTAAGCTTGTGTCCTCCTGCCAGCGCAAACGGCCTCCCAATTTTGTCTGTATCCAGGTCATTCAGTATTCTGTAAGTTTCAATTGGATCCCCCCTCATCCTTCTAATCTCCATCGAGTATAAACCCAGAGTTCTCCAACGCTCCTCATGTGTTAAGCTTTTCATTTCTGGTGAACCTTCTCTTGACACACACCAAGGCTAATTCTTCCTTCCTGAGGTATGAGGCACAAAATACTGGAAATGTGGTCCGACCAGAGCCTTAGAAAGCCTCAGAATCCCCACCAGTATATCCTACTCGTCTCGAGATGAATGACAACATTGCATCTTCCTTCTTAACTGACTTAACCAGCAAGTTTATCTAAGGCGAATCCTGGGCTTGGAATCCAAGTCCCTTTGTTACTCAGATTTATGATTTTTTCCCATTTAGTAAATATTCCATGCCTGTATTCTTCATACCAAAGTGCATGACATCACACTCTCCCACATTGTATTCCATCTGCTACTCCTTTTCGCACTCTCCTAAACTGTCGAAATCTTTCTGCAGGTTCCCTGCCTCATCAATACTACATGCCACTCCACCTATCTTTGCATCATCTGCAAACGTAGCCAGAATGCCTTCTGCCCCACCACTCAGATCATTAACCTATAAGAGTGAAATGTTGTGGTCTCAACATTGGCTCTTGTGGAACACTGGTAGTCACCGGCTGCCGTCCTGAGAGGGACAATTTTATCCTCACTCTGCATCCATCAGACAGCAAACCTTTTATCCATACTAGTACCTGGTCTCTGACACCATGGGTCCTTATCTTACTCTGCAGCCTCCTGTACGGTACCATATCAGAGGCCTTCTGGAAGTTCAGATAGGTATCTCTCTCTGGTCCAACCCATCATTAACTTCTAAAAGAATTGTCATAATCATGAGAGCAATGTAGGTTATTGAAATGGGGTGCAATCAGAAGGCCAGGGTCATTTCTATAGACAGAGAGGAGATGTTCCTCAAAACAGTTTCTCTTTGGCTCACTAGTGTAAAGGAGACAGCATTGTGAGCAGCAATAACAGGAAACTGGATTGCGTGTGTACACGTGAAATGCTGCTTTACCTGGAAGGTGTGTTTAGGGCCTTGGACGGTGAGGAGGGAAGAGGTGAATGGGCAAATGTTGCAGCTCCTGCATTTACATGGGAAGGTGCCATGGGGGTGTGGGGAAGTGTTCGGGATGATGGAGGGTGCCACAAAACGAGTGGTCCCTGTGAAATGCTGACAGTGGACGGGAGGGGAAGATGTGTTTGATGGTGCTGTCCTGCTGGAGGTGGTGGAGGCGGCATTGATTCAGTGAATGTAGATTCTAGAGCAGTAGGAAGTGAGGACAAGGGAGATCAGTCATTGTTCTGCGAAGGAGAGGACGGAGTGAGAGCAGAAGTGAGGGAGACGGGACAGTCACAACTGAAAGCTCAGTCCATCAGAGTGAAGTGATTTCTCGTTCGAGTGTAAAGGATGACATGTATGAACCTTCCCAAAAGAATGCGGCATCATATTACAGAAATGACAGAGGCAGGGAAACTGTGAGAATGGAGACACCCTCAGCTGATCATGTGTTCAGCCACATAGTAGGTTCCCCCTCAATGATTGAAAAGAGCCAGGCATTTCAAATGCAGATATTTGTCATATATCTGGTCAAACACGGAGTGTGAAAACAGACATAGGTGAAGGTAGGCAGATGTGTGTGTGTGTGTGTGTGTGTGTGTGTGTGTGTGTGGTGGGGATGGGGGACATTTAAGCAGGTACTGCTTAATAACGCTCAGTAACGGTTGACTCCTGTCAAAAAGAAGATGATATGAAGATGTGAAGATGAACCACCCATGATGTACAAAGACTGTGAAGTATGCTAATCAATCACAAAGAAGAGTGCAGATTGGGGCGCTCTGGCGTCGGCCACATTTGGGAAGTTTACTTTTGGAACCAGAAGCAGATTGTATAAAACAAAATACAAAGAAAAATATTCCAAAACTGGCAAGAAAAATGAAAAGAAACTAACCGCAAGAGTTTTCCCATATCAAATAAAAAAACGTTTTTGATGTATGTGTGACCCTTGGAAGAAAGGCAGGAGAGAATATGTGGGACACCGGGAACTTGTGACTGGGGAACTGGTTTCAGGGAACAGGCAGAGAATTTAAAACAGTATTTTACATCGTTCCACACAGGGGAAGGCACAAAGAGTTTCAACATTATAAACAAAATTGTAGTCAGATGAAAGTTTTGCATAGTCTCTAACAAAACGTACAAGGCCTTTCTCAAACAGAAAAGACCAAGGGTAAACAGCTCACCAGCAATTCATAGCTTGCTTTAATAGAAGTGGTTACAGAGTGACTGGTGGCACTGTGTGAAATATTCCATAACTCTCAAGATTACAGGAATGTTCCAGTGAAACTGGCTATAACTCCAGAGTGGCGCCTGTCTTCAAGAAGAGAGTGAGTCTTCAAGTTTCTAAGTGGTCTCTTTGTCTGAATAACGGAGCATATTTAAGAGGCTTAATGGACTCATGAGGCACTTTCATCCTGAGTGATTTTAAAAAAAGGTAAACTCTGCTCCTTCCTCTGATAGGTTACATATCGGAGGATGAACAGTTTGCTAAAGTTGAATTATTTTGAAAATTATCTGGAACATTGTACAAATGACATCATCCAGAGAATTCTAGAAACAGCACTCATAAGAACATTTTATAACCATGTGGGGATATTGGGTAGGTGAGAGAGAGAGAGAGAGAGAGAAGGTGCTGCATTGCAGTGGTGAGAGTGATGGAGCCTTATTCTGGGGAAGGCGCTAACAGATATACAGTGAGTGTGAGAGAGTTCAGAGAATACAGTGACCCTTATCCTGCCAGAGCGGGGAAGGTTATTGATGCTTTACCTGTATTGCTGGACATTTCTTCAGACCGCAGATACTGCACTGAGCTGAGGGGTGTGCTCAGGTCATACTCGATGAGTCTGGTGGTGCTGGTCCCTCTGGGAAGAGAATGGTCCCGCTTTATATCAGACCATTCACCCAACCCTCCGTGCCCCTGTTGACAAGCTGTGGTGTAATTTCCCTAATCTGCCATGCTCGGGTAAACTGTGCAGGGCAGCTCAAAACTTGTCCTTTTAACGATGGCAGCAGTGCCAGGGATCGCTGAATATCCAGGGGCACCCGGGCGATGGTGTGTAACTACAGCCATGATGGGTGGGAAAGTCAGGCTGGTATTGAATGAGAGGGACACCATGGGATGCGGTGGGTAGTTAATGAGGTGAGTTCAATAAGATAACACCAGGAAATTAGCTCAGCCTCGTGCAGACATTCCTTCTGTCGCACTCATTGAAAATGGCACTGAGACAAATTATTGTTCGATTCTGCCCAATGAGTCGAAGACTCTGCTGATCCAACTCCCAGTTACAAAGCTGCAGGACAAATGCTTATCCAAAACTCTCCATCATCTTAACTTACACCAATATCCTGCTCACCCATCATTCCTGGAAACAGTGACCTATATTGCAAGATGCTATCGAAATGTTTTCATTTCACAATTTTTAAACCTACTATCAGATCCTTCTGTGAAATTCTCTCTCAATCTCCCCCTCGCTTTAAACCAAGCTCCTCCCATTTGTTGGTATTAAAACTGATTCCCCCGCCATCTATCTCTGAGCTGCAAGTTTCCCCACGCTGGGCAGTGATCTAACACAGTGTTACTGAGCAATGCAGTGATTGCTGTACACAGCTGTGTATGCTGGGAAGGTAACTGCTCCAGATTAAGAGATAAATTCACTGCTATGCACTGCACAGCTCCCCATACTGCACAGATATCCAGTCCGTGTGTATAGAACAATGCCTTTGTGTGTTCTGCACAAGGCCCTGTGCTGAAAAGATTATCTATCCAAGTTTATAGCTCAGTGCACTGTTGGACCGATAAGTTGTGAACTGGTGAGTTCTAAACAGTGTTCGATCCTGGACGGATTGCTGAGCAGTACACCAGCCTTGTCTACGCAGTGCTTCATGCTGAGCAGGTACTTTATCTGGTCTTATACGCGTCCGGGCTGGATCTGAGAGATGGATTGAGTATCTGATATAATTCCTGACATGACTATCACTACTCCAGCTTGGCTCATTCCGCTGGTAAATGTGAGGTGATAAAATTTACTTGGTCAAACTATTCGACATTAAGCAAAACACAATTTATTCGAATTCTGTCGATAAAAGACAACAAAATGAAGAGGAACTTCCAATAACTTAATTCTGTTGGAAAACTTAGCAGAAAAACAGTTTACTTAATACCTATACAGTAACTGCTCCAATATGGTATCGTCCAATAAGCACACAAATGTCAAAAAACAAATGCAGGAAACAGATTGTCTCACATGCAGTTCCCCAATCCAGGAGGAAAGAACATCAAAAGACAGTTCCGAGAGAGATCACACAGAGAGTGTGTAGCACCCGGGAGAGATTTCCTGCCTTCCAACTCTGCTGAGACCCCAGCAATAACTACCGAAAGGTAAAACTAAGAATCCTGGTTCTGTGAGATCTTGACAATCACTCCACAGGACCGGGCCGTGGCTGCAAGAACACAAGGAATGGACTGTATCTACATCGTCGATGGCTCCGTAGGTGTCTCTCAAAATTGCTTAAACCCATCTAAGCCGTTAAACCTGGACAGACAAAAGTCAAAGTTAAACATAAATAAATAAAACGAAAAGATGCAGCAGGCCTGGTGATCAGACACAGACGCCCTTGGGAGCCCAGCAATTCCTACGCTGCCAACACACAGCAGAATCATCGAGCTTGTGAAGAGAAAGAATTATCTCTCTCCCTCACCTCTATGTTTACAACTGGAGATATGCTATTAGACCAATAATCAGTGATATCAAAATCCCACCCACACCAAGTATTATTGTGATATATCAGAGTTGCCGTGAAATGGGTTGACTGGAGCTGTTTGTTCAGTGTCTGTGATTAATATCAGTCTTCCTGGACCTAACTGGGTCGCTGGAGGATTTCCCTCTTCCATAATTACGGACTTCTTTCAACTTGTTATGCCATAGCATTCGGGACAGAGTCAACCTCAACAAGATTGGGATCAGCAGCTACAGAGAAAGAGAGAGAGATCAGAATCTGAGAACATTAGAATGGTCCAACAATGGATTTTAATCTGAGAACATTAGACTGGAATGTTACAACAATGGATTTTAATCTGAGAACATTAGGCTGGAATGTTCCAACAATGGATCCGAATCTGAGAACATTAGACTGGAATATTCCAACAATGGACAGGAGTTTATCCTGGGGTCTATACTTGATTTCTCAGGGTTGGCCACCGTTAGAGTTGCGGATACGAGCCGTACTGATGATAATTCAAGCTGGGTACTATCCCATCCTCGCTATTATTGGTGTTCCTGGTAAGTCTATCTCTGTCAATTCTATAAATGATGCTGAATGTTATTGCTATTCTGGTTGATTATATTTAACAAATACATAAACTTTCAGTCACAAACACCACTTCCTTCTCATGCATTTCCAAAGTGCTCACTCATAAGCATCTGAGAAGGAACAAGACTGTTCGGAATATTGAGTCCCTTTTTACCGTGAACTGTTTTATGTCTCCATATTCTCTCTGTCATCAAATCTGCCGACACCCACCTTCATAATATCCCCAATTTCCAGCTCTGCCTGAGTTCTGTTGCTGACTTCGCCATCACCTACCCCTTCGTTAACGACAGATTTTATGGCCCCAGTTCTCTTCTGACCTCTCTTCCAGTTACAAATAGTTTGACCACAAACTTGTTCTTGTCTGTACAGTTACTTCACAACAGGTACTCTTAAACAGAGTAATAATATCACTGACTGTGTAATTCAG
Source organism: Chiloscyllium punctatum (assembly GCF_047496795.1). Lineage (NCBI taxonomy): Eukaryota > Metazoa > Chordata > Chondrichthyes > Orectolobiformes > Hemiscylliidae > Chiloscyllium > Chiloscyllium punctatum. The sequence goes on from NC_092752.1 coordinate 99,898,455, forward strand.
AGGCACGGGTTATGACTCTCAAAGCATTGTCTGAAATCCTACCACAGTCGATGACTAAATTTAAATTCCAATGACAAAAATTGGGATGAAACCTAATTTCACTCATAGCAACCATAAACCATCAGGATTTCTTTTCTTATTTTATTAATAAACTTTGGTAAAGAAACCTAACATGTTTGCCCTGTCTGAACTAAGTGACACCTCAGATCCACAACAATCTGGTTGTCTCCATATTGTCTTGACAAATGGCCGCGTGGTCAAGGGCAGTTAGGATGGACAAAAATGCTGCCCTTGCCAGTGATGCTGGCATCCCGCGAAACAACAACATTAAAGGTGAAATAACCAAGGAATTGCGGATGCTGGCGATCTGAAATAAAATCCTCCAACGTCTGAAAGAATGTTGGAGAATCTCAGCAGGTATGGCCGTCTGTCTGAAGAAACACAAATAGTGTTTCGAGTTCAGTGAACCTATCAAAACTGAATGCAACTGAAAAATAATATTATGATATCAGGGATGGTTGGAAGGATGAGCGGGTGGTTTGTGTTGAGTGGATGATGTCCAGCAAGAGAGAGAGAGAGAGAGAGAGAGAAAGGAAAAGCAAGCAAAAGGATTGCTGATGATGGACTGGAAGGAAAACAGAATGGGATGTTATTCTAACAATTCCCCTTTTCACATATTCCTGAATATCATATTTATTATGGGATGTCCCTGCTTACCGTGAGTAATGTTCCTCTATCTCTCCTCTCTGAGTGTGGTGATCAACTCCATCAACAATACTTATAGTCGCTGAGATAGAGAGAAACGTAATTTTCCATTGTCAACTGCTTCTCTGGAGAGAGGAACTGTTACTGTGCGACTGTTTGGAGATGTAACAGCTTTCTCAGCCAGGAAGAGAAACTGAGGAGACCGAGGCATTTTCAACACTTAGTGAATGCACTGTGGGTGTGGGGAATTGACTTGCTGCTGTCATCTAGAAAGTCAGTGGAGGGTCTGTGGATGGTGTTCTCAGGATTGTGATGTCAGCTACTGGGTTCATTCAGGGAACCCCGAGGGTCTGGGGACCCCACTCTGGATACTGCATTTACTCTGTGGCTGGGTCCATGATTTACAAATGTAGCTGAGACTACAAAGAAGGGAAGCTGTGTAAACAGGGAGGAGCAGGGCACTGTACTATACTCTCTGGGATTTCCAGGAAAATTTGTCTATGCTGCACCTATTCAGGTGTGAAGTATAAAACCAGCTTGTCTCAACATTGAGGTGGTCATTGAGTTGTATCCCGTTCTTCAGTGTAACCTGTAGTCTCACACCAGGGACAGGACTGTGCTGACACTCACGATGAATTAAACTGGATTGATTCTGGAAATTTCCAGGCAGCAGTGGGTAATATATCCATCTCCGAAGTGCAGTCCTCCAATGTATTCACATGCAGTCAGAAACCACCTGCCTGTTGAGAGGAATGCATTGGGTCCATCTCCACAGGGGAGGGTATAGAAACTAACTTGCAGAAATATTAAGGAACAGAGTGATTGGTAAAAATGGGAGACTGCAGGAAATCAGAAGTAATGAAGAGTATGTTATTGAAATTCCAATTGAATTGAAGTTTCCTAAGTTGCTGCATCTGATGAGCTCCATCCCAGAGTGATTGAGATGAGATCAGAGCTAGTGAAAGAATTACTGATTATTCTTCAAAGCTAGTGAGATTCTGGAAAGGATGCTGCAGAGTGGAAAACAACTATTGTAAACTTAAATATTTCAAACAGGGTGGAGAGGGAAAACAGAAAACTAAATAGCTTGATGTCCGCTGTGAGAATAATATATTGGAACATTTTATTAGGAAAGTGACAACTACGTACTTGGAGAATAATGATTTGATTTGGTTCATTCGGCCTAGATTCAGGAAAGGGAAATGATCTTTGATAAACCTGTTTGTGGACATTGTCCGTTGTGACATCGACAGGTGAGAACCGATGGGATTGGAGTATTTGTAATTTTAGAAGATGGTTGACATGTTTGAATACAGGTGAGTGGGGAATGTTAGAGTCCATGGGTAGGTAGGCGTGGAATATATACCACATGGATTAAAAATTGGGTAAAGGAGATACGAGAAGAATTCTGTTTTTCTCTGGACTGAAGGATTGATGGGTGGCAGCAGGATCAGTGTTTGGGCAATAGCTGTTCACAAGGTAGAATAATGATTCAGATGTGAACAACCGATATCATCATGTACATTTATATTTATTAAATGGTAGAGAGGTGGGCGAGTGCTTTTGTTGAAAAGGACCTGGATGTCCTTGGTCATAAGTCACTGACAGAATTCATACGGGGTCAGAAACTAAATGATATGTGGTTCTTCATGCAAAATGATTGAAGTACAAAAGTTAGAATATCTTTCCAACTGATCGTGTTTTTGAGATAGTATTTGCTGCATTTTGTAAAGATTTGGTCTGCTTTATAAACAATGATCCCTTTGTCACTGAGAGAGTGGAATGTATTTTGACCAGACTAAACACTGGCATGATGTTACCATGAGGAGAGAGTGCAGTAACTGTGTTTAATCTGTAGCGCTGTGAGATAATAAGAAGTTGAAGCTTGATGGATATGGACAGAAATTCATTATGTCCCAAACAGCTGAATAGGGTGAAAATTTCATGCTTTTCATTATATGTGTAATTCACGACAGTTTATGTGCATCTGCAAAGCCGCCATGTTGATTGACAGTGAGGTACAGGCTCTGAATGAACTCTGAACACTTTAATGCACAGTTACTGTGTGACACTGCATTGAATTTCACTTTATACACAATCCTGTCAGCAGCCAAAATACCATCATTCTGAAACAGTTAGTTATTCCCCCCAGTTTCTTACCTCCACGGAGACCATGGGTCTGCCTTCTTGGAGATGGAAGGTAACTTGGAGAATGGCTAAAAAATGTTGGCTTCATTCCGACTGCCAGAAAACCATGTTAAAGTAACACATATGTACCATGAGTAATTAAGTCATGTGGATCAATTTGGAGCAGTCTGTCTGTGCAGCCCCTGCTTCATTTGTTTGTGATGTTGGAGCATCTCTGACACTTTCCCGTTTCTGCGTTAGTGGCTTGACAAGCTGAATAACCTCTTCCAGATACTTTGTAAGTGACTCCGGGTGTGAAATGGTTCTGTCTGTTCCCATGTATGTGACATGTGGGAGAGAGTAGACTCCCTGACTTCTCTTCCCACAGGCAAGAGGGACTGAGTGGTCTATCCTTCTTCTTGTCCAGTAGTTTTGATGGGATGGGATGAATGGCTTCCTCACATTCTTGTGAAAACAGATTGAGGTGCTGAATAAACTCCTCCTCTTACTGTGTAAATGTACTGTGCTGTTACATAAATGTTACCCAGACTTTAACAGCACGATCTCGAATGTTATCCAAGTCTTGCTGCACATGGTCACAGATTGTTTCAAGAGCTGAAGAGGGACGACTTGTCCTGAAAACTTTGTAAACTTCAGTGAATGCCCCCTCTTCTGCTGGCACGGTCGCTCAGTAGCTTACACTGCTGATTCACAGCGCCAGGGTCCCAGGTTCGATTCCAGCCTTGGGCAACTGTCTGTATGGAGTTTGCTCATTCCCCACTTGTCTGCATGAGTTTCTTCCGGGTACTCCGGTTTCCTCCCACAGTTAGAAGATGTTCAGGACGGGTCAATTTGCCATGCTAAGTTGTCCAATATGTTAGTTGCATTAGTCAGAGGGAAATGTGTTTGGGTGGATTACTCTTCGGAGGGTCGGTATGGAATGGTTGGGCCGAAGTGCCTGTTTCCACATTGTAGGGAATCTAATCTGCTCAGTTTGGACTCAATGGGCTGAATAGCCTTCTTCCACACTGTAGGGATTCTATGATGACAAACTGGAGATGCCTGAGCTGAGGAAGCTAGGCTGAGGATCTCCTGCAGATGTGTCCCATGGCTGAGATGATTGATGCCAACCAATGATAATTATCTTCCCTTGTGCCATGAATAACTCCAAAAAGTGTAGAGGTCTTAGTTAATTCTCATTAAGTGCGATTGACCAGGAGGAGATTTATCAGGATGCTGCCTGGACTCGAGGGCAGGTCTTATGAAGGAACCATGAGGGAGCGAGGGCCTTTCTCACTGGAGGTGTACAAGATGATGAGAGGCATAGAAAGTGAATAGCCAGAAGCATTTTCCCAGGGCAGAAATGTCTGTGACTAAGTGGAATAATTTTAATGCAATTGGAGGAAGGTTTAGGGGAGATATCAGCGATAGAGTTTTTACACAGAGAGTGGTGGGTGTGTCGAATGCACTGCCAGCGGTGGTAGTAGAGTCAAATACATGAGGGAAACTTAAGAGACTCTTGGATCGGCACATGGAAAAAAGTGAACGGAAGCATGTAGGTTAGTGTGATCTTAGAGTAGGATAAACAGCACAACGTCGAGGGCTGAAGGTCCTAACTGCATGCATTCATGTAGAACTCTGAGCTCAAAAACTGCATGAATTCATGTAAAACTGCATTATCTCACTTTTTAGATTAGAATCAAACAAAACATCATGGCCTAGACAGACAACACAGGGGGCAACAACTTCACCATATTGTCTAGCTATCACCATTGATAGCTGCTAACCTGAGAATGCAACTTTAAAAAAACGTTTTTGTGATTTACATATGAAGGAAGTGAAACTATCATGGTATTCTAACAGATGAAAGGCTTAGCAATCAATTTTCCAATGTATAATTTCAGTTATATCTCACTGCAAATTTCTGATATAAATTCTGTGTTAGGATTGAGCACTCCACTATCACCTGATGAAGGAAAGCTAGTGTGCTTCCAATTAAATCTGTTGGACTATAACCTGGTGCTTTGCGCTTTTTAACTTTGTACACCCCAGTCCAACACCGACATCTCCAAATCAATACTGTTCTTTGTTCTGTATTCTATGGAAGTGCTCAAGAAGACTTGGACATTGAGGAATATTTGAGACTTGGAGCAGGTCAGCCTTGATCTTAGTGAAGGGTAAGGCAGGCTTAGGATGTGAATGACCTGCCCCTACTTCTGATGTTCTCGCATTCTGTTATTGGAAAGTTAGTTGGTGTTATTTTCCTGGAAGGTCTTTTATGGAATGTTGCAATCAGGGAGACCAACGGATTTTGTGAGGCATCGCTGGATGAGCCTTTGGGGCTGTATTCACAGTGAATCTGGGTCTACAACATGATCAACAAATAAAGCACAAGTTACAGAGAGGGAAAGCCCTGTAAAGAGAGATGAGGGACCTCTTTTATATCTAGCCTGTGTCTTCCAGTTACATTTTCCAAAGCTCCCAAACCGTGTGGGACAGTCTTGAGGGACGAAATGGTCTCCTCTGTTTATGTGCACCATGCTATAACAGTTAGTGGACTCCAATAGCTCCTGTCTCGCTGGTTTGAGGGGTTGAATGGAATGCAGAAACATGGGACGGAGGAGCAGAAGTGGGTCATTAGAGAATTTGAGACTTCTCCACCAGACATTAAGATTGTGGCTGATCAGATTGTGGTCTCAGCCTCATCCTCCTGTCTGTGTCCCATTATCCGTGACTCACTTCTCTGTAAAATCTTTAACTAACTCAGCTGTGAATACTTGTAATCAGAGAGACACCACAAACTTCCGGGGAAGATAATTCCCATTCGAATGGCCCTTTTAGAATTTTACCTCATCGCGTTGGGAGAATAAGAGAGTCATACAGCATGGAAACAGCTCCTTTTGTCCAAATTGTCCACGCCAATCTGGAATCTTAATCAGATCTCGTCCCACTTGTCAGCATTTGGCCCGCATCCCTCTTAACCATTCCTATTTATGTACCTTTCCAGATATATTTTAAACGTGTAATTGTACCCGCTTTCACCACTTCCTCTGACAGTACACCCACCAGCCTCTATATGAAAATGTTTCACCTCAGGTCCCTTCTATGTCTTTGCCATTTCACGTTCACACGATGCGGTCTAGTTGTGTACGCCCCTGCCCATTGAGACTATCTGTGCCCCTCAGGACTTTTTAAAACATCTGTCATATCACCATTCAGCATCTGCCAGTCCAGAGGAAAAAAGCCTCAACCTGTTCATCATCTCCCGGTAGCTTAAACCCTCAGGTTCCAGAAAATCCTTGTAAATCTTTTCTGCACCCATTCAAGCTTAACAACATCCATCCTTTAGCAGCATCAACGGACATGTACGCAGTATTCTTAAAGTGGCCTCACCTACGTCCTGTACAAGCACAACACGCTACCCCTACTCCTATACTCAATGTTCTGACCGATTAAGGCAAGCATGCCAACTACATTCCTCACCACTCTACCGACTTAAACTGCACTTTCAAGGAACTATGAATCTTCACCCGTAGGTCTCTTTGTTCAGCAACAATCCCAAGGGCACTACCCTGCTTTAACTTACCAAAATGCAAACCTCACAAATATCTAAATTAAACTGCATCTGCCAGTCCTTGGGTCATTGATCGTCAAGGATCCCGTTATATTCTTCACTGTCCACTGCACCAGGTTGGTGTTGTTATCTGCAAGCTAACTAACCATGCCTCTGATAATCACATCAAAATTGTTTACATCCGTAATGAAAAGCAGTGAGCTTACCACTGATTCTTTCAGCACACCGCTGGCCACAGGTCTTCAGTCTGGAAAATAATCCATTACCTTCAATCCAATTTTGTATCTAATTGGTTAGTTTTTCCTAGATTACATATAACCTAATCTTAGTAATCTGCCTACGATGAAGTACCTTATTAAATGCCTTGCTGAAGTCTGTGTAAACAATATCTACCACAGTGTCTTCTTCAATCTTCTTTGTCACCTCTTCATAATACGCAATCACATTAATTAGACATGATTTGCATCACACAAATCCATGCTGACTATCCCTAATCAGTCCTTGTCTTTCTAAATAGATGTAAATCCAATCCCTCAGAATCCTCTCCAACGAACGCCTCGGCGCTAACGTTGGCTGATTGAGTCGATAATTCCCTGTGTTATTTTGGCTTACTTCTCCCTTTTCTCGCCCCACTCCTCCACTGGCCACAAAAAAAAATAACTAAGTTGGTGATATGGCCAATGATATAGTTCTCTGAGTGTGTCAGGGTCAGTGTTACGAACAAGTCAAGCAGATTTCTTTAATCTGCTGAAACAACACGTTTATGACCAATACAAATGTACTCAAACTATGATGGAAAGGGGAATGACGAGAGGATATTGCAAATATGTACAATGATATTTTGCTGAGAAACACACACAGATACACACACGCACACGCACGCACACACACACACACGCACGCGCACACACACGGATTGTCGATAATAAACTGAAAACGAAATATCTGCAAAGTTAACTTGAAAGAACATTGTCCAAATATGATTCAAATTCATGACCAAAGGAAAAATGAGAGTTTGACCCAAATGCTGTTCTATTTGTAGAGTCATCACGTCTTACACCATGGAGAGAGGCAGAGAGGCCCTTTGGCCCAAACTCGTCCATGCTGACCCAAATATCCAACAACTCTAACCTCATTTCCCAGCACTTGGCCCTTAGCATTCTCGTCCTTTCCTGTCCATGTACTTGCCCAAATGCCGTTTAAATATCGTTAATATAAATGCTGCAACCACGTCTGTTGGCAGCTCATTCCTTTTGTGTACCACTCTCTGTGTAAAACAGTTTCCATCAGTTTCCCTTTTATTCTTTCCCCTCTCACCTTAAATTGATGCCCTCTCTTCCTCGATTCCCCAACTCTCGGAAAAAAAGGTTGGATCTATCCAATCCATGTAAACTTCTATAAGATCCCTCTCAGTCTCCTATTCTCCAAAGAAAAAGTCCTCGCTTGTCCAACCTCTCCCGACAATTCATATTGTTGAGACCTGACTATATTTTTGTAAAATCCATCTGCACACATTCGAAATTAAAAACATCCTCCTGATCGCAATGTGACTAAAACAGAACACAACACTACAAGTGCAGCCTCACCAACATCCTGTAAAACTGCAACATAACTTACCAACTGCTCTCCTCCATGTCCTGAACAATGCTTGCTAGTGTGGCAAAAGCCTACTTCACTAACATGTCTAACTATGACCCCACTTTCAGAGAACGGTGGACCTAAACTCCATGGTCCCTCTGCTCAACCTCACTCCTTAAGGTCCTACCAATCACCATGAAATTCAGACCTTGATCTATCGATGCCAAAATATTCCTCGGCCCACTTCTCCAGTTTGATCAAGGTCCGGCTGCAATTTCTGATATACGTCCTCACTGTCCACGATACCACCTATTTTAGTGTCATGTTCAAGTTTCCTAATCATGCCTTGTACATTCGCAAGAATATCATTGACACAGATAACAAACAGCAACGGGCCCAGCAGCGACCCCTGAGGCACTTCATGTGTCACAGGCCTCCAGTCCGAGAGCATCCTTCCACTATTACCCTCTGCTTACTACCATGAAGCCAATTGTGTGTACAAGTTGCACCTCCCATGCGATTCCAACCTTCCAGAACGGCCTATCAATGGTAACCTTGTCAAAGGCCTTAGTGAAATCCATACAGACTCCGTATACCGCCCGACCCTCATCAACATTTCTGGTCACTTCATCAATGAACTCAAACAAATTTGAGAGGCATGATCTCCCACTCACAAATCTTTCCAGTCGAAAAACATCTATTAATGATAATTACTAAAATTAATGATAACATACGAATTAGTAAATAATAATAAGATTACATTTTCAGTGGAGAATAAATTATCCATGGTATGTAATATTGGAACGTGCATCATGGATGAAGGGCAGAATAGATCTTGTACCTGTGTCATTGAACTGTGTTGAAAAAGGTAAAGCTGGCATGGTGATTCCGTAGTTAGTACTGCTGCCTCATAGTGTTATGAATCAGGTTTGGTTCCAGCTTCGGGTGACTCTCTGTGTGGAGTTTGCACATTCTCACTGTATTTTTGTGTGTTTCCTATGGGTGCTCCATTTTCATTCTACAATCCAAAGATGCATAGCTCAGGTGAATTGTCCATGCCAAGTTACCCGTAGTGTTATGTGCATTCGTCAGGGGTAAATATAGGGCAGGGGAATGGGACTGGGTGGGTTACTGTTTGGAGGGTCGGTGTGATCTTGTTGGGCCAAATGGCCTGTTCCCATACTGTAGGGAATCTGTCCAAAAACTATTTCTAAACAAACCTTATCTTTCAAAATGCATGTATATCTCATCCCTCAGAGTCTTCTCAAGTAACGTACCTACCACAGTTGTTAGGTTTCTTGATCTATACGTTTCTGAACACACGTAATAAATACACCCCATCTCAGTCCTTAATTCTATGTCATTCCCAGTCTATGTTAGGAAAATTAAAATCTCCTACTAATGCATTCCTATTGGCCCTGCAAGTCTCCCCAGTCTGTCTACATATTTTTGTTCCCCTAATTCCTTGTTTATTATTTGGGGGCCTATAGTACAATCCAAATCCTATCACCATTCCCTTCTTGTTTATTAGCTCCCCAGACAAATCCTCACAGGATGATCCATCAGTTTCTTTTTTATCTCCGTTTACTACTGTGGTACTCACCTTAATCAACAATGAAACTCCCTGTCTCCTCCTTCCACCATCTCTGTCCCGCATAAAGCACCTGTACCCTGGTACTTTAAGCTGCCGGTGCTGTCCCTCCCTTAGCCATGTTTCAGTAATGGCTATAATATCTCTGTCCCACGCACCGATCCATGCCCTGAGTTCATCGGCCTTACCTGTCAGCCATCTTGCATTGAAACAGTTGCAATTTAATCCAACAGGCATTCCTTGCCCTCTGTCATTGTCTAGCCTGACCTGTCTTTTCATTTTACTGTTTCTGATTACTGTATCTCCTTCCAGCCTCGCACTTGACTCCCTACTATTGAGGATCACACATGCACCACCCCCCCCCCCCACCCAACCCCAGCCAATCTAGTTGAAATCCTCCCTTGCAGCAGTTGCAAACCTGCCTGCCAGGATATTGGTCCCCTTCCAGTTCAGTTACAACCCGTCCTTTCTGAACACGTTACCTTGCCCCACAAAAGATACCAGTAATCCAAAAATCTCTGCCCCCTGCACCAATTCTTTAGCTACTCCTTCATCTGCCATATCCTCCTGTTCTTACCTTCACTAGCATGGAGCACTGGAAATAAACTGGATATTACCACTGTCATGGTCCTGTCTTTTCTCCTTTACCCTAGCTCTCCACAATCACTCTGCAGGATGTCATCACTATTTCTACCTGTGTCACTATGTCCTTTGTACCAATGTGCACAATGATTTCTGTCTGCTTCCCGCTCCCCCCCACCCCCCACCTCTACCCTGCCACCCCCAGTGAGAACGTTATGCAGCCGCACTGAGACATCCTGGACCTGGCAAGTACGAGGCTACACACCATTCCGGATTCCCATTTGCAGCCACCGAATCTCCAATCTGTTCCCTTCACTATCGAGTCAGATAATTACTTCTGTAGTTATTCTACTTGCACTGCCTTCTGACAATGGGATTTCTTCATGAAACAGTTGAATTTGGCTGAATTGTTTTGCTTCAGGCAATGGGGAGACTCTAATGAAACCTCATCAGGAATCGCCCATTAGTGGGAAAGACAACTGGGCTTTTTTTCACTCCACACATTCCTGTGATGAGCGATAGGGAAACAGAAAGGGAGCAATAGAATGTTTCTCCACAGATAGGCTACATTTTCCATCTGTAAGTTAAATCAGTAACGTTATCAGTCCCACACTGGACTCCGTGAGCTCTTCTTGAACATTGTCTGAACTATATGACTCCATTACATTTTTGACTCCAGGTCAGTGCGTTATTGCAGAATCAATTCATTCACAATAAATGGTCGTAATTGTTTTGAAGATCTGTTAATATGTGCTTGCATAATGTAAAAATAAGCGTTTCAGGTCTTCACAATATCTGTGTTAAAATGAATACTCTTAAACATATACAGTAATTGCTAGAAAAGCTCAGCTTGTCTGTCGGCATGTAGGAAGAGAATTCACAGTTCAATTTTTCTGTCCAGTGACCTTTCCTTTGAAACTGACTTATTCTTAAAGAATTTCCCCAGTTTTATTCTCTTACACAAGAAGAAATATTCATCCAGTACTCACCAACTGCACTCTTCTCAAGATCTTATATGGTCAATAAAACATCCCTCACTCTCAGGCCGAACTGTTAATTCTTCATAACGTAATGTCTTCATCCCAAGAATGCGTAAAGAGAAATATCTTTGAGACATTTCGAAAACAATTTTGTTTTTTTTATTTTCAATTTATACAGTTATAACTACACATAATACAACAGATGTAATCTCAGCAATGCCCTGTACTGATGCAGAAAACATCGCTAAGATCATACCCAACACCCCTTGCATGAAAAAGAATCACGACATTTACCTTCCAAATCACTTGCTACATCTTCAGGTTAATTTGATGTGATTCATGTACTAAGACACACAAATCCCTCTGTAACACTGAGTTCTGCATTCTCCTTGCATTTAAATAAATTTCTGCTGTTTCGTCCTTTCCCCAAATCAGAAAATTTCCATCATATATATTGAACTGCTTTTTTTCTGCTGAAACTTTGCTCACAGCCATCCTCTGTCTGTATGCCATTGCTTGTTGCTGCGCCCTCCCCCAATCTGTGTCCCATTGCAGACGTTCTGCACTCCCACTGTCTGTATCCTATAGCAGACAATCTGCCCTCCTCCGTCTGTATCCCATTGCCAATGCTCTGTCTCCCCATCTGTATCCCATTGCAGATGCACTGCCCTCACCCATCAGTATCCCATTGCAGACACTTTGCCTTTCCCCTGTCTGTATCCCATTGTAGATGCATTACCTTCGCTCTGTCCTCCGCTGTCTGTATCCCATTGTAGATGCTTTGCCTTCCCCCGTCTGTATCCCATTGTAGACGCTGTGCCCTCCCCTGTCTGTATCCCATTGCAGACGCTTTGCCCTCCCCCTGTCTGCATCCCATTGTAGACACTCTGCCCTCACCCATCAGTATCCCATTGCAGACACTCTTCCCTCACCCTGCCTGTATCCCATTGCAGGCATGCATCCCTTCCCCAGTCTGTCTCCATTTCAGATGCTCTGGCCTTCCCCTGTCTGTATCCCAGTGTAGACGCACTGCCTTCGCTCTGCCCTCCGCTGTCTGTATCCCATTGCAGACGCTTTGCCCTCCCCCCGTCTGTATCCCACTGTAGACAGTGTTCCCTCCACTGTCTATATCCCACTGCAGATGCTCTGCCCTTCCCCATCCATATCCCATTGCAGACACTCTGCCCTCCTTCATCTTTATCCCATTGCAGATGATCTGTCCTCTCTCTGACTGCGTCCCATTCCAGACCCTCTGCCCGCCCACAGTGTCTCCTATCGCAGAAGCTCTGCCCTCCCACTGTCTGTCTCCTATCGCAGATGCTCTGCCCTCCCCCCGTCTGTATCCCATTGCAGACGCTCTGTCTCCATTTGACATCTTATTGAATGACTATCCTGGTGCATGATCAAACTGAGCTCCATCTCCTTCATCCAGTTCATTAGAATAGATTGTAATTTGTTGATGACCTCATACAGATCCCTGAAGAATTCCACTCATTACAGCTTTCCAAACACAAAATGAGTAATGATCTCTACTCTGCATTTCCTGACAGCCACACAGGGCGCCCCTGCTTCTGCATAACAGCCTGGGATGATTATAGGGCGTCCCCCTGTGCTGTGTAATTTACTGAATACTTCATTCTGTTTGGTGGGGTCTGTTTGGTGCAGCCCATTTTGCCGCAGACACTTATAGACGCAGCACTATTTCAGCGCAGCTCATATTTATTCCTTTTCAGGCTTCGAAAAAAGCATTAATCTAAGCAATAAAAATAAAAATAATGTTTATTCCATTTACTAAAAATGTTAAAAATACACTTGAGTAAGTGTAACATTGACTCAGAGTTTTATTTCAGAGCTAAAATGATAGTTGGTCTTGCATTTATTCAGATTGAAAACATTTATGAAGCTATTGAACATTTGTCTGATGCGCTTCCAGATGAACTACAACCGCTGCTGGACTGGTTCGAGGATAACTATGGAGGTAGAAGATTATGCAGAGGAAATGGTCGGTGTCCACCGCTTTTTACAGTTGAAATGTGGCATTTATATGAAAGGACTTTAAACAATGAGGGCAAAACAAACAATAATGCAGAAGCTGCCCACAGGAGATGACAATGCGAGTTTGATGTGAAACATCCAGTTATTTGGAAATATATTGACAGTTTACGAAAAGGTCAGAGAGGAAGGGACATTTACTATGAGCATCTGATAGCAGGGCACGATATTCCATTGAAATTACACAAGAATACAAACACTCGTAAGAAGTTTTGGTGAGAGAAATGATGTCGAGTATTTATGAGGGAATGCCCATAATTTTGAATGAACGTCATATTTTAGATTTTTCCTAATGAACTTATTCCGTTTACTTTTTTTCTTTTTAACATTTTTACTGAAGAGAATAAACATTATTTTTTATTTTTAGTATTTCATTAATGCTTTTAACTAAGCCTGAAAAGTGAGAGAGATGAGATTGGAACTGCCAGCAAGTTTAAATTGAGAATTGCTCTTTCCTGAACATTGCTGCTTACTTGGTTGGTGGGATGTCGATGTTTCACAATCTCCACACAAGGTGTCCTGGTCCTCTGTGGTTCTTTCCAGGATCCTCCCCACATGTCGAGGTAGTGGGTGAGGGAACAGATATCGGTCATTCTAACACCCGGCTTGGCCCTTTATGTCCTATTCCAGGCTGTTTCTCCTGGAATTGGTGAAGAGGAGGGATGGAGTGAGGGTGGGAGTGGGTACCCCTACTATTAGTGCTGGTGTAGTGGAAGGGGGAAGGGTGAGATATCCGCAGGGAGTCTGACCACAGTGTTGTATCCATGCAGTGGTATTCGTGTGCGTGTCTATTTTGTCAGTGACAGAAAAAGTCGGGGAGGGAAGGTGCGAATTCAACAGTGAGTGTGGCCGTGCTTGAGCCTTATTTGGAGATAGAATGTGAGCCTTGGTCAGGGGTAGGTGTTATAACAGATATACAGTGAGTGTGAGGGAGCAGAAGAATATGGTGACACTTATCCTGGCAAAGTGGGGGGAAAGAATATTGATGCTTGTCCTGTATTGCTGACCAATTCTTCAGATCATCTCAGCGTTGAGGTGAGTCTCCCTGAACGTCTTGTCCAAGTCTATCGCTAATAACGCCACAGACCTTTTCCATCACATCCAAAAGAATCAGTTTGGGTGGATCTTCCAAAGAGCAAGGTGAAGCAAATATTAGTGTGTTATATATCTAACCCAAATCTATCACGCAAATACGTTACATCATACGTTCTGGAAATTAGGTATGTAAGTTAATGCAAGGGAAAGCAATGACATAGTGACATTATCGCTGGGCTCTTAACCCAGAGACCCAGGTCATATTCTGGGGATATGATTTCAAAACCTGCCATGGCAGATGGTGGAATTTGAATTCAATATGTATCTGGAATCAAGGGTTTATGATGACGAGGAATCCATTGTCGATTGTTGGAAAATCTCATCTGGTTCACTGATGTTCTTGAGGGAAGGATACTACTGTCCTTACTTGGTGTGGCCTGCATGTGACTCCAGACTCAAGACAATGCAGCTGACTCTTAACTGCCCTCTGGCATGGGCAATAAATGCTGGTTATCCAGTGACGCCCTTATCCTGTGAATGAGTAGCAAATAATCATGGGTGCTGCAGTAATACTGGATTGTCTCAAGTTGCACCGAAACTGCATTAACTAAGTGACTACCAATACTGTGAAGAATAACTTCCATAAGTGTATATCAGGTCGGTTGAACAGTATGTTGTGAACCAAACTGGAGAGCAGGTTATTTCAGATTTGGTGTTGTGTGGTCAGGAGGACTAATTAATAACCTTGCTCTGAAGCAGCTTTGGAGGAATAGTGACATCAATATGTTGCATTTTTACACGGCGTCTGAATACAATATCGAATGTTTGTACATTCTGGTCACGCATCATGGAAACCCGGAGACTAGAGGGTCAAGTACGCTCCAATGAATTGGGGAAGTACAATATAACATTCAATGGGACAAGCAATGATTGTGAGAGTCATACAATCCGACAGCACGGAGACAGGCCCTTCAGCCCCAACTGGTCCATTCCGAACGAAATGTCCATTCACATTAACCACACTTCCCTGCACTTGCCCCGTATCCTTCTTATTCTTTCCTATCCGTGTATTTGTCCAAATGCATTTTAAATTTTGTGAATGTACCCGCCTCAAACACTTCTACAGGCAGCTCATTCCATGTGCATACCACCCCGTGTGTAAAAGAAATTGCCCCTCAGGTTCCCTTTTACTCTTTCCCCTCGGAACTTAAATTAATGCCCTCTGGTCCATGGTTGCTCAACCCTGGGGAAAAAAAGACAGTGCATTCACTCTATCCATGCCTCCCATGATCTTATATACTTCTATCAGATCCGCCCTCAGTTTCGCACTCTAAAGTAAAAACTCCTAGCTTGCCCAACCTCTCAATAACTCAGACCATTGAGTCCAGGCAACATCCTTGTAAGTTTCTTCTGCACTATTTCCAGTTTAATAACATCCTTCTTATAGCAAAGTGAACAACACTGAACATAACACTACCAGTATTGCATCACCAGCATCCTGTATAACTGCAACATAACTCCCTAATTTCGAAACTCATTGCTCTGACTGATGAAGGCCAGTCTGCCAAATGCCTTTTTCACTGCATATCTACCTGTGACTCCACTTTCAGATAACTTTGAACCTGAATTCCAAAGTCCCTTTGTTTCAATACACTCCTAAAGACCCTGCTATTCACCTTGAAACTCCTACCTTGCTTTGACTTCCTAAAATGCAAGAACTTACACAGGCCTTCAGTCTGACAAGCATGCTTCCACTATTACCCAATGTTTCCTACCATCAAGCAAATTTTGGATTTGATTTGCCAGCTCCCTCTCAAATCCATGTGATCTAAACTTCCAGAGCAGCATACCATGTGGAACCTTACCGAAGGCCTTACTTAAATCCATATACACCAGGTATACCACCAAGTTACTTGTCATTTCACCAAAGCACTCTAACAAATTTTTCAGCCATGCTTCCCCATGCACAAAGCCGTGCTGACTGCTCATAATCACACCCTGCCTTTCCAAATCCATGTATATCTTCTCTCTCAGAACCTTATCAAGAAACCTACCTACTAGAGATATCAGGTTTACTGGTCTATAGGTACCAGGTTTTTCTTTGTAGCTCTTCTTGAATAAGGGCACAACATTCGCTACACTCCAGTCCTCCTGGACCTCACCCGTTGGCTACCGATGAAACAAAAGTACCAACCAAGGCCCCCGCTATTACTTCTCTGTCCTCCTGCAATGTTCCTGAATATATCGGGTCAGGACCAGGAGGTTTATAGAAATACTGATATGTCTACTTATTTCAGGTGAAAACACCAGAGTGAGTAAGTGACTTAATGATGATTAAATTAAAAAATTAAAGATGATATAAATCACAGGAAGTGACTTCAGAAGAATTCCAGACTTTGTGGAATCCTGAGAATTCTCAGAAAATTGCAATACAGAAAAGGAGGGTCATGAAACTGATCAGGAAATCAAAAAGCGAACATGCATGCAAACAAACAGGAACACAAAGACTGCAAAAATCTACGATCTATATTTCAAAGGAATGAAAAACATAGTCAAATGTGGAAATTTGCAATCGGGAGAGACGAGTTTCTGGTGGATAACAGGGAAATGGCAAAGCAAATGCCCAGTTATTTTCCATCTGTCTTAATGGAGTAAGATCCAGAAAATCACCCAGAAATACGAAGTGATTGTATAGGACTTGTGGAAGGAAAGACATAAAGTCAATTCATATCAGTAACAAGGCAATATTAAACATGCAGCTGGATTGAGCATTGCTAACCTTGACAAACCAGATGTACTTCATACCAAAATCTTCAGAAATAAGTCACAAAGAGAAGTCTTAATTGCATTGGCGATGACGGCGTTTTATTTTCCTGCACATTCTGCAGAGTCTGGAAGCTGGTGTAGATAAATGTACATTAGTAAACATGATCCAAGCACGATAGATGAATGGTAGGGATCCTAGCATCTACAAAGGGAAGAAGAGATAGTGTGGAGAACTGCTGACAAATTAACTTTACATTTGTCGGGAAACTGTTGGAATCTATTATATAGGATGTGATATTGGATACTTAGACATTAACAGCAACGTTGGAGAGACTCAGTATGCATTTCTGAAAGGGACATCACACTTGACAAACTTTGGAATTGTTTGAAGTTGATTCTTACAGCATAGATAATGGGGATCCAGTAGAATTGGCATATTTTAGATTATCAGAAGACTTTCTATAAGAACTCACACAGTGAGTTCCAAAATGCAGTGATGTGAAGGGTATTTGGAGGAATATATGTAAATAGAAACTTAAAGTTTGGTTTGCCTTCCTTTAAGGGAGTCAGAATATAGATGTTCAGACATGTTGAAGAAGTTTCACAGAGTGTTGGTGAGACTGTATCTGGAATATTGAGGACAGTTTTGGTGACCAAATCTGAGAAAGAGTATACTGAGCACAGAGGAAGTGTAATGGACATTATCCAGATAAATCCCTCAGATGGCGAGATTGCGTAATTAGGAAACTCCGCCTGTGTTCTTTGAGTTTCAAAGAATGAGAGTTGGGTCACTGTCAGCTTTATAAAACTCACAAAACATACGACAAGTTGGAAATTAACAGATGTTTATCAGGCTGTCTAATCCACATTCAAGGCAAATAATGGCAGGATAAGGACAGACCATTGAAGACTGAAATAAGTAGGAAATTCTGCACGTGGAAGAGACTGACTAACACAGGGGCAAGGCAGGGCAAGATTACGGAGAATCCACAGACAATCTATAAGAGTGTCAAGCGGAACAGAATAACCAGTAAATAGGTAGGCCTCATTAGTGACTTGCCAAGTTGCATCTAAATCAACTTTAGTAGTAGGAGAAAGAGGGGAGTGTAGAAGGCTGTTTGTGTGACTGGAGGCCAGTGTACCACAGGCATCAGTGCTGGGTCCCTTATTATTTGTGATTCGGCGGTGCTAGTGTTGGGCTGGGGTGGACAAATGTAAAAATAGCATAACACCAGACTATAGTCTAACAGATCTATCCGGCAGCACAAGCTTTCAAAACACTGCTTCTTCATCAATGTGCACAACCACGTGATGTAACTGATGTTGAGAGATTTTTAACCTTATTATTTATGGTATTCATAAATGATGCAGCTGTGAAAATGGATGAGGGGTGGGGTATGTAATAAATAAGTTTGTGTTTGATACAAAAATTGGCCGGGTGATTGGCAGTGAGGAGGATGGCCTTATGTTACAGGGTGATACAGATGGAATGGTCAGATGGGTGGATCAATGGCAGATGGAATGTAACTCTGATAACTATGAGATGATACACTTTGGGAGAAGGAACCAGACAGGGGAGTACTCAATGAATGGCAGCACACTAGGAAGCTCAGACGGTGCTTCTCCACATATCGCTGAATGTGATTGAACAGGTTATTACACAATTTGGGGATGGATAGGGGAATATAAACATAGCCTTTATCCATCTAGGCATAGGTTATAAGAACTATGCAGAACTTTGAGGAGGGCAAGATGGAATTCTGTGTGTAGTTCTGGGAACAACATTAAAGGAAGTATGTGATTGTACTGAAGGGGGTACAGAGAATATTCACCAGGATGTTGCGGATGAAGCATATCAGCTATGGAGAGAGACTGGATAAGCTCAGGTTGTTTAGTTTGGAGGAGAGAAGGCTGAGAGGTCTGTGATTCAGAAGAATAGGATTACGAGGTACATGGACAGTGTGGATAGACAGCAGCTGCTGCTGCTTTTAGTCAAAGGGCCCCACTTTTAAAGTGAAGGGTTTGCGGTTTAGTGAAGATTTGAGAATTGTTTTTCAACCAGAGGGTGTTGGGATCTGGAATGCACTTCTTGAGTGGAGTAGTCATGGTAACCTCAACCCATTAGAAACGACACGGCTGTGCACTTCAAATACTTAAAGATTCACGGCTACGGTCTTGTGTCGGAAAGTGGCCCTAAAGTTGACTGTGCTGTATTTCTGGTAGTACAGATACTTTGCTTCTGTGATTGCATGGCTGTGGAAGGTCAATCATTGAGTAGCTTAAGGTAGGAATTGATGGGTATCTGAAGAATATCTTAACACAGTTCATAAGAGAGAACTTGAAATATTTTCTGAAAATATGTCAAGGGCAAAATTAAGAGCAAAAAGGTGCAGATTTCTTACCGTCTGATACCAGATTATTGAGGACAGCGAAATAGGGGAACGATGGAGCAAATACTTCAGTTATGCCTTCACAGAAGAAAATAAAACAAAAAAGAAAACTTCCTAGTAATACGAGGGAACATTATTCTGGTGAGAAAAAGGGATAGAATGAAATTAGCAGCTAAACAGTTTCGAGAAAGTATTCGACTGAAATTAATGGGCATAGACAAAGTCAACAGAGATTTATGAAATGGAAACCATATTTGAGAAAGTGGCTTTTAGTAGAATTATGTAGAAGGTATAAATGCCATACGAATGGAATCTCAAAGCCCAAGCCTATTCTGCAAATTCGAATCCTGTGTAACTCAGGCTAATATATGGTCATAGATTTAGAATGGGAGAGCTGGCAGGAAACAGTGAGTAGGAATTAAACAATGTGTTTTTTTTAATGGAAGGCTGGGAGGATATAGAAAGGGTCGTGGCTTGGGCTCAAGCTATTCCCAATACACATCATATCTTGGGTGTGCAGCGCAACTGCAATATTCCCAAGTCTGCTGACAGCACTAAACAATGTCAGCTTGTGAGAGGATGAGGAGGATGTAAAAAAAAATTCCAAGGTGATTGAGACAAGTGGAGTAACTGGGCAAATACGTGGCAGATGGAGAGTAATGAAGGAGCTGAAATGTTGTGTACTTTGCTGGGAACAATAGAATGGCGGCCTCTCATTTGAAAAAGGAGTGGTTGAAAAATGTTGCTCTATGAATGAACTTAAGCTGCATTTTTGTTCATTTCTGCATAGCCCTCCGAGTCCATGTAGGGCAGTGAGTTCTGAAGCCAGAAGTCAATACTGGGAATGGCATTGGCACGCTGACTATTGTATATAGGCCCAGCACGTGGGGAACTGTAACTTTGAAAGGAATCTGGATCTCCCTGTAGACCAGTCACTGAAAGCAATATCACAGGAGCAGAAAGCGGGTAGGAAGATAAATGCTGTAGGCACTTTCATTTCGGGGGATTTAAGTACAGGAGTAAGTGTATCTTATGCAGCTGTACAGGGCCTTGGTGAGACCCCATAGAACATAGAACAATACAGCACAGAACAGGCCCTTCGGCCCACGATGTTGTGCCGAACTTCTAACCTAGATTAAGCACCCGTCCATGTACCTATCCAAATGCTGCTTAAAGGTCGCCAATGATTCTGACTCTACCACTCCCACGGGCAGCGCATTCCATGCCCCCACCACTCTCTGGGTAAGGAACCCACCCCTGACATCTCCCCTATACCTTCCACACTTCACCTTAAATTTATGTCCCCTTGTAACACTCTCTTGTACCCGGGGAAAAAGTTTCTGACTGTCTACTCTATCTATTCCTCTGATCATCTTATAAACCTCTATCAAGTCACCCCTCATCCTTCGCCGTTCCAACGAGAAAAAGCCGAGAACTCAACCTATCCTCGTACGACTTACTCTCCATTCCAGGCAACATCCTGGTAAATCTTCTCTGCACCCTCTCCAAAGCTTCCACATCTTTCCTAAAGTGCGGCGACCAGAACTGCACACAGTACTCCAACTGTGGCCTAACCAAAGTTCTGTACAGCTGCAACATCACTTCACGACTCTTGAATTCAATCCCTCTGCGAATGAACGATAATACTCCATAGGCCTTCTTACAAACTCTATCCACCTGAGTGGCAACCTTCAAAGATCTATGTACATAGACCCCAAGATCGCTCTGTTCCTCCACCTGACTAAGAACCCTACCATTAACTCTGTATTCCGCATTCTTACTTGTTCTTCCAAAATGGACAACCTAACACTTGGAAGGGTTGAACTCCATCTGCCACTCCTCAGCCCAGCTCTGCATCATATCTAAGTCCCTCTGCAGCCGACAACAGCCCTCCTCACTGTCCACAACTCCACCTATCTTCGTATCATCTGCAAATTTACTGACCCACCCTTCGACTCCCTCATCTAAGTCATTAATAAAAATTACAAACAGCAGAGGACCCAGAACTGAACCCTGCGGAACTCCACTTGTAACTGGGCTCCAGGCTGAATATTTACCATCTACCACCACTCTCTGCCTTCGACCGGTTAGCCAGTTTTCTATCCAATTGGCCAAATTTCCCTCTATCCCATGCCTCCTGACTTTCCGCATAAGCCTACCATGGGGAACCTTATCAAATGCCTTACTAAAATCCATGTACACTACATCCACTGCTCTACCCTCATCCACTTGCTTGGTCACCTCCTCGAAGAATTCAATAAGACTTGTAAGGCAAGACCTACCCTTCACAAATCCGTGCTGGCTGTCCCTAATCAAGCAGTGTCTTTCCAGATACTCGTAAATCCTATCCCTCAGTACCCTTTCCATTACTTTGCCTACCACAGAAGTAAGACTAACTGGCCTGTAATTCCCGGGGTTATCCCTATTCCCTGTTTTGAACAGGGGCACACCATTCGCTACTCTCCAGTCCCCTGGTACCACCCCAGTTGCCAGTGAAGACGAGAAGATCATTGCCAACGGTACTGCAATTTCCTCTCTTGCTTCCCACATAATCCTAGGATATATCCCGTCAGGCCCGGGGGACTTGTCTATCCTCAAGTTGTTCAAAATGTCCAACACATCTTCCTTCCTAACAGGTATCTCTTCTAGCTTATCAGTCCGTTTCACACTCTCCTCTTCAACAATACGGTCCCTCTCGTTCGTAAATACTGAAGAGAAGTACTTGTTCAAGACCTCTCCTATCTCTTCCGACTCAATACACAGTCTCCCACTACTGTCCTTGATCGGACCTACCCTCGTTCTCGTCATTCTCAGGTTTCTCACATACGCATAAAATGCCATGGGGTTATCCTTGATCCTATCCGCCAAGGATTTTTCATGCCCTCTCTTAGCTCTCCTAATCCCTTTCTTCAGGTCCCTTCTGGCTATCCGGTATCCCTCCACTGCTCTGTCTGAACCCTGTTTCCTCAACCTTATGTAAGCCTCCTTCTTCCTCTTTCCTAGACATTCAACCTCCCTCGTCAACCAAGGCTCCCTCACACGACCATTTCTTTCCTGCCTGATAGGTACATACATATCAAGGACACGTCGTATCTGCTCCTTGAAAAAGTTCCACATTCTTCCCTGACAGCCTATACTCCCAACGTATGCTCCTCAAATCCTGTCTTACAGCATCGTAATTTCTCTTCCCTCAATTGTAAAATCTACCTTGTTGTGCGCACCTATCTCTCTCCATAACCAAGGTGAAAGTCACAGAATTGTGGTCAGCATCACCAAAATGTTCATCCACTAACAAGCCCACCACTTGTCCCGGTTCGTTACCGAGTACCAAATCCAATATGGCCTCCCCTCTGGTTGGACAATCTACATACTGCGTTAGAAAAGCTTCCTGGACACTGCACAAACACCGCCCCATCCAATCTACTTGATCTAAAGAGCTTCCAATCAATATTTGGGAAGTTGAAGTCGCCCATGACTACAACCATGTGGCTTCTGCACCGTTCCAAAATCTGTTTCCCAATCTGTTTCTCCACATCTCTGCTGCTATTGGGGGGCTATAATAAACACCCAACAAGGTGACTGCACCTTTCCTATTTCTGACTTCAGCCCATACTACCTCCAGAGGCAGATCCCCCTCAAACTTCCTTTCTGCAGCCGTTATACCATTTCTAATTAGCAATGCCACCCCCCTCCTTTTTTACCACCCTCCCTAATCTTACTCAAACATCTGTAACCAGGAACCTCCAACAGCCATTCCTGTCCCTCATCTATCCACGTTTCCGTGATGGCCACAACATCGTAGTCCCAGGTACCGATCCACGCCTTAAGTTCACCCACCTTATTTCTGATACTCCTTGCATTGAAGTATACGCACTTGAGCCCATCTCTGTGTCCGCAAGTAGTCCCTGTCAGTGCTAACTTCGCCACAGCCTCCCTACAGTCTTGGGCATCCTGACACACAGCTAGCTTACTTGCTGGACTACAAGTCCGGATCCCATCCCCCTGCCAAATTAGTTTAAACCCCCCCCCCCCCCGAAGAGTGCTAGCAAACCTACCCCCCAGGATATTGGTGCCCTTCGGGTTCAGGTGCAACCCGTCCTGTTTATACAGGTCCCACCTTCCCCAGAATGCAGTCCAATTGTCCAAATACCTGAAGCGCTCCCTCCTACGCCATCCTTGCAGCCACGTGTTCAACTGCACTCTCTCCCTATTCTTTGCCTCACTGTCACGTGGCACCAGCAACAACCCAGAGATGACGACTCTGTCTGTCCTAGCTTTTAGCTTCCAGCCTAACTCCTTGAGCTCTTGAATGACCTCCCCACCGCTCTTCCTACCTATGTCGTTGGTGCCAATGTGTACCACGACATCTGGCTGCACACCCTCCCCCTTAAGGGTTCTGAAGACACTATCCGAGACGTCTCGGACCCTAGCACCCGGGAGGCAACAAACCATCCGAGAGTCTCGCCCATGTCCACAGAACCGCCTGTCCGTCCCTCTAACTAGAGAGTCCCCTATAACTAGCGCTCTCCTCCTCTCCCCCTTTCCCTTCTGAGTCTCAGAGCCACAGACCCATTCACTGCAGCTTTCACCTGCAAGGCTGTCCCCCCCAACAGTTTCCAAAGCTGTATACTTATTTTTTAGGGGAACGACCACAGGGGAACCCTGCACTGCCTGCTTCTTCCCCTTCCCACCTCTAACTGTTACCCACCTACCTCTGTTCTCCGGCGTAACTATGTCCCTGTAGCTTCTATCAATCGCCCTCTTAGCCTCTCGAATAATCCTCAGTTCATCCAACTCCAGTTCCAGTTCCCTAACTCGTTCGGTGAGGATCAGGATCTGACTGCATTTCCTGCAGATGAAGTCGGCAGGAGTATCGGTGGTCACCCCTACCTCGAACATCCTGCAGGAGGAACATTCCACCGCCTGCGCTGCCATGACTGTACACTGTCTCCAAAAACAAGAACACTGAGTCAATAACACTGATTCACTTACCTGTGGACTTTAAAGTTAGGTTAGAGGAGGCCCTACGAAGGTAGGACCTGGGGTCTAGAACACACCCACTCAAATACTAATCACTTACCTTCCCGCCCGGCTATGCGCTCCAACCTCACTACCGCTGCCCGCTACAGGTAAGTAATTTTGAAACAAACTGTCTTACCTTAGCTGTAGTCTCCCGGGTTCGCTTTTCCTCGGCCGCTGCTCCCACTCAAATGACCGTTGGTGATTAAAGGGTGAGTATTTATACTCACAGTTCTCCTTCCCGTCTGCCCCTCTGTTTGCCGTCACTTCCTCTGCTGCTCCCGCACTTTTTGTGAAGAGAGAAAAAAAACACCGCTGCCCGCTACAGGTAAGTAATTTTGAAACAAACTGTCTTACCTTAGCTGTAGTCTCCCGGGTTCGCTTTTCCTCGGCCGCTGCTCCCACTCAAAAAAATCTCGAACATTGTGCAGTATTGTGTGCAGTTTTAGTCTGTTTTCCAAACAGAGGACAAACCTGACATTGAGGGAGAGCAGCAAAGGATGACCAGACTGATCACTGGATGACAGAGTTTTTGTGGGAGCAGAGTTTGGGGCAATTAGACCTTAATTCAATGGGGTTTAGGAAAATGAGTGGAAATCTCAGTGAAATATATAACACTCTGACAGGGCGAGACAGATTAGAAGCAGGGATGGTAATTCCCGTGGCTGGGACGTCTAAAACAAGGGGCGACAATATTAGGTACAGACAGGCCACTTTGCATTGAGATGAGAATAAATGCCTGCACTCAGAGAGTGGCGAACCAGGGGTACTCCATCCCAGATCAGGCTGTGGAAGTCAAGGGGCTGAATATAAATAAGGATTTCTGGAAACTAAAGGGATAGGGAGAGAGCAGGAGTATGGTGTGAAGATAGAAAATCAGCTATCATTCCAAGTTGTTCTCTAATAACGCAGTAACTGTGTTCCTTTGCAACACTGTGTTGTAGAAAATTCTGCAATATTAATAATGGGGTCTATGGATAAAAGAGGGTAAGTGCTGAACCCCGAAAAATATCAGTAAAAACCAAAAATTAAATTTGGTCTAACACACACTCGGACAGACTAAATAAATCTTTAAATTGCATGTTGTAATGGAACAGTGCTGTAAATGTAACGCTTTCACACGACAGTCACTCACGAGTGCACTGTACCTTTCACCACAATTTTCACCAGAAAGTGCGCGGAGGCTGAGTGACCATGTGATGCCGATGGGGAATTCCAGTTCTCCCCAAGATTCTCGCCACAGTTTGAAATAAAGTTGTTTCTAAATATAAACTACAATTCCCAGTTTCAGGCTCAGTTTCAAGGCCTGCAGAGCGGATTGCATCCCTGTTTTAGCTGAACACAATGATTGAACCTTTTGTAGACAGAGGGATCTTGAGGCAAGGTTTGCTGTTCAGCTGGTGTCTGGCAAGGAATCGCATCACAGTGAACACGAGTTCACTTTATAGAAAAAAGTTCATTAATTGCATTGCAGCAAAATTGTATTTAATTAACACGCGTTATCGGCCAACTGCCTGTACATAGAATGGAGGGGCAAAACTGGTGGGCTGAATGGACTACAGCAGTTCTCATTTTATGGTTCACAATGTTTAAACATATTCAGGGATATGACTATTGTGTGGGAAAACTGCTTTGAGGAGATGTTCGGCCATTAACTAGCATAGGGAAAGCTCAATGAGTTGTATGATGTATTCCTTTCCCAATGCTTCTGTACAGTGTGTGGGAAAGCTCTGTAAATGTTGTCACAAGCTCTCAGCTGTTAGGAAGGAAGTCTCTGCAGGGTCGACAGGATTGTGTTTCCCCTTCCCTTTTCTGATAACGAGGCTGGTGCCGGGTGTTCTCTCTGAGTTTATACTTTAAGACCTCGGAGCAGTTTGATACAATTGAGTGCCTTGCTTGGCCGTTTCAGAGACCATTGAAGAGTTTATACATGTCTGTGTGTCTGGAGTCACTTTTACGTCAGACCAGGAAAGCACGGGAGATTCACTTCCTGAACGTATACTGGGGAAGGAGATCGTCGTCTATAATCGACATTGAACAAATGATCACTATTACTGACACCAGGTATTAGACCTCGATATTTTATTAATTGTTTTTAACTTGCACCAGTTGCCAGAGAATTATCCTCGTCTGGATTAGCAATCCAATGACAATTCCACAACAGCACCATCTCCACATGGGGGCCTATCGTAAAACCACAGTGAACCGATTATTTCTGTGCTGTTTGACAGCTCTGTCAAAAATAGCCCCAACCAATTTGACTATCGTGATGGGACTGAGGGCGTGGTAATTGGTCCGATTGTAATTATTCCCTTCTTAGGGGATGGGACATAGTTGAGTAAATACCCACATTAGGAGAAAGTGAGGACTGCAGTTGCTAATTACCCACATTGCCAGGGAGATGTTAGAGTTGGAGCTGGAATGAAACAGCTTCCTCAGGTACACGGCTTGTTGTGTAGCAAAAGTCCTCAGTCCTATTGCAGGAATGGGGTCAGGGCCAAATGCCTTTGTCGTATCTACAGTGTCCAGCTGTTTCTTCATGTCAGGTGCAGTGAATTGAATTGGTTGAAGACGGGCATCTGTGATTCTGAGGGCATCATAGTGAGGGTGAGGTGGGTAATCGACTCAACACGTCTGGCTGAGGATGGTTCAGATACTGCATCGTCTACATGGAAGCACAGGGCTGTTCTATCATTTAGGATGGGGATATTTGTGGAGTCCTCTCCTCCAGTAAGTTGTTTAATGGTTCATCGACTTTTATCCATGGATTTGACAGGACGACAGAGCTTAGATCTGATATGTTAGTCTTGGGCCCATCTCTCTGTCTGTATCAGATGTTAGTCCTGCTGTTCATAGTGTAACCAGTCAAGTGCGGTAGCTTTAATGAATTGTCATCAGGTTTAGGTGTACGTGATTCCGACCCGACCATGTACACCCACTCTTGTCACTGACCCATGGATCGGATTGATGGTAATGGTAGACGGATAGACTATCCTGGGGGAAAAGTTACAGATTGTCATTGAAATCTACAGCATCAGATGATAACCCCTTTTTTAGCTGCAATATCAACAATTCAATACTACTGACTGGCCCCAGTTCACACCGAGATCCATTCACCCATCAGCCCTGTATTCAGTGACCTACTCTGGTTTCTGATGCGGAAATACTTCCATTTTCATATTCTCATTCTGCTGGAAGTTTTTCCTTGTGTGACGCCTCCAATTTGTTACATAACCAATATCCATTTAAGGTACTAATCTGAATCTTTTCTTTTCAGTAATGCCATCTTCTGTATTTGAAGTGAATGTGTTTTCCTCTGTTTTTCTCCCTGACCATGAATCAGAGCTCTGCAGTGTCAGTGATGCCAGCCTTATGCAGTTTCAGAGTCAAGGAACTTGTCACCATGCGTTACTGTTCAGTTCATAGTGTATGGCACTCCATGTTGGACAGGATGTTTGGGCTTCTTTGACAATATGTCGTTGGAAATTGTTCAACAAACAGAAATTGCTGAAGAAATGGCTAAAAATGTTGCAGAATTTTCTGGAGTGAATGCAGAGCTAAACCTCCAGTTCCAGTGAACCTTCTATAAAGCTTTTTGTATTTTTATTTCCAGTATCCATAGTCATTTGTTTAACTGAAAAATTGTTCTGCACCTATTCATTTCTGGAGAAACTCAGCAGGTCTGTCAACATCTGCAGAGAAAGAGAAACAGAGTTAGCGTTTCCAGTCCAGTGTGACAATTCTTCAAAACTGAATACAATTGCAAATGGTATTTTAATCCCTTGCCAGAAGTGGAGGATGGGTGGCAGGAAAAAGAGGGTGTGGCAAAAGATAAATGGACTTTTAGCAGTGGGTAATGAGAAGATTCTGTATAACGGGTCGAAATTAAGGATTACTTGGTGAAAGGGGTTCTCTTTATTGAATGCAAGATAAAGAAGACACAACCAGACAAAGTCATACGGAGACCAGGAGGGAGAATGTTGACCATGTGGTAATATATAGATCTGGCCACAGATACGTTTTCACTGTCGTGATCGTCACCCCCTTTAGACAAAGGAATTCAGGTGCTTGACTTCTTATTGGCACTAGTAAGCGTTTCATGCTGCCTTAATTGTAACATGGAGAAAAACAAATCACAGTATGACGTTTGGGCTGAGTGTTGGTTACCTGTCATTTTAAATATTATTTAATTTTGCAGTGCTTATCTTTAAACACTTGTTCTTGAAGTTAGTATCAGATGGAGTGTAGGATGTTGAATGGTGACATTAAAGAAACATATAAAATCATGAGAGGTATGGATAGGGTGAATAGCCAAGGTCTTTCCCACAGGATAGGGGAATCCAAACATAGAGGGAATAGGTTTAAGGTGAAAGAGGGTAGATTTAAAAGGGATGAAGGGTCAGCGTTTTTACACAGAGGGCGGTGTGGGTATGGAATGCGCTTCCAGAGGAAGAGTAGGAGATGCAAGGACAGCTACAACATGTAAAACGCATTTGGACAAACGTATGAATTGGAAACATTTAGAGGCCCATGGACCAAATGAAAGCAGATGGGACTAGTATAGTTTGGAAGATCTGCCCAGCATGGACATTTAGAAAAGCTTCTCGCAGAGTCAGAGTGGTTTTGTGAAAGGGAAATGATATTTTGCCCTGTAAAATCATGCAAAGTATTTCTGGAGATGCCTGTAAATGTAACAAGTGGACTTGATAAAGGGGATCTGGTGGACACCAGGCTTTCCAGAGATTTTCCACAAGGTATTACAAAACAAACGTTCTTACACAAAACAGAAGCTCTAGGATGTCGGATACTGTATTAACGTGGGATGATGATTGTTTAACACAGAAATCGGAGATTCAGGATTAATGGATATTTATGATAAAGGTGTATCTGCTGGAGTACCACAAATATCAGTCTGATGGCATCAGTTATTTGCAATCTGTACTGACAGCCTGAAGGAGGGAGTTGAGTGCATTATACATCCGAGTTTGAGGATGACACTGAGAATCAAAAGGCAGGCTGTTATTTAATGGAGAGGACTTCCAGAAAAGGAACAGTACAAAGGGATTGGAGTCTTCCTGTGTATGAAACATAAAGTCAGCATGATGATGCAGCAAGGAACTTGGTTGGTACATTCGGCGGTTTCCAGGGAAGAATGGGTTGTGTTATTGAGAATCTCTAAGATGGTGAGGCGATAATTCATTGGGGATTAAATGAATGAGGAGTGATACTGCTGAAACATACAAGACACAGAAGGGGTTGGAGAAGGTAGATGTTGAGAAGTTGTTTCCATTGTTGGGAAAAGTGTTGAACTCGAGGACATAGATACCGAATAAAGAACATCGATTTCAATCTGAGATGCAGATAATGTCTTCACTCCGAAGGTAGTGAATGTCTGGAATTCCCTAACCCAGAGAGGTATGGAGGGATACAAGGAGTCGGCAAGAAAGTGGAGTTGAGCCCTGGAGTAGATCAGCCATGTTCTTATGAAATGACAGGGTAGCTTGAGGGGCCGATTGACCTACTCCTGTTCCTATTTATTCATTTCACATGTCATGCTTTTGGAAAGTAACGGGTTATTTTGCTGGAAATTGTGTTGTATAATATTGCATTCAGGGAGAACAGAGGATTTGTTGTTTTAACCCGGGTGGGGTATGTAGCTGTATTCCCAGCGTATCTGGGTCTGCAACATGACCCACATCTGGAGCAGAAGTTACAAAGAGGAGAAGCCTGGAAACAGGGATTGGGGGTGGGGGTGGTGGTCACTTCCTGTTCCAGTCTGGATTTTCCAAGTAAAGTTCCAAAACTCCACCTAACCATCGGAGTGGCCTCGATCTGCCCCTGTTTAGCATGTCCGAGGGCTGAATGGAACATCAGAAGATAGGGCTGAGGGACACAAGTGGGTCATTCGGCCCTTTGACACTACTCCACTAATAAATGAGGTCATGATTCATCTCATTGTGATCCCAGCTGCACGTTTCTTTCCATGCACCATTAACTCTGATTAACCTGTCCATGGAAAATCAGACAAAGCCAGCTTAGATATAATTTAAAGATCCAGCCATCCCAAACTTCTGGGTAAGAGAATTCCCACTTGACTGAAATCCTACTTTGTGTATTTCTCCTAATTCCTGCTCTGATGGAGGTTGGAGGGTATCACTGTTTCCTTTTCTCGTCCCATTCCTCCACTGCTGACACATAATTTGAAATGTAACCAGGTTGGTGATATGGCCGATGATAAAGTTCTCAGACTGAGTCTGGTTCAGTGACAGGAACAAGTGAGGAAGATTTCTTTAGTCAGCCACATGTAACTAATATAACTAACGGATGTGCATGGTGGATCTGTGGTTAGCACTGCTACATCACATCACCAAGTAGCTGCGTTCAATTCCAACCTCGGGCAACTCTCGATGTGGATTTTGAACATTCTCCCCATGTCTGTGTGGGTTTCCTACCAGTGTTCCAGTTTCCTCCCACTGTCCAAAGGTATCCAGCTTAGAGCGGATTGGCTATGCTAAATTGCCTATAGCGCCCAGGGATGTGTTGGTTGGATAGGTTAGTCATGGGAAATGCAGGTTTAGATGGATAGAGTAGGTGTGCAGGTCCGGGGGGCGGATACTGTTACGAAGGGTCAATGTGGACTTGATGGACGGAATGTCCTGCTCCACAATGTCGAGATTCTATAAAAACAACAAGAAGATTTACTATACAAACATCCAATGGGTATCTATCTGATCACTCTCCTCTAGGTTTTGTATGTTTCAATAAGATCACCTCTCATTCCAAGAGTAACCTGTTAAAGCCTTCATAATATAAGACCCTCATCCCTGGAATACATGAAGTGAAATATCTATGAACTGCTTCCAATTTATTTATATCCTTTCTCAGGTAATGAGACAAAAATATTCTCATACACAGATGAAGTGAATTTTTGTTTTCTCAGTGGTGAGAGTATTTGGAACTCTCTTCCCTGCAGAGCATTGGAGGCAGAGATATTGAATATGTTTGAGGCACAGACAGAAGGTTCACAAAGAATAACGGAGTCAAGGATTATCGAGGAATGGCAGGAATGTGCAGTGTTGGGGAAATGCTGACAGTGGTAAAAAATTCACACTGCTCCAGCACGTCCAGGAATATAATGCAAAATGAAATGATAATATCGATAAATTTTAAGGGAAAATTCAAGATGATGGTGATCTGGAAGGTCTGCTTTGTTGGGCTCTGCATCACAGCACGGGCAAAGTGGTTCCCTAACCCACTCCATCACAGCCATTTACTTAAAATGCTTAGTTTTGGAAAGATTTGAGATTTGGCAGTTGTAGTAGTTTTAGTTTGTGTAGTTTTTAAGCTCTATGAGACTTTGTTTATTAATGATCAGTAATTCGAGTTCTTCGTCTCTCGAGTTCAAATGTTCTGGATAATGATGTGCTTAAATGGTCTACCTGGAGCATTAAGGGGAGCCATTTGCCAGAAAAGAGGAAAAAATTACTTTCTAGTCTTAAAAAGAGAGGATGGATTTTGTCCTATTGCAGGAGATGCACCATGATGACAAGGAACATTTGACTTTTCAGCAGATCGCGTTTGATCGGGTTTATTTCTCCTCTTTTTAATATTACGAGTTGGGGAGAAGCCATAATGGATAAAAAGAATCTTCCATTTAACCTACTAGATTGTATTTGATACTCACGGGAGGCTCATAATCCACAAAGCCTTGAACTATGGTAAATAATACAGTATTTTGAATGTTTATTGCACACCCTCCCCCCCCCCCCCACCCCAACCCCCGGCACACCCTCTTAAAATCCTGGTAGATGCATTTTCCAAATTCAGTTATCTTGCATCGTGGCACATTATTGTAGAAGATTTCAACTGTCTTATGGACCCCACGGTGGACAGAATGTCCTAAAGTGCCCCAATACCCTCGTTATAATGTAAGCAATTAATGGATTTGTGTGCAGAAAGAGAGCTGGTGGATATCTGGAGGCAGATCCACATCACAAGTAAGGATTTTATTTTCTTCTTTAACCGGCATAAATGCCACACGAAGGTTGATATCTTCCCCGTTCCTGCAACAATCTTAGATTCGGTGGCATCCTGCACAATTAGGAATATGACCATTTCTGACCATGAAGCAGGATACTTATTAATTAAGATTAAGGGCAATATAACAGCTTCGAGACACTAGCGAATCAATCTCTTTCGTATTAAGACTAGTTGGTTAATTGAGTATTTAGATTAGATTACTTACAGTGTAGAAACAGGCCCTTCGGCCCAACAAGTCCACACTGACCCGCCGAAGAGCAACCCACACAGACCCATTCGCTGACGTTTACCCCTTCATCTAACACTACAGGCAATTTAGCATGGCCAATTCACCTAACCTGCACATGTTTGGACTGTGGGAGGAAACCGGAGCACCCGGAGAAAACCCACGCAGACACAGGGGTAATGTGTAAACTCCACACAAACTGTCACCTAAGTCAGGAATTGAACTGGGGTCTCTGGTGCTGTGAGGCAGCAGTGCTAACCACTGTGTCACTGTGCCACTGTGCCGCCCACTGCAATGAATTCAGATCTTTCTTAGCCATTAATTCAGATTTAACCAGTACACCATCCATTCGATGGGAAATTGCTAAGGCTTCTGCCGAGGGAATAATTAATCCTTAGGATGTCGCAGAAGGGGGAGCAGGAACGCTTGTTTGAGGCACAGCTGAGGCCAGCCAAGAGGGCATACTGTGATAGACCCTCAGTGGCTAAGCTGCAGAGGATCAAAATGCTTCGGTCTATGGTGAATTCCACGCTCACGCAGACAGCCAAGAAGGTACTTACTTTTGCAAAACAAAGGCTGTTTGAATATGGTGATAAGCTAGATAGGTATTTATTCTATCTTGCCAGGAAAACGAACGCCCCTCTTAAGCCATTACCTCAATTAGGGAAGGTACTGGGATCCTTACCTTCAATTCCAAAAAGATTGATGCCCCCTGTCCGAGATTTTTCACCAAATTATTTCAGCCTGAACATTTTGAAGATAGATGGATTAAGATGGAGTCATTTTTCAAGAACCTGGGTCTTCCAGGAGTTACCCCTAAATAAGTGTTGTGCCTTAATGCACTATTATCAGCACGGGAAGGTGTGAAGCAACTTCAGAATGTAAAGGTGCACGGTCCTGACGGATTTCTGAGTGAATTTTATTAATAATTTATAAACCTATTGTCAGGGCTGATGTTTAACATGTTCTGTCACTCATACAGTCAGTAACCCCTCCCTCCATCCTCAAGATAGGCTCATATCTCTCTGATGCTGAAGAAATGAAGACCCCGGAGGATTGTGCTTCTTACACG
The DNA here is from genome assembly GCF_047496795.1 of Chiloscyllium punctatum. Classification (NCBI taxonomy): domain Eukaryota; kingdom Metazoa; phylum Chordata; class Chondrichthyes; order Orectolobiformes; family Hemiscylliidae; genus Chiloscyllium; species Chiloscyllium punctatum. The sequence continues at coordinate 99,932,192 of NC_092752.1, forward strand.
CCAATCTCACTTTTAAATGTTGGTCTCAAAATCCCGTCTGAAACCCGTGCATTAAGGCTGGAAACTTTGCTGCCTTCCATTACCAAAGAGGATCAAACAGGCTTTATAAAGGGCGGCAGATTTTCCTACAACGTTAAGTGGTTACTCAATATGATCCAAGAGTGTCAACAACAATCTGTCCAGGGATAATTGATCTCTTTAGATGAGAGAAGGCATTTGATTGGGTTGAGTGGCCGGATCTCTTCTGTAGATTAGAACGGTTTGGTCTACGCAAAGTTTTTATCAAGTGGGTGAGGGTCATTTACAGTGATCCGCTGGCTGCAGTTCTCACTAATGGTGTGCCAACCAGTAATATTAATATTTCTCCAGGCAGCCGACAAGGTTGACACCTTTCACCATTGTTGTTTACGTTGGGGATTGAGCCACTGGCGGAGGCCATCTGTAGGGATGTCAACATATCTGCCCCAGAGGTGGGATATAAGTCACGAAAGATTACATTGTATGCAGATGAGGGTGTTATGTTTTTTGTCAAATCCCGCAATTTCGGTAGGTCATGTGATGCAATGCATTAATTCGCTTGTTGCCTTCTGGGCGATAAATTAATTTTACAAAGTTGGAGGCCATGCCTATGGGAGGTCTTAGGGAAATACCTGATACTGGGGCTAAATCCTTGTTTCCTTTTAAATGGTCACTGGGGTGGTTTCTCTATTTCAGTATATTCATTACATCTGTCTTTGATCATTTATTTAACGTGAACTATGTCCATTTATTGGACAAAATTAAACAAGACCTTCAAAGATGGGAGGCATTTCCAAAATCCTATCTCGGTCGGATAGCTGTTATTAAAATGAATGTCCTTCCTCATTTCTTACACCCCGTGTGAATGCTTTTTTTGATGTTTCCCAGACAGATGAGGCATGTGGGCTGCACTGTGGCACAGTGGTTAGCACTGCTGCCTCATACTGCCAGTGACCCGGTTCACTTCCCACCTCAGGCGACTGGCTGCGTGGAGTTTGCACATTCTCCCCGTGTTTGCGTGGGTTTTCTCTGGGTGCTCCGGTTTCCTCCCCCAGTAGAAAAATGTGCAGGTTAGGTGAATTGGCCATGCTAAATTGCCCATAATGTTAGGTGAAGGGGTAACTGTAGGGGAATGGGTGTGGTTGGGTTGTGCTTCGGCGGGTCGGTATGGACTTGTTGGGCCGAAGGGCCTGTTTCCACACTGTAAGTAAGCTAATCAAAGTTTTTTTTTGAAAAAAAAATGGCTGGTTTACCTCTTTTATTTGGCACCATAAGCGATTCTTTATCAAGCTAACAAAATTGCAACTGCCCCAAAGATTGTGGGGAGTTGATCTCCCTGATTAATAGCAATCAATTAAGTTTTTTTTCAACGTATTTGAATGCCTGGACCGCTGTGGTCTTGGCGTCAATATGGCTAGGCATTAGGATATTCTCAACTGTGTCTGCGTAGGTTTCCTCCCACAGTCACGCAGATGTGCAGGTTAGATGAATTGGTCATTGCTAAATCGCTCATAGTGTTCCAGGATCTGTAAGTTGGGGCATTAACCAGGGTAAGTATAGCATGGTAGGGGAATGGGTCTGAGTGGGTCACTCTTCAGAGGGTCGAAGTGGACTTGCTGTGCCCAATCTAAACCCACCTGCCAGCACTTGGCCCATATCCCTCCAAACTCTTCTTATTCATTTACCCATCCAAATGCCTCTTAAATTTTACACTTGTATCAGCCTCCCCGACATCACCTGGCAGTTCATTCCATACATGTACCATTCTCTGTATGAAATAGTTGCCCTGTAGTTCTCTATTATATCTTTCCTCTCTCACCGGAAACTTATACCCTCTCGTTCTGACTCCCCGACCCCTGGGAAAAGACTTTACCTATTTACCCTATCCATGCCCCTCATAAATTTGTAAAACTCTATAATGTCAGTACTCAGCCTCCGACGCTCCAGGAAAAACAGCCCCAGTTTGTTCAGCCTCTCTCTATAGCTCAAATCCTCCAATGCTGGCAACATCCTTGAAATCCTTTCTGAACCCTTTCAAGTTTCACAACATTTTTCCGATAGGAAGGAGACCAGAATTGCACGCAATATTTCAACACTGGCCGAACTAGTGTCCTGTATAGCCGCAACATGATCTTACAACTCCTGTACTCTATACTCTGACCAATAAAGGAAACGCCTTCTTCACTATCCTATCTACCTGCAACTCCCCTTTCAAGGAGCTTTGAACCTGCATTCCAACGTCTCTTTGTTCAGCAACAATCCCTGCGACCTTACCATTAAGTGTAAAAGTCCTGCTAAGATTTTCTTTCCCAAAATGCAGCACCTCGCATTTATCTGAATCAAACTTCATCTGCCACTTCTCAGCCCATTGGCCATTTGGTCAATCTGAGGTGACCCTCTCCGCTCTCCACTACACCTCCAATTTTGGTGTCATCTGTAAATTTACTAATTGTACCTCTTATGCTTGCATCCAAATCATTTATGTCAATGACAAAATGTAGTGAATCCTGCACCGACCCTTGTGGCACTGAACTTGTCATAGGCCTCCAGTCTGAAAAACAACCCTTCACCATCACCCTGTTTTCTACCTTTGAGCCAGTCCTGTATCCAAATGGCTAGTTCTCCATGAGATCTAACCATGCCATTCAGTCTCCCATGGGGAACCTCATCAAAACCCTTACTGAAGTCCATATCGATCACATCTACCCCTCTGCCCTCCTCAATCCTCTTTGTTACTTCCTCAAGAAACTAAATCAAGTTTGTGAGACATGATTTCTCACGCACAAAGCCAAGTTGACTATCCCTAATCAGTCCTTGCCTTTCCAAATACAAGCACATCCTGGCCCTCACGATTCCCTCCAAAAACTTGCCCATCACCAACGTCAGGCTCACTGGTCTATAGTTCCCTGGCTTGTACTTAACACCCTTCTTATACAATAGCACAACGTTAGCGAACCTCCAGTCTTCCAGCACCTCACCTGTGACTATCCATATTACACATATCTCAGCAAGACGCCCAGCAATCACTTCTCTCGCTTCCCACAGAGTTCTGGTGTCACTTGATCAGGTCCTGGGGATTTATCCACCTTTATTCGCTTCAAGACATCCATCAATTCCTCCTCTGTAATATCGACATTTTGCAAGGTGTCACCATCTATTTCACTACAATTTATATCTTCCATATCATTTTTCACAGTAAATATGATGCACAATACTCCTTTAGTATCTCCCCCATACTTTCTGTGCTAGGAAGAATATTCTGTTGTGTTGGATGTCTGAAAACCCTATTGGGTCTATTGGGTCGTTGTAAGCTCGTCATGGAGAATATCCCTTTGGACGTTCTCATTAGTATGGTGCACCGAAAAGCAGAGATTTATATAAGATATGGCAACCCTTTCTGGATTACCGCGATGCAGGCTTACTTGCCACTCTAAAAAGGTCTTTTATATAGCCATGACGATATTGTCTAATGAATCAGATATTATGAATTATGAACGTATGAATGTGTATCAGTTGATGCTCTCAAAGAACGAGAGCTATCACTTTGTTATTATTTATTTATTATTTATTGTTTATTTTTGTTTTTCTTCTGTCCGTTTAGAGACTTTAACTTATTTTGTATATACATGCACATGGGTGTAATTTTGTTCAGTTATTTGAGTTGTTTTGTTATTGGTTTAATATAATAATAAAAATATCTTTTTCAATAAAATATTTTGCTTAAAATTAAAATGCTAATATGGATAGATTAGAGTCCCAAATAACTCTCATTAGAGAGACCACTCGTGGTGATTTATGTTGAAGGTCACCACACGGGTAATAGGGTAAGATTGAGAGAGGATCCCCTTCATGGTAACCTCTGAGGAATTGTGGGGAACTGAACCTGCGCTGGTGGCCTCCCTCTGCATCACAAACCAACCATCCAACCAACTGAGTGGGAGACTGTGTAACTGTTACACACAGAATCAGCAGCAGAAAAAGGGCAAGAGAAATTTTAATGACAAGGAAAAAGGTGTATTTGATACAAAAACGTTCTCTGCTAGAAATTGTATGTTATTATGAGACAAGTGTTTGGAAGTTGTCTTTGGCTGAATACAATAAGGTGAGACAAGTGAAATAACCAGAATGTCTAATTGTGGTTGAATACCGATAGCCATAAAATAAGTGCATGTTTTTGATTGGACTGTGGAAAGCCTGCTGACTGTTGCATGAATTTATAAATCAGATGAAATATATTGTAAGCAGAGTCCATCCACATGGGAAATGCCTTCTGAACACATGCGAGAAGAAACCCGGGGTATGAAGTGTCTGAGAATCGTCTGCTCGGTAACAGGAACCTGGGGGTTGAATGACTGAAAGTTCCTGTAACATGGAGCTGAGAAAACCATCAGAACACCCCCAAACGTATTGAATGTTGGAGCATATTCCAAGTACTGAATGGTCTCATGATGGATTTTAATTGTGTGTGATTTGAAAAACGTACATCTCTACTCCATCCTCTTACGTGTTACACACTGGGGCACAGCCGTTTTCCTGAAACTGGGAATAAGTTGGAACAATACCTGGAACATTCCATAATTGGCATTCCCCAGAATATTCTATAACTATGTGGGGGGCATTAGAAAGGCAAGAGAGAAAGAGAGGGAAGGTTCTGCATGCAGCAGTGAGAGTGGTGGAGCATGAGCCTTGTTCGGGGGTCGTTGCTATAACAGATATACAGTGAGTGTGAGGGAGCAGAGAGAATACGGTGACCCTTATCCCTACAGAGTGGGGAAGGTTAATGATGCTTGTCCTGTATTGCTGGACATTTCTTCAGACCGTAGATACTGCACTGAGCTGGGTGGTGAGAGCAGACCATGCTCGGTGGGTCTGGTAGTGTGGCCCCCTCTGGGAAGAGAATGGTCCCCTTTTGTACTTGCCCATCCACCAGGACCTCCATGTTGCTGTCGACAAACCGTGGTGTAATTTCCCCTTCGCTGTCATGCTTGGGGAAAATGTGCAGGGCAGCTCCAAACTTAGAAAGTGCAACCGTGTGCCCATCGGCCTTTTAAAAATGGCACCAGTGTCAGTGATCAGAGAATATCCAGGGGCATCCAGGCGATTGTGAGTACCTCCAGTCATGATGGGTGGCAGAATCGGGCTGTCATTGTATGAGAGGGACACTATGGAGTGGGGTGGCTCGTTAATGAGATGAGTTTGGTAAGATCGCACCAGGAAACTAGCTCGGCCTCGTGCAGACAACCCCTTTGTCACACTTAATTAAAATGTCACGGCGACAGTTTTTTGTTAGTTTCAGCCCAGTGAGGTGAAGACTCTGCTGTCCTCATTCGCAGTTACAAAGCTGCAGAACAAATGCTCATCCAAAACTCTCCTTCACCTGAACTGACAGCAATATCCCTTTCACTCATGATTCTTCAAAATACAGAGCCGTGTTGCATGATACTATCGAAATGTCTTCATTCTGAAACCTGTGAACATATCCTTCCATGACATTTTATCTCAGTCTCCCCCCCCGCACCCTATCTCCACCCCAAAACACACTCATATACAGTCATATTACACGAGATTGACAGTATGACTGGTCATTTGGCCTAGCTGGTCCATGGCAACCAAAATGTACATCCAGACTCACCCCATTTCCCTGCCCTTGTTTTGTATCCATCTAATACTTTCCTATCTGTGTATTTGTCCAATTGCCTTTTCAATGTTGTCATTGTACCCACATCAATCACTTCCACTGACAGCTCAGTCCATATGTGTACTACACTCTATGTAAAAAAAGTTGTCCCTCAGTTTCCTTTTTATATATTTTATCCTTTCCAAACATTAATGGATGTCCTCTCGTCATCGATTCACCAAAATTGAGAGAAAAGTTTGAAGTATTCACCCCATGCACGCCTCTCATGATTTTATAAGGGCTACACATCTATAAGAACCCCCTCGGTTTCCTGATCTGTAAAGAAATAAGTTCTAACCTTGCCAACCTCTGCCTATAACTTAGAGCTTTTAGCCCAGGAAACATCTTTGGAAATTTGTTCTGCATACTTTCTAGTTCAATAATATCCTTTCTAGAGCAAGATGAACAAAACTGAACACAATACTCCAACTGCAGCCTTACCAACATCCTGTACAATTGCAGCATAACGTCCCAACTTCTATACTCAATGTGTTGATGAAGGCCAATGTGCCAATAGCCTTATTCACTGTCCTGTGCATTTGTGACTCAAATTTCAGACAACCGTGCACCTGATCTCCAACGACCTTTTGTTCCACTACACGTCTTAAGGCACTATCATTCATCATTAAACTCCTCCCTGGATTTGACTTTCCAAAATGCAAGACGTCACACTTATCTAAATTAAACTCCATTTGCTATTTCTCAGCCCATTTCCCCAGCTGATCAAGGTACTTCTGCAATTTCTGATAACGTTCCTCACTGTAAAAGATGTCTCCTAATTTTGTGTCATCTGCAAACCTACTAACGTTGCGTTGTGCACTCTGGTCCAAATCATTGATAGAGATAACAAACAGCAATGGGCCCAGAACCTTTCACTGAGGCACTCCACTAGTCACAGGCCTCCAGTCCGACAAGCATACCTCCACCATAACCATTTGTTTCAGAACATTAAGCCAATTGTGTCGCCAATTTGCCAGTTTACATTGGAGTCCATGCGATCTAACCTTCTAGAGCGGCCTACCATGTGGACCTTATCAAAGGTCTTACTGAAATCCATATAGACTATGTCCACCATCTTTCCTCGTCAACCTTCCAGGTCACTTCCTCAAAAATCTCCATCAAACTTTGTCAGGCATGATCCGCCACGCACAAAGCTGTGCTGACTGCTTCAAGTCAAACTCTGTCTTCCCAAATACATCCATATCTTATATCTCCAAACCTTCTCAAGTGGTTTCCAGAAACAGATGTGAAGCTTACTGGTATATATTTCCCAGGCTTTTCTTTGCAGCCCTTCTGAATAAGGGCACTACATTTGCTACTGCCCAGTCTTCCGAGACCTTGCCCCTGAACTACCTTCTCTTGCCTTGTGCAGTGCTCTTAGATATATCTGGTCAGGACCAAGAGATTTATCTGACTTTGTGCATTCTAATATGTCCATCAGCACCTCTACTGTGATATTGACTGTACCAAGATATCACAACTAACCTCCCAAATGTCACAGGTCTTCATGTCTTTCTTCATGATAAACACAGAGGGGAAATTGAGGACCTCGCCCATTTCTTGAGGTTTTACACATGCATGTCCATTTTGGATTTTAAGGCTTTGTATTCTCTCTCTGGTTGTTCTTTTTATTTACTATACTGAATTTGGATTCATCTTAATCTGCTCAGCCAAGGCTATCTCATACCCCATTTTAGCCCTGCTGATTTCCTTCTTCAGTAAACTCCTGTAACCCCTGTGTACCTCCAGAGATTCCCTTGGAACCAGCTGCCTGTACTTGAGTGACGCCTCCTTTCTTTCTGGTCAGAGCCTCGATATCTTTTGTCATCCAGGGTTCTCTCTTCCAGCCTCACTTTCCCTTCACCCTCACAGGAACATGCAGACCTTAAACTCGAGCTATCTCACTTTTGAAGCCCTCCCACTTGCCCTGGATCCTTTTATCTGGAAACACACTACTCCATTCAAGCCCTGAAATCCCCTGTCTAATTTCAACAAAATTCGCCTTGCCCCAATTTAGAACTTGAATCTGTGGGCCAATTTCTTTCCCTACCATACCGATTTTAACATTAATACAGCTCTGGTCACTTTTCCCAAAATGCTCCCCCAATTTACCTCCATCACTTATCCTGCCCTTTTTCCCAACAGTAGGTCGAGTTTGTCCCTTCCCGCGTAGGACCCTGTACATGCTGCTTGTTGAAGCTTTCCTGAACACACTTAACAAATTACGCTCCACCTAAGTTCTTAACCCTCTGGAAGTCCCAGTCTATGTTAGGATAATTAAAATCACCTATTATGACAACCCTATTGATCCTGCAAGTCTCGCCAGTCTTCCTGCATATTTGTTCCTCTAATTCCCATTGATTATTTGAAGGCTTATAGTGCAACCACTATAACGTTACCAACCCCTCTTATTGTTTGCATCATTTACAAAATCTCATTGGATATTATCTCAGTAATGTCATCTTTAAATACAAGAGTGATACACGCCTTAATCAGAACTATTGGTATTTAAATTGTTTCCATTTACATCTCTTCCTCGCAGTGACTTTCACATTCGCAGCATCCCTTGTCAAGGCACAGTGGAGATATGGAGCTGTAAATGGATGGGAGCTGCACATCCTGTCAGTTCCAACATTGGTTGCCAGTTTCCCCACACTGGGCTGCGATCTAACACAGTGTTACCGAACAATGCAACAATCTGGGTTTATATATAAATGAACCAGTGCGGACTGCACAGCCCCCCACGCTGAACATTTAGCCCAAGATTATAGATCCAGCATTGGTGTGGGCTGCACAGAGTTTCACTCTGCACATAGCTGGGTTGCATTCAGCAGACACTAGCCGGATCTACACTGTGCTCCATCCTGAATATGAAATGGTTATGTGAGTTAGATTGCGAATGTGAGAGAACTAAACATCCGGCTATGCCTTTATTTTTGTTTTAATTATTGTGATTGGACTCTTCAAATCCTGACTCATCCAGTTAGACCCGACCCTCTGGATGAGTCATGGTAACTGTTGTTACAGCATCTGGGTCTGCAACATGACCAACAATGGAGCAGAGGCTGCAGAGAGGGGAGCTCTGTAAAATGGAATGAGGGAATCACCATCAGATCATCCGTGGTCTTAGTGAATGGTGGGGCAGGATTGAATGGACCACTGATGCAACTTATATATTTCTGTTTGTTCCAAGCAAACTCCCCTTCTCTCCCAGTGTCCCATACTGGTGGGGAGTGAGTCCCCTCCTCCTGTTCCTGCGTAACAGGATCCTCGGGCCTCACTAGCCTCCAGATTTCCCTGTGCCCCAGTTTTGAGCAGTTGAATGACTCCCTCCTGATCCCAATTTTGTGAAAGGAGATGTCCTCCTCCTGCTCCTGAGTAACAGGCTCCAATAGCTCTGTGCTCACCTGCTGCTCCTGTGGAATGGAGGTGAGGGACTGAATGGCCTCTTCACATTCTTTACAGCTTTTCCTTGACTAAAGGCCTTTCCCCGTTTCTGTAAAGCACCATCAAAATCTGAATGATGTATTTTTGTATTTGACTCTCTGTGATTGGCAAAATTCAGATGCTGAATAGCCTCCTCCTGTTCCCGTATTATACACTGAAGAGTCAATAGACTCTCAGAGATATACAGCACGGAAAAAGATCGTTCAGTCTGGTCATCCATACCGCCAAATACCCTAAAGTAATCTCGTCCCCCTTGCCAGCTGGTGGCCCATCTCCCTCTAAACACTTCCCAGGAATGTATCCATCCAAATGCCTTTTAAATGGTGCAACTATACCTGCCCCCACCACCTCTTTTGTCTGTTCAATCCATACACACAGCAGTCTCTGTGTGAAAATGTTGTCCCTCATTTCCCTTTTTAAATCTTTCTCCTCTCACCTTAAACTTTTGTCTTCTAATTTTGGACTCGTCTATCCTGGGAAAAGACATTGATTGTTTACCTTATCTATACCCCTCATGATTTTATAAACCCCTTTAAGAATCCCACCCCCCCAGCCTCAACACTTGAAAATAGCCCCAGCCTATTAAAACTCTCCCTGCAACTCTAACCCTCCAACACCTGCAACATTCTTTTAAATCTCTGCTGCACCCTTTCAAGTTTGACAACATCTTTCCGACAGTAGAGAGACCAGAATTAAAGGCAATATTACAAAAGTGGCCAAACCAATGTCCTGTACAGATTTAACATGTCATGCAAATTCTTCAACTCAAAGCACGCACCAATACAGGGAAGATCACCAAATGCCTTCTTCACTACACTGTCTACCTGTGACAGCACTTTCAAGGAACGGAGAACCTGCACTACAAGGCTAGCTTTGCTGCCTCACAGGGCAGTGACCTGGGTTTAATTCCATCCTTGAATGACTCGCTGTGTGGAGTTTGTACATTCTCCCCGTGTCTGCGTGAGTTTCCTCTGGGTGCTATGTTTTACTCCAACTGTATAAAGATATACACATAAGGGTAGATTGGCCATGCTAAATTGAGCACCGTACCCAGGGATGTGTAGGGTAGGTGGATTAGCCATGGGAAATGCAGGCTCAGAGGGATAGGGCAGGTGTTTGTCCAGTGGGATACTGTTTAGAGGTTCGGTGTGGCCTCGATGGGCCGAAAAGCCTGTTTCCTCACTGTAGGGATTCGATAATTTCAATGGACTTCTCCTTCACTGGCAGCTTTGGACAGGGCACTACCTGTAAGTCTTACCTTGATTTGTCTTGCCAAAATGCAACACTTCATATGTAACTAAAATACACTCTATCTGCCACTCCTCGGTTCACCTAAAACGGTCCCATTATAGTCTGAGAGATCATTCTTCACTGTCGACAACACCACCAAATTTGGAATTATCTACAAACTTACTGACCATACTTCATATACTCAAATGTAAATGATTTGTATCAGTGACAAAAGGCAGTGGACCCACTATTGATCTTTGCGGCACGCCACTGGTCACACGTCTCCAAGTTTAATGAACAAATGTCCACTGTAACGCTCTGTCTCCAATATTCAAGATTCAAGAAAATTTTGAATCTAAATGGCGAGTTCTCCCTGGATCCGAGGAAGTCTAACCTTGCTAACCAGTCTACCATGTAGAACATTTTGGTAATTTTACTGAATTCCATAAAGACAACATCCACTGGCCTGCCTTCATCAATCATCTTCATCACTTCCTCAAAAGATTACACCGAGTCAGTGAGACGTGATCTCCAATGTACCTCTTCAGTCCTTGTATTTTCAAATGCATTTACATTTTTTCCAACAAACTCCCCTCCAACAATTTAGTCACCATTGACGTCAGGCTCAGCGATCTATGGTTACCTGCTTTTTTTCCTTACTTTTTAAATAATGACACTATGTTAGCAGCCCTCCAGTCTTTTGACACCTCACCTGTGGAAATCAATGATACAAATATATCAGCAAAATGCTGACCAATTTCTTTCCTAGCTTCTCACAAACATTTGGGATACAACTGATCAGGTCCCGGGGATTAGTTCACCTTTATGTGTTTTAAAATGTCAAACACCTCCTTGTAATATAGACACCTTTCAATGTTTCACTGTATATTTATTCATTCTCTCCCTCTTGTAACCTCCTCCTCATTATATACTGAGGAGAAATTTTTGTTTCATATCCCTCCAATCTCGGGTGGTTCCACACATAGGTAGTCTTACTGATCTTTTAGGGGCCCAGTTCTCCCCCTAGTTAATATTTTACCATTAAAGGATTTGTAGAATTTCTTCAATGCCTCCTTAACCCTATTTCTAAAGCCGTCTCATGTCCACATTTTTCTGTCCCGAATTCCCCGTTGACTATACACTTATTGCCCTTATATACCTCTCGGGATTCACTTAGCCGCAGCTCTGTTTACTGGACATATGCCTCCTTCCTTACCTTGACCATAACATCAATATATCTAACCATCCAGCACTCCCTGCACCCACCAGCCTTGCCCCTCTCACTAATAGGAACACGTTGGCTCTGGACTCTCTGAAACCAAGTTTTGTTGGCCTTGCATTTTCCAACCATCCCTTTACCTGTGGATAGGGTATTCCAACCAGCCTTTCACAGGGCTCGCCTAACACTTTCAAAATTGGCCTTGTTCAATGTTATAACTGTAATGTTGACATCAGGTATTTCCTATTCCACAACTAATTTAAAACTAATATTTATGCGAAACAGACTTGAAAGTTAAATCAACACTTCCTACCCCTCTATAACGGGCTCGAAAGTCTGACTAGGCTCCTCCTGTCCCTCTGTAATAGACTCAAGAGGCTTCATGGCCTCCTCCAGTTCTTCTAAACACACTCGAGAGGCATCATGGCCTCCTCCTGTCCTTGTGTAACAGATCCGAGACACAGCAACCCGTGGATTACGAGCAGTCGTTAAACTGTATCTGATGGAAGTCTTTCCTTTCTCAGTTAAAGAAACACAGACAACACAATGTACTGCAGGTGCCCTCTCAGTTACACTTTATGCAGCTGCAGCAACACATCTCTTTGTTCTGAATGATTCTGTTGACAAAATGTGCCAATATTCCAGCTTTCCACCTTTTCAAGTAGCAACAGGCTAATGTGGGCTGAATGGTCTTCTCTTCTCCCTCTGTAAGAGGCCCATTGGGAGATAATTTCTTCGGCCTGTTCCTGAGCAGCAGTCCCAATGCTCTATCTCAAGGTTATGAAAGGATTTGATAACAGGGCATTAAAACCAGGAGTAGCCTCACACTGGTCAATAAGCACCGTACTTTGTGTTCAGGTATCTAGAAACTTGCCCACTGCCCCCACCCCCCCTTTTTTTTTGCAGCCGATCTGTTATTTTATAACTGCCTCCTTTCATAAACAGAATGGAACATACATAGACCCCTGCAGTGTTCTTTTAATACTCTCATATACAAGGAAAAAAAGATATAAAATATTGAAAGAGTTTTGGTCCATCCCTCAGCAAACCTCATCCATTGCATCCAGTATATGAGAAGTGACTTATTGAACTGGTTAACTGAGCCTATTTGTTCAGTGACTGCGATTAATACCAATCTCCATGGATTCTAATTATCCCAGTGGAGGGTTTCCATCTTTTAATGATAAATGGGCTCCGTTCAATGTGTCAACCCATAACATGAGCGGGAGCATCACTGACAGCACCGACAGGGATCAGCAGATCCAGAGAGAAGGGAGGAGATCAGAATCTGAGAACATCAGGCTGGAATGTTCCAACAATGGATCAGAATGTGAGAACATTAGACTGAAATATTCCAACAATGGATCAGAATCTGAGAACATTAGACAGGAATATTCCAACAATAGACAGGAGCTTAGCCGATTATGTTTGGTGTCTTTCTGCATTTGATTGGATGTCATTATCATTGCGGATCTATTACGCTCTTCTCATTATTCAATACTTTTATTATCCCTTCCTGGCTATCGTTGGTGTTCCTGGTGAGTGTCACTATCCAGATTTTGTTTTCTATAAACCAGTTATGACTGTATTATTGTTGTTTCATATCGTCTACACTTCCTGCCACTATTATTGTTCCAATCCAATCCAATGTCTCAATCTAGCTATTCACTCTACAGACCACTGCTAACTGCATCAATGAAGGTGTTCAATTACTGTCTCGCTCTCTGCTCTGGCAGTGTTACTCACGGATCTCGATGTTGAACTATTCAGTTTCAGGGGAGAATCATAATGCATCATATCATTGCCTTTGCTGTTAAGAGCATGGAGGTCACTGTCTACTGTTCTGGTTACAAACTGCACTTCCTTCCACTGTTACCATCCCATCCCTGGCCAATATCTGCAGTTGAAGCAGACAAGTCACAACTGTGGGAGATCCCTTTGACAATGAGCTGATTCTTGACACCATTCCCTGACATTTCTAACTTGAAATACTCACTACTCCAGAATATATCTCACTGGTTTATTCCATCTGCTGTTTGAAGCTTGAGCTATGAAATACAGTCTTAATGAAGCCAATAATCTGCTGCTGACACTCCTGGCTTCAAACCTGCCGAAGCCAATCTGATTCGAACTCACACCAAACTCCCATCCATCTGTCATTCATGTGCATGTGGATGTATATTGCAGTTTTGTCTGGCAATGCCTTTATTTTAACATTCTCAAACACTTTACCTCATCTGTCCATGAAACTTCCCTCGTTCTCTCTATTGATAAACAAAAAGGCTGCCAGCTGTTCTTATTTAAAATTGTTTACTCCATGTGTGTTCCTTCCCAAACAATGAGTTTCGCATTCAACCACGCCTATCGCTCACACTCTCTCAGTCTCTGATGAACACACAGAGAGAACAAACCTTCCCATTATAGGCAGTAATCTGATGCGAGTATAGTTAGCATACGTTAGTAAAGTTTGCAATACTCGCCAGATAGTGCAGTTCACTGAGCAACACACTAGCATGGTGTGCACAGCTCTCCATGCTAGGCTGTCATCTTGTGCAAGTTTATGTTTGTTTGTGGTGGTCGGTGAAGCAGATTCAGAATTTGATGTAACAAACCATTCCAGCTAATCTGACAATGCCTGTATTCAATGTTCTCATTCTTGAAATTTTACTCACGAAGATCTCACTTCTGCAGTTTGTCCCACTGCCCTGTCTTTTTCCCCATATTTACACAACATCTTTTCAGTTAATTAACTGCCTGTTTCTGTCTTTAATGTGAATCTCTCTGTCTCATTGTATATTTCCCTGGCCTTCGGTTTTGTCTCCCTAGTGTATTGAGTGCTGGCATTGTGTAGCTCAGAAATAATGAAATGGCGTGTGTCAGGCTGTTGTTCACTTCCCGGTGTGTCCCATGTGATGGTTCATGGACAGGGGTGTTTCAGAAGTTATAAGATACAACCTTGTAACTTGGTGTGTACCTGTGGCTGTCCCTCTCAGGTGACCTTGCGATCAGTAACACGAGGAAGACCACTGAGTGAAGGACCAGGCGTCTAAATTGCCTGACAATGCTGTCACTTTTTAAATAAAAGGTTATTTTCTCTTTATTTTTAGTAAGAGGTCTTAAAGACCAAACTTCCTACTGAAAATGGCTCAAGTAAATAACTTACGGGGATTTTAGGGATTTTAATAAATAGTAGTTGCAATTGCCAGCTCGCATGGACCAAGCTTTCTAGGTTTCTTTTCATTGTAGCAATAACAATCACCAGGTGCTTGGGGTCCCAGAACGGGTGTAAGTTTTAGTAAATTATCCCTAGCTGCCATTCTCTCTGGAAGCTCACTTGATGCTCTTTCCTCCTGGATTGGAGAACTGTATGCAAGAATGCATGTTTGAATGTTCCTTTTTGCAAAGGGGTGTGTTTAGGTGATTGTAGTATATTGGAACAGTTCATTTGTAGAAGGTACTGTATCCATTATTCTGTTAAGTTTTCCAATAGTTAAGTTAGTCTAAATTCCTCTTCATTGTGTATGGATTTTGATTAGAGTGTTTAAACACATTGTGGTTTGCTTCATGGTGAGTGGTTTGACGAGTACCATCACATCTGGAACACCCACTTCATATCTTCCTTTAAAATAAGAAAAGGTTGGCATCCAAGCTACCTCCTTAAACTAGTTTGAGTCAGTCTGGTTGGTCTATAACAAACTGGGGTCTCTTGTCTGGTTCTAAATCGATAATACCAAATTGCGTTGAGAATTGCAATCCCTACAGTGTGCAAACAGGACATTCGACCCAACAATCCACACCGACCCTCTGAGGAGTAACCTACCCAGACCCATTCCACTACCCTATTATTACACATTTACCCCGACTAAGGCACCTAACCCACACATCCCTGAAAACTACAAACAATTTAGCATGGCCAATTCACCTGACATGCACACTTTTGGATTGTGGGAGGAAACTAGAGAATCCAGAATAAGCTCATTCAAACACTGGAGAGTATGCACTGGGAGGCTATTGGGTTCAAAGGTCGCATATGGTAGTTGTTAGTGTCTTTGGTTCTGGATGTTGAATTCGGTTGGTTTAAACAGTGTGTTGAGTATAAAGACAATTTCAATCACTAAGAGTTCTCTGGGTGTGGAAGAAGTAAAGTTAGGGGTTTTACAAAAGGTAATGAAGGGAAGCTGTAGGAATTGACAGATAAGCTGTAGTTGGGGTTGTGTTTGTCTGTGAGAAGATGAGAGATAATTACAGCTAGAGCTTGGCAATTACAATTGGTGGAAACGCCATCAGAGTCTTTGGAAATGGCTAGAATTCAATTTCAAATGAGGCACCTTGAACACGAAAAGGAATTGAAACATAGAACATAGAACATAGAATAATACAGCGCAGTACAGGCCCTTCGGCCCTCGATGTTGCGCCGATCAAAGCCCACCTAACCTACACTAACCCACTATCCTCCATATACCTATCCAATGCCCGCTTAAATACCCATAAAGAGGGAGAGTCCACTACTGCTACTGGCAGGGCATTCCATGATCTTACGACTCGCTGAGTGAAGAACCTACCCCTAACATCAGTCCTATATCTACCCCCCCTTAATTTAAAGCTATGCCCCCTTGTAATAGCTGACTCCATACGCGGAAAAAGGTTCTCACTGTCAACCCTATCTAACCCCCTAATCATCTTGTACACCTCTATCAAATCACCCCTAAACCTTCTTTTCTCCAAAGAAAACAACCCCAAGTGCCTCAGCCTTTCCTCATAGGATCTTCCTACCATACCAGGCAACATCCTGGTAAACTTCCTCTGCACCCGTTCCAGTGCCTCCACATCCTTCCTATAGTATGGCGACCAAAACTGCACACAATATTCCAGAAGCGGCCGCACCAGAGTCTTATACAACTGCAGCATGACCTCAGGACTCCGGAACTCAATTCCTCTACCAATAAAAGCCAGTACGCCATATGCCTTCTTCACTGCACTATTTACCTGGGTGGCAACTTTCAGAGATCTGTGTACATGGACACCAAGATCCCTCTGCTCTTCCACACTACCAAGTAGTCTACCATTAGCCCAGTAATCCATCTTTTTATTACTCTTACCAAAGTGAATCACTTCACACTTAGCTACATTGAACTCCATTTGCCACCTTTCTGCCCAGCTCTGCAGCTTCTCTATATCCCGCTGTAACCTGCCATATCCTTCCTCACTGTCTACAACTCCTCCGACTTTCGTATCATCCGCAAACTTGCTCACCCAACCTTCTAACCCTTCCTCCAGGTCATTTATAAAAATGACAAACAGCAATGGTCCCAAAACAGATCCTTGCGGAACACCACTAGTGACGGCACTCCAAGATGAATCTTTGCCATCAACTACTACCCTCTGTCTTCTTCCAGAGAGCCAATTCCTAATCCAAACCTCCAACTCACCCTCAATGCCATATCTCTGTATTTTCTGCAGTAGCCTACCATGGGGGACCTTATCAAACGCCTTACTAAAATCCATATATACTACATCTACCGCTTTCCCCTCATCTACCTCCTTCGTCACCTTCTCAAAGAATTCAATAAGGTTTGTGAGGCACGACCTGCCCTTCACAAAACCATGCTGACTATCCTTGATCACATCATTCTTATCCAGATGTGCATAAATCCTATCCCTTATAATTCTCTCTAAGACTTTGCCCACAACAGAAGTGAGACTCACTGGCCTATAGTTACTAGGATTATCCCTACTCCCCTTCTTGAACAAGGGAACCACGTTTGCTAGCCTCCAGTCCTCTGGCACTACTCCTGTAGACAAAGAGGACACAAAAATCAAGGCCAATGGCTCTGCAATCTCCTCCCTTGCTTCCCAGAGAATCCTAGGATAAATGCAATCAGGCCCAGGGGACTTATCTATTTTCACCCTTGCCAGAATTTCCAACACCTCTTCTCTACATATCTCAAAGCCATCCATTCTACTTATTCGTGCCTCAGTATTCATATCGACAACAATGTCCTGTTCCTGAGTGAATACTGACGAAAAGTATTCATTCAGCGCCTCCCCAATCTCTTCAGCCTCCACACGCAACTTCCCATTACTATCCTTGATTGGACCTATTCCTTCCCTAGTCATTCTTTTATTCCTAACATACCTATAGAAAGCCTTAGGGTTTTCCCTAATCCTACCAATTAAGGACCTTTCATGTCCCCTCCTTGCTGCTCTTAGCTCTCTCTTCAGGTCCTTCCGGGCTACCTTATAACTCTCAATCGCCCCTATTGAACCTTCACGCCTCATCTTTACAAAGGCCGCCCTCTTCCATTTAACAAGGGATTCCAACTCCTTATTAAACCACGGCTCCTTCACACGACCCATTCCTCCCTGCCTGATAGGTACGTACTTATCAAGGACACTCAATAGTTGCTCCTTGAACAAGTTCCACATATCAATTACGCTCTTGCCTTGGAATCTACTTTTCCAATCCACACATCCTAAGTCATGCCTCAACGCATCATAATTTCCCTGCCCCCAGCTATAACTCTTGCCCTGTAGTACACACTTATCCCTCTCCATCACTAGAGTAAAAATCACCGAATTGTGGTCACTGTCCCCAAAGTGCTCACCTACCTCTAGTTCTAATACCTGGCCTGGTTCGTTACCCAGAACCAAATCCAGTATGGCCTCACCTCTTGTTGGCTTATCTACATATTGTGTCAGGAAACTCTCCTGCACACATTGCACAAACACTGACCCATCTAACGAACTTGAGCTATAGCTTTCCCAATCAATATCAGGAAAGTTAAAGTCTCCCATAACAATCACCCTATTACTGTCACTCTTCTCCTGAATCATCTTCGCAATCCTTTCTTCAACGATTCTAGGACTATTAGGAGGCCTGTAAAAGACTCCTAACAGGGTGACCTCACCTCTCCTATTCCTAACCTCAACCCAAACTACCTCAGATGGCAAATCTTCATCCATCTTCCTTTCCACCGCTGTAATACTATCTTTGACAAGCAAAGCCACACCCCCCCCCTCTTTTACCCCCACCTCTGACCCTACTAAAACATTTAAACCCTGGAACCTGCAACAGCCAATCCTGTCCCTGATCTAGCCATGTCTCCGTAATAGCCACAACATCGAAGTCCCAGGTACCAACCCACGCTGCGAGTTCACCTACCTTATTTCGTATACTTCTGGCATTAAAGTATACACACTTCAAGCCACTCTTCTGTTTATGATGAAAAGTAGAAATAAAAGAAAAGGAAATGAAGAAGAAAGAGAGAAAAAGAGAGAAGAAAAGCAGAGAGTTTCAACTTCAAAAGTTAGTAATTAGAGAGGAAAGTTGACATAGAAGGTGGAGATGAAGGCAGACAGTCGGCTGGATAAGGAGGATAGCGAGGATGAGCAACCCTATATCGCCAAAGGTCTGATGGGGATCTGTTTAAATACATCCAGGTATTATCTAAATTTGATGAGAATGATGGAGGGAGCCTTTTTAATATCATTTCAGAAAGTGGCTAAACAAATGCAGTTGCCAGAGAACATGTGGATTTAGTTGATTCAAACAAAGCTGATAGCCATTTGCATCCCTATCGGAGGAGGTATCTGCTGAGTATGAGGTAAAGAAAGCCATTTGAAGTGCATATGAGCTTGTGCCAGAAGCTGACAGACTGTTTCAGGAATATAAAATAGCATGCCTGGTTAAACGCACGTTGTGTTTGAAAGGATCAAACAAATTTTGAAAGGTGGGGAAGGGTATTAAAACAGAACAAACCTATGACTCTTAGAGAGATTCTTATTTTCGAGAAGTTCAACAATTTACTTCCTGCAGTCATGAGAACTCGTGTGGAAGAGCAGAGAGTAACAATGGGAAGGTTAGAAGCTGAAATGGCTGATGATGATGATTGAGTTCAGAAATCAAAGTTTGGTTTCTGTGAGAGATTGAGAAGAATGTGTGAGATTTTTTTAGAACATATCCCTGTGAGAGTAAGGTTTACTGACAAAGGCCAGGAGTAGCAAGTAAAGAGATTACAGCATTAAGAGGTAAAGAAGGATGTAATTCTTTTATGCTGAGACATGAGGAGCTATGTCATTCAGAAGGACTATTGGAGAGATGAGAAGTGCTCCATTATGGACCGTGTGGTTGGAGTGTCCAGTGGAAACATCAACAGATTTATTCCACAATGGGGAAGGGGGCCTTGAGCTTGGTGTTGGCGTTACAACATTTCAGCATTTACATTGCAAATAACGTATCTGAGACAAATCGTTTTCACTGATCGTGACCCCTTAAAGTTTTTGGAGAAGTTTTGGGAGAAACATACCAGTCTGTGTCGACTGAGCTTATTATTTCCACCATTCAATATGAAATTATACATGTGACAGGGTTAGAAAACCTAAGTTTTGACACGTTATGGAAACTTGAGTGAAGAAAGACAAAGGCATTCTGTGGCAGGAGTAAAATGACTAAAATCGAATCTCGTTGTGAACATTTGTATGCTCAGAGTCAATGTAATATCTATGCATTGCAGTCAATAGACAATAGACAACAGGTGCAGGAATAGGCCATTCTGCCCTTCGAGCCTGCACCACCATTCAATATGATCATCGCTGATCATTCCTAATCAGTATCCTCTTCCTGCCTTATCTACATAACCCTTGATTCCACTATCCAACTCTTTCTTAAATGAATCCAGAGACTGGGCCTCCACTGCCCGCTGGGGCAGAGCATTTCACACAGCCACCACTCTCTGGGAGAAGACGTTTCTCCTCATCTCTGTCCTAAATGGTCTACCCCGTAAGCTGTGTCGTCTGGTTCAGCACTCACCCATCAGCAGAAACATGTTTCCTGCTGCCAGAGTGTCCAATCCTTTCATACTTTATATGTCTCAATCAAATCCCCTCTTAGTCTTCTAAACTCAAGGGTATACAAGCCCAGTCGTCCAGTCTTTCAGTGTAAGATAATCCCGCCATTCCCGCCAGTCTACTCATAGAGGAAGATTAGGAGGTCTAAAATGAATCCCTTTTTGTATATTGATGGATCATTTTATTAATGGTGGAGTTGTGAGTATACTATCACTATAAAAAGGTTATTTTATCTTGGGATTTTTTTTGAAGAGAGGTTAGAAAGACAGAGGTGCAGAACTGCTGTCTGAAAACAGTTGAAGTAAATAATTGAGAAAGCCTTTATGTTTTATTAAAACATTGGTAACAATGGAAGGGCAACAGCCAGGTCTCCCAGACCAGGTTTTCTCGGTTTGCTTTTAGCTGCAGCATTCAGAAGCTGTTGGATATCCCGGAAAGGGTTGGAAGTTTCAATACATGATCCCCAGCTGCTTTTCTCTCTGAGATCTCTGTTGATGTTGATATCTCTTCGATCGGAAAACTGCATGTAAGGATCTGTATTTGAATATATCTTTGTGCCAAGCAGTGTATACCAAGAAGGTACGGTATCTATTGTTTGTGTAAGTGTTCAAACATATAAGCTATTTCAAAATGTCCTTTTCTTTAATTGTATTTTAACTAAAGCATTTGAATAGATTATATTTTTGCTTAATGTCGAGTGGTTTGACCAGTCACAACATATCTGGAACGCAAACTTCACATCTATTTTTAAAATAAGGAAAGGTTTGGGTCTAAGCGACCTTCTTAAAATATTTTGCAGGGATCTAGTCTGGTCCACAACACTTATAGATGAGGAGTTTCTGACTGACTCTTATTGAAAATTTAGTGGAGGGGTTGGGGATGGTTTGCTGGAGGTTGTGCTGTGAGCTGCCTGAGACATTCAGGGAGACATGAGGATTTGCTGACCCATCTTTGGGTGGAGCCTGGGGACTGTAGTTACAGCATCTGGGTCTGTAACATGAGCAACAAATGGAGCAAAGGTTACAGAGTGGGGAAACTCTGAAAACACAGAGTTAGTGTATGTGTGGAAAGGGATCTGTTGGACCCACCCGAGTTTTCCATTAACAGCTTCCCAAGCTACACTTAATCCAGGAGAAGAGTGTGAGGGGACACTGATTGAACACGCAGCTAGTCACAGAGCAGTGTCACCTCCTTTAACACGTCCTGCAGCTTCACCCCAGGGGAAAGGACGGTGCTGCCAGTGGCTGTTCGGGTCATAGTTTCATTCAGCTTCTATGTTCTGGAACTTTCCAAGCAGGACTGGGTGACATAGCCATCATCTCCCAGTATGTTGCCATCAATGTAACCATTCGGTGATAGAGGATATATATGGTGGATGAGGTAAATACATCGTTTCCCCCACAGCAGGGAGCTGCCGGGTGTATCCAGTATAATGGGATTCCCGATGCTGTACATGGCATCTGCAGAGTACCCATGTCAATGGGGAGAGGTAGAGGAACTGAAGGAGCTCTCTCTCTGTTAATGTTACCGTGTGTCCATGCACAGTACACTATGTTGGTGAATACCTCTGTCCTGACAGCAGCCACAGTTCCTTCATTCACAAGCAGACAGCATTCCCATCGTCTTCGGGTCTCCATGTAGAAATGAATGAATGTATCTTGGATAAAGGCCGTCCCCTTAATGCATGTTTGAAAACAGCATCCCCATCACCAACAAAACACTTCAAAACATTCCATGTGTACGGAGAGCAATGGGGTCCCTTGGAGTGTGAAGGAGCAGACGATCAGGGATGGAGCAATTCCTCCCATGCCTGAACGGGGGGAGTGAACCCCCCAGTACACAGTATCATTAATCCCTGTAATCCCTCTCCATTTCAGTAACATACTGCCTTCCATTATTAGTGTAAATGAAATGACAGGTTATATCATGTTATATTGCACCTGCCAAATTATTCTCCATTGCCTTTACCTCTCTGTATCTATCTGTAGACCCTCCACCCTCTCTTGATAATTTAATCTCTTGCTTATCACAGAAACATGACCAAACTCAGTATCTCTATATCTGTTCCATCCTCCTGATCATTGATATAGATTGTAAATAGTGGACACTGGTCACTGTGTGACTCCACTGGTGACGTTCTGTCAAACTGATTAAGACTGATTTATCCAAAGCGCCTGCTTCCTGTTTGATACACAGTCCTCTCCCATTACTGTGTAACACAGTGGAAAAGTTGAATATGAACGAGGAGAATCAGTCAGGAACCCAACCCCTCGAATCTGCTCCGCCATGGAATACAATCATGGCTGATGTCATCGCGGCCTCTGTTCCACATCCCTGCTATCTCTCGATCGTCAAACTCTCGTCTCTTGTTGGAGATTGCGGCTGATGAAAAAAATATCCACTCCACATCTACACTTTCAATTATATTTCGCATCTTACAGACCTCAATGAGCTCTCCTTTCATTCTTATAAAATCGAGAGTATATGCTTAAACTGCTCAATTTCTCTTCATAAGACAAACACTTCAAATATGGAATCATTCTAATGAAGCTCTTCTGAATTGCCTCCAATGGAAATACCTCATTCTGCAGGACACCCAAACTGTACTCCAGTTGCAGCCTCACTAATGCCTTGCATAGCTACAGCAACACTCCCTACTTTTCTACTCTATCCTTTTACAAATAAACGATGAAGTTATACTTGCATTTCTCAGTATTTGAAGTACCCGCAAGCAAGTTTTCTGTGATATGCAAGCAGACACCCAGATCCCTCTGCACTTAAGCACTTTGAAGTTTCTCTCAATTTAGATAATAATTTGCCTTTTTATTAGGCTGGCCAACTTGAATAACCCCATATTTATCCACTTTAATTTTCATTGCCAAATGTTTGCCCATTCACCCAACCTATTCATATAGTTTTTAAATCTCTTGCATCATCATTCCGAAGTAATTTCCCACCAACGTTAGTGTCATCTGAAAATGTAGCTATTGTATTTTCGATCCCGTCAACCGAGTAATAATATCGATCCCAAATGGTTGAGGCATGAGAACTGAAATCTATGGCACCCAACAAATTGCATTTTCCAATAGAAAATGATACATTTAATTCATCTGACTGCATTTTGTTGGTTAACCAATCCTCCATCCAAACCAATAAATTACCCCTAAACCCATGTTGTCTGATCTTACCATTTACACTTTGGAGAACCGACGTATCCGATGCCTTCACGAAGACCAGATATATTCCATCTCCAGGATTCCCTCTATCCACCTTGTTTGTCACATCTTTAAATAACTCAAGAAAACATTTCAATCATGGTTTATCTTTTGTAAAACCATGTTGAGTCCGATGGATTGTGGTTTACGTTTGCAAATGTCCTCAACAATGGATTCTAATAATTTGCCTTAAATTACAATACTTTATTGTTCCATTTTACTCCCTAATGTATTCAGTTATTATAAGTTCTTCCCTTTTAAAAACCTTTACGTTTTCTTTGAATTCCTGTTTGATGGGCAAAGGGTTTTAAGAGATGTGCTCCAATTGATGCATAAGCGGTATGAGTGGCTGACTGGACTCATCATCCTGCTGGTGTACAAAATCGATGGGATGAAGTCTTTCTGGGGTTCCCATGTTGTCATCTCCAAGGCCAGAATGACCACCTCCTGTTGATGCGTTAGAGGGGTGGGGGATTATGGAATCTTCCCGTTACTGTGTTACATTGTGAGGGGCTGATGGGTCTTCTCGTATTTCTCCATAATCGGTGGAGATACTGAACGGTCTCCTCATTTATCCCAGAGATGGGAGAAGGGAGCGATTGGTCTTCTCGTGTTCCCATACAACAGACACGTGTCTGAATGACCTCCTCCTTTCTCATGAAAAAAGTCTCAGATAGTTTTTATCCTAACACATTTCCCTTGCAACAGATTCGGTGGGTCTGAATGGCCTCCTGTTATCCCAGTGTAACAATCTCCAGTCACTGTGTGACCACTTCCAGTTCCTATGTTACGGACTTGAGGAGGCTGAATGGACTGATCCTGTTGCTGTGCAATAGGATACTGGTGCAGCATGGCCTACTCTGGGTCCAGTGTTATAGATTCGAGGGGCTGATTGGCCTCCTCCTGTAAATATACATCGGGCTCGAGGGGCTGAACAGTGTCGTCCTATTCTGGTGTAACAGGCTCGAAGGCCTGAATATCCTCCTGTTGTTCCTGTGTAACAGGCTGGAGAACGGAATGGATTCCCCCACTATCTGTGTAATTCTCCTCAGTTGTTGACTCCTTCCTGTCATCTATGTTGAAATAAGTTCATCCTTTATTTTTGTAAACTCCAATGGCGATTGGATCAACCTGATCATCCTTTCGTTATAAGCAAGCACCTTCATTGCAGGAATCAGCTGAGGGAACCACCTCTGAGCTGCTTCCAATATAACATCATCCTTTCTTCATTGAAGAGACTAAATCTGTACACACTACTCCAGATGTGATCTCACTAAGATCCTGTACAGCAGCAGCAGCACTTTACCAGCCTGCTGTAAGGTTCCCACCCAGTTAAGAGCAGTCTCAGGTCTCTGGGGGAAATACAGAGCATTGTTGAATGATCATTGTCCTTCTCTACTCCACTAGCATAACGGGAGATCTGGAGAAAATGTCACAATGATGCTTAAGAAGAACATAAATGATGTGGCGAGATGATCTCTACCATTAATCTCCCCAAAGCCCACGTCGCTCAGATTCTACAGAATCTTGTTATGTGGAGCGTAAAAACAGCAAGGAGAAGGAAACATCGATGGGAGCTATATATCAAAGTGAAAGCTGCAATACAAATGTTGGGAATGTTATAAAACAGGAAAATGAGACATACACATTTGTGGCTACTGCAGAAATAATGTCCTGTTGACATTATATCTAAACTGTGTTAACCCAACTGAATGCTAATGCTGGGAAAAATGGATTTCATGAGCATGTGGTCGATAGCTGTCATTAACATTTTGTCGAGCACTGAGCTAGAGATCAGGTTATTTAGAAATTGATGTTGGATGATCAGAAAAGCTAATTGAAAACTTTGCTGTAGAGGACATTTAGGGATCAGTGACCACAATGCATTGGTTTTCTTTTATACTGTTTGAGTACACGGTAGCTTTTGGTTTATTTGAAGTAACTGTTATAAATCTGAATCATGCAAGCCCTGAAGGTGTGAGGAGAAAGTAGTGACTACAGCTGCTGGAGATCAGTGGCACTGGAAAAGCACAGTCAGGCAGCCTACTAGGAGCAGGAGCATTGACGTTTCGGGCACAACCCTTTATCAGGAATGAGGCTTCTGGGTCAAGGGGGCTGAGCGATAAATGAGAAGGGGGTGTGGCAGGAGGCAGGTAGCTAGGAATGCGATAGGTAGATGAAGGTGGTGTTGAAAGTGATAGGTGATGAAGGGAGACAGAACGCCTCATCTACTGCATCCTTTAAACTCAGTGTGGTCTTCTCTACATTGGCGAGACATACGTGGGTCATTTCAGAGAACATCGCTGGAACAGCTACATTGACCAACTCCACCACCTTGTTGTTGAACACTTTAACTCTCCTTTCCACTCTGGCAAGGACGTGAGAGTCCTGGGCCTCCTCCATCGCCAAACCCTAACCACCCGAAGCATGGATGAAGAAAGGTTCCTCTTCTCCCTTGGGACCCTCCAACCACAGGGGATTAATGTAGATTTCACCAGTTTCCCCATTTCCCCTAACTCCACCTTATCCCAGTCCAATATTCCAACTCAGCACACTCCCCCTTTTGAACGTTCCTATGTGCTCATCTTCCTTCCCATCAATCTGGTCCACCCTCCTCTCCGACCTAACCCTTTCAGCGTCACCTTTAACTACCTATTAGGTCAAAGGAAGCAGCTTAGAAAAATGCCAAGTGTTGTAGTAAGCCAGTGGATTCGGAGAAAGATAGGACCCAGCAACGGATGACCAAGAAATTGAGAAGGAAATCAAAAAGCGAAACAGCATACAAACAAAAGAAAACCATAAAGAATGCTAAAGAAAACCATTAAGATCGCTAAAGAAAATCATAAAGACTGCTAAAGAAAAACATAAAGACTGCTAAAGAAAAACATAAAGACTGCTAAAAAAAATGCATCAGTGTATGAAACAGAAGTAAAAACAAGGTCAAATGTGGAACAGTAGGTGTGCGGACAGGGTAATTTATTGAAGAGAACAGAGAAATCACAGGGGAAAGAAACAGTTTATTTGACTCTATTTTCAAGGCAGAATATCCAGAAATTCTCCCAGAAATACCAAGTGACCATGGGACTTGTGTAAGTAAAGTCTAAGATCATTCTTATCAGTGTTGAGGTCATCTTTGAAAAGAAAGCTGGATTGAGTATTTGTAAATCTGACAGATCAGATGTACTTCATACAAGAATTTCAGAGGAAGCAGCAATAGACGTATTGATTGCATCGCAGATTTTCATGTTATTTTCCAATACATTCTGGAAAGATATTTAGTCAATCTGGATATGGCAAAAGTTATAAATATTATCCAACAGTTTAAGAAAGGATAAAGATTGAGAGTGGTGAACTACAGATCAGTTAACTTGTAATCCGCAGTCGGGTGTCTCTTGGGCTGAATTACAAAGAACGTGTTACTGGATATATAGAAGTTAATGGGAAAATTGGGGAGGATGATAATGCATCGATGAAACGAAAACCATAAGTGGCAAACATTTTTTGGAATGATTTGGAGATGATTCTTGTGGACGTAGACAACAATGGAGAACGTATCGTTGGATATTCAGGAAGATCTTTCTTTAAGAACTCTCCCACTATCATCATAAGAAAAGTTAAAGTGAAAGGAATTGGGAAGAACGCATGCAAATAGGAAACTAAAAATTAGGTTTACATTTATGTGTATGTAATTGCAATATAGAAGATGTCGTGCACCAGCTGCATATAGTGCTGCTGAGACTAAACTTAAAGTATCATGTACCGTTTGGAGTCCCAATCTAAGATAGAATATTCTGACTACAGAGGAACTGCAAAAGGTATTTTCCAGACTAATCCATAAAATGGCAAGATTGTCTGATGGGGAAACAGCCTGTGATCTCGAGTTTCAAAACATGAGAGTTGATTGTAGTGAAACTTCTAAACTTAGGAACATTGAGGGGACTGAATAACAGAGAGACATGGAGAAGTGCAAGCAGGCGAGATTAGGGAGAATCCCACGGTATTCTATACGGTCAAGTAGAACAAAATAATCAGCAAACAGTTAGTGACCATTAGAAACCAAAGGGGGGCAATCTGTGTGTCAACCCGGAGAACATTGATAGATTTTTACATGTGAACATCACAGCTGTTTTACTTGGGAGAAGGAGGATGCAGGTACAGAATTCGAGAAGATGGACTGGAAAGCTCTTGGAAAGAGATTGATGTAAAGTACAAGCAGGAGTTTGAGGCTTTGTCTGGTATAAAATTGGACCAATTCACAGGTCTGGATACTGTTGGAGTCAAGAGAGGAAAGACCCTGACTGGAAATTTTAATTAGATTCTGACAATGGGGAGGTGCTAGAGGACTGGAGAGCAGCTAATATGATTCCAAAGTCACAGTAAGGGTGGTAGAAATTTCCAAGGTAACTATAGATGAGCGAGTATTAGATCACTGTTCAGGAAACTACTGGAGAAAATAGAGAAGGAGAAAATCGAACTCCAATCAGAGTCGCAAGGTTTGATCAGGGATAATCATCATGACTTTATCAGAGTGAAGTCACACCTAATGAATTTGATTGAATTAGTTTGAGGAGGTTGCTTATTTAGTTTTGCAGCAAGGCCTTTGACAACGTTCCACATGGGAAATTAAGTATCGAGGGTAACTTGAAAATTTACAACGCAAATTGTCTTAGTGTCAGGAGTCAGAGGGTGGTGGGAGAAGGCTGTTTGTGTGACTGGAGACCAGTGTCCCCTGGTGTACCACAGGGATCAGTGCTGTGTACCTTATTGTTGTAGCATTCGTAAATGGTATAGGTGTGAATCTGGAGGGGGAGTGGGTGGAGGGGTGGGAGTTGAGATAAGTAAGTTTGTGTTTGAGACAAAGATTGGCCGGGTGGTTGGCAGTGAGGAGGAAGTTCTGATTTTACAGGTAAATACAAGTGGAATGATCAGATGGGCAGATCAATGGCAGATGGAATTGATCCTGATAAATATGAGGTGATGTACTTTGGAAGGAGGAACCAGACATGGGGTGTACACGATGGTTGGCAGCACACTAGGGAGTTCACATGGTGTTTCTCCACACATTCCTGAATGTGACTGAACAGGGTGATGGACTAGTTAAGAATTGAACCTTGGGTGTCGCGTTTATTAATCAGGGAGTAGATTATAAGTGTTATACAGGGCTTGGTTTAGTCCATGATGGAGTACTGTATGTCGTTCTGGGAGCGTCATTACAGGAAGGATGTGATTGTACTGGAGGGCGTTGCAGTGGAGACTCAACAGGATGTTCCCTGGGATGGGGCATATCAGCTATGGAGAGAGGCTGGATAAGCTCAGGTTGTTTACTTTGGAGCAGAGAAGGCTGAGGGGGATGTGATACAGAAGGATAAGTTAACAAGGGGCATGGACAGGGTGGACAGACAGCAGCTGTTCCTTTTCGACAGAGGGTCAAAAACAAGGGAGCACACCTTAAAGTGAAGGGTTTGACGTTCAGAGACGATTTAAAGATTACTTTATTTTCACCCAGAGAGTGTTGAGGTCTGGAATGTACTTCCTGAGAGGGGAGTTATCACGGCTAACCTCTCAATCGTTAAGTGTACTTGGACGAGCACTTGGAAGTGTGATAATATTCCAGGCTATGTGCCTGGTGTTGGAAAGTGGGACTAATATAGATCGTGCTGTATTTCTGTTGGTACAGAGACTATCTCCTGTGCGTGTATGATGTGGAGCTGAGCAGCTTAAGATAGGAATTGATAGGTTTCTGAAGATAATGTTCACAAGGTTATAAGAGTGAACTGTTATAGCTTGTCAAATTATGTCAAGGTGAGAAGTATGAAAAAACAGTGCAGGTTCCTTCCAGTTTGAAACCAGAGAATGGAGAATGGAAAACAGGGAAATGGCAAAACTATGAATCCACAACTTCTGTTCTGTCTTCACACAACTTTCTGACAATACCAGGAAAACCCAGTCTGGTATGGAAAACGAAATAGTACATGGAACATAGAACATAGTAAGTAAATGGTTTGGGAGAAATTATTGGGACTGAAAATAATGGTCATAGACAACACTAACATAGATTTATGAAATGGGAATTATGTTTGAGAAACAGACTGGGAGACAAACGAAAGAGAAGCAATGGATGTAAAACACGCGGATTTTCAGAAAAATTTTGATAAACCTCCAAGCCCAGTTTGCAAAATCAAATCTTAGTGGATTGGGGTGAATATACGGACAAGCTTGTAGAATGGGACAGCAGGCAGGAAACAGTGAATAGAAATAAACAGACTTGTGAAGCAACAGCCCGACATTGTATTTAAGGTATGGTTCTGTGAGTATGACTATATCCCTGAAACCCCATCACCTTCCCCGGATATCTCCTCTCTCACCAGCAGGACATACACAACAGAAGTGGTGGCACAGTGGGATACAGTTTGAAGGGAATTGCTCTGGGAGTCCTCAACAGTGACCTGTATCCCATGAAGTCGCATGGCGTTAGTTTACACATGGGAAAGGAAACCTGCTGCTGATTACCATGTACCAGCCTCTCTCAACTGATGAATCAGTACTGCTCCAAGCTGACCAACACTTGGAGGAAGCACTGTGGGTGGCAAAGGCACAAAATGTACACTGGGTGGGGGATTTCAATGTCCACAAAAAGAGTGGTTCAGCAGAGCTGGTTGGGTCCGAAAGGATATAACTTCTCGACTTGGTCTGCGGCAGGTGGTGAAGGAACCCACAAGAGGGAAAAGCCACATTTGACCACAGACTTACTAATCTGCCAGTTGCAGAAGTATCTGTCCATGACAGTATCGGTAAGAGTGACCACCGCATAGTTATTGTGGAGACAAAGTCACACCTTCACATTGAGAATAACCTCCACAATTTTGTGTGGTACTATCACCGTGCAAAATAGGACAGACTTCGAACAGATCTAGCAGCTCAAGTCGGGGTTTTCATAAGGTGCTGTGGGTCATCAATAGCAGTAGAATTGTACACCCACACAATCTCATGGCCTGGCGTATCCCCCTCACGACAATTACCATCAAGCCAGAGGATCAACCTTGGTTCAATGGAGTGTGCAGGGGGGCAGGAACAGCACTGGGAATAACTGAAAATGAGGTGTCAGCCTGGTGAAGCCACCAACCATGACTTCCTGTGTGCCAAACAGCATAAGCAGTTCGTCATAGACAGAGCTAAGTGATCCCACAAGCAACGGTGCAGATCTAAGCTCTGCAGTCCTTCTACTTCTAGTTGAGAATAGTTATGGAGAATTAAACAAGTCATTGGAGTAGGAGATTCCACAAGTATCCCCATCCTTAATGATGGAAAAGCCCAGCACTTCAGTACAAAGGTAACTTTCATACATTCGCAATAATCTTCAGTCAGAAGTGCTGAGTGGATGATGTACCTCAGCCTCCTCCAGTGATCCTCAGCAATTCAGTTACAAGTCATCAGCCAATTTGGTTCAGTCCACGCGACATCCCAATTCAGTTGGAGACACTGGATACCCCAGAGGGTACATACCCTGACAACACTCTGGCAATAGTACTGAAAAGTTGTTCTCCAGACCTTGTCACTGCCCTCACCAAGCTGTTCCAATACCGTTACAACAACATTTCCCCGATTACGTCGAAATTTACCCCAAGTATCTCCTGTATATAAAAAGCAGAACAAATCCAATCCGGCCAAATACCACCCCATCAGTCTACTCTCGATCATCAGTAAAGTGGTGGAAGGTCTCAGTGCTTTTAAGCAGCACCTGCTCAGCAATAACCGGGTCAATGTCGCCCAGTTTGGGCTCCACCAGGGCCACTCAGCTCCTGACCTCTTTACCTTGATTCAAACATGGACAACAGAGCTGAATTCCAGAGGTGGGGTGAGAGTGACATGGCTTTAAATCAAGGCTGCCTTCGACCAAGTGTGGCATTAAGGGGCCTTAGCAAAACTGGAATCAATGGGTATCAGGGCAAACTCCCCGCTGGTTAGAATCATACCTGACACGGAGGAAGATGGTCATGGTTGATAAAGGTCAGTCATCTCAGCTCCAGGACAAGTCTGTAGGAGTCCCTCAGGCAGTGGCCTAGGCCCAAACATCTTCAGGGCTTCTTCATCAATGGCCTTGCCTCTATTATAAGGTCAGAAGTGGGGACGTTCGCTAATGATTGTACAATGTTCAGCAATGTTTGTTGCTCCTCAGATACTGAAGCAGGCCATGTCCAAATGCGACAAGATTTGGACAGTATCCAGGCTGACAAGTGGCAAGTAATATTGATGCCACACAAATGCCACACCATGACCATCACCACTAAAATACAATCTAACCACTGCTGCTTGGCATTCAATGGTGTTACTGTCACTGAATCCACAGTGGACTGCAGTGGTTCAACAAGGCAGCTCACCACCACCTTCTCAAGGGCAACCAGGGACAGGCAATAAATGCTGGCCTAGCCAGTCACACCCAGATTCACGAAATAAATATTATTTTTAAATAAAATAACAGAGGAAGGTTGCTGGGATATCACAGAGATCGGTGCTCAGACCCCATCTGTTCACACTACCCATTAAACATTTGGTTGCAGGAATCAAATACAATATATCCCAACCTGCTGACAGAATTCAAGGATGTTGGATTGTGAGTGGGTGAGGAGGATGTAAAAAAGCTTCAAGGTGACTAAGACAAGAGGAGTGAATGGGCAAATACGTGGCAGATGGAGAACAATGTGGGTAGAGGTGACGGTGTGCCCTTTGGTGGGAACAATAGACTGGAAGACTGTCCTTCGAAAAGGGATTGTTTGAAACATGTTGATCTACAAAGGGATGTATGCTCCTTTTTGTTGTTTTCTTCTGCGCAGCCTTTGAGGTCCCTGCAGCACAGTGAGGTCCGAACCCAGAACTCAATACTGGGAATGGCACTGACACGCTGCCCAGTGTGCATAGACCCACTAAGTGGGGAGCTGTAACATTGCAAAGGATCTGGATCTCCCTGTACACCAGTCAATGAAAGCAATATTGCAGGAAAGAAAGCAGTTAGGAAGATCAATGAAGTGCTGACCTTCATTTCAGGGGGATTTGAGTCCAGGAGTAAGCGTGTCTTACTGCAGTTATACAGGGCCTTGGTGACTCCCTATCTCAAACACGGTGCAGTATTGTGTGCAGGTTCGGTCACTGTACCTCATAAAGGACAAACCTGACATTGAGGGAGAGCAGTGAAGGATGACCAGACCGATCTTTGTGATGACAGGTTTGTTGTGGGAGCAGAGTTTGGGGCGACTGAGCCTGTATTCTATGGGGTTTAGGAAAATGGGTGGAGATCTCAGTGAGATATATAAAGCTCTGACAGGGTGAGACGGATTGGAAGCAGGGATGATAATTCCCCTGGCTGTGGTGTCGAAAACAAGGAGTCACAGTATTAGGTACAGGCAGGCCATTCTGCAATGAGATGACAATAAATGTCTGCACTCAGCGACTGGTGAACCTGGGGAATGCACTCGAACCAGAAAGCCAACACACTGAATATAAATACAGATTTAGAGACAGTAAAGGGATGGTGGGAGAGCAGGAGAATGGTGTGGAAATAAAGGGCCAACCAATATTTTATTGAATTGGGTAGCAAACTCGACAGACCAAAGGGACGACTGCACTTCCTATTTTATAGCTTCCCAAGGTTAATCACATTAACGGATATATTCATTGTGTGGGATAAGTGCATTGTGGAGATGTTTGAACATGAACAACAATGAGGAAGGCTCAATGTGCTGTATGGCCTACTCCATTTCTGATGTTTCTGTGCAGTCTGTGGGAAAGCTCTGTAAATGTTTGAGAGGGAGAGGGTACAGTTGGAAGTGACAGTATTTCTGTTGAATAATGGTAACTATGGAGCTATGAGGGAGGAGCTGGCCAATGTTCAATGGTGCAATACCTTAGCAGGGATGACCGTGGAGGAACAATGGCGGATATTTCTGTGTATAATGCAGAAGTTGCAGGGTCAGTTCATTCTAAAAAGGAAGAAAGAACCCAGGAGGAGGCATGGGTGGCCGTGGCTGACGAGGGATGTTAAGGAACATATAAAGGTAAAAGAGAAAAAGTATAACATATCAAATATAAGTGGGAAAACGGAGGACTGGGAAGCTTTTAAAAAACAACAGAGGATTACTAAGAAGGAAATACGCAGAGGAAAAATGAGGTACGAAGGTAAACTGGCCAATAATATAAAGGAGGATAGTAAAAGCTTTTTTAGGTATGTGCAAGGCAAAAAAATGGTTAGGACTAAAATTGGACTCTTGAAGACAGAAACAGGGGCATATATTACGGAGAACAAAGAAACGGCAGAAGAATTGAATTGTTACTTCAGATCTGTGTTCACTGGGGAAGACACAAGCAATCTCCCTGAGGTAACAGTGGCTGAAGGACCTGAACTTAAGGGAATTTATATTTGCCAGGATTTGGTGTTGGAGAGACTGTTAAGTCTGATGGTTGATAAGTCCCGGGGGCCTGATGGCCTGCATCCCAGGGTACTGAAGGAGGTGGCTCGGGAAATCGTGGATGCGTTGGTGATTATTTTCCAGAGTACGATAGATTCGGGATCAGTTCCTGCAGATTGGAGGGTTGCTAATGTTATACCACTTTTTAAGGAAGGTGGGAGAGAGAAAGCAGGAAATTATAGACCAGTTAGTCTGACCTCAGTGGTGGGAAAGATGCTGGAGTCTATTATAAAGGATGAAATTACGACACATCTGGATAGTAGTAACAGGATAGATCAGAGTCAACATGGATTTATGAAGGCGAAATCATGCTTGACTAATCTTCTGGACTTTTTTGAGGACGTAACTCTGCAGATGGATGAGGGAGATCCAGTAGATGTAGTGTACCTGGACTTTCAGAAAGCTTTTGATATAGTCCCACACAGGAGGTTAGTGAGCAAAATGAGGGCGCATGGTATTGGGGGCAAAGTACTAGCTTGGATTGAAAATTGGTTGGCTGATAGGAAACAAAGGGTAGTAATAAACGGCTCCATTTCGGAATGGCAGGCCGTGACCAGTGGGGTACCGCAGGGATCCGTGCTGGGACCGCAGCTTTTTACAATATATATTAATGATATAGAAGATGGTATCAGCAATAACATTAGCAAACTTGCTGATGATACGAAGCTGGTTGGCAGGGTGAAATGCGATAAGGATGTTAGGAGATTACAGGGTGACCTGGACAAGTTAGGTGAGTGGGCAGATGCATGGTAGATGCAGTTTAATGTGGATAAGTGTATGGTTATCCACTTTGGTGGCAAGAACAGGAAGGCAGATTACTACCTCAATGGAATAAATTTAGGTAAAGGGGCAGTACAAAGAGATCTGGATGCTTTTGTACACCAGTCAATGAACGCAAGCATGCAGGTACAGCAGGTAGTGAAGAAGGCTAATAGCATGGTGGCCTCCATAACAAGAGGGATTGAGTATAGAAGAAAAGAAGTCCTTCTGCAGCTGTACAGTGCCCTGGTGAGACCACACCTGGAGTACTGTGTGCAGTTCTGGTCTCCAAATTTGAGGAAAGACATTCTGACTATTGAGGGAGTGCAGCGTAGGTTCACGAGGTCAATTCCTGGAATGGTGGGATTACCTTACACTGAAAGACTGGAGCGACTGGACTTGTATATCTTTGAGTTTAGAAGGCTGAGAGGGGATCTTATTGAGACATATAAGATTATTAAAGGATTAGACACTCTGGAGGCAGGAAACATGTTTCCGCTGATGGGTGAGTGCTGAACCAGAGGACACAGCTTAAAAATACGGGGTAGACCATTTAGGACAGAGATGAGGAGAAACTTCTTCACCCAGAGAGTGATGGCTGTGTGGAATGCTCTGCACCAGAGGGCAGTGGAGGCCCAATCTCTGGATTCATTTAAGAAATAGTTGGATAGAGCTCTCAAAGATAGTGGAATCAAGGGTTATGGAGATAAGGCAGGAACAGGATACTGATTAGGAATGATCAGCCATGATCAAATTGAATGGTGGTGCAGGGTCGAAGGGCAGAATGGCCTACTCCTGCAACTATTGTCTATTGTCTATTGTTGTCACAAGCTCTCAGACGTTAGGAAGGAAGTCTCTGCAGGGTCAACAGGACTGTGTTTCCTGTTCCTTTTTTCCGATACTGAGGCTGGGTCCAGGTTTTCTGTCCAGGTTTATCCTTTAGACCTCAGAGCAGTTTGATACAATAGAGTGTCTTGCTTGGCTGATTCAGAGATCATTGAAAAGTTTTATCCCATGTCTATGTGTCTGCAGTCACAGATAATCATAGATAATCATAGATAATCATAGATAACAAACAGCTATGGACCCAGCCTCCAGTCAAACAAGCATCCTTCCACTAAACCCTCTGTTTCCTATCAACAACCCAACTGTGTATCCAATTGGCCAGTTCCCCCAGCATTCCACGCGATGTAACCTTCCTGAGCAGCCTACCATATGGAACCTTATCAAAGGCCTTACTGAAATCCATAGAGACTACGGCTACCACTCTGTCCTCATCAACCTTTCTGGTCACTTCATCAAAGAACTCTAACAAATTTGGGAAGCATGATCTCCCAATCACAAATCTATGCTGAGTGCTCTGAATCAAACCCTGTGTAAGTAATGGGTGCAGTCAATGGTATGCTGTCCTTCATTGTAAGATGATTCGAGTACATAAGTAAAGCCATCTTCCTGCTGTTGTAGAGCCTTGCTGAGAGATCATTTGGGGCACTTTCTACAGATTTCATCTCCTTTGAAAGGAATGATCTCCTTACCACAGACACGGGTGATGGTAACATGAGGATAGAGTGAAATAGCTGAGTGTTTAATCTGTGGAACTGTGAGAGACAAAGAAATGGTGACGCTGAAACACGATGAGTGGCAGCAATCAATTATTTCCAAAACAGACATTGACATGGAGAGAAGTTCCATACTTTACACAGGATTGATTGGTTTGATTTATTGTCATGTGTACCTCAGTACAGGGAAACACTTTGTTTATGAGCAGTGGAGGCAGATCATAGTAAGCATGGCCAGATAGATCATAGGGTGGAAATAGACTTGGACAGAGTAAGGCATACAGGATACACTGAACAGGACGTGCACTAGACAAGGTCAACACGAGCAAGATCACCATTATTTGAACTTAGAGAGTCCATTCATCAGTCTAACGTGACTTTCCTAATAGTTTATATGCCTTAATTAACTCTCCCCATGTTATTGTGCAGTCGGTGAGTGAACCCTGTACTGAACGTCAGGTTGTTCACAATCCCTAACAGCAGCCACAATACCTTCCCTCTGAAACAGGTAGCCATTCCCATCAGCTTCCACCCTACATAGAGAACACCAGGCTGTCTTCGCGGAGATGGAAGGTACCTTCCTGAGACTTCACACAAGACATATGGCTTCCCTGCTCACCACGAGAAAACCACATTAAATTCCCACGCGTGGATCATAAGCAACGGAGCCAGGAGGAACAACGTGGAGCAGTCTGTCTGTGCAGCCCCTGCTCCACTTGTTCATCATGTTAGAGCATCAATTAGGAGACACGAAAGACTGCCGATGCTGGTGATCAGAGTTTCCAGCATCTGCAGTCATTGTTTTTACCGAGTTGATTTTAACGCTACTGCGAACCCTCTTGCAAGGATGCCTGCCTTGAAGAAGTTTTCCTCCTCGAAGGGCTTTTGCCTGAAACGTCGATTTTACTGCTCCTTGGATGCTGCCTGAACTGATAAAGCGTCGATTGCTGGAAAAGCACAGTAGATCAGGCAGCATCCGAGAAGCAGGAGAATCGACGTTTCGGGAATAAGACATTCATCAGGAATCAGCATCAATTACCTCATTCTGCCCCCTGTGTAAGTGCATGGAGGTGGGATTGGCCTCCTACTGTTCCTGTATAAGTGACTCAAGGGACTGATTGACTTCTTCCTCGTCTGATTGGACAGAGCCAATGGCCTGACTGGTTACCCCTGGTTCCTGTTTGATAGCTCGATGTACTGACAAGTGAGATGATGCTGTAGCTTTAAGAGGTTATTTTCTCCTGGTTACTTTTAAGAGAGAGATTGAACGATCGTTACCAAGCTGGTTAGTTAAGACCACTTGGGTAAACAGCGAGGGATGCCTTAGGTTAATTTTAATGCAGCCTGAATGGGTGTGGCCAGCTTTCGCAGATTAGGATCTCTGGGGTTTGGTTTCTCAGTAACATCAAAAACTATCGGGGTCTCCACAGAGTTGGAAGCTTCAGGGAATGTCTCCTGGCTGCTACTGTCTCTGAATTTTCTCTTGATGCTGTCACATTGCATCTGGAACAGACACTTTACATTCCCTTTAAAATAAGAAAACATTAGAATATATTCAAATATTTTCGAGGGGCTCTGGTGTGGTCCATCACACTGGACTCCTTCTCTTCCTGAGTAATAGGCTGGAGGCACTGAATGGGCTGTCCCTGTTCTTCTCCAATAGAGTCAATGAGCTGAATGACTTCCTCATATTCCTGTGAAACCAGCGTGAGGTGCTGAATGAACTCTTGTTTTATTGTGGCAATGTGCAGTGTCAGGCAGTGCTGTTACATGAATGTTACTGACACGTTAACAGCACAACTCTCAATGGAGTCTGGGCCTTGCTGCACATGGACACAGACCAGTTCAGGAGCTGACGGGGGACAAAATGTTCTGAACATTGTGGAATCTTCAGCGACCATCCGCACTTCTGATCTTATGGTGGGGAGGGTGGGGAGGGGAGACACTGATGAAGCAGCTGAAGATGTTTGTGAAGAGGAAGCTACCCAGAGGATGTCCCACAGAGGTGACCCAGGACTGAGATGATGAACATCTTCCTTTGTGACATGTTTGCCTCCAAACACTGGAGAGTTTACTCTGGTTCCCATTAAGTCCAGTTTTGTTAAGGTCCTTGATGTCAACAGAAGGCAACCACTGCCTTGATATCAGGGTCGGTCATTTATACCTGAACCCTTGTCTCAACCTCTTTTGTTCATCTCAATAAGCCATGATATAGGAACAGCAAGTGTTTTCTTCAAACAGGTGGGATTGAATGTCAGGATTTCTGTTCTGAAGAGTGTTCGGGGAGCGAGATGACTGAAAGTATTTGAAGAGGAGGTAGATGGATATTGATCTGTCAGAGAGGTGAGGGCTATGAAGAATTGGGTATTAAAGAGGATTTCAGACCGAGAGCAGATCAGCCACAATCTTAGTGAAGGGCAAGGCAGGCTTGGGGAGTGAACGACCTGCCCCTGTTTCTGATGTTCTCCCATTCTGTAATTGAAAAGTTAGTGGGTGTTATTTTCATGGATGTTCTGGTATTGCATATTGCAGTCAGGGAGACCAGATGATTTTGTGACCCATCTCTGGGAGAGGTATATGGGCTGTATTCTCAGTGAATCTGGGTGTACAACATGACCAACAAATGAAGCCCAAGTTGCAGAGAGGGGAAGCTATGTGAAGAGAGATGAGGGGCCTCTTTCATACCCAGCCTGGGCTTCCCAATTACATTTCCCAAATCACCTCAAAGCGTGTGGGACAGTCTTGAAGGGCCGAATGGTCTCCTCTGTTTCTGTGCATAGGGTGATAGCAGTAAGTAGCCTCCAACTCCTCCTGTCTAGCAGGTTTGAGGTGCTGAATGGAACACAGGAACATGGGACTGAGGAGCAGGAGTGGGTCATTAGATACTTTGAGCCTTCTCCACCAGGCACTAAGATTGTGGCTGATCAGGTTGGGGTCTTAGGCCCACTTTCCTGTCTATATCCCATTATCCATGACTCACCTCTCTGTCAAATATTTACCTAAGGCAGCTTTCAATCAATGTGAGCATGTGGGCACGATAAACTTCCAGTGAAGAGAATTCCCACTTTAAAGGTCCTTTCAGAATTATTCGTCATCCTTCTTATAGAATCAGAGAGTCATGCAGAATGGAAAAAGACCCGTTAGTCCAATCTGCTCACTCCGATCAGATATCAAATCTGATCCAGTCCCATTTGCCAGCATTTGGCCAATATCTCTCCTCTTTCAGACACTTTTTAAATGTGCGATTGTAACCGCCTTTAGCACTTCCTCTGACAGCACTTTCTGTACACACACCACTCTCTGTGTGAAATATTTACCTTCAGGTCCCTTCTAAATCATTCGCCCTCTCCCCTCCAACCTCTGCCCTCTTGTTCTGGACTCCCCTCTCCTGGGGATCAGAACGTGGCTGTTCAGAATATCCATGCCCCTGATGGTTTTATAAACCTCTATAATGTCACCCCTCAGCCTCTGACACTCCAAGGGGAAACACCTTAAACTAATTAACCTCTCCCAACAGCTCAAACTCCCAGTCCTGGTACTCCCGTGTAAGTCATTTCTGCAGAAAACCGAGATGTTCAGAGTATTCTTAAAGTGACCTCACCAACATCCTGTACAGATACAACATCCCACCACAACTCCTATACTCAATGCTCTGACTGATTAAGGTAAATGTGCCAAATGTGTTCTGCACCACTCTGTCTACCTGCGGCTCCACTTTCAAGGAACTAAGTATCTGCAGCCCTATCCCTTTGTTTCACAACACTCTCCAGGACCTTACCATTAAGTGTATAATTCCTGCCCTGATTTGCCTTCCCAAAATACAAAACCTCGTATTTATCTAAATTAAACTTCATCTCTCACTCATTGCTCTTTTGTCCCATCTAATTGTGATCTTGTTGTACTCTGAGATAATCTACTACACCTCCTTTCTGATGTCATCTTTAACCTTACTAACTATGGCCCTAGTATCCACATCTAAATCATTTACATAAATGATGAAATCCAGTGAACTCAGTACTGATTCTTACAGCACACTGCTGCTCACAAGCCTCCAGTCTGAAAAATATCCCTCTTCCGTCAAGCCAATTGTGACTAGCTTCTTCTGTATCTTATGTGACTGAAACTTACTAATCTGTCGACCAATCAGAATGAAATACTCGCTATGAAGAGAAGCTGAGTAGGTTAGGTTTATTTTCACTGGAAAAAAGGAGACTGAGGGGGGACCTGATTGAGGTTTACAAAATCATGAAGGGTATAGACATCGTGGATAGAGAGGGGCTTTTTCCCAGAGTGAAGGATTCAGTAATGAGAGGTCATGCTTTCAAGATGAGAGGTGGAAAGTTTAAGGGGGGTACACGCAGTAAGTACTTCACACAGAGGGTGGTGGGCAGTTGGAACTTGTTGCTAGCAGAGGTGGTGGAGGCAGGCAAGGTCGATTCATTTAAGATGCATCTGGACAGATGCATGAGTAGGTGGGGAGCAGAGGAAGATAGATGCTTAGGAATTGGCCGACAGGTTTAGACAGTACATTTGGATCAGCTCAAGCTTGGGGGGCGATGGGCCTGTTCCTGGGCTGTAAATTTTCTTTGTTCTTTGTTCTTTAAATGAACACTCTGCTGAAGTCCATATAGACAATGTCTACCAAATTGCCTTCATCAATCTTCTTTGTCACCTCTTCATAAAACTCAATCAAATTAATGAGACATGATTTCCCATGCAGAAAGCCACGTTGTCTACCCCGATCAGCCCTTGCCTTCCCAAATGTATGTAAATCCTGTCCCTCAGAATCCCCTCCAACAACTTACCCAACACTGACATCAGGCTCACCCGTCTATAGTTCCCCGGCTTTTTGGGGTCACTGTTTCCTTTTCTCGTCCCACTCCTCCACTGCTCACAACAAATGTTAAATGTAACCAGGTTGGTGATGTGGCCGATGATATCAGTCTCAGACTGGGTCAGGGTCAGTTTTAGGAACAAGTCAGGCTAGTTTCTTTAATCTGCTAAAACAACACGTTTATGATCCAGAGCAATGTTACTCAAACTATAGTGGAAAGATGAATGACAATCTGTTTGGGTATTGCAATAATATAATCAATAGCTTGGAAAGGATGGACGCTAAGAAATTGTTTCCGTTAGGCGAGGAGACTAGGACCCGTGGGCACAATCTTAGAATTAGAGGGGGTCAATTCAGAACAGAAATGCGGAGACATTTCTTCAGTCAGAGAGTGGTGGGCCTGTGGAATTCATT
This sequence comes from Chiloscyllium punctatum, assembly GCF_047496795.1. Lineage (NCBI taxonomy): Eukaryota > Metazoa > Chordata > Chondrichthyes > Orectolobiformes > Hemiscylliidae > Chiloscyllium > Chiloscyllium punctatum. The sequence continues at coordinate 99,973,871 of NC_092752.1, forward strand.
GCTGCAGAGTGCAGTGGAGGCCGGGATGCTAAATGTCTTCAAGGCAGAGATTGATAAATTTTTGATGTCACAAGGCATTAAGGGCGACGGGGAGAATGCGGGTAAGTGGAGTTGAAATGCCCATCAGCCATGATTAAATGGCAGAATGGATTTAATGGGCCGAATGGCCTTACTTCCACTCCTATGTCTTATGGTCTTATGGTCTAATACTTCCCTTTCTAAACCCACACACACACGTACAGACACACAAACACACACACACATACGCACGCAAACATACACACACACACACACAGATGAACAAAATTTTTGCAATTTTAATTTGAAAGAAGTTTGTCCAGATATTAATGGAACTCATGACAAAAGTAAAAATTGAGATTGTCCAAACCGTTATTCTGCTTCTGAAGGTATTGTACTCACACAGCTGCTAGCAATGGGATTTCATTCTGGGACAGTTGGATTTGGCTGAATTCCCTTTGCTTTAGGCAGTGAGTAGATTCCAGTGAATTCTGGTCAGGGAGCACCCAAAGGGTAGCACGGTAGTTCGCACTGCTGCCTCACAGCACCAGGGACTTGGGGTCGATTCCAGCCTTGGGTGACTGTCTGTGTGAAGTTTGCACATTCTCCACTTTTCTGTGTGAGTTTCTAATGGGTGATCCAGTTTCCTACCACAAACTGTGTAGGTTCGGTGGATTGGTCATGCTAAATTGTCTGTAGTGTTCAGGGAATTCTAGGTTAGGTGCATTAATTAGGGGAATGGGTTGGGAAGGTTGGTATGGACTGGTTGGGCCGAAGGGCCTGTTTCAACACTGCAGGGATTCCATAAAAATAAGAATGGTAACGATGACTGTAGAGGTTTTTTTTTAGCTCGCACACATTGCTGTGATGAGGGACAATGAAGGAGAGAGAGTGCAATAGGCCATTCCTTCTCAGGCAGATTACATTTTCTCCCTCTCTGAGCTGAATCACACAGTAATGTCATCCTCTCCCAAACTGGACCATGTGAGGTCTCATTGTACATTGTCCAAACTATGTCTCCATCACATTCCCTGTTCCATGTAGGTGTATCATTGCTGCTGTCACACACAGAGCCATATCCTTAGCAGAAAAATGGTCTCGGCCAATTTGAAATATGTTTACGTGGGCCTGCGTCATTAAAAAAATAAAATATTTAATGTATTCAGAATATCTGTGTTAAAATGCATGTATTTTTTAAAGAAATACAGAAATTGCTGGAAAACCTCGGCAGGTCTGTCAGCATCCAGATGCCTTTTACATGCTGTAGTTGTACCAGCCACCACCACTTCCTCTGGTAGCTCATTCCATACACACACTACCCTCTGCATGAAAAGGTGCTCTTTAGGCCTCATCAAAACCTTTCCCCTCTCACTTTCCACCAATTCCCTCTAGTTTTGGACGCCCCTAACGTGGTTAAAACCCTGACTACTCACCCTATCCATGACCATTCTGATTTTGTAAACCTTTATTGCTGCGAAATGTGACTCCAATCAACACGAATGGCTGTTCTTTCAGTCATCCCGGGCCTAAATTCTGAAATTCAATACTGACACCTCTTCCTTCTCCATCAAGTCACAATTCTAAATCCATTTTAATCAGTTTGTTCAGATGTATAATGAGACACTTCTGTGGGATTTACACCTAGACCTTTGTGCGCGGAGGTAGGGACACGAGCATCACTCGACAATACCCATAAAGCTGTAAGAGTATTCTCCTGTGTGTTTGTTCATCAGACTGTCCTGACATGCTGGGACATACCTCTCCAACAGGCATGACTTGAATCCAGAACTTCTAGTCCAGAGCTAGGATCACTACCACATAAGTTCAGGAATTGGAATCAAATCCAGACCTCTGGCTCAGAGACAGGGACATTGCCCACTACAACTACCATACCCAGATTTTGGGTCATATTTTAAGTGTCAGCTTTCAGCACGGTGTGGATTTATTATAATCAGGTTATCATTACTGAACTACACAAAACACTTTGTATTGTTAAACAAATGCAAGATATTTGTCTCAACTGTAGGATATTGAGTGCACGTGCTGTGCCATCGAAGTTAACTATGAACAGCTTTAATCGCTGTTATCTGAAGTCTGCAATATTAGGAAAAGAAATCCTGCAGACACACTCTGCACAATGAAGGGTCTCAAATAGATATTTATTACTGAACACCAGAGACGGAAGAAGAGGTTAATTTCTGATCCCAAAGCACCGATCACTCTTAGCCACCTCCAACGTGCGACTGCCCTCTTCCTGATCGATGATGACTGTCCAGCCTCTCCTCCCCACTGACTGTGTCTGCAATCTGTCCCTCCTCACTTTAACCACACAAGGCAAACCAAGCTCAGGGTCTTTGTGAAAATCAAGGCCGGAGTGTGCAGGCCTCCTGGAGACGGATGGGTGTTTTAAAATTGAAGGGGGAGGGTGAGGTGGCAGTAATATCACACTCACTGGGCTGAGGGGTGGCAGATGGAGTTTAGTTTTGATAAATGCGAGGCATTGGATTTGGTAAATCAAACAAGAGCAGGACTTTTTCAATTAAAAGTAGAGCCTTTGGCAGTGTTGTAGGACAGAGACCTTGGCCATCAGGTATAATTCTTTAAAATTTGCATCTCATATAGATCGTGTGGTTAAGAAGGTGTTTAACACACTTGCCTTCATTGGTCAGACCTTTGAGTATCGGAATTGGGACGTCATGTTGAGGATGTACAGGACATTGGTGAGACCCCTTCTGGAATACTGTGTCCAGTCTGGTCATCCTGCCCGCTCATTCCATAGGCACACCAACCTCTGGGTGAAAAAGCTGCCCCTTAGGTCACTTTAATATTTCCCCTCTCACCTTAAGCCTATGCCCTCTAGTTTTGGTCTCCCCATACCCTTAGAAAACACCTTGACTATTCACTTTGATATTACTGACATTGATATTATTAAGCTGGAGAGAGTTCTAAAGAGATTAACCTGGAGGTTGTTGGGAATGGAGGGAGTGAGCTATAAGGAGAGGCTGGGTATGCTGGGACTTTTTTCACTGGAGAGGATGAGATTAAAGGGTAACTTTACAGAGGTTTATAAAATCGTGAGGGGGACAGATAAGCTGAAGGGCTGATGTCTTTTCCCTAGAGTTGGGGATTCAAAACTGAGGGATATTTTAAGATGCGAGGAAAAAGATTTACAAAAGTCATGAGAGGCAATTATTTTAGACAGAATCTGGCTTGTGTGTGGAATGAACTTCCAGAGGAAGTGATGAAAGTGTTTGCAGTTACAATGTTTAAAGGACATTTAGATCAGTCCATGGAAAAGACATCAGTTTAGATGGTGCTGTGAGCAGCTGCTCTCTCCCTCCCCCTCTCTGAATGAATCCCTGTTGGTTTTCACCCTCTGCCACTGCCTGTGCAGTGGCGTGTGGAGGCCAGCAGAGGGTGGCATTGCATCACTTTAAGCACCACAGAGACTGACAGACCTGCCCCACACAGAGACACACAGATAGACACACAGATTCACACACGGGAATGGTTAGGGCACTGCGTGAAGCTAATCTAGTAACTTAAACTAAACATTAAAAAATGCTCAATTCGCCTCGTAAACTGTTAAAATATGAGGGACAGAGAACTCCCAAATTCCACTGTTTAAATAAAATCATCAATTTATTTTTTCACTCTGAAAGTGAACATTTTACATCAACTATTCACAATTCTGGGACCCCCTTTCTCTTAACTGCTTATTACACGACTCCAGCTCTATAGCAATATACTGTGTCTGGGTCTGCCATCCTCTCATACGGTAAAAACAATGACTGCAGATGCTGAAAATCAAATACTGGATTAGTGGTGCTGGAAGAGCACAGCAGTTCAGGCAGCATCCAACGAGCAGCGAAATCAACGTTTCGGGCAAAAGCCCTTCATCAGGAATAAAGGCAGTGAGCCTGAAGCATGGAGAGATAAGCTAGAGGAGGGTGGGGGTGGGGAGAGAGTAGCATAGAGTACAATGGGTGAGTGGGGGAGGAGATGAAGGTGATAGGTCAAGGAGGAGAGGGTGGAGTGAATAGGTGGAAAAGAAGATAGGCAGGTAGGACAAGTCAAGGAGACAGTAACTGAGCTGTAAGTTTGAAACTAGGATGAGGTGGGGGAAGGGGAAATGAGGAAGCTGTTGAAGTCCACATTGATGCCCTGAGGTTGAAATGTTCCGAGGCGGAAGATGAGGCGTTCTTCCTCCAGGCGTCGGGTGGTGAGGGAGCGGCGGTGAAGGAGGCCCAGGACCTCCATGTCCTCGGCAGAGTGGGAGGGGGAGTTGAAATGTTGGGCCACGGGGCGGTTTGGTTGATTGGTGCGGGTGTCTCGGAGATGTTCCCTAAAGCGCTCTGCTAGGAGGCGCCCAGTCTCCCCAATGTAGAGGAGACCACATCGGGAGCAACGGATACAATAAATGATATTGGTGGATGTGCAGGTGAAACTTTGATGGATGTGGAAGGCTCCTTTAGGGCCTTGGATAGAGGTGAGGGAGGAGGTGTGGGCACAGGTTTTACAGTTCCTGCGGTGGCAGGGGAAAGTGCCAGAATGGGAGGGTGGGTCGTAGGGGGGTGTGGACCTGACCAGGTAATCACGAAGGGAACGGTCTTTGCGGAAGGCGGAAAGGGGTGGGGAGGGAAATATATCCCTGGTGGTGGGGTCTTTTTGGAGGTGGCGGAAATGTCGGCGGATGATTTGGTTGATGCGAAGGTTTGTAGTGTGGAAGGTGAGCACCAGGGGCGTTCTGTCCTTGTTACGGTTGGAGGGGTGGGGTCTGAGGGCAGAGGTGCGGGATGTGGACGAGATGCGTTGGAGGGCATCTTTAACCACGTGGGAAGGGAAATTGCGGTCTCTAAAGAAGGAGGCCATCTGGTGTGTGCTATGGTGGAACTTGTCCTCCTGGGAGCAGATGCGGCGGAGGCGGAGAAATTGGGAATACGGGATGGCATTTTTGCAAGAGATAGGGTGGGAAGAGGTGTAATCCAGGTAGCTATGGGAGTCAGTGGGTTTGTAAAAACTGTCAGTGTCAAGTCGGTCGTCACTAATGGAGATGGAGAGGTCCAGGAAGGGGAGCGAGGTGTCAGAGATAGTCCAGGTAAATTTAAGGTCAGGGTGGAATGTGTTGGTGAAGTTGATGGATTGCTCAACCTCCTCACGGGAGCACGAGGTGGCGCCAATGCAGTCATCAATGTAGCGGAGGAAGAGGTGGGGAGTGGTGCCGGTGTAATTACGGAAGATCAACTGTTCTACATAGCCAACAAAGGGACAGGCATAGCTGGGGCCCATACGTGTGCCCATGGCTACACCTTTGGTCTGGAGGAAGTGGGAGGATTCAAATGAGAAATTGTTAAGGGTGAGGACCAGTTCGGCCAAACGAATGAGAGTGTCAGTGGAAGGGTACTGTTGGGGACGTCTGGAGAGGAAAAAAACGGAGGGCTTGGAGGCCCTGGTCATGGCGAATGGAGGTGTAGAGGGATTGGATATCCATGGTGAAGATAAGGCGTTGGGGGCCAGGGAAACGGAAGTCTTGGAGGAGGTGGAGGGCGTGGGTGGTGTCTCGAACGTATGTGGGGAGTTCCTGGACTAGGGGGGATAGGACAGTGTCAAGGTAGGTAGAGATGAGTTCAGTGGGGCAGGAGCATGCTGAGACAATGGGTCGAACAGGGTGGTCAGGCTTGTGGATCTTGGGAAGGAGGTAGAACCAGGCAGTGCGGGGTTCCCGGACTATGAGGTTGGAAGCTGTGTGGGAGATCTCCTGAGGTGATGAGGTTCTGTATGGTCTGGGGGGTGATGGTTTGGTGATGGGGGGTGGGGTCATGGTCGAGGGAGCAGTAGGAAGAGGTGTCCTCGAGTTGGCGTTTGGCTTCAGCGGTGTAGAGGTCAGTGCGCCAGACTACCACTGCGCCCCCTTTATCCGCTGGCTTGATGGTGAGGTTGGGATTGGAGCAGAGGGATTAGAGGGCTGCGCGTTGTGAGGGTGAGAGGTTGGAGTGGGGGAGGGGGGACGACAGGTTGAGGCGGTTAATATCCCGGCGGCAGTTGGAAATGAAGAGGTCGAGGGCAGGTAATAGGCCAGCGCGGGGTGTCCAGGTGGATGCAGTGTGTTGGAGATGGGAGAAGGGGTCCTCGGAAGGTGGGCGGGTGTCCTGATTGTGAAAGTACGCTCGGAGGCGGAGGCGACGGAAGAATTGTTCGATGTCACGTCGTGTATTAAATTCATTGATGCGTGGACGGAGGGGGATGAAGGTGAGTCCTTTGCTGAGGACTGACCGTTCGTCCTCAGTGAGTGGGAGGTCTGGAGGGATGGTGAAAACTCGGCAGGGCCGGGAGCTGGGATCTGGTGTAGGTGTGGAGCTGGGAGTGGGGTCGGAGCCAGTACCTGGAGTGGGTGTGATGGTGGGGGGAATGGGGGTGGAGGCATGAGCAGGGGTAATGTTGCCCTCGGGGTTCTGGGGTGTGGGTATAGTGACAGGGGGGTCTGTGGTGGCCGTGTCAGCAAAATGCAGGTGAGTGGCGCTGGTGGGGGCAGAAGTGGTGGTGATCATGGCAGTAGGGGTGGTGGAGGTCACTGAGCATGTGGCATCAGCGATGATGTGAGGGCCGGAAGTGGCTGTGGGAGTGGCCATGATGTGGGCGTAAGTGACATCATCACTCAGCGTGGGGGTGGTAGCTGCGTCAGCCGCATGGCTAATGGCGTTTGCGACGCCAGGGGAATCTTCTGGAATGTTTGAGGAGCGCTGGTTATGGAGGTGGGTGGACCACAGGTGCTTGTAAGCTGTTCAGAACAGCATTCCCTCTCTCTTAAAGGTACAATACACACTTTCAACTTCATCACATTATACCCTGATGAATATTGATAAGTGGGACCTAACCTGATTTCTCTTGCTCTGTGGTTTGTCAATATTTCATTCGCTCCGTGTGGTGTGTGTCAGGAGTTTTGCTGCTCCATTGATAGCACGTCATTATTCGATTCCATCCGTGTGAATGTATCAGTATTTCACTTGCTCACACTCGCGAGTGTGGGGCAGGATTTCAGTTCTTTCATGGGGACTGTGACACTATAACAATCTCAATGTTTGTAGATGGCACCGAACCTGGAAGAACTCTGAAATCTACGGAGGACAGTGTGGAACTCTGACAGGACAGTGATACGTTGGAGTAGTTTTCGGGCAGATGGGGATCAGTGCAGAGCTGTGTGAGGTGATGTACTGTGGTAGGAAGGACATTGAAAGGCAGTTTGAAACAGGCTGTACCATTATAAAGGGGCTGCAGGAGCAGAGGGCGCTGGGTGTATATGAGCACAGGTTGTTGAAGATATCAGCACAAGTGGGGAGTGCAGTAACTATCACAGATTAGTTTCACTATCTGAGCTGTTTACAGGGGGAGGTGTAGGAGGGAGTCTCGGTGCTCCCTTCCTGGGAGGTGGTGGTGACGATGTGTTGTGAGCCCACCCTCCTGCCCACCGAGACCGGGGGGATTCCATTTGTACCAGCTCGAGACAAAAGGGAGATGGCATCAGGGCCACGGCATCTAAATTGTGGCGGGGGGAAACGGAGCTGCCAGTGGGTTTAAAGTGAGAATTGTCCTTCACTGAACATTGCTCCTTACTCGGTCGGTGGGACGTGGATGTTTCAGAATCTCCACACGAGGTGTCCCGGTCCTCTCCGGCTCCTACCAGGGTCCTCCCAACATGGTGGGGGGTGGGGAGGGGAGTGAGGGAACGGATATGGGAGAAAGGGGGGGTGGAAGGGAGGGTGGGAGTGGGTGGTCCTGTTGTTAGTGCTGGTGTAGGTGAGGGATGGGGAGAGTCAGTCCACAGTATTGTATTCATGCAGTGTTATTAGTGTAATGGGAGGGGTGACAGAGAGAGAGAGAGAGAGAGATGGGGATGTGGGGGAAAGATGGTGCATGCAGCAGTGAGAGTGGTTGAGCATGAGCCTTGTTCGGGGGTCGGTGCTATAACAGACATACAGTGAGTGTGAGGGAGCAGAGAGGACACAGTGATCCTTATCCTAACAGAACGGGGAAGTTTATTGATGCTTGTCCTGTATTGCTGGACATTTCTTCAGACCGCAGATACTGCACTGAGCTGGGTGGGGAGTTCAGACCATGCTCGGTGGGTCTAGTGGTGTCGCCCCCTCTGGGAAGTGAATGGTCCCCTCTGTACTAGCCCATCCACCAGCACCTCCGTGCCCCTGTCGACAAACCGCGGTGTAATTGCCCCTTATCTGCCATGCTTGGGGTAAACTGTGCAGGGCAGCTCCTAACAGAGAAAGCTCAACCGTGTGCTCATTGGCCTATTAAAGGTGGCACCAGTGCCAGGGATCACGGAATTTCCAGGGGCATCCGGGCGATGGTGAGCACCTCCAGTCATGATGGGTGTGAGAATCGGGCTGGAATTGAATGAGAGAGACATCATGGGGTGGGCTGGGTAGTTCATGAGGTGAGTCCGATACGATGGCACCAGGAAACTATCTCAGCCTCGTGTGGACGATCCCTCTGTCACACTCAAAGAAAATCAAACAAAGATAAATTATTGTTAGAATCTGCCCAGTGAGTCATAGATTCTATTGAAACCAATTGCAGTGACAAAGATGCAGAACAAATGTTCATCTGACCTCACACCGATATCCCTTTTTCCCATCTTTCCTGGGAAGACTGGCTCATGTTACAGGATGCTATTGAAGTGTCTACATTTCAGCATTCTGCAACCTGGGAACACATCCTTCCATGACACTGTCTCTCAGTCTTCCCCTCTCTGTCTATACCCCAAGCCCCTCTCATGTGATGATATTTAAACTGAGTCCCCCACCATCTCTCTCTGGCAGTGAGGTTCATACCCACAGCACCCCCTTGTCAGGGCAGAATGGGGATATGGAGCTGTAAATGGGTGGGAGCTGCACATCCTGTCACTTCCAGCATGGGCTGCAAGTTTCCCCACACTGGGCAGTGATCTAACACAGTGTTACTGAGGAATGCACCGGGGTGGTGTACACAGTCCTACATGCTGGTACGGTAACTGCTCCTGGGTTACAGATCAATGTACTGGGCTGAAGTACACAGTCCTACATGCTGGTACGGTAACTGCTCCTGGGTTACAGATCAATGTACTGGGGTGGTGTACACAGTCCTACATACTGGGAGGGTAACTGCTCCTGGGTTACAGATCAATGTACCGGGGTGGTGTACACAGTCCTACATGCTGGGAGGGTAACTGCTCCTGGTTTACACAACAATGCACTGGGGTGGTGTACACATTCCTACATGCTGGGGGGGGGGTGTAATTGGTCCTGGTTTACACATTAATTCACAGGCAGACTAACTGGTTGAGGTTCATAGATAATGCAATGGTATAGTCTGTGCAGCTCCACATACTGGATGGATATTTCTTTCATGTTCAGACATTAATGCACTGCTGTGGTCTGCACAGCTCCCCGTCCTGGACAGATATCTAGTCCGGGTTTATAGATCAATGCACTGCTGTGGTCTACACAGCTCCCCGTCCTGGACAGATATCTAGTCTGGGTTTATAGATCAATGCCCTGCTGTGGTCTACACAGATCCCCGTATTCCTGTGTCGCAGCTTTGAAATACTGACTGTTCCCTTCCATTTCCTGTGTAACAGGTATGAGAGATTAAAAGATCTGCTCCAATCGCTGAGTAACAGCCTCCAATAGCTGACTGGCCTCATTCTGTTCCTGTTTAAAACTCTTGATGGGCTGAATAGCCTGCTTCAGTATCAGTGCAGTTGTGAGTGGTGCTGAATATTTTGAAACCATCAGTGAATTGGCCCCTTCTGACTTTATGATGAAGGGAAGGCCATTGATGCTGCAGCAGTTTCTAGCCCACAGTGCCTCATGGATGGCCAGTTTCCATGTGCTCGGTCCTTTAGAAGTATGTCCTACTTCACAGGACGGAGTGCCACATCACACAGTGAGCAGTACGCCTAATATGATTTATCTCTCCATCCCGGAGGCTCACAGCCTCATTCGTGATGAAGGTCTGCTGCCCCTAACGGTGATTTTCCTGCTCCTCGGATGCTGTCTGACCTGCTCTGCTTTTCCAGGAACACACTAATCTTGAGTACGTCAAATATGAGGCTGAGACTGTGCCTCCACCAGGACTGTGTGCTGGCTGCTCCTACAGATACTGTCAGGGACAGATCCAACAGGGACAAGGAGTTTGGTGAGAATGTTTCCCCCAGTCTGGCTGTTGTGTATTGAAGCCTGTCCCTGCTCAGGCAGCGGTGGGCCTGTGAGGACACTCTTAGTGATGTACATTGAAGTCCCACATCCAGAGGATGGTCTGAGTCCTTATCACCCTCACTGCTTCCTCTGATTTGTTTCCAACATCGAGGGGAACTGAGTTATCACCGAGAGGAGGGGTGGGGGGCAGGAGATAACCACCCTCAGGCGACTTCCTTGACCATGATCTGTTACCATGAGATTTCCTGGGTACTGGAATCATGTTGGGGAATTGCACGGTAACTCCTTCGCTGACTGTATCCCAGGGAGTCCCCACCACTAGTGGGTCTGTCCTGCTGTGGGACAGGATATGCCCCAGGATGGTGATGGGGCTTCATGAAACATGATGGGTGAGCACGGTGGCACAGTGGTTAGCACTGCTGCCTCACAGCGCCAGAGACCCGGGTTCAATTCCGCCTCAGGTGACTGACTGTGTGGAGTTTGCACATTCCCCCCGTGTCTGCGTGGGTTTCCCCCATGTGCTCTGGTTTCCGCCCACAGTACAAAGATGTGCAGGTTAGGTGAATTGGCCATGGGAAATTGTCCGTAGTGTTCGGTGAAGGGGTAAATGTTGGAGAATGGGTCTGAGTGGGTTGGTCTTCGGCAGGTTGGTGTGGACTTGTTGGGCTGAAGGGCCTGTTTCCACACTGTAGGTAATCTAATCTAATCTAAATTACACATCAGGCCTGATCCTGTGAGTACGACGGTGTTGGACTGTTCCCTGACTGGGAGTGTGGTGCTGGAAAAGCACAGCAGGTCAGGCAGCATCCGAGGAGCAGGGGAATGAACGTTTCAGGCATAATCCCTTCATCAGGAATGAGGCTTGTGGGCCGGGGACCTGAGAGATAAATGGGAGGGGGCAGGGCTGGGGGCTGGGGGCTGGGGGCTGGGGGCTGGGGGCTGGGGGCTGGGGTAAGGGAGCTGGGAATGTGATTGAGAGACGAAGGTGGGGGAGAGATGAAAGGTCAGAGAGGATGGGGGAAGGTCATGGACAGGTCAAGGAGTTCTGTCCCTGACATTCTATAACTGCCATTCCCCGGAACGTTCTGTCCCTGACATTGTTTGTGAACGGCCGGACGTCAGTGAATTGAACAAACGATAAGATACCGAGGGAAGAGTTCCCGTTCCAGGGAGAAGGAGACACTGTTCCGAAGGCCCCTCGGGCAGTTAAAGGGGTGAATACGTTTTCCCTGCATTTACATTTCTCCACGACACAGGATCGACCACAATTTAGACCAAAATACAGAAATTCCCAAACTCCGTTTGTCTTCAGGAAACTGGGAGAGAATCCTTCAGGACAGCAACATTCCCACCCTCCATATTAGGAACTGGGAAGGAGTGACCTGTGTCTGTTCTCGAGGGATCGAGTGTGTGGGAATATTCTAGAAACCATCTGTCCTTATAGATGTGTCTCTGTGTGTTTGGGGAGGGAGGGTTTCTGGTGGTTTATGTCACATTTTTGTCAGTAATTCCGACCTTCCCATTTGTTATTCCAGCTCCAATTATTTTAATAAATCCCTGAATACAGGGACACATTTGAAAATCTCACTGGGTCCCCGATCAAACGGGTCCCTTTTCCTCCAGGCTGATGGATAATGGGTTTGTTTTCCTTCCTCACAGTTAACGTAGTGACCATCTATGTCCTGCTTTATAAAGATTGTGGATTGTCTCCATGTGTCAGACGTTACCTGGGGGCCATGGCAGCGGCAGATCTCCTGGTCATTATCCTCGACCTGATCCTGAGACACATTCCCATTGTTTATCAGGAACAGTTTTATTTCCTGAAGGACTCCGTCCCCGTGTGTAATATCCACGGGGTCCTGCTTTATGCAGCCACTGACTGCTCTGTCTGGTTCACCGTCACTTTCACCTTTGATCGGTTTGTGGCCATTTGTTGCCAGAAGCTGAAAAGTAAATATTGCAGTGAGAAAACGGCGGCTGTTGTTCTGGGAGCAGTGACTGTGCTGAGCTGTTTAAAGAACATTTTCTGGTATTTTATGTTCACGGCTCGGTATTGGCTGTGGAACGACCCCTGGTTTTGTGATGCAACAGACACTGTTCTAGTCTCCATTGTCTGGGTCACAATCGAGTTCCTCCACCACATTCTGACCCCGTGTGTCCCATTTCTCCTGATTCTGCTGCTCAATGTTCTCACCGTCAGACACATTTTAGTGACCAGCAGAGCCCGCAGGAGACTCCGCGCTCACACCAATGGGGACGCTCAGTCTGACACTGAAATGAAAAACCGAAAAAAATCCATCATTTTACTGTTTGTGATCTCGGCCAATTTCATCCTGTTATGGTCAATGTTAATGCTGTATTCTATATGGACCCGGATGTGGTATTTTGGCTATGGGTCTGTGTATCTCCATACCTTTGTGCAGGAATTGGGCTTCATGCTGCACCTCCTCAGTTGCTACACAAACACCGCGATTTATGCCGTGACCCAGACTAATTTCAGGCAGCAGCTGAAGAATGTGCTGACATATCCCTTCACCCAAATCCATCCATCAATCAAATTCCCTCTTTAATCAATCCATCCGGGATTTTCTCATTTCAGTTCAGTGTTTCAGCGATGGAGCAGCCTCTCGCTATGGTAACAGACTGAGTGTAGCGCTGGTTTGTCCATCCTTATCCCACAGGGGGGTTACAGGGAAACATTTCAATGTTTCTCACAACTCAGGGGCCAGTGAGAAAAGGCACCATCCCACTGACTGTATCCATCACTTCCATTTGTAACCAATAAAAATGTTGATTAAAGCGTGCTGAGAAGCAGAATGACCGATGTTGTTGTGTGTCTTTGTGTTGGAGAAGCTGAGCTGGAGAGAGACAGACTCAGCCCCAAGTCCTGGTCCTCAGGGAAGGGGAGGGCACCGCGGCCTAAGCTCAGGAGCTGGGTTTAACTCCCTCTGTCCCCCCGACTCCAACCTGGCCTCCCCATTACCTCTTCCCCCACCTTTCCCCCTCAATTCGCTCCCTCTCTCTCTCTTTCTGCACACTCTCTCTTTCTCACCACCTCTCCCTTTCACTCTCTCTCGTCCCCTCTCAAACATCCCCCCCAACCCCGGTTTCTCCACCTGCCTCGACTATTCTTTCTGCCTCACTCTCCCCCTCTCTCTCACACCCCCAACATGAGTTTATCCACCTGCCAACATTCTTCTCTCTCCCCCTCACCCTCACTCTCTCTCTCCTGCCGTCTCTGTTTCCCCCATCCGCAATTCCTTCTCTCCCCCCATTTTCCCCATCTACCACATCCCACATCTCTCGATCATTTCACCCCCACCCCACCCACCCCCCCACACGCAGCCTCACCACCAACCCCCAGTCTCTGGGTCAGAGGAAGAGGGAAGGACCAGGGAGACAGAGTGTTTCAGAGAGAGAGGAAGGGCGGCACAGGAGGGAGAGATATTCAGTCAGAGAGAAACGGAGGGCAGTGGGGAGAGAAAGACCATGGTAGGGGGATCGAGAGTGAGAGAAGATGGAGAAAGAGCGAAGCAGCAGGGAGAGAGCGAGGGAGAGAGAGAGGGAAGGGACAGGTAAGGTGGGGGAGGGAGAGAGAGAAATAGGGGAGTACATAATGAGAGAAGGGTCAGAGAGAGAGGGGTCAGAGAGAGAGGGGACAGAGAGAGAGGGGACAGAGAGAGGGAGTCAGAGAGAGAGGGGGACAGAGAGAGAGGGGGGCAGAGAGATGGCGACAGAGGGGGACAGAGCGAGAGGGGGTCAGAGAGAGGGGGACAGAGAGAGGCGGATATAGAGACGGACAGAGAGAGTGGGACAGAGAGTGGGCGACAGAGAGAGGGGTACAGCGTGGGGGACAGAGAGGGGATGAGAGAGTGGGGGATCAGCTAGGTGGTCAGAGAGAAGGGGGCAGAGAGTGGGGGGATGGAGAGAGTGGGGGAGAGAGAGAGGGGGACAGGGGGCAGAGAGAGAGGGGGCAGAGAGAGAGAGAGCAACAGAGAGGGGGCAGAGAGCGGGGGAGAGAGAGAGGGGACAGAGAGAGGGGGACAAAGAGAGGGGGACATGGGGGACAGAGAGAGGGGGGCAGAGAAAGAGTTGGGTGGGAGAGAGAGGGCGTCAGAGAGAGGGGAAACAGAGAGAGCGGGACAAAGAGAGAGGGGGACAAAGAGGGGGATAGAGAGAGGCGGGTGGAAGAGAGAGGGGGACAGAGGGAGGGGGACAGAGAGTGGGGGAGATAGAGGGTGTCAGAGAGAGAGGGGGACAGAGAGAGGGTGACAGAGAGAGAGGGGGCAGAGAGGGGTGCAGAGAGAGGGGGGAGAGAGAGAGGGGACAGAGAGAGGGGGACGGGGGGGACAGAGAGAGTGGGACAGAGAGAGAGGTGGGTGGGAGAGAGAGGGGGATAGAGGGAGGCAGGTGGGAGAGGGAGGGGGATAGAGAGAGGGAGAGGTAGAGGGGGTCGGGGGGGGACAAAGAGAGGGGCACAGAGAATGGGGGAGATAGAGGGGGTCAGAGAGAGGGGGACAGAAAGAATGGGAGGTAAAGGGGGGCAGAGAGAGGGCACAGAAAGTGGGGGAGATAGAGGGGATCAGAGAGAGAGGGGACAGAGAGAGAGTGGGACAGAGAGAGGGGGACAGAGAGAGAGGGGCAGAGAGAGATGGGGGCAGAGAGAGGAGGGCAGAGAGAGGGGGGAAAGAGAGACGCGGGTGGGAGGGAGAGGGAGACAGAGAGAGGGGGGAAAAAGAGGGGGGATAGAGAGACGCTGGTGGTAGAGAGAGGGGGACAGCGAGAGGGTGAGATAGAGGGGGTCACAGGGAGAGGTACAGAGAGGGGCACAGAGAGTGGGGGGAGATAGAGGGGGTCAGAGAGAGGGGGACAGAGAGAGAGAGGGGCAGAGAGAGTGGGGGAGATAGAGGGTGTCAGAGAGATGGCGACAGAGAGTGGGGGTCAGAGAGAGGGGTACAGAGAGTGGGGAGATAGAGGGGGTCAGAGAGAGGGGGAGAGAGAGGTGGACAGATAGTGGGGGAGATAGAGGGCGTCAGAGAGACGGGGCAGAGAGAAGGGCACAGAGAGAGGGGGGACAGAGAGAGAGGGGAGAGAGAGGGGGGACAGAGTGAGGGGGCAGAGAGAGGGGTGACAGAGAGAGGGGGACAGAGAGAGAGAGGACAGAGAGTGGTGCAGATAGAGGGGGTCGGAGAGAGGGGAGGCAGAGAGAGGGGGACAGAGAGAGAGGGGACTGAGAGAGAGGGGGACAGTGAGGAGGTACAGAGAGAGGCGGGTGGGAGGGAGAGGGGGTCAGAGAGAGGGCGACAGAGAGAACGGGACAGAGAGTGGCTTTGATGGGTGTTCAGAGAGAGATGGGGACAGAGACAGCGAGCGGGACAGAGAGATGCTGGCAGGGGGAGCAGAGAGAGAGGGGTCAGAGAGAGGGCGAAAGAGAGTGGGGCAGAGAGAGTGGGGGAGATAGAGGGTGTCAGAGAGAGGGGGACAGAGAGTGGGGGAGATAGAGGGGACAGAGAGAGGGGGACAGAGAGTGGGGGTCAGAGAGAGGAGTACAGAGAGTGAGGAGATAGAGGGGGTCAGAGAGTGGGGGACAGAAAGAATGGTAGATAGAGGGGATCAGAGATAGGGGGACAGAGAAAGGGACACAGAGAGAGAGGGGACAGAGAGAGAGGGGGACAGAGAGTGTGGGACAGATAGAGGGGGCAGAGTGAGGGGGCAGAGAGAGGAGGGACAGAGAGAGGGGTCAGACAGAGAGGAGACAGAGATTGGGGGAGATAGAGGGGGTCAGAGAGAGAGGACAGAGAGTGGAGGAGATAGAGGGGGTCGGAGAGAGGGGGAACAGAGAGGGGGGGCAGAGAGAGGGGAGAGGCGGGTGGGAGAGAGAGGGAGACAGAGAGAGGGGGAACAGAGAGAGCGGGACAGAGAGCGAGGGGTACAGAGAGAGAGGGGGGATAGAGAGAAGCGGGTGGGAGAGAGAGGGGGACAGCGAGAGGAGGACAGAGAGGGTGAGATAGAGGGGATCAGAGGGCGAGGGACAGAGAGAGGTGCACAGAGAGTGGGGGGAGATAGAGGCGGTCAGAGAGAGAGGGGGACAGAGAGAGGGGGGCAGAGAGAGAGTGGGGCATAGAGAAAGCGACAGAGAGAGGGTGACAGAGAGAGGGGGGCAGAGAGAGAGGGGGCAGTGCGAGGGCAACAGAGAGAGGGTCAGAGAGAGATGGGGCAGAGAGAGGGTGACAGAGAGAGGGGGGAACAAAGAGGCGTTTGGGAGGGAGAGGGGGACAGAAGGAGGGCGACAGAGAGTGGGTCACAGAGAGTGGGGGAGATAGAGGGTGTCAGAGAGAGGGGCGGAGAGAGAGAGGGGGACAGAGAGAGAGCCGCAGAGAGAGGGGGACTGAGTGAGGGGGCAGAGAGAGGGGTGACAAAGAGAGGGGGACAGAGAGAGAGTGGACAGAGAGTGGGGGAGATAGAGGGGGTCAGAGGGAGGCGTACAGAGAGAGGGGGACAGAGAGAGGGGGAGATAGAGTCAGAAAGGGGGGACAGAAAGAGGGGGAGATAGAGTGGGACAGAGAGAGGGGGCAGAGAGAGGGCGCACAGAGAGAGGGGGACAGAGAGAGGGGGACAGAGAGAGAGGCGGGTGGGAGAGAGAGGGGATCAGAGAGTGGCGGGTGGGAGAGAGAGGGAGACAGAGAGAGTGGGGGAAAAAGAGGGGGGATAGAGAGACGCTGGTGGTAGAGAGAGGGGGACAGCGAGAGGGTGAGATAGAGGGGGTCACAGGGAGAGGTACAGAGAGAGGGGCACAGAGAGTGGGGGGAGATAGAAGGGGTCAGAGAGAGGGGCAGAGAGAGAGAAGGGGCAGTGAGAGGGCAACAGAGAGAGGGGCAGAGGGAGATGGGATAGAGAGAGGGGGACAGAGAGAGAGGGGACTGAGAGAGAGGCGCTTGGTAGGGAGGGGGACAGAAGGAGGGCGACAGAGAGTGGGTCACAGAGAGTGAGGGAGATAGAGGGTGTTAGAGAGAGGGGGTAGAGAGAGGGGGAGATAGAGGGGGATAGAGAGAGGGGGGCAGAGTGTGGGGGTCAGAGAGAGGGGTACAGAGTGGGGAGATAGAGGGTGTCAGAGAGAGGGGGACAGAGAGAGGGGCAGAGAGAATAGGGGAGATAGAGGGCGTCAGAGAGAGGGGGACAGAAATGATGGGAGGTAGAGGGGGTCAGAGAGAGAGGGGGACAGAGAGAGAAGGGGGGCAGTGAGAGAGGGGGGCAGAGAGATGGCGACAGAGAGGGGGCAGAGAGCGGCAGAGAGAGAGGGGACGGAGAGAGGGGGACAGAGGGGGGGGAGAGAGAGTGGGACAGAGAAAGAGGTGTGTGGGAGAGAGAGGGGGATAGAGAGAGGCAGGTGGGAGAGAGAGGGGAACAGAGTGGGAGAGATAGAGTGGGTCAGAGGGAGGGGGACAGAGAGAGGAGCACAGAGAGTGGGGGAGATAGAGGGGGTCAGAGAGAGAGGGACAGAGAGAGGGTCACAGAGAATGGGGGGATAGAGGGGGTCCTAGAGAGGGGGACAGAAAGAATGGGAGGTAGAGGAGGTCAGAGAGAGGGGGACAGAGAGAGGGGCACAGAGAGTGGGGGAGATAGAGGGGGTCAGAGAGAGGGGACAGAGAGATGGGGGACAGAGAGAGAGGGGGACACAGAGAGAGGGGCCGAGAGAGACGGGGACAGAGAGAGAGGCGACAGAGAGAGGGGGACTGAGTGAGAGGGACAGAGCGAGGTGGACAGAGAGAGGGCGAGATAGAGGGGGTCAGAGGGAGAGGGACAGAGAGAGGTGGACAGAGAGTGGGGGAGATTGAGGGGGTCAGAGAGAGAGGGACAGAAAGAATGGGAGGTAGAGGAGGTCAGAGAGAGCGGCACAGAGAGAGAGAGGGGACAGAGAGTGGGGGAGATAGAGAGGGGGAACAAAGAGGGGGGCAGAGAGAGGGGGACAGTGAGGAGGTACAGAGAGAGGTGGGTGGGAGGGAGAGGGGGTCAGAGAATGGGGGAGATGAGGGAGTCAGAGAGAGAGGGGGACAGAGAGAGAGTGTGCCAGAGTGATGGCGACAGAGAGAGAGTGACAGAGAGAGAGGGGCAGAGAGAGGGGGGCAGAGAGAGGGCAACAGCGAGGGGTCAGAGAGCGTGGGAGAGAGAGAGGGGCATAAAGATTGGGGGAGATATAGGGGTCAGAGAGAGAGGGGACAGAGAGAGAGGGGGGACAGAGAGAGAGGGGGACAGAGAGAGTGGGGGACAGAGAGAGGCGGGTGGGAGGGAGAGGGGTGACAGAGAGAGGGCGACAGAGAGAGAGGGGAACAGACGGGAGGGTCAGAGAGAGGGGGACAGAGAGAGAGAGGGCAGAGAGAGAGAGAGGGTGACAGAGAGAGGGGACAGAGAGCAGGGGAGAGAGAGGCAAGGACAGAGGGGGGGACAGAGAGAGAGGGGGGCAGAGCGAGTGAGGGAGAAAGAGGGCGTCAGAGAGAGTGGGAAGGAAAGAGGGGGCGGTAGAGGGGATCAGAGAGAGCAGGACAGAGAGAGGGGGAGATAGTGGGGGTCAGAGGGAGGGGGGACAGAGATTGGGGGACAGAGAGTGGGATACAGAGTTGGAGAGAGAGAGGGGGCAGAGAGGAGGGGTCAGAGAGAGTGCACAGATAGAGGGTGACAGAGAGTAAGCAGAGACAGGGCAACAGAGAGAGGGAGACAGAGAGAAGAGGGGGACAAAGATAGAGGAGGACAGTGATTGAGGCGGACGGAGAGAGGGGAACAGAGAGAGTTGGGGACAGAGAGAGAGGGGGACAGAGAGAGAGGGAGATAGAGGGGGTTAGAGAGAGGAGGACGGAAAGTGGGGGAGATAGAGGAGGTCAGAGGGAGGTGGGACAGAGAGTGGGGTACAGAGTGGGTGAGAGAGAGTGGGGCAGAGAGAAGGGGTCAGAAATAGGGGGACAGAGAGTGAGGGAGATAGAGGGGAGCAGAGAGAGAGGGGACCGAGAGAGGGGGACAGGGAGAGGGGGGACAGAGAGAGAGAGGGGGACAGAGAGAAGTATGGACAGAGAGAGGGCGAAGGAGAGAGGGGGACAGAGAGAGGGGGGCAGAGAGAGAGAGGGGGTAGAGAGAGGGCGACAGAGAAAGGGGGGCAGAGAGAGGGGGCAGAGAGAGAGGGGGACAGAGTGGGGGACAGAGAGAGAGGGACAGAGAGAGGGGAACAGAGAGAGAGGGGCACAGAGAGAGAGAGAGGGATAAAGAGGGAGGGGGACAGAGAGAGGGGGCAAAGAGAGAGATGGACAGAGAGGGGGACAGAGAGGGGGAAAGAGTGATGGGGCAGAGAGAGAGAGGGGACAGTGACAGGGGTCAGAGAGAGAGGGGGCAGAGAGGGGGGACAGAGAGAGAGGGGGACAGAGAGGGGGACAGAGAGAGAGAAGGACAGAGAGAGGGGGACAGAGAGAGGGGGCAGAGAGAGGTGGAAAGAGTGATGGGGCAGAGAGAGAGAGTGGGACAGTGACAGGGGTCAGAGAGAGAGGGGGCAGAGAGGGGGGACAGAGGGAGGCGCGCTGGAGGGAGAGTGGGGCAGAGAGAGGGCGACAGAGAGAGGGTCACAGAGAGTGAGGGAGATAGAGGGGGTCAGAGAGAGGGGATGGAAAGAGGGGGAAGTAGACGGGGTCAGAGAGAGCGGAAGAGAGAGACGGGGAGACCGAGGGGTTCAGAGCGAGAGGAACAGAGAGTGGGGGACAGAGAGAGGGGTACAGAGTCGGAGAGAGAGAGGGGCAGAGAGAGTGGGACAGAGAGTCGGCAGAGAGGGGGACAGAGAGTAGGCAGAGAGAGGGCAACAGAGAGAGGGGGACAGAGAGCGGGTGAAAGAAAGGGGGCAGAGAGAGGGGGGACAGGGAGAGGGGGGACAGAGAGAGAGGGGGACAGAGAGAGAGGGGGGCAGAGAGAGAGAGGGGGCAGAGAGAGGGGGCAGAGAGAGAGACGGGGACAGAGTGGGGGACAGAGAGAGGGGGACAGAGAGAGGGGAACAGAGAGAGAGGGGAACAGAGAGAGAGGGGATAAAGAGGGAGGGGGACAGAGAGAGGGGGCAAAGAGAGAGATGGACAGAGAGGGGGACAGAGAGGGGGGAAAGAGTGATGGGGCAGAGAGAGAGAGGGGACAGTGACAGGGGTCAGAGAGAGAGGGGGCAGAGAGGGGGGACAGAGAGAGAGGGGGACAGAGAGAGGGGGAAAGAGAGAGGGGGCAGAGAGAGGGCGACAGAGAGAGGGTCACAGAGAGTGAGGGAGATAGAGGGGGTCAGAGAGAGGGGATGGAAAGAGGGGGAAGTAGACGGGGTCAGAGAGAGCGGGACAGAGAGACGGGGAGACCGAGGGGTTCAGAGCGAGAGGAACAGAGAGTGGGGGACAGAGAGAGGGGTACAGAGTCGGAGAGAGAAAGGGGCAGAGAGAGTGGGACAGAGAGTCGGCAGAGAGGGGGACAGAGAGTAGGCAGAGAGAGGGCAACAGAGAGAGGGGGACAGAGAGCGGGGGAAAGAAAGGGGGCAGAGAGAGTGGGACAGGGAGAGGGGGGACAGAGAGAGAGGGGGACAGAGAGAGGGGGAGACAGAGAGAGGAGGACAGATAGAGAGGGGGTCAGGGAGTTGGGGACAGAGTGGGAGAGAGAGAGGGGGCAGAGAGAGGAGGTCAGAGAGAGCGGGACAGAGAGAGGTGGACAGAGAGAGGGCAACAGAGAGAGGCAGAGAGTGGGGAGAGAGAGGGGGCAGAGAGTGTGTGACAGAGAGAGGGGGACAGAGAGAGGGGGGATAGAGAGAGAGGGAGAGAGAAGGAAGGGGGACAGGGGGGGGACAGAGAGAGTGGCGACAGAGAGACAGGGTGGGCAGAGAGAGGGAGACAGAGAGAGGGGGGGACAGAGGGAGGGGGACAGAGGGAGGAGGGACAGAGAGACGGTGACAGAGAGGGGGCAGAGAGATGGCGACAGAGAGAGGGGGGTCAGAGAGAGGGGACAGAGGGAGGGGGGACAGAGAGACGCTGGCAGAGAGTGGGCAGAGAGATGGTGACAGAAAGGGGGTGCACAGAGAGAAGGACAGAGAGAGGGGGACAGAGAGCGGGGGAGAGGGAGGGGGCAGAGGGACGGGGAAGAGAGAGGGGGGCACAGAGAGATGGGGGACAGAGAGAGCGGAACAGAGAGATGGTGACAGAGAGGGGCAGAGAGGGGGGGACAGAGAGAGGGGAGACAGAGCGACGGTGACAGAGAGGGGACAGAGAGAGAGGGGGACAGAGAGCGGGGGAGAGAGAGAGGGCGCAGAAAGAGGGGGGACAGAGAGAGTGGGGACAGAGAGGGGGTACAGAGAGAGGGATACAGAGAGAGGGCGACAGAGAGAGGGGGTCAGAGAGAGGGGGACAGAGGGAGGGGTGACAGAGAGAAAGTGACAGAAAGAGGGCGACAGAGAGAGCGGGACAGAGACAGGGGGACGGGGGGGACAGAGCGAGGGGGAGAGAGAGGGGGTAGAGAGACAGGGAACAGAGAGGGGGGGATAGAGACCGCGGGGACAGAGAGACGGTGACAGAGAGGGGGCAGAGAAAGGGTGACAAAGAGAAGGGAGAGTGAGAGGAGGGTCAGAGAGAGAGGGGGACAGAGAGAGGGGGGGACAGAGAGGGGAACAGAGAGAGGGGGGACAGAGGGAAGGGGGACAGAGGGAAGAGGGACAGACAGAATGGGGGACAGAGAGAGGTGGGGCAGAGAGAGGAGACAGAGGGAGGAGGGACAGAGAGACGGTGGCAGAGAGGGGACAGAGAGAGGGTGACAGAGAGTGGGGGGGCAGAGAGAGATGGAGCTAAAGGGGATCAGAGGGAGGGGGACAGAGAGAGGGGTACAGAATGGGGGAGAGAGGGGGCCAGAGAGAGGGAAGGACAGAGAGACGGTGACTGAGAGGGGGGCAGAGAGAGGGCGACAGCGAGGTGGGCAGAGAATGGGGGGGGACAGAGAGACGGTGACAGAGAGGGGACAGAGAGCAGGGGAGAGAGAGGGCGCAGAGAGAGGGGGAACAGAGAGAGGTGGGACAGAAAGAGAGGGGGACAGAGGGAAGGGGACAGAGAGAGGGGGAACAGAGAGAGGGATACAGAGAGAGGGGGACAGAGAGAGGGTGGACAGAGAGAGGGGGACACAGGGAGGGGTGACAAAGAGGGAAGGGACAGAGAGGGGGCAGAAAGAGGGCGACAGAGAGAGAGGGGACAGAGAGAGGGGGACAGTGGGAGGGGGAACAAACAGACAGTAACAGAGAGAGGGAAAGTGGGAGGGGGGACAAACAGACAGTGACAGAGAGGAGGCAGAAAGAGGGCGACAGAGAGAGGGCGACAGAGAGAGGGGGACAGAGAGAGGGGGTGATAGAGGGGGGGAAGAGAGGAGGGTGACAGAGGGGGGCAGAGAGAGGGTGAAAGAGCGAGTGGGACAGAGGGAGAGGAAGCAGAGAGAGGGGGACAGATAGAGGGGGGACAGAGAGACGGTGACAGAGAGGGGGCAGAGCGTGGGGGGTACAGAGAGAGGAGGACAGAGAGCGGGGGATAGAGAGAGGGGGAGAGAGAAGGAGGGGGGACAGAGACAGGGGTGACAGAGGGGGGCAGAGAGAGGGGGGCAGAGGGAGGGGCGACAGAGAAACGGTGACAGAGCGGGGGCAGAGGGGGGGACAGAGAGAGGGAGACAGTGGGGGGGAAGAGAGAGGGGTCAGAGAGATGGGGACAGAGAGATGAGGACAGAGAGAGGGGACAGAAGGAGGGGGGACAGAGAGGGGGGACAGAGAGAGGAGGGGCAGAGAGAGGGGACAGAGGGAAGGGGGACAGAGAGATGGTGACAGAGAGGGCAACAGAGAGAGGGGGGAAGAGAGCGGGGGAGAGATAGGGGCAGAGAGATGGGGAACAGAGAGACGGGGACAAAGAGAGGGGGACAGAGAGAGGGGGGACAGAGAGACGCGACAGAGAGAGGGGGCAGAGAGAGGAGGACAGAGAGAGAGGGGTCAAAGAGCGGGGGAGAGAGGGGGAGATAGAGGGGCCAGAGAGAGGGGGAACAGAGAGCGGGTGGACAGAGAGAGAGGGGGGATAGAGAGAGGGGGAACAGATGGAGGGGGGACAGAGAGAGGGAGTACAGAGAGGGGGGGCAGAGAGACTGGACAGAGGGAGGGGGACAGAGAAACAGTGAAGGAGAGGGGGCAAAGAGAGGGCTACAGAGAGAGGGGGACAGAGATCGGGGGCAGAGAGAGAGAGAACGAGAGAGAGGGGAGGACAGAGAGAGGGATGGGGGGGACAGACAGAGGGGGAACAGTGGGGGAGGACAAAGAGGGTTGACAGAGAGGGGGGATCAGAGATAGGGGGGACTAAGAGAGGGGGCACAGAGAGCGGGGCGGGACGGAGAGATGGGGAAATAGAGGGAGTCAGAGAGGGGGGAACAGAGAGAGGGGGACAGATAGACAGGGTCAGAGAGAGGGGGTCAGAGACAGGGGGATATAGAGGGGGTCAGAGAGAGGGTGAACAGACAGTGGGGGACAGAGAAAGGGGTACAGAGTGAGGGAGAGAGCGGGTCAGGGAGAGGGGGACAGAGAGAGGGGGCAGAGATAGAGGGGACAGAGAGAGATGGGGACAGAGAGGGAGGGACAGAGGGAGAGCGGGACAGAGAGAGAGGGGGTCAGAGAGAGGGTGACAGAGAGTGGGGGACAGAGCGCGGGGGCGATAGAGGGCTACAGTGAGAGGCGGTCAGAGAGAGAGGGGACAGAGAGAGAGGGACAAAGAGAGGGGGACAGAGAGAGGGGGGCAGAGAGAGGGGAACAGAGCGCGGGGGAGATAGAGGGGATCAGAGAGCGTGGGTCAGAGAGAGGTGGACAGAGAGAGATGGGGAGATAGAGGGGGTCAGAGGGAGTGGGACAGAGAGTGGGGAAGAGAGAGAGGGGTACAGAGTGGGGGAGAGAGAGGGGGAGAGAGAGGCCTACAGAGGGAGGGGGCAGAGAAAGGGGGGACAGAGAGAGGGGGACAGGCAGAGTGGGGACAGAGAGAGTGGCACAGAGAGTGGGGGAGATAGACGGAGTCATAAAGAGGGGGACAGAGAGAGGGGGACAGAGAGGCGGGGTCAGAGGGAGTGGGGACAGAGAGTGGAGGACACAGAGAGAGAGGGAACAGATTTGGACAGAGAGACGGGGACACAGAGAGAGGTGACAGAGAGGGTGTCAGAAAGAGGGGGTCAGAGAGAGGGGGACAAAGAGAGGGGGCAGTGAGTGGGGGGATGGAGAGAGTGGGGGACAGAGGGGGGCGGGAGTGATGGAGAGGGAAAGGACAGAGAGTGGAGGGACAGAGGGTGGACAGTAAGAGATGGGGACATTGAGAGCACGGAGAAAGAGTGAGGGGGACAGAGAGAGGGGGGACAGAGAGACGGGGACAGAGAGAGTGTGGACAGAGAGGGGACAGAAAGCGGGTAACAGAGAGAGGGGGACAGAGGGAGGGGGACAGAGAGAGGGGGACAGAGAGAGTGGGTGTCAGAGAGAGAGGGTGTCGGAGAGAGAGAGGGGGACAGAAAGAGAGGGGGACAGAGTGGGGAGGACAGGGAGAGGGGTACAGAGTGGGGGAGAGAGAGGGGGTCAGAGAGAGAGGGGGACAGAGAGAGGTGAACAGAGAGAGTGGGACAGAGAGACGGGGACACAGAGAGAGGTGACAGAGAGTGGGCAGAGAGAGGGGACAGAGAGAGGGAGGGACAGAGAGAGGCGGGTGGGACAGAGAGGGGCAGAGAGAGGCGGGTGGGAGAGAGAAGGGGAAAGAGAGAGGGGGACAGAGAGAGGGGGACAGAAAGAGAGGGGGTCAGAGAGAGAGGGCGATAGAGAGAGAGGGGGATAGAGAGAGAGGGGGGACAGAGAGAGGGGACAGAGAGAGGGAGACAGAGAGGGGGGACAGAGAGAGAGGTGCACAGAAAGAGAGGGGTACAGAATGGGGCAGAGAGAGTGCGTCAGAGAGAGGGAGTCAGAGAACGGGGGACAGAGAGGGGGGACAGAGAGAGAGGGGGAACAGAGAGAGGGGGGTCAGAGAGAGAGGGGGACAGAGGGGGGGACAGAGAGAGAGGGGGACAGAGAGAGGGGGGACAGAGAGAGAGGGGGAAAGAGAGAGTGGGCAACGAAAGAGTGGGACAGAGAGGGGGGACAGAGAGAGGCAGGTGGGAGGGAGAGCGGGGCAGAGAGAGGGCGACAGAGAGAGGGACACAGTGAGTGAGGGAGACAGAGGGGGTCAGAGAGAGGGGGACGGAAATAGGGGGAGGTAGACAGGGTCAGAGAGGCGGGAGATAGAGGGGCGTAAGACGGAGGGGGCACGGAGAGTGGGGGACAGAGAGAGGGGTACAGAGTGGGAGAGAGGGGGGGCAGAGTGAGAGGGGGACAGAGTGGGGGAGACAGAGAGAGGGGTACAGAGTGGGGGAGAGAGAGGGGGTCAGAGAGAGAGGGGGACAGAGAGAGGGGAACAGAGAGAGGGGAACAGAGAGATGGGGCCACAGAGAGAGGTGACAGAGAGCGGCAGAGAGAGGGTGACAGAGAGAGGGGGACAGAGAGAGGGAGGGACAGAGAGAGGCGGGTGGGACAGAGAGGGGCAAAGAGAGGCGGATGAGAGAGAGAAGGGGACAGAGAGAGGGGGACAGAGAGAGGGGGATAGAACGAGAGGGGGTCAGAGAGAGGGGGGAATAGAGAGAGAGGGGGACAGAGAGAGAGGGGGGTCAGAGAGAGAGGGGGAAAGAGAGAGTGGGCAAAGAAAGAGGGGGACAGAGATAGAGGGGGACCGAGAGAGGTGGACAAAGAGAGGAGGACAGAGAGTGTGGAGGCAGAGAGAGAGAGTGGGACAGAGAGGGGGGACAGAGAGAGGCGGGTGGGAGGGAGAGCGGGGCAGAGAGAGGGCGACAGAGAGAGGGACACAGTAAGTGAGGGAGACAGAGGGGGTCAGAGAGAGGGGGACGGAAATAGGGGGAGGTAGACAGGGCGAGAGAGGCGGGAGATAGAGGGGGGTCAGACGGAGGGGGCACGGAGAGTGGGGGACAGAGAGAGGGGTACAGAGTGGGAGAAAGGGGGGGCAGAGAGAGGGGGACAGAGAGTGGGCAGAGAGAAGGCAACAGAGAGAGGGGCAGAGAGAGGGGGACAGAGAGGGGGGAACAGAGAGAGGCGGGTGGGAGGGAGAGCGGGGCAGAGAAAGGGCGACAGAGAGAGGGACACAGTCAGTGGGGGAGACAGAGGGGGTCAGAGAGAGGGGGACGGAAATAGGGGGAGGTAGACAGGGTGAGAGAGGCGGGAGATAGAGGTGGGTCAGACGGAGGGGGCACGGAGAGTGGGGGACAGAGAGAGGGGTACAGACTGGGAGAGAGGGGGGGCAGAGAGAGGGGGACAGAGAGTGGGCAGAGAGAAGGCAACAGAGAGGGGGCAGAGAGAGGGGGACAGAGAGGGGGGAACAGAGAACGAGGGGGCAGAGAGAGAGGGGGACAGAGAGAGAGGGACAGAGAGTGAGGGACAGAGAGAGGGCAAAAAAGAGAGGGGGATAGAGAGTGGGTCAGAGAGAGGGAGTCAGAGAGAGATGGGGACAGAGAGAGGATGATAGTGTGTTTCAGAGAGCCAGAGAGAGTCATAAAGTGTCACAATCTGTCTTGAGAGTGTCTCAGTGTGACACAGTCTGTCAGGGAGTGTCACAGTGTGCCTCAGAGAGTGTCACAGTGCGTCTAAGAGAGAATGATAGTGTGTTTCAGAGAGTCAGAAAGTGTCACAGTTTGTCTCAGAGACTATCACATTGTGACAGTCTGTCAGAGAATGTTACATTATATTTCAGAGTGTGTCAGAACATGTCACAGTGTGTCACACTGTGTCTCAGAGAGTGTCAGCATTTGGCTCAGAGAGGATCACAGTCTGTGAGAGAGTGTCACAGTGCGTCTCAGAGAGTGTCAGAATGAGTCAGAGAGTGTCACAGTATGTCATACTGTACCTCAAAGATGACAGAGAGAGTCAGACTGTATCACAGTGAATCTCAGACAGTGTCAGAGATTGTCACAGTGTGTAGCAGAGAGAGTTAGAGAATATCAGTGAGTCTCACAGTCTTTCTCAGAGAGTGTCAGAACGGGTCAGAGAGTGTCATAGTGTGTCTCAGAGAGAGTCAGAGAGAGACAGAAAGTGTCACTATGTCTCTCAGAGAGTGTCACAGTTTGACACAGTCTGTCAGAGAGTGTCACAGTGTGTCTCTGTGAGTATCATAGTGTGTCTCAGGGAGTCAGAAAGTGACACAGACTGTTTTGAGGGTGTCACAGTATGTCAGAGTGTGTCACATTGTGTCTCAGAGAGTGTCACAGTGTGTCTCAGAGAGTGTTCACAGTATGTGTGAGAGTTTCAGAGAGAGTCAGAGAGTGTCACATTGTGTCTCAGTGAGTGTCGCAGTGTGTCTCAGAGAGTCAGAGAGAGAGAGACAGAAAGTGTCACAATCTGTCTTTGAGAGTGTCTCAGTGTGACACAGTGTATCAGAGAGTGTCACATTGTACCTCAGAGAGTCAGAGAGAGTCAGAAAGTGTCACAGTTTGTCTCAGAGAATGTCACATTGTGATTGTCTGTCACAGAATGTTCCATTGTATTTCAGAGTGTGTCAGAGAGTGTCAGAAAGTGTCACAGTGTGTCATACTGTGTCTCAGAGAGTGTCAGAGATTGTCAATATTTTTCTCAGACAGGAACACAGTCAGTGAGAGAGTGTCACAGTGTGTCTCAGAGAATGTCAGAGTGAGTCAGAGTGTGTCACAGTATGTCATACTGTACCGCAGAGAGTGCCAGAGAGAGTCCGACTGTATCACAGTGTGTCTCAGAGAGTGTCAGAGATTGTCACAGTGTTTAACACAGAGAGTCAGAGAGTGTCAGTGAGTCTCACAGTCTGTCTAAGAGAGTGTCAGAACGGTTCAGTGAGTGTCACAGTGTGTAACACAGAGAGTCAGAAAGTGACACAGTCTGTCTTTGAGGGTGTCACAGTCTGTCACAGTCAGTCAGAGAGTGCCACAATGTGTCTCAGAGAGTGTCACAGTGTGTTTGAGAGAGTGTCAGAGAGTGTCACATTGTGTCACAGAGAGTGTCAGAGAGAGTCGTAGTGTATCTCAGAGAGTGTCACAGTGTGTGTTAGAGTTTCAGAAAGAGTCAGAGAGGGTGACATTGTGCCTCAGTGAGTGTCGCAGTGTGTCTCAGAGAGTCAGAGAGAGTCAGAAAG
Source organism: Chiloscyllium punctatum (assembly GCF_047496795.1). NCBI lineage: Eukaryota > Metazoa > Chordata > Chondrichthyes > Orectolobiformes > Hemiscylliidae > Chiloscyllium > Chiloscyllium punctatum. Next base: position 100,002,327 of record NC_092752.1, read on the forward strand.
TGTCACAGTTTGTCGCAGAGAGTGTCACATTGTGACAGTCTGTCGCAGAATGTTCCATTGTATTTCAGAGTGTGTCAGAGAGTGTCACAGTGTGACATACTGTGTCTCAGAGAGTGTCAGAGAGTGTCAGCATTAGGTTCAGAGAGGGTCACAGTCAGTGAGAGAGTGTCACAGTGTGTCTCAGAGGGTGTCAGAATGAGTCAGAGAGTGTCACAGCGTGTCACAGAATGTCACAGTGTGTCTCAGAGAGTGTAAGGCAGTGCCACAGTATGTCTCAGAGATTCAGAGAGTCAAAAATTGTCACAATCTGTCCCAGAGAGAGTCACACTCTGTCACAGTGTGTCAGAGAGTGTCATAGTGTGTCTCAGAGAGTGTCAGAAAGTGTCACAGTGTGTTACCGTCTGTAAGAGCGTGGCAGAGTGTGCCTCAGAGAGTGTAACAGTGTCTCAGAAAATGTCACCCAGAGTCAGAGTGTGCCACCATCCATCAGAGAGTGTCATCGTGAGACACAGAAAGTGTTACAGACTGTGACAGTCTGTCAGAGAGTGTCACAGTGTGTCTCAGAGAGTCAGAGGGAGTCACAGAGTGTCACAGTGTGTCTCAGAGAGAGTCAGAGAGTGTCACAGTGTGTCTCAGAGAGTCAGAGGGAGTCAGAAAGTGTCACAGTGTGTCTCAGAGAGTCAGAGAGAGTCAGAGAGTGTCACAGTGTGTCTCAGAGAGTCAGAGAGAGTCAGAGAGTGTCACAGTGTGTCTCGGAGAGTCAGAGGGAGTCAGAGAGTGTCACAGTGTGTCTCAGAGAGTGTCAGAGAGCGTCACAGTGTGTCTCAGAGAGTCAGAGAGTGTCACAGTGTGTCTCAGAGAGAGTCAGAGAGTTTCAAAGTGTGTCTCAGAGAGTCAGAGGGAGTCAGAGAGTGTCACAGTGTGTCAGAGAGTGTCACAGTGTGTCTCAGAGAGTCAGAGAGAGTCAGAGAGTGTCTCAGTGTGTCTCAGAGAGTCAGAGGGAGTCAGAGAGTGTCACAGTGTGTCTCAAAGCGAGTCAGAGAGAGTCACAGTGTGTCTCAGAGAAGCAGAGAGATTCAGAAAGTGTCACAGTCTGTATCAGAGAGTGTCAGAGTGTGCCAGAGTGTCTCCTAGAGTGTCACAGTCCGTCTCAGAGAGTCAGAGGGAGTCAGAAAGTGTCACAATGTGATACAGGGTGAGTCAGAGAGTGTCACAATGTGTCTCCTAGAGTGTCACAGTGCGTCTCAGAGAGTCACTGTGTGTCTCAGAGAGTCAGAGAGAGTCAGAGAGTGTCTCAGTGTGTCTCAGAGAGTCAGAGGGAGTCAGAGAGTGTCACAGTGTGTCTCAAAGCGAGTCAGAGAGAGTCACAGTGTGTCTCAGAGAAGCAGAGAGATTCAGAAAGTGTCACAGTCTGTCTCAGAGAGTGTCAGAGTGTGCCAGAGTGTCTCCTAGAGTGTCACAGTCCGTCTCAGAGAGTCAGAGGGAGTCAGAAAGTGTCACAATGTGTCTCAGGGTGAGTCAGAGAGTGTCACAATGTGTCTCCTAGAGTGTCACAGTGCGTCTCAGAGAGTCACTGTGTGTCTCAGAGAGTGTCTCAGTGTGTCTCAGAGAGTCAGAGGGAGTCAGAGAGTGTCACAGTGTGTCTCAAAGCGAGTCAGAGAGAGTCACAGTGTGTCTCAGAGAAGCAGAGAGATTCAGAAAGTGTCACAGTCTGTCTCAGAGAGTGTCAGAGTGTGCCAGAGTGTCTCCTAGAGTGTCACAGTCCGTCTCAGAGAGTCAGAGGGAGTCAGAAAGTGTCACAATGTGTCTCAGGGTGAGTCAGAGAGTGTCACAATGTGTCTCCTAGAGTGTCACAGTGCGTCTCAGAGAGTCACTGTGTGTCTCAGAGAGTCAGAGAGAGTTAGAACGTGTCACAGTCTGTCTCAGAGAGTGTCACAGTGTTTAGATTACATTACAGATTAGGTTACATTACAGTGTGGAAACAGGCCCTCCGGCTCAACAGGTCCTCACCGACCCGCCGAAGCGCAACCCACCCATACCCCTACATTTACCCCTTACCTAACACTACAGGCAATTTAGCATAGCCAATTCGCCTAACCTGCACATCTTTGGACCGTGGGACGAAAGCGGAGCACCCGGAGGACACCCACGCAGACCCGGAGAGAACGTGCAAACTCCACACAGTCAGTCGCCTGAGGCGGGAATTGAACCCGGGTCTCAGGCACTGTGAGGTAGCAGTGCTAACCACTGTGCCCCCGTGCCGACCACAATGTGTCACAGTCTGTCAGAGAAGGCTATAGTATATTTCAGATTGAAGCAGAGAGAGTCAGAAAGTATCACAGTCTGTCTTTGAGAGTGTCTCATTGTGTCACAGTTGTTCAGAGAGTGTCACAGTGTGTCACAGAAATTCTCACAGTCTGTCAGAGCGTGACAAGTGTGTCTCAGAAGTGACAGAGAGAGTCAGAGAGTGTCACAGTGTGTCTCAGAGAGTGTCAGAGAAATTCAGCGAATGACATTTTGTCACAACCTGTCAGTGAGTGTCACAGTGTGTCGTGCTGTGACTCAGAGTGTCAGAGAATGTCACATTCTGTCTCAGAGAGTGTCAGAGAGAATCAGCATGTGTCTCAGAGAGTCAGTGATTGTCGCAGTGTGTCATAGTCTGTCACAGAGTGTCACAGTCCGTCTCAGAGAGTGTCAGAGAGTGTCAAAGCGTGTCTCAGAGAGTGTCAGAGAGTGTCAAAGTGTTTCTCAGAGAGTGTCAGACAGGATCAGAGAGTGTCACAGTGTGTCTAAGAGAGTGTCAGAGAGAGCCAGAGTGTCACAGTATGTCAGAGAGTGTCACAGTGTGTCTCAGAGAGTGTCACAGTGTGTCTCAGTGAGTGTCACAGTGTGTCTCAGAGAGTGTCAGAGAGTGTCAAAGTGTGTCTCAGAGAGTGTCAGATAGGATCAGAGAGTGTCACAGTGTGTCTAAGAGAGTGTCAGAGAGAGCCAGAGAGTATCACAGTATGTCAGAGAGTGTCACAGTGTGTCTCAGAGAGTGTCGCAGTGTGTCTCAGTGGGTGTCACAGTGTGCCAGAGAGTGTGACAGATTGTCAGGCAGTGCCACAGTGTGTCGAAGAGAGTGTCAGAGAGAGCCAGACAGTGTCACGGTGTGTCAGAGTGTCACAGTGTGTCTAAGAGAGTGTCAGAGAGAGCCAGAGAGTTTCACAGTATGTCTCAGAGAGTGTCACAGTGTGTCTCAGAGAGTGTCACAGTGTGTCTCAGAGAGTGTCAGATAGGATCAGAGAGTGTCACAGTGTGTCTAAGAGAGTGTCAGATAGGATCAGAGAGTGTCACAGTGTGTCTAAGAGAGTGTCAGAGAGAGCCAGAGAGTGTCACAGTATGTCTCAGAGAGTGTCAGATAGAATCAGAGAGTGTCACAGTGTGTCTCAGAGAGTGTCAGAGAGTGTCACAGTGTGTCTCAGCGAGTGTCAGAGAGCCAGAGAGTGTCACAGTATGACAGAGAGGGTCACAGTGTGTCTCAGAGAGTGTCACAGTATGACAGAGAGGGTCACAGTGTGTCTCAGTGAGTGTCACAGTGTCTCTCAGTGAGGGTCACAGTGTGTCTCAGAGAGTCAGACAGAACCAGAAAGTGTCACAGTCTGTCTCAGAGAGTGTCACTGTGTGCCAGAGAGTGTGACAGAGTATAAGGCAGTGCCACAGTGTGTCTCAGAGAGTCAGAGAGAGTCAGAAAGTGTCACAGTCTGTCTCAGAGAGTGTCACAGTGTGTCTCAGAATGTGTCACAGTGTGTCTCAGAGAGTCTAAGAGAGTCAGAAAGTGTCACTGTGTGCCTCAGAGAGAGTCAGAGAGTGTCACAGTGTGTCTCAGAGACTCCGAGAGTGTCACAGTGTGTCTTAGAGAGTGTCAGATAGAATCAGAGAGTGTCACAGTGTGTCATAGTGTGTCTCAGAGTGTCAGCATTCGGCTCAGAGAGGGTCACAGTCAGTGAGAGAGTGTCACAGTGTGTCTCAGAGAGTGTCAGAGTGAGTCAGAGAGTGTCAGAGTGAGTCAGAGAGTGTCACAGTATGTCATACTGTGCCTCAGAGAGGGCCATAGAGAGTCAGACTGTATCACAGTGTGTCTCAGAGAGTGTCAGAGTGAGTTAGAGAGTGTCACTGTGTGTCTCAGTGAGTGTCACAGTGTGTCTCAGACAGTCAGAGAAAGCGTCAGAAAGTGTCACAATCTGTCTTGAGAGTGTCTCAGTGTGACACGGTCTGTCAGAGTGTGTCACAGTGTGTCTCAGAGAGTGTCACAGTGTGTCTAAGAGAGGATGAGAGTGTGTCTCAGAGAGTCTCAGAGAGTGTCACAGTGTGTTTCAGAGAGAGTCAGAGAGTGTCACAGTGTGTCTCCGAGCGTGTCAGATAGGATCAGAGGGTGTCATAGTGCGTCTCAAAGTGTCAGAGAGAGTCAGAGAGTTCAGAGTACGTCACACTGTGCCTCAGAGAGTGTCAGATAAAGTCAGACTGTATGCCAGTGTGTCTTCGAGAGTGTCAGATAGGATCAGAGAGTGTCACAGTGTTTCACAACGTGTCAGAAAGTGTCAGAGAATGTCGCAGTGTGTCACAGTCTGTCATAGAGTGTCACAGTGTGTCTCAGAGAGTGTCAGATAAGATCAGAGAGCGTCACATTGCGTCTCAGAGAGTGTCTCAGTGTGTCGGTCTGTCAGAGTGTGTTCATTGTATCTCAGAGGGTGTCAGACAGTATCACAGTGTGTGTCAGAGTTTCAGAGAGAGTCTGAATGTGTCACTATCTGTCAGAGAGTGTCATAGTGTGTCACAGTCTGTCAGAGAGTGTCACAGTGTGTCTCAGAGAGTGTCAGATAAGATCAGAGAGTGTCACATTGCGTCTCAGAGAGTGTCTCAGTGTGTCAGTCTGTCAGAGTGTGTTCATTGTATCTCAGAGAGTGTCAGACCGTATCACAGTGTGTGTCAGAGTTTCGGAGAGAGTCTGAATGTGTCACTATCTGTCAGAGAGTGTCATAGTGTGTCACAGTCTGTCAGAGAGTGTCACAGTGCTTTTCAGAGAGTGTCAGTGAGTGTCACAGTGTGTCTCAGAATGTGTTGGATAGGATCAGAGAGTGTCACAGTGCGTGTCAAATTGTCAGAGAAGATCCCGCTGTGTCGCAGAGTGTGTCAGAGTGTGTCACAGTCTCTCCGAGATTGTCACAGTGTGTTTCAAAGAATGTCAGAGTGTCACAGGGTGTCTTATAGAGTGTCAGATTGTGTCACAGTTCATCTCAAAGTCTCAGAGAGGGTCCCAGTGTGTCTCAGAGAGTGTCACAGTTTGTCACAGTTTCTCCGAGAGTGTCACAGTGTATTTCAGATAGAGTCAGACTGTATCCCAGTGTGTCTCCGAGAGTGTCAGATAGGATTAGAGAGCATCACAGTGTGTCCCAAATTGTCAGAGACTGTCAGAGAATGTCGCAGGGTGTCACAGTCTGTCAGAGAGTATCACAGTGTGTCTCAGAGAGTGTTTCAGTGCGTCACAGTCTGTCAGAGAGTGTCACAGTGTGTCACAGTCTGTCAGACAATGTCACAGTGCTTTTCAGAGCGTTTCAGACAGTGTCACAGTGCATCTCAAATTGTCAGAGAGGGCCCTGGTGTGCCGAAGATAGTGTCAGAGTGTGTCACAGTCTGTCAGAGAGGGACACAGTGCATCTAAAATTGTCATATAGGGTCCCAGTGTGACTCAGATAGTCTCAGAGTGTGTCACAATGTATCACAGTCTCTCAGGGAGTGTCGCAGTGGGTTTCAGAGAGAGTCAGAGAGTCTCACAGCGTGTCTCAGAGAGTGTCACAATATGTCATACTGTGCCTCAGTGTGTCTCAGAGAGAGTGAGAGAGAGGTCACAGTGTGTCTCAGAGAGCGGCACAGTGTGTCACATTCTCTTAGAGAGTGTAATAGTGTGTTTCGGAGACAGTCAGAGAGTGTCACAGTGTGTCACAGTCTGTCAGGGAGTGTCACAATGTGTCTCAGTGAGTCAGAGAGTGTCACAGTGTGTCTCAGTGAGTGTCAAAGTGTGTCTCAGATAGTCAGGGAGAGTCAGAACGTGTCACAGTCTGTCTCAGAGAGTGTCACAGTGTGTCTCAGAGAGTGTCACAGTCTGTCACAGTCTCTCAGAGAGTGTTTCAGTGTGTCGCAGTCTGTCAGAAAGTGTCACAGTGTGTTTCAGTGTATCACAGTCTGTCAGAGTGTGTCACAGTGTGTCTCAGAGAGGGACAGAAGTGTCATAGTGTGTTCCGGTGTGGCAGATAGAGTCACAGAGTGTCACTATGTGTCACAGTCTGTCTCAGAGAGAGTCAGAGAGTGTCACAGTGTGTCTCAGACAGTGTCAGAGAGTGTCACAACTTGTCTAAGAAAGGATGAGAGTGTATCTCAGAGAATCAGACAGAGTCAGAAAGTGTCACAGTTTGTCTCAGAGAGTGTCACATTGTGACAATCTGTGAGAGAATGTTACGTTGTATTTCAGAGTGTGTCAGAGAGAGTCAGAAAGTGTCCCAGTGTGTCATACTGTGTCTCAGAGAGTGTCAGAGAGTGTCAGCATTTGGCTCAGAGAGGAACACCGTCTGTCAGAGAATGTTACATTGTATTTCAGAGTGTGTCAGAGAGAGAGAGTACGTGTCACAGTGCGTCATACTGTGTGTGAGAGAGTGTCATAGAAAGTCAGACTGTTTCACAGTGTGTGTCAGAGAGTGTCAGAGTGAGTCAGAGAGTGTCAGAGTCAGAGAGTGTCACAGTGTGTCTCAGACAGTGTCAGAGAGTGTCACAACTTGTCTAAGAAAGGATGAGAGTGTATCTCAGAGAATCAGACAGAGTCAGAAAGTGTCACAGTTTGTCTCAGAGAGTGTCACATTGTGACAATCTGTGAGAGAATGTTACGTTGTATTTCAGAGTGTGTCAGAGAGAGTCAGAAAGTGTCCCAGTGTGTCATACTGTGTCTCAGAGAGTGTCAGAGAGTGTCAGCATTTGGCTCAGAGAGGAACACCGTCTGTCAGAGAATGTTACATTGTATTTCAGAGTGTGTCAGAGAGAGAGAGTACGTGTCACAGTGCGTCATACTGTGTGTGAGAGAGTGTCATAGAAAGTCAGACTGTTTCACAGTGTGTGTCAGAGAGTGTCAGAGTGAGTCAGAGAGTGTCAGAGTCAGTGAGTGTCACAGTGTGTCTCAGAGAGAGTCAGAAAATGTCACAGTGTGACATACTGTGTCTCAGAGAGTGCCAGCATTTGGCTCAGAGAGGGTCACAGTCAGTGAGAGAGTGTCACAGTGTATCTCAGAGAGAGTCAGAGAGTGTCACTGAGTGTCTCAGTGTGACACGGTCTGTCAGAGAGTGTCACAGATAGCCTCAGAGAGTGTCCCAGTGCGTCTAAGAGAGGATGACAATGTGTCTCAGAGAGCCAGAGAGAGTCAGAAAGTGTCACAGTCTGTCTCAGAGAGTGTCAGATAGGGTCAGAGAGTGTCACAGTGTGTTTGAGAAAGAGCCAGAGTGTCACAGTGGGTCTCAGCTTATGTTAGAGAGTGCCACAGAGAGTTTCAGAGAGAGTCAGAGAGTGTCACAATGTGTCTCAGAGATTCATGGAGAGTCAAAAAGTGTCATAGTCTGTCAGAGAGTGTCACAGTGTGTTTCGAAGAGAGTCAGAGAGTGTCACAGTGTGTCTCAGAGAGTTTCAGATAGGAGCAGAAAATGTCAAAGTGCGTCTCAAAGTGTCAGAGAATGTCAGAGAGTGTCACAGTGTATCTCAGAGAGAGTCAGAGAGTGTCACTGAGTGTCTCAGTGTGACACGGTCTGTCAGAGAGTGTCACAGATAGCCTCAGAGAGTGTCCCAGTGCGTCTAAGAGAGGATGACAATGTGTCTCAGAGAGCCAGAGAGAGTCAGAAAGTGTCACAGTCTGTCTCAGAGAGTGTCAGATAGGGTCAGAGAGTGTCACAGTGTGTTTGAGAAAGAGCCAGAGTGTCACAGTGGGTCTCAGCTTATGTTAGAGAGTGCCACAGAGAGTTTCAGAGAGAGTCAGAGAGTGTCACAATGTGTCTCAGAGATTCATGGAGAGTCAAAAAGTGTCATAGTCTGTCAGAGAGTGTCACAGTGTGTTTCGAAGAGAGTCAGAGAGTGTCACAGTGTGTCTCAGAGAGTTTCAGATAGGAGCAGAAAATGTCAAAGTGCGTCTCAAAGTGTCAGAGAATGTCAGAGAGTGTCACGGTGTGTCTGAGAGTGTCAGAGAGAGTCAGAGAGCGTCACAGTGTGTCTGAGAGTTTCGGAGAGAGTCAGGGAGTGTCAGATTGCGTCTCAGTGAGTGTCACAGTGTGTCTCAGAGAGTCAGAGAGAGAGAGACAGAAAGGGTCACAATCTGTCTTGAGAGTGTCTCAGTGTGTCACAGTCTGTCGGAGAATGTCACATTGTGCGTCAGAGAGTGTCACAGTGCGTCTAAGAGAGGATGATAGTGTGTCTCAGAGAGCCAGAGAGAGTCAGAAAGTGTCACAGTTTGTCTCAGAGAGTATCACATTGTGACAGTTTGTCAGAGAATGTTAGATTATATTTCAGAGTGTGTCAGCGAGTGTTACAGTGTGTCTCAGAGAGAGTCAGGGAGTGTCACAGTGTGTTTCAGAGAATGTCAGAGATTGTCACCATGTGTCTCACAGAGTGTCACAGTCTCTCAGAGAGTGTTTCAGTGGATCACAGTCTGTCAGAGAGTGTCACCAGTGTGTTTCAGTGTTTCACAGTCTGTCAGAGAGTGTCACAGTGCGTCTCAGAGAGAGTCAGAGAGTGTCACAGTGTGTTTCAGTGAGTGTCGCAGTGTGTCTCAGACAGTCAGAGAAAGAATCAGGAAGTGTCACAATCTGTCTTGAGAGTTTCGCAGTGTGACTCGGTCTGTCAGAGAGTGTCACAGTGTGTCTCAGAGAGTGTCACAGTGCGACTAAGAGAGGATGAGAGAATGTTCAGAGAGTCAGAGAGAGTCAGAAAGTGTCACAGTTTGCCTCAGAGAGTGTAAGATAAGATCAGAGAGTGTCACAGTGTGTTTGCGAAAGAGCCAGAGTATCACACTGTGTCTCGGCGTGTGTCAGAGAGTACCACAGAGAGTTTCAGAGAGATTCAGAGAGTGTCACAGTGCGTCTCAGAAAGTATCAGATAGGATCAGAGAGTGTTAAAGTGCGTCTCAAAGTGTCAGCGAAAGTCAGTGAGTGTTACGCTGTGTCTGAGAGTGTCAGAGAGAGTCAGAGAGTGTCACAGTGTGTCTGAGAGTTTCGGAGAGAGTCAGAGAGTGTCAGATTGTGTCTCAGTGAGTGTCACAGTGTGTCTCAGAGAGTCAGAGAGTGAGACAGAAAGGGTCACAATCTGTCTTGAGAATGTCTCAGTGTGACACGGTCTGTCAGAGAGTGTCACCGTGTGTCTCAGACAATCAGAGAAAGAGTCAGAAAGTGCCACAATCTGTCTTGAGAGTGTCTCAGTGTGACACCGTCTGTCAGAGACTGTCACAGTGTGTCTCAGAGAGTGTCACAGTGCGTCTAAGAGAGGATGAGAGTGTGTTTCAGAGAGTCAGAAGTGACACAGTTTGTCTCAGAGAGTGTCAGAAGGATCAGAGAGTGTCACAGTGTGTTTGAGAACGAGCCAGAGTGTCACAGTCTGTCTCAGCGTATGTCAGAGTGTGCCACAGAAAGTTTCAGAGAGAGTCAGAGACTGTCACAGTGTGTCTCAGAGATTCAGGGAGAGTCAGAAAGTTTCACAGTCTGTCAGCGAGTGTCACAGTGTGTTTCAGAGAGAGTCAGAGAGCGTCACAGTGTGTCTCAGAGAGTGTCAGATAGGATCAGAGAGTGTCAATGTGCGTTTCAAAGTGTCAGAGAACGTCAGAGAGTGTCATGGTGTGTCTGAGAGTGTCAGAGAGAGTCAGAGAGTGTCACAGTGTGTCTGAGAGGTTAGGAGAGAGTCAGAGAGTGTCAAATTGTGTCTCAGTGAGTGTCACAGTGTGTCTCAGAGAGTCAGATAGCGATACAAAATGTCACAGTGTGTCTCAGAGAGTGTCACAGTGTCGCAAAAAAATGTCACCGTGTGTCAGAGAGTGTCACAGTAGGTCAGAGTGTCATCGTGTGTCTCAGAAATTGTCACAGTCTGTCAGAGTCTGTCAGAGAGTGTCACAGAGTTTCTCAGAGAGCGTCAGAGAGCATCACAGTGTATCTTAGTGTGTCAGAGAGAGTCACATTGCGTCTCAGAGAGAGTCAGAGAGTGACACAGTGTGTCTCAGAGAGTGTGAGAGAGAGTCAAAAAATGTTACAATGTATCTCAGAGAGTGACCGAGTGTCCCAGAGTCAGAAAGAGACAGCAAGTCTCATAGTGTGTCTCAGAGAGTGTCACAGTGTCTCAGAAAATGTCACCATCTGTCAGAGTGTGTCACAGTGTGTCTCAGAGAGGGACAGAGTGTCATAGTGTGCTCCACTGTGGCAGATAGAGTCACAGAGTGTCACTATGTGTCACAGTCTGTGTCAGAGAGAGGCAGAGAGTGTCACAGTGTGTCTCAGACAGTGTCAGAGAGTGTCACAGTGTGTCTAAGTAAGGATGAGAGTGTGTCTCAGAGAGTCAGAGAGTCAGAAAGTGTCACAGTTTGTCTCAGAGAGTGTCACATTGTGACAATCTGTGAGAGAATGTTACATTGTATTTCAGAGTGTGTCAGAGAGAGAGAGACAGTAAGTGTCACAGTGTGTCATACTGAGTCTGAGAGAGTGTCATAGAAAATCAGACTGATTCACAGTGAATCTCAGAGAGTGTCAGAGTGAATCAGAGAGTGTCAGAGTCAGTGAGTATCACAGTGTGTCTCAGAGAGAGTCAGGAGTGTCACAGTGTATTTCAAAGAATGTCAGAGAGTGTCACAGTGTGTCTGACAGAGTGTCACAGTCTCTCAGAGAGTCTTTCGGAGTATCACGGACTGCGACACACTGAAACACTCTCTGAGAGACTGTGACAGACTCTGACACTCTCTGAGACACACTGTGACACTCTCTGACAGACTGCGATACACTGAAACACACTGTGACATTCTCCGACAGACTGCGATATACTGAAACACACTTTGACACTCTCTGACGGACTGCGACACACTGAAACACTCTCTGAGAGACTGTGACAGACTCTGACACTCTCTGAGACACACTGTGACACTCTCTGAGAGACTGTGATACTTTCTGACTCTCCCTGACTCTCTGAGACATACTGTGACACTCTCTGAGACACACTGTGGCCCTTTCTGATCCTATCTGACACTCTCTGAGACACACTGTAACACTCTCTGACTCTCTCTGAAACTCTCTGTGACACACTCTGACATACGCTGAGACACACTGTGACACTCTGGCTCTTTCTCAAACACACTGTGACACTCTCTGATCCAATCTGACACTCTCTGAGACAAACTGTGACATTTTCTGACTCTCTCTGACTCTCTGAAACACACTCTCATTCTCTCTTAGACGCACTGTGACACTCTCTGAGACACACTGTTACACTCTCTGACAGACCGTGTCACACCGAGACACTCTCAAGACAGATTGTGACACTTTCTGTCTCTCCCTCTGACTCCGAGCCACACTGTGAAAACCACTGACTCTCGCTGAGGCGCACTGTGACACTCTCTGACAGACTGTGATACAGTGAAACACTCTCTGAGAGACTGTGACACTCTGTGAGACACACTGTGACACTCTCTGAAACACTCTGAAATATAATGTAACATTCTCTGACAGACTGTCACAATGTGATACTCTCTGAGACAAACTGTGACACTTTCTGACTCTCTGAAACATACTGTTATCCTCGCTTAGACGCACTGTGACACTCTCGCAGGCACACTGTGATACTCTCTGACAGACCGTGTCACACTGAGACACTCTCAAGACAGATTGTGTCACCTTCTGCATCTTTCTCTGTGATACTGAGAGAGTCAGAGAGAGCCAGAAAGTGTCACAGTCTGTCACAGAGTGTCAGATATGATCAGAGAGTGTCACAGTGTGTTTCAGTGTATCGCAGTCTGTCAGAGAGTGTCACAGTGTGTCTCAGAGAGTGCCACAGTGTGTCTCAGAGAGTCAGAGAGAGCCAGAAAGTGTCACAGTCTGTCTCAGAGAGTGTCAGATAGGATCAGAGAGTGTCACAGTGTGTTGGTGAAAGTGCCAGAGTGTGTCACAGTGTGTCTCAGCATGTGTCAGAGAGTGTCACAGAGAGTTTCAGAGAGAGTGAGAGAGTGTCACATTGTGTCTCAGTGAGTGTCATAGTGCGTCTCAGAGAGTCAGAGAGAGAGACAGAAAGTGGAACAATCTGTCTTTGAGAGTGTCTCAGTGTGACACAGTCTGTCAAAGAGTGTCACATTGTGTCTCAGAGAGTCAGACAGAGTCAGAAAGTGCCACAGTTTGTCTCAGAGAGTGTCACATTGTGATAGTCTGTCACAGAATGTTCCATTGTATTTCAGAGTGTCTCAGAGAGTGTCACAGTGTATCTCAGAGAGTGTCAGAGTGAGTCAGCGAGTGTCACAGTATGTCTCAGAGAGAGTCAGAGATTATCACAGTCTATCTCAGAGAGTGAGTGTCACAGTGTGTCTCAGAGATTGTCACAGTGTCTCAGAAAATGTCACCATCTGTCAGAGAGTGTCAGAGAGGGTCTCAGTGTGTCGCAGTCTGCCAGAGTGTGTCACAGCGTATCTCAGAGAGGGACAGAGAGTGTCATAGTGTGTTCCAGTGTGGCAGTTAGAGTCACAGAGTGTCACTATGTGTCACAGTCTGTCTCAGAGACAGTCAGAGAGTGTCACAGTGTGTCTCAGACAGTGTCAGAGAGTGTCACAGTGTGTCTAAGAAAGGATGAGAGTGTGTCTCAGAGAGTCAGAGAGAGTCCGAAAGTGTCACGGTTTGTCTCAGAGAGTGTCACATTGTGACAATCTGTCAGAGAATGTTACATTGTATTTCAGAGTGTGTCAGAGAGAGTCAGAATGTGTCACAGTGTGTCATACTGTGTCTCAGAGATTATCAGAAAGTGTCAGCATTTGGCTCAGAGAGGGTCACAGTCAGTGAGGCAGTGTCACAGTGTGTCTCAGAGAGTGTCAGAGTGAGTCAGAGAGTGTCAGAGTCAGTGAGTGTCACAGTGTGTCGCAGAGAGAGTCAGGCAGTGTCACAGTGTGTTTCAGAGTATGTCAGAGAGTGTCACAGTGTGTCTCACAGAGTGTCACAGTCTCTCGGAGAGTGTTTCAGTGTATCACAGTCTGTCAGAAAGCGTCACAGTGCGCATTAGAGAGTCAGAGAGTGTCACAGTGTGTTTCAGAGAGAGTCAGAGAGTGTCACAGTGCTCCTCAGAGAGTGTCAAAGTGCGTCTAAGAGAGGATGACAGTATGTTTCAGAGATTCAGAAAGTGTCACAGTTTGTCTCATAGAGTATCACATTGTGACAATCTGTCAGAGAATGTCACATTGCATTTCAGAGTGTGTCAGAGAGAGTCAGAGAGTGTCACAGTGTGTCTCAGAGAGTGTCAGATAGGATCAGAGAGTGTCAAAGTGCGTCTCAAAGTGTCAGAGAGAGTCAGAGAGTGTCACGGTGTGTCTGAGACTGTCAGAGAGAGTCAGAGAGTGTCACAGTGTGTCTGAGAGTTTCGGAGAGAGTCAGAGAGTGTCAGATTGTGTCTCAGTGAGTGTCACAGTGTGTCTCAGAGAGTCAGACAGTGTCAGAAAGTGTCACAGTTTGTCTCAGAGAGTGTCACATTTTGACAGTCTGTCACAGAATGTTCCATGTATATCAGAGTGTGTCAGAGAGAGTGAGAAAGCGTGACAGTGTGTCATACTGTGTCTCATAGAGTGTCAGAGAGCGTCAGCATTTGGCTCAGAGAGGGTCACAGTCAGTGAGAGATTGTCACAGTGTGTCTCAGAGAGTGTCAGAGTGAGCCAGAGAGTGTCACAGTATGTCATACTGTGCCTCAGAGTGCCATAGAGAGTCAGACTGTATCACAGTGTGTCTCAGAGAGTGTCAGAGAGTGTCAGAGTGTGTCTCAGAGAGTGTCAGAGTGAGTCAGTGAGTGTCACAGTGTGTCTCAGAGAGAGTCAGAGATTATCACAGTCCATCTCAGAGAGTGTCACTGTGTCTCAGAGAGTCAGAGAGAGAGATGGAAAGTGTCACAGTGTGTCTCAGAGAGTGTCGCAGTGTCACAGAAAATGTCACCATGTGTCAGAGAGTGTCACAGTAGGTCAGAGAGTGTCATTGTGTGTCTCAGAAATTGTCACAGTCTGTCAGAGTCTGTCAGAGAGTGTCACAGTGTTATTCAGAGAGTGTCAGAGAGCATCACAGTGTATCTCAGTGTGTCAGAGAGTCACATTGTGTCTTAGAGAGAGTCAGAGTGTGACACAGTGTGTCTCAGAGAGTGTGGGAGAGAGCCAAAAAATGTTACAGTGTGTCTCAGAGAGTGACCGAGTGTCTCAGAGTCAGAAAGAGACTGCAAGTCTCACAGTGTCTCTCAGAGAGTGTCACAGTGTCTCAGAAAATGTCACCATCTGTCAGAGAGTCTCACAGTGTGTCAGAGAGTGTCTCAGTGTGTCCCAGAGAGTGTCGCAGTCTGTCAGAGTCTGTCACAGTGTGTCTCAGAGAGGGACAGAGAGTGCCATAGTGTGTTCAAGTGTGGCAGATAGAGTCACAGAGTGTCACTATGTGTCACCGTCTGTCTCAGAGAGAGTCAGAGAGTGTCACATTGTATTTCAGAGTGTGTCAGAGAGAGACAGTAAGTATCACAGTGTGTCATACTATGCCTGAGAGAGTGTTATAGAAAGTCGGACTGTTTCACAGCGTGTCTCAGAGTGTGTCAGAGTGGGTCAGAGAGTGTCAGAGTCAGTGAGTGTCACAGTGTGTCTCAGAGAGTGTCACAGTCTATCAGAGAGTCTTTCACTGTATCACAGTCTGTCAGAGAGTGTCACAGTGCGCCTCAGAGAGAGTCAGTGGTTTTCACAGTGTGACTCGGAGTCAGAGGGAGAGACAGAAAGTGTCACAATCTGTCTTGAGAGTGTCTCAGTGTGACACGGTCTGTCAGAGAGTGTCACAGTGTGTCTCAGAGAGTGTCACAGTGCGTCTAAGAGAGAATGAGAGTGTGTTTCAGAGAGTCAGACAGAGTCAGAAAGTGTCACAGTTTGTCTCAGAGAATGTCAGATTGGATCAGAGAGTGTCACAGTGTGTTTGAGAAAGAGCCAGAGTGTCACAGTGTGTCTCAGCGTATGTCAGAGTGTGTCACAGAGTTTCAGAGAGATTCAGAGAGTGTCACAGTGTGTCTCATCGTGTGTCAGAGAGTGCCACAGAGAGTTTCAGAGAGAGTCAGAGAGTGTCATCGTGTGTAGCAGTGTGGCAGATAGAGTCACAGAGTGTCACTATGTGTCACCGTCTGTCTCAGAGAGAGTCAGAGAGTGTCACATTGTGTCTCATAGTGAGTCAGAGAGTGTCACAGTGTGTCTCAGACAGTGTCAGAGTGAGTCAGAGAGTGTCATATTGTGTCTAAGAAAGGATGACAGTGTGTCTCAGAGGGTCAGAGAGAGTCAGAAAGTGTCACAATTTGTCTCAGAGAGTGTCACATTGTTACAATCTGTCAGAGAATGTCACATTGTATTTCAGAGTGTGTCAGAGAGAGACAGTAAGTATCACAGTGTGTCATACTATGCCTGGGAGAGTGTTATAGAAACTCAGACTGTTTCACAGCGTGTCTCAGAGTGTGTCAGAGTGGGTCAGAGAGTGTCAGAGTCAGTGAGTGTCACAGTGTGTCTCAGAGAGTGTCCCAGTCTCTCAGAGAGTGTTTCAGTGTATCACAGTCTGTCAGAGAGTGTCAAAGTGCACCTCCAAGAGTCAGAGAGTGTCACAGTTTGTTTTAGTGTATCACAGTCTGTCAGAGAGTGTCACAGTGTGTCTCAGTGAGTGTCACAGTGTGTCTCAGAGAGTAAGAGAAAGATGCAGAAGGTATCACAATCTGTCTTGAGAGTGTCTCAGTGTGACACGGTCTGTCAGAGAGTGTCACAGTGTGCCTGAGAGAGTGTCACAGTGCGTCTAAGAGAGGATAACAGTGTGTTTCAGAGAGTCAGAAAGTGTCACAGTTTGTCTCAGAGAGTATCACATTGTGACAGTCTGTCAGAGAATGTTACATTATATTTCAGAGTGTTTCAGAGAGTGCCACAGTGTGTCTCAGAGAGTGTCACAGTCTCTCAGAGAGTGTTTCACTGTATCACAGTCTGTCAGAGAGTGTCACAGTGCGCCTCAGAGAGAGTCTATGGTTTTCACAGTGTGACTCGGAGTCAGAGGGAGAGACAGAAAGTGTCACAATCTGTCTTGAGAGTGTCTCAGTGTGACACGGTCTGTCAGAGAGTGTCACAGTGTGTCTCAGAGAGTGTCACAGTGCATCTAAGAGAGAATGAGAGTGTGTTTCAGAGAGTCAGACAGAGTCAGAAAGTGTCACAGTTTGTCTCAGAGAGTGTCAGATTGGATCAGAGAGTGTCACAGTGTGTTTGAGAAAGAGCCAGAGTGTCACAGTGTGTCTCAGCGTATGTCAGAGTGTGTCACAGAGAGTTTCAGAGAGCTTCAGAGAGTGTCACAGTGTGTCTCATCGTGTGTCAGAGAGTGCCACAGAGAGTTTCAGAGAGAGTCAGAGAGTGTCACAGTGTGTCTCAGAGATTCAGGGAGAGTCAGAAAGTTTCACATTCTGTCAGCGAGTGTCACAGTGTGTTTCAGAGAGCGTCAGAGAGTGTCACAGTGTGTTTCAGAGAGAGTCAGAGAGTGTCACAGTGTGTCTCAGAGAGTGTCAGATAGGATCAGAGAGTGTCAAAGTGTGTTTGAGAAAGAGCCAGAGTGTCACAGTGTGTCTCAGTGTATGTCAGAGTGTGTCACAGAGAGTTTCAGAGAGAGTCAGAGAGTGTCACAGTGTGTCTCAGAGATTCAGGGAGAGTCAGAAAGTGTCACAGTCTGTCAGCGAGTGTCACAGTGTGTCTCAGAGAGAGTCAGAGAGTGTCACAGTGTGTCTCAGAGAGTGTCAGATAGGATCAGAGAGTGTCAAAGTGCGTCTCAAAGTGTCAGAGAAAGTCAGAGAGTGTCACGGTGAGTCTGAGACTGTCAGAGAGAGCCAGAGAGTGTCACAGTGTGTCCGAGAGTTTCGGAGAGATTCAGAGAGTGTCAGATTGTGTCTCAGTGAGCGTCACAGTGTGTCTCAGAGATTCAGAGGGAGAGAGACAGAAAGGGTCACAATCTGTCTTGAGAGTGTCTCTGTGTGACACAGTCTGTCAGAGAGTTTCATAGTGTGCCTGAGAGAGTGTCACAGTGTACCTCAGAGAGGGTCACAATGCATCTAAGAGAGGATGATAGTGTGTTTCAGAGAGTCAGACAGAGTCAGAAAGTGTCACAGTTTGTCTCAGAGAGTGTCACATTGTGACAGTCTGTCAGAGAATGTTACATTTTTTCAGAGTGTGTCAGAACGTGTCACAGTGTGTCATACTGTATCTCAGAGTGTCAGAGTGTCAGCATGTGGCTCAGAGAGGGTCCCAGTCTGTGAGAGAGTATCACAGTGTGTCTCAGAGAGTGTCAGAGTGAATCAGAGAGTGTCACAGTATGTCATACTGTACCTCACAGAGTGCCAGAGAGAGTCAGACGGTATCACAGTGTGGCTCAGAGAGTGTCAGAGATTGTCACAGTGTGTCTCAGAGAGTGTCAGATAGGATCAGAGAGTGTCAATGTGCGTCTCAAAGTGTCAGAGAAAGTCAGAGAGTGTCACGGTGTGTCTGAGAGTTTTGGAGAGAGGCAGAGAATGTCAGATTGTGTCTCAGTGAGTGTCAAAGTGTGTCTCAGAGAGTCAGAGAGAGAGACAGAAAGGGTCACAATCTGTCTTTGAGAGTGTCTCAGTGTGACACAGTCTGTCAGAGAGTGTCACAGTGTACCTCAGAGAGTGTCACAGTGCGTCTAACAGAGGATGATAGTGTGTTTCAGAGAGTCAGACAGAGTCAGAAAGTGTCACAGTTTGTCTCAGAGAGTGTCACATTGTGACAGTCTGTCAGAGAATATTACATTGTATTTCAGAGTGTGTCAGAACGTGTCACAGTGT
The DNA here is from genome assembly GCF_047496795.1 of Chiloscyllium punctatum. Taxonomy (NCBI): domain Eukaryota; kingdom Metazoa; phylum Chordata; class Chondrichthyes; order Orectolobiformes; family Hemiscylliidae; genus Chiloscyllium; species Chiloscyllium punctatum. The sequence goes on from NC_092752.1 coordinate 100,020,435, forward strand.
GTTATACTGTGTCTCAGAGTGTCAGAGTGTCAGCATTTGGCTCAGAGAGGGTCCCAGTCTGTGATAGAGTTTCACAGTGTGTCTCAGAGAGTGTCAGAGTGAGTCAGAGAGTGTCCAATATGTCATACTGTACCTCACAGAGTGCCAGAGAGAGTCAGACTGTATCACAGTTTGTCTCAGAGAGTGTCAGAGATTGTCACAGTGTGTAACAGAGAGAGTTAGAGAATGTCAGTGAGTCTCACAGTCTGTCTCAGAGATGTCAGAACGGGTCAGTGAGTGTCACTGTGTGTCTCAGAGAGAGTCAGAGAGAGACAGAAACTGTCACATTGACTTTCAGAGAGTGTCACAGTTTGTCAGTCTGTCAGAGAGTGTCACAGTGTCTTTCAGAGAGTGTCACAGTTTGTCAGTCTGTCAGAGAGTGTCACAGTGTGTCTCTGTTAGTGTGACAGTGTGTCTCAGAGAGTCAGAAAGTGACACAGTCTGTCTTTGAGGGTGTCAGTCTGTCACCGTCTGCCAGAGAGTGTCACAGTGTGTTTCAGAGAGAGTCAGAGAGTGTCCCAGTGTGTCTCAGCGACTGTCAGAGTGTGTCACAGTGTGTCACAGTCCCTCAGAGAGTGTCATAGTGTGTCTCAGAGAGTGTCACAGTGTGTTTGAGAGAGTGTCAGAGAGTGTCACAGTGTGTCTCAGAGTGTCAGAAAGAGTCAGAGAGTGGTTCAATGTGTTACAGTGTGTCCGATAATGTCACAGCGTGCCTCTGAGATAGTCAGAGAGTGTCAGTGTGTCTAAGAGAGGATGACAGTGTGTCTCAGAGAGTCAGAAAGAGTCACAGGTTTCTCAGAGAGGGTCACATTGTGACAGTCTGTCAGAGAATGTTACATTGTATTTCAGAGTGAGTCAGAGAGAGTCAGAAAGTGTCACAGTGTATCATACTGTGTCTCAGAGAGTGTCACAAGGTGTCAGAGTGAGTCAGAGAGTGTCTGACTCTCTCTGAAACTCTCTTAGACACACTGTGAAACATTCTGACTCTCTCTGACACTTTGAGACGCACTGTGACACTCTCTGATCCTATCTGACAATCTCTGAGATACACTGTGACCCTCTCTGACTCTCTCTGAAACACACTGTAACACTCGCTGACAGATAGTGACACTTTCTGACTCTCCCTGAATCTCTGAGACACACTGTTACACTCTCTGACTCTCTCTGAAACTCTCTGTGGCACTCTCTGACACTGTCTGAGAGACACTGTGACACTCCCTGACTCTCTCTGAGACACACTGTGACACTCTGTGACTCTATCTGCGACACTGGAACATACCATGTCACTCTCTGTTGCTCTCTGAGACACACTCTGACATACTCTGACAGACTGCGACACTCTCTGACTCTCTCTAAAACTCTGTGGCACTCTCTGACACTGTCTGAGACACACTGTGACACTCTGTGACACTCTGTGACTTTATCTGCCACACTGGAACACACTATGTCACTCTCTGTCCCTCTCTAAGACACACTGTGACACACTCTGACAGACAGTGACATTTTCTGAGACACTGTGACACTCTCTGAGACACACTGTGTCACTTGCTGTCTCTCTCTGGCCCTCGGAGACACTCGGTCACTCTGTGAGACATGCTGTGACATTTTTTGACTCTCTCTCACACTCTCTGAGACACACTGTTTCACCCTCTGACTCTCTCTGAGACACAATGTGACTGTCCCTGACACACTGAGATATACTGTGATGCTCTCTGACACTCTCTGAGAAACACTGTGACATTCTCTGACAGACTGTGACAATTTCTGAGGCAGATGATGACACTCTATGACTTACTGTGGTACTCTCTGACACACAGTGACATTTTCTGTGACACTGCGACACTCTCTGAGAAACACTGTGACACATTCCATCTCTCTCTGACTCCCTGAGACACACTGTGATACTCACTGACTATCTCTGACTCTCTCTGAGGTACAGTATTACATAATGTGACACTCTCTGACTTACTCTGACACTCTCTGAGACACACTGTGATGCTTTCTCACAGACTGTGACCCTCTCTGAGGGAAATGCTGACACTCTCCGAGACACAGTATGACACACTGAAACTTTCTGACTCTCTCTGACACACTCTGAAATACAATGTAACATTCTCTGACAGACTGTCACAATGTGACACTCTCTGAGACAAACTGTGACTCTTTCTGACTCTCTCTGACTCTCTGAGACACACTGTCATCCTCTCTTAGACACACTGCGATACACTGTGACACTCTCTGACAGACTGTGTCACACTGAGACACTCTCAAAGACAGACTGCGACACTTTCTGACTCTCTATCTGACTCTCCGAGACACAATGTGACACTCTCGGACTCTCTCTGAAACTCTCTTAGACACACTGTGACACTCCCTGACTCCCTCTTACACTCTCTCAGACATACTGTAACACTCGCTGACTCTGTCTGATACTTTGAGATGCACTGTGATATTCTCTGATCCTATCTGGCACTCTCTGAGACACACTGGGACACTCTCTGACTCTCTCTGAAACACACTGTGGCATTCGCTGACAGATTGTGACACATTCTGACTCTCCCTGAATTTCTGAGACACACTGTGACACTCTCTGACACACGCTGAGACACACTGTGACACTCTCTGGCACTCTCTCATCCACACTGTGACACTCACAGAGACACACTGTGACACTCTCTGACAGACTGTGACAAAATTTGACGTTCTCTGAAAGACACTGTGACACTTTCTGTCTCTCTCCGACTCTCTCTGAGACAAACTGTGACACTCTCTGACCCGTTCTGACTCTCTCTGAGAAAGACTGTGAGACTCACTGACATTCTCTAACTCTCTCTGTTACACACTGTGACAATCTCTGACAGACAGTGTCACACTGAGACATTCTGAAAGACAGATTGTGACCCTTACTGTCTCTCTCTCTGACTCTCTGAGACACACTGTGACACTCACTGACTCTCTCTGACACTCTCAGACACACCGTGACACTCTGACTTTCTCTGACACTTTGAGACGCACGTTGACACTCTCTTATCCTATCTGATACTCTCTGAGACACACTGTGACACTCTCTGAATCCCTTTGAAACTCTCTGTGGCACGCTCTGACACACGCTGAGACACACTGTGACACTCTCAGACTCTCTCTGAAACTCTCTGTGACACACTCTGACATACGCTGAGACAAACTGTGACACTCTGGCTCTTTCTCAAAAACACTGTGACACATCGCTGAGAGACTGTGACACTTTCTGACTCTCCCTGAATCTCTGCGACACACTGTGACACTCTCTAACTCTCTCTGAAACTCTCTGTGGCACTCTCTGACACATGCTGAGACACACTGTGACACTCTGAATCTCTCTGAAACTCTCTGTGACACACTCTGACATACGCTGAGATACAGTGTGACACTCTGGCTCTTTCTCAAACACACTGTGACACTCTGTGATCCTATCTGCCACTCTCTGACAACCGTGACACTTTCGGACTCTCTCTGACTATCTGAGACACACTCTCATCCTTTCTTAGACACACTGTGACACTCTCTGACACTGTCAGGGACACACTGTGACACTCTCTGACTCTCTCTGAGACAGACTGTGACACATAGTGACACTCTGTGACTCTATCTGCCACACTGGAACACACTATGACACTCTCTGTCCCTCTCTGAGACACGCTGTGACACACTCTGGCAGACTGCGACACACTGAGACCCTCTCTGACACTCTCTGACAGATGGTGACATTTTCTGAGACACTGTGACACTTTCTGACTCTCTCTGACTCTCTGAGACACACTGTGACACTCTCTGACAGACTGTGACACACTGAGACACTCTCAAAGACAGATTGTGACACTTTCTGTCTCTCTCTGACTCTCGGAGACACACTGCGACACTCACTGAGACACAATGTGACACTCTCTGACTCTCTCTGAAACTCTCTGTGGCTCTCTCTGACACACGCTGAGACACACTGTGACACTCTCTGAATCTCTCTGAAACTCTCTGAGATACACTCTGACATACGCTGAGACACAGTGTGACACTCTGGCTCTTTCTCAAACACACTGTGACACTCTCTGACTCTCTCTGAAACACACTGTGACACTCCCTGTCAGACTGTGACACTTTCTGACTTCCATGAATCTCTGAGACACACTGTGACACCATCTCACTCTCTCTGAAACTCTCTGTGGCACTCTCTGACATACGCTGAGACACACTGTGACACTCTGGCTCTTTCTCAAACACACTGACACTCTCTGAGACAAACTGTGACACTTTCTGACTCTCTCTGACTCTCTGAAACACACGGTCATCCTCTCTTAGACGCACTGTGACACACTCTGAGGCACACTGTGACACTCTCTGACTCTCTAAGGCGCACTGTGACACTCTCTTACAGACTGTGATACACTGAAACACTCTCTGAGAGACTTGACACTCTGTGAAACACGCTGTGACACTCTCTGACATTCTCTGAAACACACTGTGACACTCCCTGACTCGCTCTGAGACACACTGTGACACTCACTGGCTCTGACACTCTCTGACTCCATCTGACACTCTCTGAGACACACTGTGACACAGTCTGACTTTCTATGACACTCTCTCACACACAGTATGACGCACTGTGACACTTACTGTCTCTCTCTGACACACTCTGAAATACAATGTAACATTCTCTGACAGATTGTTACAATGTGACACTCTCTGAGACAAACTGTGACACTCTCTGACTCACTCTGACAATGTCTGAGACACACTGTGACACTCTCTGACTCTCTCTGAGACAGACTGTGACACATAGTGACACTCTGTGACTCTATCTGCCACACTGGAACACACTATGACACTCTCTGTCTCTCTCTGAGAAACACTGTGACACACTCTGACAGACTGCGACACTCTCTGGGACACACTGAGACACTCTCTGACACACTGTGACACTCTCTGACAGATGGTGACATTTTCTGAGACACTGTGACACTCTCTGAGACACACTGTGAGACCTGCTGTCTCTTTCTTACTCTGAGACACTCGGGCACTCTCTGAGACACACTGTAACATTTTTTGACTCTCTCTGACACACTCTGAAATATAATGGAACATTCTGTGACAGACTCTCTGAATCTCTCACACACACTGTGACACTCTCTCAGACACACTGCGACACTCTCTGAGAAACAATGTGACACTCTCTGACTGACTGTGACACTCTGTGTCCCACTCTAACAGTCGCTGAAACACACTGGGACATTCTCTGATTCTCCATGACTATTTGACACATACTGTGACACTCTCTGATTCTCGCTGAGACACAATGTGACACTCTCTGACAGACTGTGACAGACTGTGACACCCTCAAAGACAGACTGTGTCACTTTCTGACTCTCCCTGAATCTCTGAGACACACTGTGACTCTCTCCGAGACTGACTGTGACACATAGTGACACTCTGTGGCTCTATCTGCCACACTGGAACACACTATGACACTTTCTGTCCCTCTCTGAGACACACTGTGACACACTCTTACAGACTACGACACTCTCTGTGACACACTGAGACACTCTCTGACACTCTCTGACAGATGGTGACATTTTCTGAGACACTGTGACACTCTCTGATACACACTGTGAGACTTGCTGTCTCTTTCTGACTCTGAGTCACACTGCAACATTTTTGACTCTCTCTCAGACTCTCTCTGAGACACAATATGACTCTCTCTGACACACTGAGATACACTGTGATTCTCTCTGACACTCTCTGGAAAACACTGTGACACACTCTGACAGACTGTGACAATTTCTAAGGCACACGATGACACTCTCTGACCTACCGTGACACTCTCTGACACACGGTGACATTTTCTGTGACACTGCGACACTTTCTGTCTCTCGCTGACTCTCTGAGACACACTGTGACACTTTCCGTCTCTCTCTGACTATCTGAGACACACTGTGACACTCTCTGACACTCTCTGACAGATGGTGACATTTTCTGAGACACTGTGACAATCTCTGAGACACACTGTGACACTCTCTGAGATAGACTGTGATAATCTCTGACTCTCCCAGAGACACACTGTGACACTCACTGACTCGCTCTGACACTCTCTGAGACACATTGTGACACTCTCTGACACTCTGTGAGACGCACTGACTCTCCATGGCACTCTCTGAGGCACAGTATGACATAATGTGACACTCTCTGACTCACTCTGACACTCTCTGAGACACACTGTGACACTCTCTCACTGACTGTGACCCTCTCTGAACAAAATGCTGACACTCTCTAACACTCTCTGAGACACAGTATGACAATATATGACACATTCTGACTTTCTGACCCACTCCGAAATACAATGGAACATTCTGTGACAGACTATCACAATGTGACACTCTCTGAGCAAAAACTGTGACACATTCTTACTCTCTCTGACTCTCTGAGACACACTGTAACACTCTCTGACAGACTGTGTCACACTGAGACACTCTCAAAGACACATTGTGACACTTTCTGTCTCTCTCTCTGACTCTCTGAGACACACTGCGACACTCACTGAGACACACTGTGACACTCTCTGACTCTCTCTGAAACTCTCTGTGGCACTCTCTGACACACGCTGAGACACACTGTGACACTCTCTGAAACTCTCTGTGACACACTCTGATACACGCTGAGACACACTGTGACACTCTGGCTCTTTCTCAAACACAGAGACACTCTCTGATCCTATCTGACACTCTCTGAGACAAACTGTGACACTTTCTGATTCTCTCTGACTCTCTGAAACACACTCTCATCGTCTCTTAGACGCACTGTGACACACTCTGTGGCACACTGTGACACTCTCTGACAGACTGTGACACACTGAGACACTCTCAAGACAGATTGTGACACTTTCTGTCTCTCTCTCTGACACACTGTGACACTCACTGAGACACACTGTGACACTCTCTGACTCTCTCTGAGGCGCACTGTGACAATCTCTGACAGACTGTGATACACGGAAACAAACTGTGACACTCTCTGACTCTCTACGACGCACTGTGACACTCTCTGACATTCTCTGAAACACACTGTGACACTCCCTGACTCTCTCTGAGACACACTGTGACACTCACTGACTCTGACACTCTCCGACTCACTCTGACACTCTCTGAGACACTCTGTGAAACATTCTGACTTTCTATGACACTCTCTCAGACACAGTATGACGCACTATGACTTTTACTGTCTCTCTCTGACACACTCTGAAATACAATGTAACATTCTCTGACAGACTGTGTCCCTCTCTGAGCCAAATGCTGACACTCTCTGACACTCTGAGACACAGTATGACACACTGGGACACTTTCTGACTCTCTCTGACACACTCTGAAATACAATGTAACATTCTCTGACAGATTATCACAATGTGACACTCTCTGAGACAAACTGTGACACTTTCTGACTCTCTCTGACTCTCTGAGACACACTGTCAACCTTTCTAAGACACACTGTGACACTCTCTGACTCTCTCTGACACTGTCTGGGACACTCTCTGACTCTCTCTGAGACAGACTGTGACACATAGTAACACTCTGTGACTCTATCTGCTACACTGGAACACACTATGGCACTCTCTGTCTCTCTCTGAGACACACTGTGATACACTCAGACAGACTGCGACATTCTCTGGGACACACTGAGACACTCTCTGACACACTGTGACACTCTCTGACAGATGGTGACATTTTCTGAGACACTGTGACACTCTCTGACTCTCTCTGAGACAGACTGTGACACATAGTGACACTCTGTGACTCTATCTGCCACACTGGAACACACTATGACACTCTCTGTCCCTCTCTGAGACACACTGTGATACACTCTGACAGACTGTGACACTCTCAGGGACACACTGAGACACTCTCTGACACTCTCTGATAGATGGTGACATTTTCTGAGACACTGTGACACTCTCTGAGACACACTGTAACATTTTTTGACTCTCTCTCACACTCTCTGAGACACACTGTGTCACTCTCTGACTCTCTCTGAGACACAATGTGAGTCTCTCTGACACACTGAGATACACTGTGATGCTCTCTGACACTCTCTGAGAAACACTGTGACACTCACTGACAGACTCTGATAGACTGTGACAATTTCTGAGACACACGATGATACTCTCTGACCTACTGTGTCACTCTCTGACACACGGTGTCATTTTCTGCGACACTCTATGAAACACAATGTGACACTTTCCGTCTCTCTCTGACTCTCTGAGACACACTGTGACACTCTCTAAGATAGACTGTGATAATCTCTGACTCTCTCTGAGACACCCTGTGACGCTCACTGACTCACTCTGACACTCTCTGGGACACACTGTGACTCTCTCTGAGACACACTGTGATACAATCTGACTCTCTATGGCACTCTCTGAGGCACAGTATGACATATATGACACTCTCTGACTCTCTCTGACACTCTCTGAGACAGACTCTGACACTCACTCACTGACTGTGACTATCTCTGAGCCAAATATGGACACTCTCTGACACTCTCTGAGACACAGTAGGACACACTGTGACTCATTCTGACTCTCTCTGACACACTCTGAAATACAATGGAACATTCTGTGACAGACTATCATAATGTGACACTCTCTGAGACAAACTGTGACACTTTCCGACTCTCTCTGTCTCTCTGAGACACGCTGTGACACTCTCTGACACACTGTGCCACACTGAGACACTCTCAAAGACAGATTGTGACACTTTCTGTCTCTCACTCTGACTCTCTGAGACACACTGCGACTCTCAGAGACACAATGTGACACTCTCTGACTCTCTCTGAAACTCTCTGTGACACTCTCTGACACATGCTGAGACACACTGTGACACACTCTGGCACTATCACCAACACACTGTGACACTCTCTGATCCTATCTGACACTCTCTGAGACAGACTGTGACACTTTCTGGCTCTCTCTGACTCTCTGAGACAAACTGTGGCACTCTCTGAGACACACTGTGACACTCTCTGACAGACTGCGATATACTGAAACACACTTTGACACTCTCTGACGGACTGCGACACACTGAAACACTCTCTGAGAGACTGTGACAGACTCTGACACTCTCTGAGACACACTGTGACACTCTCTGAGAGACTGTGATACTTTCTTACTCTCCCTGACTCTCTGAGACACACTGTGACACTCTCTGAGACACACTGTGGCACTTTCTGACTCTCCATGACTCTCTGAGACACACTGTGACACTCTCTGACTCTCTGAGGCACACTGTGACACTCACTGAGACACACTGTGACACTCACTGAGACACACTGTGACACTCCCTGACAGACTGTGACACACTGAAACACTATCTGACTCTCTCTGGCACTCTGAGACCCACTGTGACACTCCCTGACTGTCTCTGAAATACACTGTTACACTCTCTAAGAGAATGTGACACATTGTGCCGCTCTCTGAGACACACTGTGACACTCTCTCTGAGACACACTGAGGCACAGTATGACATACTGTGACACTCTCTGAGACACACTGTGAGACACTCTGACTCTCTCTGAAATCCACTGCGACACTCTCTGAGAGACTGTGATACATTGTAACACACTCTGAGACTCTCCGAGACACAATGGGACCCTATATGACAATTTTAGATGCACTGTGACCCTCTCTGACACACTGTGACACACACTCTGACACTCACTGACATTCATTGAAACACACTGTGACACTCTCTGACAAATTGTGACACACTCTGACACTATCTGCGGCACACCAGGACCCTCTCTGACAATTTGAGATGCACCCCGTGACACTGTCTGAAACTCTCTGAAAAGCACTGTGACACTCTCTGACAGACTGTGACACACTGTGACACTCTCCGACAGCCTGTGACACACTCTGACACTCTCTGACAGATAGTGACACTTTCAGACTTTCTTTGAATCTCTGACACACACTGTGATACTGTCTGTTACTCTCTGAGACACAATGTGGCACTATCTGACAGACTGTGACGCACTGAGACACACTCTTAGACACACTGTGACACTCACTGACACTCTCTGAAAAGCACTGTGACACTCTCTGACAGACTGTGACACACTCTGACACTCTCTGACCGATAGTGACACTTTCAGACTTTCTCTGAATCTCTGACACACACTGTGATACTGTCTGTCACTCTCTGAGGCACACTGTGACACTCTCTGACTCTCTCTGAGGCGCTCTGTGACACTCTGACAGACTGTGATACACTGAAACACACTGTGACACTCTCTGAGACACACTGTGACACTCTCTGAGACAGACTGTGACACTTTCTGGCTCTCTCTGAGACACACTGTGACATTCTCAGAGACACACTGTGGCACACTTCGACTCTCTCTGACACTCTCTGAGACACACCATGACACTCTCTGAGAAGGCTGTGACACACTGTGACTCTCTCTGACACTTTGAGGCTCCATGTGACACTCTCTGACTCTCACTGAAAGGCACAGTGACACTCTCTGAAACACACTGTGACACTCTCTAACTCTCTCCGAAAGGCACTGTGACACTCTCTGAAAGACACTGACACTCTCAAACACATGTTGAGACACACTGTGACAATCTCTGAAACACACTGTGACACTCTGTGACATTCTCTGAAACACACTGTGACACTCTACCTCTCTCCGAAAGGCACTGTGACACTCTCTGAAACACACTGTGACACTCTCTTATCCCATCTGAGACTTATTGTGACACTCTCTGACACTCTCTCTCAGACTGTGACACACTGCGACACACTCTGACACTCGCTGAGACACACTGGGACACTCACTGACTCTCTCGGACAATTTGAGATGCACTGTGACACTCTCTTATCCTATCTGAGACACGCTGTGACACTCTCTGACAGACTGTGACACTTTATGACTCCCTCTGACTCACTCTAAAATATACCGTAGCCTTCTCTGACAGAGTGTGACGCCCGGTGTCACTCTCTGAGACTGACTGTGACACACTCTGACTCTCTGAGATAGACTGTGATACAGTCTGACTCTCTGTAACACTCTATGAGGCACAGTATGACACACTACGACACACTCTGACTCACTCTGACACTCTCTGAGACACACTGTGACACTCTCTCACTGACTGTGACACTCTCTGACTCTCTGAAACACACTGCTACACTTTCTGACTCTCTGAAACACACTGTGACACTCTGTGACTCTCTCTGATACTCTGGAAAACACTTAAAACTCTCTCTGTCCCTCTCTCACAATCTTTGAGACGCACTGTTACACTCACTGACTCTCCCTGAGACACACTGTGACTCTCTAACACTCTGAGATACCCTGTGATGCTCTCTCTCACTCTCTGAGAACCATGGTAACGCTCTCTGAAAGACTGTGACAGACTGTGACACTTTCTGTGACACACAATTACAGTCTCTGACCTACTGTGACACTCTCTGACACTGGATGACATTTTCTGAGACACTGTGACACTCTCTGAGACACACTGTGACACTCTGACTCGCTTTGAGACACACTGTGACACTCTCTGACTCCCTCTGACTCTCTGAGACGCACTCTGACACTCTCTGAGACACACTGTGACACTCTCTGACTCTCTCAGAGACACACTGTGACACTCTCTGACTCCCTCTATCTCTCTGAGACACACTGTGACACTTTCTGACTCCCTCTGACTCTCTGAGACGCACTGTGACACTCTCTGAGACACACTGTAACACTCTCTGACTCTCTCTGAGGCACACTGTGACACTTTCTGACTCCCTCTGTCTCTCTGAGACGCCGTGTGACACTCTCTGAGACACACTGTGACACACTCTGTCTCTCTATGAGACACTCTGTGACACTTTCTGACTCCCTCTGACTCTCTGAGACGCACTGTGACACTCTCTGATACACATTGTGACTCTCTCTGACTCTCTCTGAGACACCCCGTGACACTTTCTGACTCCCTCTGACTCTCTGAGATGCATTGTGACACACTAGGAGACACACAGTCACACTCTCTGAGATACACTGTGACACTCTCTGACTCTCTCTGAGACACACTGTGACACTCTCTGACTCCTTCTATCTCTCTGAGACACACAGTGACACTTTGTGACTCCCTCTGACTCTCTGAGACGCAATGTGACACTCTCTGAGACATACTGTGACACTCTCTGACTCTCTCGGAGATACACTGTGACACTTTCTGACTCCCTCTGACTCTCGTAGACGCACTGTGACACTCTCTGAGACACACTGTGACATTCTCTGAGACAAACTGTGACACTCGCTGACTCTCTCTGAGACACACAGTGACACTTTCTGACTCCCTCTGACTCTCTGAGACGCACTGTGACACTCTCTGACTCTTTCTGAGACAAACTGGGACACTTTCTGTCTCCCTCTGACTCTCTGAGACGCATTGTGACACTCTAGGAGACACACTGTGACACTCTCTGAGACAGACTGTGACACTTTCTGAATCTCTCTGACTCTCTGAGACACACTTTGACACTCTAGGAGACACAATGTGACACTCTCTGAGACACACTGTGACACTTTCTGTCTCCCTCTGACTCTCTGAGACGCATTGTGACACTCTAGGAGATACACTGTGACACTCTCTGAGACAGACTGTGACACTTTCTGAATCTCTCTCACTCTCTGAGACACACTTTGACACTTACTGAGACACACTGTGACACTCTCTGATCCTATCTGACACTCTCTGAGACAGACTGTGACACTCTCTGACAGACTGTGACTCACTGTGACACGCTCTGACACTCTCTGAGACACACTGTGACACGTTTTGACATTCTCTGAGAAACACTGTGACCCTCTCTGACTCTCTCTGAAACGCACTGTGACACCCTGTGACTCTCTCTGATACTCTGGAAAACGATGTGACACTCTCTGTCCCTCTCTGACACGCTCTGAGAAACACTGTGACATTTATGACTCTCCGTCTCTCACACTCTCTGAGACACACTGTGAAACTCTCAGACACTCTGAGATACTCTGTGGCGCTCTCCCACACTCTCTGAGAAACACTGTAACACTCTCTGACAGACTGTGACAGACTGTAACACTTTCTGTGTCTCACGATGACACTCTCTGATGGATGGTGACACTCTCTGACTCTGGGTGACATTTTCTGAGACACTGTGACACTCTCTGAGACACACTGTGATACTCTCTGAGGCACACTGTGCCACGCTCTTACAGACGGTAACAAACTGTGACACTTTCTGACATTCTCTGAGACACACTATGACACTCTCTGACACACTGTGACAGAGTGTGACACTCTCTGAGACAGACTGTGACAATTTCTGACTCTCTGAATCTCTGAGACACACTGTGGCACTGCCTTACACTCTCTGAGACATACTGTGACATTCTGTGACAGACTGTGACACGCTGTGACACTCTCTGACTCTCTCTGAAACTAACTATTACACTCTATGACCGACTGTGACACACTGTGACACTCTCAGAGACAGACTGTGACACTTTCTGACACTCCCTGTCTCTCTGACACACACTGTGAAAATCTCTGATCCTATCGGACACTCTCTGAGGCACACTGTGCCACTCTCTAACGGACTGTGACACACTGTGACACTCTCAGAGAGAGACTGTGACACACTGTGACACTCTCTGACGGACTGTGACACACTGTGACACTCTCTGACACTCTCTTAGACACACTGACACGCACTGTTCTTATCTAACACTCTCTGAGACGCACTGCAACACTCTCTGACACTCTCTAAGACACAGTGTGACACTCTCTCACTGACTGTGACCCTCTCTCAACCAAATGTTGACGCTTTCCGAGACACAGTATGTCAGACTGTGACACTTTCTGACTCTCTCTGAGACACTGTGCAATACACTGTAAGATTCTCTGACAGATTGTGTCTCACAGTGACACTCTATGAGAAATACTGTGAAACTTTATGACTCTTTCTGACTCTCTGAGACACACTGTGACACTCTCTGACACTTTTTTAAAAACACTGTGACATTCTCTGACACTCTCAGAAACACACTGTGATAATCTCTGACTGACTGTGACACACTGAGACACTCTCAAAGACAGACTGTGACACTTTCTGACTCTCTCTGACTCTCTGAAATATACTGTAACCTTCTCTGACAGACTGTGACACACCGTGACACTCTCTGAGACTGACTGTGACACGTTATAACTCTCTCTGACTCTCTGAGACACACTGTGACACTCTCTGACTCTCTCTGAGGCACATCGTGACACTTTCAGACTCACTCTGACTCTCTGAGACACACTGTGACACTCTCTGACACATTGTGACACTCTCTGAGACAGACTTGACACTTTCTGACTCTCTCTAAATCTCTCTGAAATATACTGTAACCTTCTCTGGCAGACTGTGACACACTGTGACACTCTCTCAGACAGACTGTGACACATTCTGACTCTCTCTGACTCCCTGTGACACACTGTGACACTCTCTGACTCTCTCTGTGACACACTGTGACACCCTCATAGACACACTGTGACACTCTCTGATACTTTCTGACATTCTCAGAGACACACTGTGACACAGTTCGATTCTCTCTGACACTCTCTGAGACACACTGTGACACTCTCCGAGAAGGTTGTGACGCACTGTGACACTCTCTGAGACTTTTAGGCACACTGTGACACTCTCTGACTCTCACTGAAAAGCACTGTGACACTCTCTGAAACACTCTGTGACATTCTCTGAAACACACTGCGACACTCTCTAACTCTCTCCGAAAGGCACTGTGACACTCTCTGAAAGACATTGTGACACTCTCTGAAACATGTTGAGACACACTGTGACACTCTCTGAAACACACTGTGGCACTCTGTGACACTCTCTGAAACACACTGTGACATTCTCTGACACTCTCTCAAACCCACTGTGACACGCTGTCTCAGACTGTGACACACTGCGACACACTCTGACACTCGCTGAGACACACTGGGACACTCTCTGACAGACTGTGACACACTGTGTCACTCTCAAAGACAGACTGTGACACTTTATAACTCCCTCTGACTCACTCTAAAATATACTTCAGCCTTCTCTGACAGAGTGTGACCCCCGTTGTCACTCTCTGAGACAGACTGTGACACACTCTGACTGTCTGAGACACACTGCGATACAGTCTGACTCTCTGTGACACTCAATGAGGCACAGTATGACACACTACGACACTCTCTGACTCACTCTGACACACTCTGAGACACACTGTGACACTCCCTCACAGACTGTGAACCTCTCTGAGACAAACTCTAACCATCTCTGACTCTCTGAGGCACACTGTGACACTCTCTGACAGACTGTGACACTCTCTGACTCTCTCCGAAACACACTGCTACACTTTCTGGCTCTCTGTGACTCTCTGAAACATACTGTGACACTCTGTGACTCTCTCTGATACTCAGGAAAACACTGTGACACTCTTTGTCCCTCTCTCACAATCTTTGAGGCGCACTGTGACACTCACTAACTCTCTCTGAGACACACTGTGACTCTCTGACACTCTAAGATACCCTGTGACGCTCTCTCACACTCTCTGAGAAACACGGTAACGCTCTCTGACAGACTCTGACAGAGTGTGACACTTTCTGTGACACACATGACACTCTCTGACCTACTGTGACTCTCTCTGACACACGGTGACATTTTCTGAGAAACTGTGACACTCTCTGAGACAGACTGTGACACTTTCTGTCTCTCTCTGACTCCGTGAGACACACTGTGACACTCTCTGACAAGCTCTGACACTCTCTGAGACACACTGAGACACTCTCTGAAACACACTGTGACACTCTGACAGGCTGTTACAGACTGTGACACTCTGACACTCTCTGACATATTGAGACGCGCTGTGACACTCTCTGATCCTCTCTGACATTCACAGAGACATATTATGACCCTCTTTGACTCTCTCTGACACTTTGAGACAAACTGTGACACTCGCTGACACTCACTGAGACACACTGTGACACTCTCTGAGATACACTGTGACACTCTTTGACTCTCTCTGACACTTTGAGAGAGACTGTGACACTCGCTGACACTCTCGGAGACACACTGTGACACTCTCTGATCCTATCTGACGTTCTCAGAGACACACTGTGTCACTCTCTGAGACACACTGTGACACTCTTTGACTCTCTCTGACAATTTGAGACGCACTGTGACACTCTCTAACTCTCTCCGAAAGGCACTGTGACACTCTCTGAAACACACTGTGACACTCTGTGACACTCTCTGAGACGCACTGTGACACTCTCTAACTCTCTCTGAAAGGAAATGTGACACTCTCTGAAACACACCGTGACACTCTCTGAGACACACTGTGACACTGTTGACTCAGTCTGAAACACACTGTAACACTCTCCGACACATACTGAGACACACTGTGACACTCTCTGAAACTCTCTCAAACACACTGTAACACGCTCTGTCAGACTGTGACAAACTGCGACACACTCTGACACTTGCTGAGACACACTGGGACACTCTCTGACTCTCTGAGACACACTGTGACACTCTCTGACACATTTTGAGACACTGTGACACTCTGTGACAGACTGTGACACACTGTGACACTCTCTGAGACACGTTGATTCTCTCTGACACTCTCTGAGACAGAATGTGACACTCTCTGATACTCTCTGAGGCACAGCACGACACACTGTGACACTCTTTGACAGGTTGTGACAAACTGTGACATTCTCTGACTTTCTCTGACACTCTCTTAGACACACTGAGAGCTCTCTTTCACTCTCTGAGACTCACTGTGTCACGCTCTGACAGACTGAGGCAATTTCTGTGACACACTATGACACTCTCTGAACGACTGTGACACACTGAGACACTCTCAAAGACAGACTGTGACACTTTCTCACTCTCTCTGACTCACTCTGAAATATACTGTAGCCTTCTCTGACAGACTGTGACACACTGTGACACTCCCTGAGACAGACTGTGACACTTACTGACTCTCTCTGAAACACTGTGACACTCTCCGAGAGACTGTGACACACTGTGACACTCTGAGACTCTCTGACACACATTGGGACCCTCTCTGACAATTTGAGACGCACTGTGACACTCTCTGACAGACTGTGACACTCTCTGACAGACTGTGACACACTCTGACACACTCTGTCCCTCTCTGAGATACATTGTGACTCTCTCTGACATCCTTTGAAACACACTGTGACACTCTCTCACAGACTGTGACACACTGTGACACTCTCTGAGACACGCTGGGACCCTCTCTGACAATTTGAGACGCCGCGTGACACTCTCTGATCCTATCTGACACTCTCTCAGACACACTGTGACTCTCTCTGACACTATCTGAAAAGCACTGTGACACTCTCTGACAGACTGTGACACACTGAGACACACTCTGAGACACACTGTGAAACTCTCTGACAGGCTGTTGCACACTGTGACATTCTCTGACACTCTCTGACACTTTGAGATGCACTGCGACACTCTCTGATCCTATCTGACATTCGCAGAGACACACTGTGACACTCTCTGACTCTCTCTGTCACTTTGAGACAAACTGTGATGCTCGCTGACACTCTCTGAGATACACTGTGACACTCTTTAACTCTCTCTGACACTTTTAGACACACTGTGACACACGCGGACCCTCTCTGAGACACACTGTGATACTCTCTGACTCTCTCTGAAAGGCACTGTGACACTCTCTGACACACACTGTGACACTGTCTGACACTCTCTCAAACACACTGCGACACGCTGTCAGACTGTGACACAGCGATACACACTTTGATACTCTCTCAAATACACTGCGACACGCTCTGTCAGACTGTGACACACTGCGACACACTCTGACACTCTCTCAAACACAGTGTGACATGCTCTCTCAGACTGTGACACACTGCGACACACTCTGACAGAGTGGGACATTCTCTGACTCGCTCTGAAATTTGAGATGCACTGTGACACTCTCTTATCCTATCTGAGACAAACTGTGATACTCTCTGACAGACTGTGACACAGTGTGTCACTCTCAAAGACAGACTGTGACACTTTCTGACTCCCTCTGACTCACTCTAAAATATACTGTAGCCTTCTCGGACAGAGTGTGACACCCGGTGTCACTCTCTGAGACAGACTGTGACACACTCTGACTCTCTGAAATACACTGTGATACAGTCTGACTCTCTGTGACACTCTATGAGGCACAGTATGACACACTAAGACACTCTCTGACTCACTCTGACACACTCTGAGACACACTGTGACACTCTTTCACAGACTGTGAAACTCTCTGAGACAAACTCTGACCATCTCTGACACTTTCTGAGACACACTGTGAAACTCTCTGCCAGACTGTGACACTCTATGACTCTCTGACACTTACGTAGACACACTGTGACTCTCTCTGACTCTCTCAGACACACTGTGACACTCTCTGAGACACACTTGACTCCCTCGGACACTCTCTTAGACACACTGTGACAATCTGACAGACTTTGACACACTGAGACACTCTCAAAGACTGACTGTGACACTATCTGACTCTTACTGACTCTGAGACACACTGTGACACTCCCTAACAGACTGTGACACTCTCTGACACTCTCTGAGACTCTCTTAGACACACTGTGACACAGTCTGACAGACTGTGGCACCCTGTGACACTCTCTGACGCTCTTTGAGGCACACTGTGACACTGTCTGACAAACCGTGGCACTCTGTGACACTCTTTGACTCTCTCGGACTCTCTTTGAGGCACTCTGTGACACTCTCTGACAGACTGTGATACACTGAAACACTCTCTGAGAGACTGTGACACTCTGTGAGACACACTGTGACACTCTCTGACATTCTCTGAAACACACTGTGACATCCTCTGACTCTCTCTGAGACACACTGTGACACTCACTGACTCTGACACTCTCTGACTCAATCTGACACACTCTGAGACACACTGTGAAACAGTCTGACTTTCTATGACACTCTCTCAGACACAGTATGACACACTGTGACACTTACTGTCTCTCTCTGACATACTCTGAAATACAATGTAACATTCTCTGACAGACTATGTTCCTCTCTGAGTCAAATGCTGACACTCTCTGACACTCTCTGAGACACAGTATGACACACAGTGACACTTTCTGACTGTCTCTGACACACTCTGAAATACAATGTAACATTCTGTGACAGATTGTCACAATGTGACACTCTCTGAGACAAACTGTGACACTTTCTGACTCTCTCTGATTCTCTGAGACACACTGAGACACTCTCGGAGATAGACTGTGATAATCTATGAATCTCTCCGAGACACACTGTGACACTCACTGACTCACTCTGACACTCTCTGAGACACACTGTGACACTCTCTGAGACACACAGTGATACAGTCTGACTCTCTATGGCACTCTCTGAGGCACAGTATGACATACTTTGACACTCTCTGACTCACTCTGACACTCTCTGAGACACAGTGTGACACTCTCTCACTGACTGTGACCCTCTCTGAACCAAATTTTGACACTCTCTGACACTCTCAGAGACACAGTATGACACACTGTGACACTTTATGACTCTCTCTGACACACTCTGAAATACATTGGAATATTCTGTGACAGACTATCACAATGTGACACTCTCTGAGACAAACTGTGACACTTTCTGACTCTCTCTGACTCTCTGAGACCACACTGTGACACCCTCTAACAGACTGTGTCACACTGAGACACTCTCAAAGACAGATTGTGACACTTTCTGTCTCTCTATCTCTGACTCTCTGAGACACACTGCGACACTCACTGGGACACAATGTGACACTCTCTGACTCTCTCTGAAACTCTCACACACACTGTGACACTCTCTGAGACATACTATGATACTTTCTGACACTCTCACAAACACAATGCGACACTCTCAGAGACACATTGTGACACTCTCTGACAGACTGTGACAGACTGTGACACCCTCAAAGACAGACTGTGTCACTTTCTGACTCTCTGAGTCACGCTGTGACACTCACAGAGACACACTGTGACACTCTCTGACAGACTGTGTCAAACTGTGACACTCTCTGAGAGACACTGTGACACTTTCTGTCTCTCTCTGACTCTCTCTGAGCCACACTGTGACACTCACTGACCCATTCTGACACTTTCTGAGACAGACTGTGAGACTCACTGACATTCTCTAACTATCTCTGTTACACACTGTGACAATCTCTGACACTCTCTGAGAAACACTGCGATACAGTCTAACTCTCTCTGGCACTCTCTGAGGTACAGTATGACATACTGTGACATTCTCTGACTCACTCTGACACTCTCTGAGACACACTGTGACACTCTCTCACAGACTGTGACCCTCTCTGAGCCAAATGCTGACACTCTCTGAGTCACAGTATGACACACTGTGACACGTTCTGACACATTCTGAAATACAATGTAACATTCTCTGACAGACTGTCACAATGTGATACTCTCTGAGACAAACTGTGACACTTTCTGACTCTCTCTGACTCTCCGAAACACATTGTCATCCTCTCTTAGACGCACTGTGACACTCTCTGAGGCACACAGTGACTCTCTCTGACAGACTGTGACACACTGAGACACTTTCAAGACAGATTGTGACCCTTTCTGTCTCTCTCTCTCTCTGACTATCTGAGACACACTGTGACATTCACTGAGACACAATCTGACATTCTCTGACTCTCTCCGAATCTCTCAGACACACTGTGACACTCTCTGACTCTCCCTGACACTCTCAGACACACCGTGACACTCTCTGACTTTCACTGACTTTCTCTGACACTTTGAGACGTACGTTGACACTCTCTGATCCTATCTGACACTCTCTGAGACACACTGTGACACTCTCTGACTCTCGCTGAATCACACTGTGACACTCGCTGACAGACTGTGACACTTTCTGACTCTCCCTGAATCTCTGAGACACACTGTGACACTCTCTGACGCTCTCTGAATCTCCCTGTGGCACTCTCTGACACACGCTGAGACACACTGTAACACTCTCTGAATCTCTCTGAATCTCTCTGTGACACACTCTGATATATGCTGAGACACACTGTGACACTCTGGCTCTTTCTCAAACACACTGTGACACTCTCTGATCCTATCTGACACTCTCTGAGACAAACTGTGACACTTTCTGACTCTCTCTGACTCTGAAACACACTCTCATCCTCTCTGAGACACACTGTGACACTCTCTTACAAACTGTGTCACACTGAGACACTCTCAAAGACAGATTGTGACCAATTCTGTCTCTCTCCCTGACTCTCTGAGACACACTGTGACACTCACTGAGACACACTGTGACGCTCTCTGACTCTCTCTGAGGCGCACTGTGACACCCCCTGACAGACTGTGAGACACTGATACACATTGTGACACTCTCTGACTCTCTAAGGCGCACTGTGACGCTCGCTGACAGACTGTGATACACTGAAACACTCTCTGAGAGACTGTGACACTCTGTGAGACACACTGTGACACTCTCTGACATTCTCTGAAACACACTGTGACATTCCCTGACTCTCTCTAAGACACACTGTGACACCCACTGACTCTGACACCCTCTGACTCACTCTGAAACTCTGAGACACACTGTGAAACAGTCTGACTTTCTATGACACTCTCTCAGACACAGTACGACACACTGTGACACTTACTGTCTCTCTCTGACAAACTTTTAAAAACAACGTAACATTCTCTGAAAAAATTGTGTCCCTCTCTGAGCCAATTGCGGACACTCTCTGACACTCTCTCAGACACCGTATGACACACTGCGATAATTTCTGACTCTCTCTGACACACTCTGAAATACAATGTAACATTCTGTGACAGATTTTCACAATGTGACACTCTCTGAGACAAACTGTGACACTCTCTGACTCTCTATGACACTGTCTGAGGCAAACTGTGACACACTCTGACAGACTTCGACAGTCTCTTGGACAGACTGAGACACTCTCTGACACTCTCTGACAGACAGTGACATTTTCTGAGACACTGTGACACTCTCTGAGACACACTGTGAGACTTGCTGTCTCTTTCTGACTCTGAGACAATCGGTCACTCTCTGAGACACACTGTAACATTGTTTGACTCTATCTCACACTCTCTGAGACACACTCTGTCACTCTCTGACTCTCTCTGAGACACAATATGACTCTCTCTGACACACTATGATACAGTGTGATGCTCTCTGACACTCTCTGAGAAACACTGTGACACTCTCTGACCTACTGTTACACTCTCTGACACACGGTGACATTTTCTGCGACACTGCGACACTCACTGAGACACACTGTGGCACTTTCTGTCTCTCTCTGACTCTCTGATACACACTGAGACACTCTCTGAGATAGACTGTGATAATCTCTGACTCTCTGAGACACACTGTGACACTCACTAACTCACTGTGACACTCTCTGAGGCACACTGTGACACTCTCTGACACTCTCTGAGAGACATTGTGATACAGTCTGACTCTCTATGGCACTCTCTGAGACACACTGTGACACTCTCTCACTGACTGTGACCCTCTCTGAGCCAAATGCTGACACTCTCTGAGACACTTTATGACACACTGTGAAACTTTCTGATTCTCTCTGACACTCTGAAATACAATGGAACATTCTGTGACAGACAATCACAATGTGACACTCTCTGAGACAAACTGTGACACTCTCTAACAGACTGTGTCACACTGTGACACTCTCAAAGACCGATTGTGTCACTTTCTGTCTCTCTCTGACTCTCTGAGACACACTGCGACACTCACTGAGACACAATGTGACACTCTCTGACTCTCTCTGAAACTCTCACACACACTGTGACACTCTCTGAGACACACTGTGACACTCTCTGACAGACTGTGACAGACTGTGACCCCCTCAAAGACAGACTGTGTCACTTTATGACTCTCTGAGACACACTGTGACACTCTCTGACAGACTGTGTCAAACTGTGACACTCTCTGAGAGACACTGTGACACTTTCTGTCTCTCTCTGACTCTCTCTGAGACACACTGTGACACTCACTGACCCGTTCTGACACTCTCTGAGACAGACTGTGAGACTCACTGACATTCCCTAACTATCTCTGTTACACACTGTGACAATCTCTGACACTCTCTGAGACATACTGTGATAACGTCTGACTCTCTCTGGCACTCTCTGAGGTACAATATGATATACTGTGACACTCTCTGACTCACTCTGACACTCTCTGAGACACACTGTGACACTCTCTCACAGACTGTGACCCTCTCTGACGCAAATGCTGACACTCTCTGAGACACAGTATGACACACTGTGACACGCTCTGACACACTCTGAAATACAATGTAACATTCTCTGACAGACTGTCACAATGTGATACTCTCTGAGACAAACTGTGACACTTTCTGACTGTCTCTGACTCTCCGAAACGCACTGTCATCCTCTCTTAGACGCACTGTGACACTCTCTGACTCGCTCTGACACTGTCTGAGACACACTGTGACACTCTCTGACTCTCTCTGAGGCAGACTGTGATACATAGTGACACTCTGTGACTCTATCTGCCACACTGGAACACACTATGACACTCTCTGTCTCTCTCTGAGACGCACTTGATACACTCTGACAGACTGCGACACAATCTCGGACACACTGAGACACTCTCTGACACACTGTGACACTCTCTGACAGATGGTGACATTTCCTGAGACACTCGGTCACTCTCTGAGACACACTAACTTTTTTTGACTCTCTCACACTCTCTGAGACACACTGTGTCACTCTCTGACTCACTCTGTCACACTGAGATACACTGTGATGCTCTCTGACATTCTCTGAGAAACACTGTGACACTCTGTGACAGACTCTGACAGACTGTGACAATTTCTGAGACACACAATGAAACTCTCTGACCTACTGTGACACTCTCTGATACACGGTGACATTTTCTGCGACACTGCGATACTCTCTGAGATAGACTGTGATAATCTCTGATTCTCTCTGAGACTCACTGTGACACTCACTGACTCACTCTGACAATCTCTGAGACACACAGTGACACTATCTGAGACACACTGTGATACAGTCTTACTCTCTAATGGCACTCTCTGAGGCACAGTATGACACTCTCTCACAGACTGTAACCCTCTCTGAACCAAATGTTGACACTCTCTGACACTCTCTGAGACACAGTATGTCACACTGTGACACTTTCTGGCTCTCTCTGACACACTCTGAAATACAATGGAACATTCTGTGACAGACTGTCACAATGTGACACTCTCTGAGACAAAATGTGACACATTCTGACTCTCTCGGACTCTCTGAGACACACTGCGACAGACTGTGTCACTTTCTGACTCTCTGAGACACACTGTGACACTCACAGAGACACACTGTGACACTCTCTGACAGACTGTGACAAACTGTGACACTCTCTGAGAGACACTGTGACACTTTCTGTCTCTCGCTGATGCTCTCTGACTCTCTCTGAGACACACTGTGACACTCACTGACCCGTTCTGACACTCTCTGAGACAGACTGTGAGACTCACTGACATTCTCTAAATCTCTCTGTTACACACTGTGGCAATCTCTGACACTCTCAGAGACACACTGTGATACAGTCGGACTCTCTCTGGCACTCTCTGAGGTACATTATGACATACTGTGACACTCTCTGACTCACTCTGACCCTCTCTGAGACACACTGTGACACTCTCTCACAGACTGCCACTCTCTGACACTCTCCGAGACACAGTATGACACACTGTGACACGTTCTGACACACTCTGAAATACAATGTAAAATTCTCTGACAGATTGTCACAATGTGACACTCTCTGAGACAAACTGTGACACTTTCTGACTCACTCTGACTCTCTGAAACACACTCTCATCCTCTCTTAGACCCACTGTGACACTCTCTGAGGCACACTGTGACACTCTCTGACAGACTGTGACACACTGAGACATTCTCAAGTCAGATTGTGACCCTTTCTGTCTCTCTCTCCCTGACTTTCTGAGACACACTGTGACACTCACTGAGACACAATCTGACACTCTCTGACTCTCTCCGAAACTCTCAGACACACTGTGACACTCTCTGACTCTCTCGGACACTCTCAGACACTACGTGACACTCTCTGACTTTCCCTGACACTTTGAGACGTGCGTTGAGACTCTCTGATCCTACCTGATACTCTTTGAGACACACTGTGACACACTCTGACTTTCTCTGACACTTTGAGACGTACGTTGAGACTCTCTGATACTATCTGACACTCTCTGAGTCACACTGTGACACTCTCTGACTCTCTCTGAAACTCTCTGTGGCACTCTCTGACACACGCTGAGACACACTGTGACACTCTCTAAATCTCTCTGAAACTCTGTGACACACTCTGACATACGCTGAGACACACTGTGACACACTGGCTCTTTCTCAAACACACTGTGACACTCTCTGATCCTATCTGACACTCTCTGAGACACACTGTGACACTTTCTGACTCTCTCTGACTCTCTGAAACACACTGTCATCCTCTCTTAGACGCACTGTGACACGCTCTGACAGACTGTGTCACACTGAGACACTCTCAAGACAGATTGTGACACTTTCTGTCTCTCTCTGACACTCTGAGACACACTGTGTGACTCACTGAGACACACTGTGACGCTCTCTGACTCTCTCTGAGGCGCACTGTGACACTCTCTGACAGACTGTGATACACTGAAACACACTGTGACACTCTCTGACTCTCTAAGGCGCACTTTGACGCTCTCTAAAAGAGTGTGATACACTGAAACACTCTCTGAGAGACTGTGACACTCTGTGAGACACACTGTGATACTCTCTGACATTCTCTGAAACACACTGTGACAATCGCTGACTCTCTCTGAGGCAAACTGTGACACTCACTGACTCTGACACTCTCTGACTCACTCTGACACTCTCTGAGACACACTGTGAAACAGTCTGACTTTCTATGACACTCTCTCAGACACAGTATGACATACTGTGACACTTACTGTCTCTCTCTGACACACTCTGAAATACAACATAACATTCTCTGACAGACTGTGTCCCTCTCTGAGCCAAATGCTGACACTCTCTGACACTCTCTGAGACACAGTATGACACACTGTGACACATTCTGAATCTCTCTGACACACTCTGAAATACAATGTAACATTCTCTGACAGATTGTCACAATGTGACACTTTCTGAGACAAACTGTGACACTTTCTGACTCTCCCTGATTCTCTGAGACACACTGTCATCCTTTCTTAGACACACTATGACACTCTCTGACTCTCTCTGACACTGTCTGAGACACACTGTGACACTCTCTGACTCCCTCTGAGACAGACTGTGACACATAGTGACACTCTGTGACTCTATCTGCCTCACTGGAACACACTATGACACTCTCTGTCCCTCTCTGAGACAGACTGTGGCACACTCTAACAGACTGCGACACTCTCTGGGACACACTGAGACCCTCTCTGACACTCTCTGACAGATGGTGACATTTTCTGAGACACTGCGACACTCTCTGAGATACACTGCGACCTTGCTGTCTCTTTCTGACTCTGAGATACTCGGTCACTCTCTGAGACACACTGTAACATTTTTTGACTCTCTCTCACACTCTCTGAGACACACTGTGTCACTCTCTGACTCTCTCTCAGTCACAATGTGGTACACTGTGATGCGCTCTGACTCTCTCTGAGAAACACTGTGACACTCTCTGACAGACTCTGACAGACTGTGACAATTTCTAAGGCACACGATGACACTCTCTGACCTACTGTGACACTCACTGACTCGTGGTGACATTTTCTGCGACACTGTGACACTCTTTGAGACACACTATGACACTTTCCGTCTCTCTCTGACTCTCTGAGACACACTGAGACACTCTCTGAGGCAGACTGTGATAATCTCTGACTCTCTCTGAGACACACTGAGACACTCTCTGAGACACACTGTGACACTCTCTGAGACACACAGTGATACAGTCTGACTCTCTATGGCACTCTCTGAGGCACAGTATGACATACTTTGACACTCTCTGACTCACTCTGACACTCTCTGAGACACAGTGTGACACTCTCTCACTGACTGTGACCCTCTCTGAACCAAATTTTGACACTCTCTGACACTCTCAGAGACACAGTATGACACACTGTGACACTTTATGACTCTCTCTGACACACTCTGAAATACATTGGAATATTCTGTGACAGACTATCACAATGTGACACTCTCTGAGACAAACTGTGACACTTTCTGACTCTCTCTGACTCTCTGAGACCACACTGTGACACCCTCTAACAGACTGTGTCACACTGAGACACTCTCAAAGACAGATTGTGACACTTTCTGTCTCTCTATCTCTGACTCTCTGAGACACACTGCGACACTCACTGGGACACAATGTGACACTCTCTGACTCTCTCTGAAACTCTCACACACACTGTGACACTCTCTGAGACATACTATGATACTTTCTGACACTCTCACAAACACAATGCGACACTCTCAGAGACACATTGTGACACTCTCTGACAGACTGTGACAGACTGTGACACCCTCAAAGACAGACTGTGTCACTTTCTGACTCTCTGAGTCACGCTGTGACACTCACAGAGACACACTGTGACACTCTCTGACAGACTGTGTCAAACTGTGACACTCTCTGAGAGACACTGTGACACTTTCTGTCTCTCTCTGACTCTCTCTGAGCCACACTGTGACACTCACTGACCCATTCTGACACTTTCTGAGACAGACTGTGAGACTCACTGACATTCTCTAACTATCTCTGTTACACACTGTGACAATCTCTGACACTCTCTGAGAAACACTGCGATACAGTCTAACTCTCTCTGGCACTCTCTGAGGTACAGTATGACATACTGTGACATTCTCTGACTCACTCTGACACTCTCTGAGACACACTGTGACACTCTCTCACAGACTGTGACCCTCTCTGAGCCAAATGCTGACACTCTCTGAGTCACAGTATGACACACTGTGACACGTTCTGACACATTCTGAAATACAATGTAACATTCTCTGACAGACTGTCACAATGTGATACTCTCTGAGACAAACTGTGACACTTTCTGACTCTCTCTGACTCTCCGAAACACATTGTCATCCTCTCTTAGACGCACTGTGACACTCTCTGAGGCACACAGTGACTCTCTCTGACAGACTGTGACACACTGAGACACTTTCAAGACAGATTGTGACCCTTTCTGTCTCTCTCTCTCTCTGACTATCTGAGACACACTGTGACATTCACTGAGACACAATCTGACATTCTCTGACTCTCTCCGAATCTCTCAGACACACTGTGACACTCTCTGACTCTCCCTGACACTCTCAGACACACCGTGACACTCTCTGACTTTCACTGACTTTCTCTGACACTTTGAGACGTACGTTGACACTCTCTGATCCTATGTGACACTCTCTGAGACACACTGTGACACTCTCTGACTCTCGCTGAATCACACTGTGACACTCGCTGACAGACTGTGACACTTTCTGACTCTCCCTGAATCTCTGAGACACACTGTGACACTCTCTGACGCTCTCTGAATCTCCCTGTGGCACTCTCTGACACACGCTGAGACACACTGTAACACTCTCTGAATCTCTCTGTGACACACTCTGATATATGCTGAGACACACTGTGACACTCTGGCTCTTTCTCAAACACACTGTGACACTCTCTGATCCTATCTGACACTCTCTGAGACAAACTGTGACACTTTCTGACTCTCTCTGACTCTGAAACACACTCTCATCCTCTCTGAGACACACTGTGACACTCTCTTACAAACTGTGTCACACTGAGACACTCTCAAAGACAGATTGTGACCAATTCTGTCTCACTCCCTGACTCTCTGAGACACACTGTGACACTCACTGAGACACACTGTGACGCTCTCTGACTCTCTCTGAGGCGCACTGTGACACCCCCTGACAGACTGTGATACACTGATACACATTGTGACACTCTCTGACTCTCTAAGGAGCACTGTGACGCTCGCTGACAGACTGTGATACACTGAAACACTCTCTGAGAGACTGTGACACTCTGTGAGACACACTGTGACACTCTCTGACATTCTCTGAAACACACTGTGACATTCCCTGACTCTCTCTAAGACACACTGTGACACCCACTGACTCTGACACCCTCTGACTCACTCTGAAACTCTGAGACACACTGTGAAACAGTCTGACTTTCTATGACACTCTCTCAGACACAGTACGACACACTGTGACACTTACTGTCTCTCTCTGACAAACTTTTAAAAACAACGTAACATTCTCTGAAAAAATTGTGTCCCTCTCTGAGCCAATTGCGGACACTCTCTGACACTCTCTCAGACACCGTATGACACACTGTGATAATTTCTGACTCTCTCTGACACACTCTGAAATACAATGTAACATTCTGTGACAGATTTTCACAATGTGACACTCTCTGAGACAAACTGTGACACTCTCTGACTCTCTATGACACTGTCTGAGGCAAACTGTGACACACTCTGACAGACTTCGACAGTCTCTTGGACAGACTGAGACACTCTCTGACACTCTCTGACAGACAGTGACATTTTCTGAGACACACTGTGAGACTTGCTGTCTCTTTCTGACTCTGAGACAATCGGTCACTCTCTGAGACACACTGTAACATTGTTTGACTCTATCTCACACTCTCTGAGACACACTCTGTCACTCTCTGACTCTCTCTGAGACACAATATGACTCTCTCTGACACACTATGATACAGTGTGATGCTCTCTGACACTCTCTGAGAAACACTGTGACACTCTCTGACCTACTGTTACACTCTCTGACACACGGTGACATTTTCTGCGACACTGCGACACTCACTGAGACACACTGTGGCACTTTCTGTCTCTCTCTGACTCTCTGATACACACTGAGACACTCTCTGAGATAGACTGTGATAATCTCTGACTCTCTGAGACACACTGTGACACTCACTAACTCACTGTGACACTCTCTGAGGCACACTGTGACACTCTCTGACACTCTCTGAGAGACATTGTGATACAGTCTGACTCTCTATGGCACTCTCTGAGACACACTGTGACACTCTCTCACTGACTGTGACCCTCTCTGAGCCAAATGCTGACACTCTCTGAGACACTTTATGACACACTGTGAAACTTTCTGATTCTCTCTGACACTCTGAAATACAATGGAACATTCTGTGACAGACAATCACAATGTGACACTCTCTGAGACAAACTGTGACACTCTCTAACAGACTGTGTCACACTGTGACACTCTCAAAGACCGATTGTGTCACTTTCTGTCTCTCTCTGACTCTCTGAGACACACTGCGACACTCACTGAGACACAATGTGACACTCTCTGACTCTCTCTGAAACTCTCACACACACTGTGACACTCTCTGAGACACACTGTGACACTCTCTGACAGACTGTGACAGACTGTGACCCCCTCAAAGACAGACTGTGTCACTTTATGACTCTCTGAGACACACTGTGACACTCTCTGACAGACTGTGTCAAACTGTGACACTCTCTGAGAGACACTGTGACACTTTCTGTCTCTCTCTGACTCTCTCTGAGACACACTGTGACACTCACTGACCCGTTCTGACACTCTCTGAGACAGACTGTGAGACTCACTGACATTCCCTAACTATCTCTGTTACACACTGTGACAATCTCTGACACTCTCTGAGACATACTGTGATAACGTCTGACTCTCTCTGGCACTCTCTGAGGTACAATATGATATACTGTGACACTCTCTGACTCACTCTGACACTCTCTGAGACACACTGTGACACTCTCTCACAGACTGTGACCCTCTCTGACGCAAATGCTGACACTCTCTGAGACACAGTATGACACACTGTGACACGCTCTGACACACTCTGAAATACAATGTAACATTCTCTGACAGACTGTCACAATGTGATACTCTCTGAGACAAACTGTGACACTTTCTGACTGTCTCTGACTCTCCGAAACGCACTGTCATCCTCTCTTAGACGCACTGTGACACTCTCTGACTCGCTCTGACACTGTCTGAGACACACTGTGACACTCTCTGACTCTCTCTGAGGCAGACTGTGATACATAGTGACACTCTGTGACTCTATCTGCCACACTGGAACACACTATGACACTCTCTGTCTCTCTCTGAGACGCACTTGATACACTCTGACAGACTGCGACACAATCTCGGACACACTGAGACACTCTCTGACACACTGTGACACTCTCTGACAGATGGTGACATTTCCTGAGACACTCGGTCACTCTCTGAGACACACTAACTTTTTTTGACTCTCTCACACTCTCTGAGACACACTGTGTCACTCTCTGACTCACTCTGTCACACTGAGATACACTGTGATGCTCTCTGACATTCTCTGAGAAACACTGTGACACTCTGTGACAGACTCTGACAGACTGTGACAATTTCTGAGACACACAATGAAACTCTCTGACCTACTGTGACACTCTCTGACACACGGTGACATTTTCTGCGACACTGCGATACTCTCTGAGATAGACTGTGATAATCTCTGATTCTCTCTGAGACTCACTGTGACACTCACTGACTCACTCTGACAATCTCTGAGACACACAGTGACACTATCTGAGACACACTGTGATACAGTCTTACTTTCTAATGGCACTCTCTGAGGCACAGTATGACACTCTCTCACAGACTGTAACCCTCTCTGAACCAAATGTTGACACTCTCTGACACTCTCTGAGACACAGTATGTCACACTGTGACACTTTCTGGCTCTCTCTGACACACTCTGAAATACAATGGAACATTCTGTGACAGACTGTCACAATGTGACACTCTCTGAGACAAAATGTGACACATTCTGACTCTCTCGGACTCTCTGAGACACACTGCGACAGACTGTGTCACTTTCTGACTCTCTGAGACACACTGTGACACTCACAGAGACACACTGTGACACTCTCTGACAGACTGTGACAAACTGTGACACTCTCTGAGAGACACTGTGACACTTTCTGTCTCTCGCTGATGCTCTCTGACTCTCTCTGAGACACACTGTGACACTCACTGACCCGTTCTGACACTCTCTGAGACAGACTGTGAGACTCACTGACATTCTCTAAATCTCTCTGTTACACACTGTGGCAATCTCTGACACTCTCAGAGACACACTGTGATACAGTCGGACTCTCTCTGGCACTCTCTGAGGTACATTATGACATACTGTGACACTCTCTGACTCACTCTGACCCTCTCTGAGACACACTGTGACACTCTCTCACAGACTGCCACTCTCTGACACTCTCCGAGACACAGTATGACACACTGTGACACGTTCTGACACACTCTGAAATACAATGTAAAATTCTCTGACAGATTGTCACAATGTGACATTCTCTGAGACAAACTGTTACACTTTCTGACTCACTCTGACTCTCTGAAACACACTCTCATCCTCTCTTAGACCCACTGTGACACTCTCTGAGGCACACTGTGACACTCTCTGACAGACTGTGACACACTGAGACATTCTCAAGTCAGATTGTGACCCTTTCTGTCTCTCTCTCCCTGACTTTCTGAGACACACTGTGACACTCACTGAGACACAATCTGACACTCTCTGACTCTCTCCGAAACTCTCAGACACACTGTGACACTCTCTGACTCTCTCGGACACTCTCAGACACTCCGTGACACTCTCTGACTTTCCCTGACACTTTGAGACGTGCGTTGAGACTCTCTGATCCTACCTGACACTCTTTGAGACACACTGTGACACTCTCTGACTTTCTCTGACACTTTGAGACGTACGTTGAGACTCTCTGATCCTATCTGACACTCTCTGAGACACACTGTGACACTCTCTGACTCTCTCTGAAACACACTGTGACACTCGCTGACAGACTGTGACACTTTCTGACTCTCCCTGAAGCTCTGAGTCACACTGTGACACTCTCTGACTCTCTCTGAAACTCTCTGTGGCACTCTCTGACACACGCTGAGACACACTATGACACTCTCTAAATCTCTCTGAAACTCTGTGACACACTCTGACATACGCTGAGACACACTGTGACACACTGGCTCTTTCTCAAACACACTGTGACACTCTCTGATCCTATCTGACACTCTCTGACACACTCTGAAATACAATGGAACATTCTGTGACAGACTGTCACAATGTGACACTCTCTGAGACAAAATGTGACACATTCTGACTCTCTCGGACTCTCTGAGACACACTGCGACAGACTGTGTCACTTTCTGACTCTTTGAGACACACTGTGACACTCACAGAGACACACTGTGACACTCTCTGACAGACTGTGACAAACTGTGACACTCTCTGAGAGACACTGTGACACTTTCTGTCTCTCGCTGATGCTCTCTGACTCTCTCTGAGACACACTGTGACACTCACTGACCCGTTCTGACACTCTCTGAGACAGACTGTGAGACTCACTGACATTCTCTAAATCTCTCTGTTACACACTGTGGCAATCTCTGACACTCTCAGAGACACACTGTGATACAGTCGGACTCTCTCTGGCACTCTCTGAGGTACATTATGACATACTGTGACACTCTCTGACTCACTCTGACCCTCTCTGAGACACACTGTGACACTCTCTCACAGACTGCCACTCTCTGACACTCTCCGAGACACAGTATGACACACTGTGACACGTTCTGACACACTCTGAAATACAATGTAAAATTCTCTGACAGATTGTCACAATGTGACATTCTCTGAGACAAACTGTGACACTTTCTGACTCACTCTGACTCTCTGAAACACACTCTCATCCTCTCTTAGACCCACTGTGACACTCTCTGAGGCACACTGTGACACTCTCTGACAGACTGTGACACACTGAGACATTCTCAAGTCAGATTGTGACCCTTTCTGTCTCTCTCTCCCTGACTTTCTGAGACACACTGTGACACTCACTGAGACACAATCTGACACTCTCTGACTCTCTCCGAAACTCTCAGACACACTGTGACACTCTCTGACTCTCTCGGACACTCTCAGACACTCCGTGACACTCTCTGACTTTCCCTGACACTTTGAGACGTGCGTTGAGACTCTCTGATCCTACCTGACACTCTTTGAGACACACTGTGACACTCTCTGACTTTCTCTGACACTTTGAGACGTACGTTGAGACTCTCTGATCCTATCTGACACTCTCTGAGACACACTGTGACACTCTCTGACTCTCTCTGAAACACACTGTGACACTCGCTGACAGACTGTGACACTTTCTGACTCTCCCTGAAGCTCTGAGTCACACTGTGACACTCTCTGACTCTCTCTGAAACTCTCTGTGGCACTCTCTGACACACGCTGAGACACACTGTGACACTCTCTAAATCTCTCTGAAACTCTGTGACACACTCTGACATACGCTGAGACACACTGTGACACACTGGCTCTTTCTCAAACACACTGTGACACTCTCTGATCCTATCTGACACTCTCTGAGACACACTGTGACACTTTCTGACTCTCTCTGACTCTCTGAAACACACTGTCATCCTCTCTTAGACGCACTGTGACACGCTCTGACAGACTGTGTCACACTGAGACACTCTCAAGACAGATTGTGACACTTTCTGTCTCTCTCTGACACTCTGAGACACACTGTGTGACTCACTGAGACACACTGTGACGCTCTCTGACTCTCTCTGAGGCGCACTGTGACACTCTCTGACAGACTGTGATACACTGAAACACACTGTGACACTCTCTGACTCTCTAAGGCGCACTTTGACGCTCTCTAAAAGAGTGTGATACACTGAAACACTCTCTGAGAGACTGTGACACTCTGTGAGACACACTGTGATACTCTCTGACATTCTCTGAAACACACTGTGACAATCGCTGACTCTCTCTGAGGCAAACTGTGACACTCACTGACTCTGACACTCTCTGACTCACTCTGACACTCTCTGAGACACACTGTGAAACAGTCTGACTTTCTATGACACTCTCTCAGACACAGTATGACATACTGTGACACTTACTGTCTCTCTCTGACACACTCTGAAATACAACATAACATTCTCTGACAGACTGTGTCCCTCTCTGAGCCAAATGCTGACACTCTCTGACACTCTCTGAGACACAGTATGACACACTGTGACACATTCTGACTCTCTCTGACACACTCTGAAATACAATGTAACATTCTCTGACAGATTGTCACAATGTGACACTTTCTGAGACAAACTGTGACACTTTCTGACTCTCCCTGATTCTCTGAGACACACTGTCATCCTTTCTTAGACACACTATGACACTCTCTGACTCTCTCTGACACTGTCTGAGACACACTGTGACACTCTCTGACTCCCTCTGAGACAGACTGTGACACATAGTGACACTCTGTGACTCTATCTGCCTCACTGGAACACACTATGACACTCTCTGTCCCTCTCTGAGACAGACTGTGGCACACTCTAACAGACTGCGACACTCTCTGGGACACACTGAGACCCTCTCTGACACTCTCTGACAGATGGTGACATTTTCTGAGACACTGCGACACTCTCTGAGATACACTGCGACCTTGCTGTCTCTTTCTGACTCTGAGATACTCGGTCACTCTCTGAGACACACTGTAACATTTTTTGACTCTCTCTCACACTCTCTGAGACACACTGTGTCACTCTCTGACTCCCTGTCAGTCACAATGTGGTACACTTTGATGCTCTCTGACTCTCTCTGAGAAACACTGTGACACTCTCTGACAGACTCTGACAGACTGTGACAATTTCTAAGGCACACGATGACACTCTCTGACCTACTGTGACACTCACTGACTCGTGGTGACATTTTCTGCGACACTGTGACACTCTTTGAGACACACTATGACACTTTCCGTCTCTCTCTGACTCTCTGAGACACACTGAGACACTCTCTGAGGCAGACTGTGATAATCTCTGACTCTCTCTGAGACACACTGAGACACACTGAGACACTCTCTGAGACACACTGTTATACAGTCTGATTCTCCTATGGCACTCTCTGAGGCACAATATGACATACTGTGACACTCTCTGAGACACACAGTGACACTCTCTCACTGACTGTGACCCTCTCTGAGCCAAATGCTGGCACTCTCTGACACTCTGTGAGACACAGTATGACACACTCTGACACTTTTTGACTCTCTCTGACACACTCTGAAATACAATGGAACATTCTGTGACAAACTGTCAAAATGTGACACTCTCTGAGACAAACTGTGACACTTTCTGACACTCTCTGAGACACAGTATGACACTCTGTGACATGTTCTGACATACTCTGAAATATAATGTAACATTCTCTGACAAACTGTCACAATGTGATACTCTCTGAGACAAACTGTGAAACTTTGTGACTCTCTGAAACACACTATCATCCTCTCTTAGACGCACTGTGACACTCTCTGAGGCACACTGTGTCAATCTCTGACAGAATGTGACACACTGAGACACTCTCAAGACAGATTGTGACCCTTTCTGTCTCTCTCTCTCTCTGACTCTCTGAGACATACTGTGACACTCACTGAGACACAATCTGTCACTCTCTGACTCTCTCTGACACTCTCAGACACACCGTGACTCGCTTTGACCTTCTCTGACACTTTGAGATGCACTTTGACCCTCTCTGATCCTATCTGACACTCTCTGAGACACACTGTGTCACGCGCTGACATACGGTGGCATTTTCTTAGACACTGTGACTCTCTCTGAGACATTCTGTGTCGCTTTCTGTCTCTCTCTGCTTCTCTGAGACGCACTGTGACACTCTCTGACCCGCTCTGACACTCTCTGAGACAGACTGTGTCACTATCTGACACTCTCTGACACACACTGTGACACTTTCTGACTTTCTCTGAGACACACTGTGATACAGTCTGCTCCATCATCCACTCTTTGAGGCACAGTTTGACATACTGTGACACTCTCTGAATCACTGTGACATCTCTGAGACATACTGTGACACTCTTTCACAGACTGTGACACTTTCTGAGTCAAATGCTGACACTCTCTGACACTCTCTGAGACACACTGTAGCACTCTCTCACAGACTGTGACCATCTCTGAAACAAATGCTGACACTCTCTGAGACACAGTATGATACACTGTGACACTTTCTCACTCTCTCTGAGACACTCTGCAATACACTGTAAGATTCTCTAACAGATTCTGTCTCAGAGTGACGCTCTCTGAGAAAAAACTGTGACACTTTCTGACTCTCTCTGTCACTCTGAGACACATTGTGACACTCTCTTAGACTCACTGTGACCCTCTGTGACACTCTCTGACAAGCTGTGACACACTCTGACACTGTCTGCGACACACTGTGACCCTCTCTAGCAATTTGAGACACACTGTGACACTGTCTGACACTCTCTGAAAAGCACTGTGACACTCTCTGACAGACTGTGACACACTGTGACACTCTCTGAGACGGACTGTGACACTCTCTGATCTTATCTAACACTCTCTGAGACACACCGTGACACTCTCTGACAGACTGTGACACACCGCGACACTCTCTGGCACTTTGAGACGCACTGTGACACTCTCTGATCCTATCTGACAATCACGGAGACGCACTGTGACACTCTCTGACTCTCTCTAACACTTTGAGTCACACTGTGACAATCTCTGACAGACTGTCGCACACTGTGACACTCTCAAAGACAGACTGTGACACTTTCTGACTCCCACTGAATCTCTGAGACACACTGTGACACGCTCTTACAGTCGGTGACACTGTGACACTTTCGGATACTCTCTCAGATACACTATGACACTCTCTGACACACTGTGACACTCTGAGACAGACTGTGACACTTTCTGACTCTCTCTGAATCTCTGAGACACACTGTGACACTTTCTGACTCTCTCTGAGACACTCTGCAATACAATCTGTCAGAGAATCTTACAGTGTATCTCACAGTGACACACTGTGAGAAATACTGTGACACTTTCTGACTCTATCTGACTCTCTGAGACACACTGTGACACTCTATTATATACACTGTGACCCTCTCTGACACTCTCGTAAACACAGATTGACATTCTCTGACTCTCTCTGAAATTCATTGAGGCACACTATGACACTCACTGAACGACTGTGACACACTGAGGCACCCTCAAAGACAGACTGTGATATTTTCTGACCCTCTCTGACACTCTTTGAGGCACACTGTGACACTCTCTGACAAACTGTGACACACTGTGACACCCTCTGAGACAAACTGCGACACATTCTAACTCTCTCTGATTCTCTGAGACACACTGAGACACTCGCTGAGACACACTGGGACACTCTCTGACTCTCTGAGACACACTGTGACACTCTCTGACACATTCTGAGACACACTGTGACACTCTCTGAGACACACTGTGACATTCTCTAACTCTCTCCGAAAGGCACTGTGACACTCTCTGAAACACACTGTGACACTCTCTGAGACACACTGTGATACTGTTTGACTCTCTCTGAAAGGCACTGTGACACTCTCTGACTCTCACTGAAAGCCACTGTGACACTCTCTGAGACAATCTGTGACATTCTCTGAAACACACTGTGACACTCTCTGAGACACACTGTGACACTGTCTGACTCTCTGAAACACACGGTGACATTCTCTGAAACACACTGTGACACTCTCTGACTCTCACTGAAAGGCACTGTGACACTCTCTGAGACACACTGTGACACTCTCTAATTCTCTCCGAAAGGCACTGTGACACTCTCTGAAACACACTGTGACACTCTCTGAGACACACTGTGACACTGTCTGACTCTCTCTGAGACGCACTGTGACACTCTCTGAGACACACTGTGACACTGTCTGACTCTCTCTGAAACACACTGTGACACTCTCTGACACATGTGGAAACACACTGTGACTCTCTCTGAAACACACTGTGACACTCTCTGACACATGTTGAGACACACTGTGACACTCTCTGACACTTTGAGACACGCTGTGACACTGTCTGACTCTCACTGAAAGGCACTGTGACACTCTCTGAGACACACTGTGACACTCTCTGACTCTCTCTGACTCTCTGAGACACACTGTGACACTCTCTGATACACACTGTGACACTCTCTGAAACACACAGTGATATTCTCTAACTCTCTCTGAAAGGCACTGTGACACTCTCTACAACAAACTGTGACACTCTCTGAGCCACACTTT
The DNA here is from genome assembly GCF_047496795.1 of Chiloscyllium punctatum. Lineage (NCBI taxonomy): Eukaryota > Metazoa > Chordata > Chondrichthyes > Orectolobiformes > Hemiscylliidae > Chiloscyllium > Chiloscyllium punctatum. The sequence continues at coordinate 100,059,888 of NC_092752.1, forward strand.
GACACTGTCTGACTCTCTCTGAAACACACTGTCACACTCTCTGACACAAGTTGAGACACACTGTGACACTCTCTGACACTCTCTGAGACACACTGTGACACTCTCTGACACTCTCTCAAACACACTGTGACACGCTCTGTCAGACTGTGACACACTGCGACACACTCTGACACTCGCTGAGACACACTGGGACACTCACTGACTCTCTCTGACAATTTGAGATGCACTATGACACTCTCTTATCCTATCTGAGACACACTGTGACACTCTCTGAGACACACTGTGACACTCTCTGACAGACTGTGACACACTGTGTCACTCTCAAAGACAGATTGTGACACTTTCTGACTCCCTCTGACTCACTCTAAAATATACTGTACCCTTCTCTGACAGAGTGTGACCCCCGGTTTCACTCTCTGAGACAGACTGTGACACACTCTGACTCTCTGAGATACACTGTGATACAGTCTGACTCTCTGTGACCCTCTATGAGGCACAGTATGACACACTACGACACTCTCTGACTCACTCTGACACACTCTGAGACACACTGTGACACTCTCTCACAGACTGTGAACCTCTCTGAGACAAACTCTGACCATCCCTGACACTCTCTGAGACACACTGTGACACTCTCTGACAGACTGTGGCACTCTATGACTGTCTCTGACACTAACGTAGACAGACTGTGACACTCTCTGAAACACACTGTGACACTTTCTGACTCTCTCTGACTCTCCCGCAGACACACTGTGACACACTGTGACACTCTCTGAGACACTTTCTGACTCTCTCTGACTCTCTGAGACACACTGTGAGACTCTCTGAGACTCACTGTGATACTTTCTGACTCTCTCTGACTCTCTGAGACACACTGTGACACTCTGTGACTCTCTCTGATTCTCTGGAAAACACTGTGACACTCTGTCCCTCTCTCACCTCTTTGAGACACACTGTGACACTCACTGACTCTCTCTGAGACACACTGTGGCTCTCTGACACTCTGGGATACCCTGTGACGCTCCCTCGCACTCTCTGAGAAATACGGTAACGCTCTCTGACAGACTGTGACAGACTGTGACACTTTCTGACTCTCCCTGTGTCTCTGACACACACTGTGAAAATCTCTGATCCTATTGGACACTCTCTGAGGCATATTGTGACACTCTCTGACGGACTGTAACACACTGTGACACTCTCTGACACTCTCTTAGACACACTGACTTGCACTGTTCTTATCTAACACTCTCTGAGACGCACTGCAACACTCTCTGATCCTGTCTGACACTCTCTGAGACACACTGTGACATTCTCTCCAAGACTGTGACACTCTCTGAGCCAAGTGCTGACACTCTCTGACACTCTCTGAGACACAGTATGACACACTGCGACACTCTCTGACTCTCTCTGAGACACTCTGCAATACACTGTAAGATTCTCTGACAGATTGTGTCTCACAGTGACACTCTCTGAGAAATACTGTAACACTTCCTGACTCTTTCTGACTGTCTGAGACACATTGTGACACTCTCTTAGACACACTGTGACCCTCTCTGACACTCTCTTAAATACACTGTGACATTCTCTGACATTCTCTGAAACACACTGTAATACTCTCTGACAGACTGTGACACACTGAGACACTCTCAAAGACAGACTGTGACACTTTCTGACTCTCTCTGAAATATACTGTAACCTTCTCTGACAGACTGTGACACACTGTGACACTTTCTGACTTCCTCTGACTCTCTGAGAAACACTGTGACACTCTCTGAGACACACTGTGACACTCTCTGACATACTGAGACACTATCTGAGACAGATTGTGACACGTTCTGACTCTCTCTGACTCTCTGAGACACACTTTGACACTCTCTGACTCTCTCTATGACCCACTGTGACACACTCATAGACACACTGTTACACTCTCTGATCCTATCTGACATTCTCAGAGACACATTGTGATACACTTCACTCTCTCTGACACTCTCTGAGACACACCGTGACACTCTCTGAGACACACTGTGACAATCTCTGACAGACTGTGACACTCTATGACTGTCTCTGACACTAACGTAGTCACACTGTGACACTCTCTGAAACACACTGTGACACTTTCTGACTCTTACTGACTCTCTAAGACACACTGTGACACTCTGTGACTCTCTCTGATTCTCTGGAAAACACTGTGACACTCTCTGTCCCTCTCTCACACTCTTTGAGACACACTGTGACACTCACTGACTCTCTCTGAGACGCACTGTGACTCTCTGACACTCTGAGATACCCTGTGATGCTCTCTCACACTCTCTGAGAAACACGGTAACGCTCTCTGACAGACTCTGACAGACTGTGACACTTTCTGTGACACACGATGACACTCTCTGACCTATTGTGACACTCTCTGACACACGGTGACATTTTCTGCGACACTGTGATACTCTGAGACACACAGTGACACTTTCCGTCTCTCTCTGACTCCCTGAGACACACTGTGACACCCTCTGACCCGCTCTGACACTCTCTGACGCTCTCTGAGGCACACTGTGGCACTCTCAGACAGACTGTGACACACTGTGACATACTGTGACACTCGCTGACTCTCTCTGACAATCTCTTAGACACACTGTAACACTCTTTGAGACACAATGTGACACTCTCTGATCTGCTCTGACTCTCTGACTCTTTCTGAGACGCACTGTGACACTCGTTGACTCACTCTGGCACTCTCTGAGGCACACTATGACATACTGTGACACTCTCTGACTCACTCTGGCACTCTCTGAGGCACACTATGACATACTGTGACACTCTCTGACTCTCTCTGGCACTCTCTGAGGCACACTGTGACACTTTCTGACAGACTGTGACACTTCTGACTCTCTCTGACTCTCTCCGAAATATACTGTAACCTTCTCTTAGACACACTGTGACACGTTCTGACTCTCGCTGACTCTCTGAAGCACGCTGTGACTCTCTCTGACAATCTCTTAAACACACTGTGACTCTCTCTGACACTCTCTGAGGCAGATTGAGACACTCTCTGAAACAGACTGTGACACTCCAAAAAAACGTGAAATTCTGTGACACACTCTGCGGCACACTGTGACACGCTCTGACAGACTGTGACACACTGTGACACAGTCTGCCCCTCTCTGACTCTCTGATGCACAGCACGACATCTGTGACCCTCTCTGACAGATTGTGACAAACTGTGACACTCTCTATGACTCTCTCTGTGACAGTATGTGACACTTTCTGAGTCATTCTGTCACTCTCTGAGACACACTATAACACTCTCTCACAGACTGTGACCCTCTCAGAGACAAACACTGACCAACTCTGACATTGTCTGAGACCCTGTAGGACTCACTGTGACACTCTCCGACTCCCTCTGACTCACTCTGAAATACATGTAACCATTTCTGACTGACTGTGACACACTGTGACACTCTCTGAAACATACTGTGACACTCTCTGACTCTCTGCGACTCAGTAGGACTCACTGCGACACTCTCTAACTCCCTCTGACACACTCTGAAATACATGTAACCATTTCTGACAGACTGTGACACACTGTGACACTCGATGAGTCAGACTGTGACACGTTCTGACTCTCTGAGACACACTGTGACACTCTCTGACACTCTCTGTGGCATACTGTGACACTATCAAAGACAGACTGTGAATCTCTCAGACTCTCTGAGACACACTGTGACACTCACTGAGATTCACTGTGACATTCCCTGATAGACTGTGGCACTATGACTCTCTCTGAGACTCTCTTAGACACACTGTGACATTCACTGAGACACACTGTGATACTTTCTGTCAGACTGACACTCTCTGGCTCTCTCTGACACTCTCTTAGACACACTGTGACACTCTCTGATGCTATCTGACATACTCTGAGACGCATTTTGACACTCTTTGATTTTACCTGACACACCCTGAGGCACACTGTGACACTCTCTGACTCTCTGAGACACACTGTGACAAACTCTGACCATCTCTGAGACACACAGTGACACACTCTGACTCTCTCTGTCACTCTGAGACACACTATGTCACGCTCTGACAGACTATGACACTCTCTGAACGACTGTGACACACTGAGACACTCTCAAAGACAGACCGTGACACTTTCTGACTCTCTAAAACACACTGTGACACTCTCTGAGAGACTGTGAAACACTGTGACACTCTCTGAGGAGCTCTGAGACACATTGGGACCCTCTCTGATAATTTAAGACACACCGTGACAATCTCTGACAGACTGTGACACACTCTGATACACTCCGTCACTCTCTGGGACACATTGTGACACTCTCAGACATTCTTTGAAACACACTGTGACACTCTGACAACACTGTGATCCACTGTGACACTCTCTGAGACACACTGTGACACTCTCTGAGAAACACTATGACACTTTCTGACTCTCTCTGAAACGCACTGTGACACTCTCTGACCCTCGCCGAGACACAGTGGGACACTTTCTGACTTGCTCTGACAATTTGAGATGCACTGTGACACTCTCTTATCCTATCTGAGACACACTGTGACACTCTCTGGCAGATTGTGACACACTATGTCACTCTCAAAGACAGACTGTGACACTTTCTGACTCCCTCTGACTCACTCTAAAATACTCTGTAGCCTTCTCTGACAGAGCGTGACCCCCGGTGTCACTCTCTGAGACAGACTGTGACACACTCTGACTCTCTGAGATACACGGTGATACAGTCTGACTCACTCTGACACTCTCAGAGACACACTGTGACACTCTCAGACAGACTGTGACACACTGTGACATACTGTGACATTCTCTGACTCTCTCTGACACTCTCTTAGACACACTGTAACACTCTTTGAGACACACTGTGACACTCTCTGATCTGCTCTGAATCTCTGACTCTTTCTGAGATGCACTGTGACACTCGTTGATTCACTCTGACATGCTCTGAGGCACACTGTGACACTTTCTGACAGACTGTGACACTTCTGACTCTCTCTGACTCACTCTGAAATATACGGTAACCTTCTCTAACAGACTTGACATATTGTGACACTCTCAGAGACAGACTGTGACACGTTCCGACTCTCTCTGACTCTCTGAGACACGCTGTGACTCTCTCTGACACTCTCTTAAACACACTGTGACACTCTCTAACAGACCGTGAAACTCTCTGACACACTCTGCGGCACACTGTGACACGCTCTGACAGGCTGTAACAGACTGTGACACAATCTGACCCTCTCTGAGACCGACTGTGACACTCTCTGACTCTCCATGACACTCTCTGAGGCACAGTACGACATCTGTGACCCTCTCTGACAGATTGTGACAAACTGTGACACTCTCTGAATCTCTCTGAGACAGTCTGTGACGCTTTCTGAGTCATTCTGTCACTCTCTGAGACACACTATAACACTCTCTCACAGACGGTGACCGTCTCAAAGATAAACACTGACCCACTGTGACACTCTCTGAGACACAGTAGGACTCACTGTGACACTCTCTGACTCCCTCTGACACACTCTGAAATACATGAAACCATTTCTGACAGACTGTGACACACTGTGACACTCTATGAGACAGACTGTGACACGTTCTAACTCTCTCTGACTCTCTGAGACACACTGTGACACTCACTGAGACTCACTGGAACACTCCCGGACAGACTGTGACACTATGACTCTCTCTGAGACTCTCCTAGACACACTGTGACACTCACTGAGACACACTGTGATACTGTCTGACAGACTGACACTCTCTGACTCTTTCTGACACTCTCATAGACACACTGTGACACTCTCTGATCCTATCTGACAATCTCTGAGACACATTGTGGCACTCTCTGATCTTACCTGACACTCTCTGAGGAACACTGTGACACTCTCTGACTCAATGAGACACTCCGTGACAATCTCTGACACTCTCTGAGACACAATGTGACATTCTCTGACTCTCTCTTGTCACTCTCTGAGACACACTGTGTCACGCTCTGACAGACTGTGACAATTTCTGTGACACATTATGACACTCACTGAAAGACTGTGACACACTGAGACACTCTCAAAGTGAGACTGTGACACTTTCTGACTCTCTCTGACTCACTCTGAAATATACTGTAGCCTTCTCTGACAGACTGTGACACTCTCTGAGACGGACTGTGACACTCTCTGAGATACTGTGAAACACTGTGACACTCTCTGAGGCACTCTGAGACACATTGGGACCCTCTCTGACAATTTGAGATGCACTGTGACACACTCTGACACACTCGGTCTCTCTGTGGGACACATTGTGACACTCTCTGACATTCTATGAAACACACTATGACACTCTCTGACAACACTGTGACACTCTCTGAGACACACTGTGACACTCTCTGACACTATCTAAAAAGCACTGTGACAGGCAATTCCAAACTACTCCTTCAAACATACTGGAGCCTGAGTGCACCACCACTTCCCAGACAATGCTGCAAAGAGACAAAGAAAGAACATCATAAGAATGGGCCAGAAAAAGTGAATTTCACCAATCACAGTCTCGATTAGATTACCTTTCCCTTCCGATGACTCCAGGACGGAAATGAAGGAAGTGGTAGAAATTCACTAACATATGACATCGAAATACATTGGAACGATTTTCTCATTGGCCAGAAAACCAAATAACGACGAGTCGAGTCACCGTAGGACTCTTTTAAGCAACAACGATGAAATAACAGTCTCCGTTCGGTTCCAGTAAAAGCTCCACTTGCCTGGAACAGAAAGCAACAGTAGAGCTGCTGCCGATTTTCCACGCGGGAGGCGAACACGACCATGACAGCACAGACACTTTGGAAAATTCGGCACTTTCCCACACCGCAGTCAATTCGCCGGGAAGCAAACCCATTTTTCTTCTGTTTTGAACAGAAAAGCAGCAGGGATTGAAACAGAATTTAAAGCAGCTGTGCCGTTGGAGCTGTTCAGCAGAAAAGGCAGCGGTGGGATTCGAACCCACGCCTCTATCGAGACTGGTGCCTTAATCCAGCGCCTTAGACCGCTCGGCCACACTACCAACACGCCCGGGTCCCTATCTTCTTGCACTTCCAATTGTGCTCCTGCATAACAACAGATGTCAACTCACGTGAAAAGGGTTCCATGATCCCTCTCCGACTCGCACAGCTGCTCGGATGTGCCCGTCTACAATATCAATTTCTCAGCAGTTAACGATAGCCCATCAATCCAGACAAAAATCACTGGTAAGCTGAGTCTATCTTCTCAGACTGGATTCAGCTACAAATGTATCTGTGAGTGCGTGAGAATATTCGATCGGTTATGATTGGGTCAAATTACCATGAGCTACTTGACATTACTGCAATTTCGATTCTTGCTTTGCTCAATGATTTCACCCATTGCTCGAAACAGGACAACTTTCACGTTTACACGGAACATGAAACACACCGGACCACAGGGAAAATGCACAAAGCTGAGCAGGCCGTGTCCCAAATCATACCGTGCAGCATAGTTTCAGTCACTGTGTCTGTTTTGCAGAATAAGGTTCACAAAGAATGTTCCACCCTAAAACCGGAGGTAGCATTACAATCCGAGAACGACTGATTACATTGACAGGATGCTCTGACCTCGGGCCCGGTTCGAGATGCCACTTTCCTTGCCTTTTACCTTAACCGTGCAATTTGCTGCAGAGATTATCACACCTGGACATGAGCCTCATGGATACCAACTGAGTTGGAAACCTGTGTGGGAATCGATGAGAAAAAGCGACTCAATAAAGTTTAACAAATTCCATGGTGCTTTTTAGAAATGCAGTTTCTGTTCACCTCAATCCAAAAGGCAGTTTCTGAACATAGTCACAGAAGTCAAAAGGTAATTACCTCACCCCACCCCCACTCCGGAAGAGGTGCTAACTGCCCTTGATTGCTTTTTGTTCACGATGTGAAGAGCTCTCACGCCTGAGTCACCTTCACGTCTCTGGTTGCTGAGTGAATCACAAAGAAGGACTTTCTCCAGAGCTGCAACTGCCTCACTTCCCCACTCGCCCTCCCCGTTTACATTTTCCTGCTCGTCAGTGATTTAAAGAAAACCAAATGGATGCGACGTCATTCTGTAGCCTCTCTGCCGATTCCTCCGTTTCAGTTCCAACGTGGCTTAGATCTCGGGGCGCACCTTAATACTAGCGACGCTATGAAAGCACAGGTCCAGAGGTTCCTCTGAGAGTGTAATTTCTTTCATTGCTGTTGCTGATTGAATGAGCGACTAACGTGCGAACTGCTCCAAAACATGATTCAGGACCTCTGGTGCCAATTCTCGCACGTTGAATAACGAAAGACACCTTCCAAATGAGGTCTTTCAGAGACGACTTTGGGATACATTTGACAGACAGACTAGTTGAGGAATCCGTGGTGCGCTGTGACACCAGCGCATCAGCTTCTTTCCTGTCTTTGAACCGGGCCGCCTGCGCAAGGAATGCGAATGCGGTAATGCTTTTCGTGGAAGGATCAGAAGGGGGTAACTACACTCTCAAACAGAATGGCATATGATCAGAACCAGCTTGGAGAAAAACTTTACAATGCTTTGCACTGTAAGTAAATGGAGTTGCATTGCATTGCACTCCGAGAGAAGATTGATTCAAGCAAACTCGAAGGCAGGTTTGCACATGGGAAAGCAAGCAAGAAAGCACCGTTCTTTTCTACGTCAAAGGCTGCAGTTGAAGAGCAAAGCAGTTTCTGCCCAGTTTCGAACTGGGGACCTTTCGCGTGTAAGGCGAACGTGATGACCACTACACTACAGAAACAAGCCTCGGTCAGCCTCGCTGCAGCTCAGTGGCATCCAGCACTGAAAGTTGAAGCCATTCTACCTTTCACCTTTCTGTTTCCATGAGCTCGTTGTTTAATGGGACTTGTTTAATTTTGGCTATGTGGTGAGCATGGACGAGATACACCGAAGTATCTGTTTCCACGCGGTGTCCCCCAATAACGTTGTGTTGCTTACGCCTGCTTTAAAGAATTACGTTTTTGCGGAGCTTACCGTCGCAGTCTGTGGCAAAATCATTTAGTCTGTTCGACTGCTCACGGGAAAGGTAGCATTGTGAAACACTGCAGAAACGAACGACTTCCTTGCTTTTGCTCCGACTGACCATACTCCGTGAAAGTTTCCTAGATTCTCAGTTGAGGATTTTTGCAGCTGGAAGTTACCTCAGAAACCCTGTTAATTCATAATGTATTGAGCGAATCTTAAAACAGAAAGCATTTAACACGGAACACAAACAAAACTGGAAAACCAAATGCATTTTCAGACACAGAGATGCATGAATGCTAAATGTGAGACAGTTCGGGGGCATGAGCCATAAAGTAATCACTCAACTAACAACAGGGCAATTCCAAACTACTCTTTCCAACATACTGGAGCCTGAGTGCACCACCACTTCCCAGACAATGCTGCAAAGAGACAAAGAAAGAACATAATAAGAATGGGCCAGAAAAAGTGAATTTCACCAATCACAGTCTCGATTAGATTACCTTTCCCTTCCGATGACTCCAGGACGGAAATGAAGGAAGTGGGAGAAATTCACTAACATATGACATCGAAATACATTGGAACGATTTTCTCATTGGCCAGAAAACCAAATAACGACGAGTCGAGTCACCGTAGGACTCTGTTTCGCAACAACGATGAAATAACAGTCTCCATTCGGTTCCAGTAAAAGCTCCACTTGCCTGGAACAGAAAGCAACAGTAGAGCTGCTGGCGATTTTCCGCGCGGGAGGCGAACACGATCATGACAGCACAGACACTTTGGAAAATTCGGCACTTTCCCACACCGCAGTCAATTCCCCGGGAAGCAAACCCATTTTTCTTCTGTTTTGAACAGAAATGCAGCAGGGATTGAAACAGCATTTAAAGCAGCTGTGCAGCAGAAAAGGCAGCGGTGGGATTCGAACCCACGCCTCTATCGAGACTGGAGCCTTAACCCAGCGTCTTAGACCGCTCGGCCACACTACCAACACGCCCGGGTCTCCATCTTCTTGCACTTCCAATTGTGCTCCTGCATAACAACAGATGTCAACTCACGTGAAAAGGGTTCCATGATCCCTCTCCGACTCGCACAGCTGCTCGGATGTGCCCGTCTACAATATCAATTTCTCAGCAGTTAACGATAGCCCATCAATCCAGACAAAAATCACTGGTAAGCTGAGTCTATCTTCTCAGACTGGATTCAGCTACAAATGTATCTGTGAGTGCGTGAGAATATTCGATCGGTTATGATTGGGTCAAATTACCATGAGCTACTTGACATTACTGCATATTTCGATTCTTGCTTTGCTCAATGATTTCACCCATTGCTCGAAACAGGACAACTTTCACGTTTACACGGAACATGAAACACACCGGACCACAGGGAAAATGCACAAAGCTGAGCAGGCCGTGTCCCAAATCATACCGTGCAGCATAGTTTCAGTCACTGTGTCTGTTTTGCAGAATAAGGTTCACAAAGAATGTTCCACCCTAAAACCGGAGGTAGCATTACAATCCGAGAACGACTGATTACAGTGACAGGATGCTCTGACCTCGGGCCCGGTTCGAGATGCCACTTTCCTTGCCTTTTACCTTAACCGTGCAATTTGCTGCAGAGATTATCACACCTGGACATGAGCCTCATGGATACCAACTGAGTTGGAAACCTGTGTGGGAATCGATGAGAAAAAGCGACTCAATAAAGTTTAACAAATTCCATGGTGCTTTTTAGAAATGCAGTTTCTGTTCACCTCAATCCAAAAGGCAGTTTCTGAACATAGTCACAGAAGTCAAAAGGTAATTACCTCACCCCACCCCCACTCCGGAAGAGGTGCTAACTGCCCTTGATTGCTTTTTGTTCACGATGTGAAGAGCTCTCACGCCTGAGTCACCTTCACGTCTCTGGTTGCTGAGTGAATCACAAAGAAGGAGTTTCACCAGAGCTGCAACTGCCACACTTCCCCACTCGCCCTCCCCGTTTACATTTTCCTGCTCGTCAGTGATTTAAAGAAAACCAAATGGATGCGACGTCATTCTGTAGCCTCTCTGCCGATTCCTCCGTTTCAGTTCCAACGTGGCTTAGATCTCGGGGCGCACCTTAATACTAGCGACGCTATGAAAGCACAGGTCCAGAGGTTCCTCTGAGAGTGTAATTTCTTTCATTGCTGTTGCTGATTGAATGAGCCACTAACGTGCGAACTGCTCCAAAACATGATTCAGGACCTCTGGTGCCAATTCTCGCACGTTGAATAACGACAGACACCTTCCAAATGAGGTCTTTCAGAGACGACTTTGGGATACATTTGACAGACAGACTAGTTGAGGAATCCGTGGTGCGCTGTGACACCAGCGCATCAGCTCCTTCCCTGTCTTTGAACCGGGCCGCCTGCGCAAGAAATGCGAATGCGGTAATGCTTTTCGTGGAAGGATCAGAAGGGGGTAACTACACTCTCAAACAGAATGGCATATGATCAGAACCAGCTTGGAGAAAAACTTTACAATGCTTTGCACTGTAAGTAAATGGAGTTGCATTGCATTGCACTCCGAGAGAAGATTGATTCAAGCAAACTCGAAGGCAGGTTTGCACATGGGAAAGCAAGCAAGAAAGCACCGTTCTTTTCTACGTCAAAGGCTGCAGTTGAAGAGCAAAGCAGTTTCTGCCCAGTTTCGAACTGGGGACCTTTCGCGTGTAAGGCGAACGTGATAACCACTACACTACAGAAACAAGCCTCGGTCAGCCTCGCTGCAGCTCAGTGGCATCCAGCACTGAAAGTTGAAGCCATTCTACCTTTCACCTTTCTGTTTCCATGAGCTCGTTGTTTAATGGGACTTGTTTAATTTTGGCTATGTGGTGAGCATGGACGAGATACACCGAAGTATCTGTTTCCACGCGGTGTCCCCCAATAACGTTGTGTTGCTTACACCTGCTTTAAAGAATTACGTTTTTGCGGAGCTTACCGTCGCAGTCTGTGGCAAAATCATTTAGTCTGTTCGACTGCTCACGGGAAAGGTAGCATTGTGAAACACTGCAGGAACGAACGACATCCTTATTTTTGCTCCGACTGACCATACTCCGTGAAAGTTTCCTAGATTCTCAGTTGAGGATTTTTGCAGCTGGAAGTTACCTCAGAAACACTGTTCATTCGTAATGTATTGAGCGAATCTTAAAACAGAAAGCATTTAACACGGAACACAAACAAAACTGGAAAACCAAATGCATTTTCAGACACAGAGATGCATGAATGTTAAATGTGAGACAGTTCGGGGGCATGAGCCATAAAGTAATCACTCAACTAACAACAGGGCAATTCCAAACTACTCCTTCAAACATACTGGAGCCTGAGTGCACCACCACTTCCCAGACAATGCTGCAAAGAGACAAAGAAAGAACATAATAAGAATGGGCCAGAAAAAGTGAATTTCACCAATCACAGTCTCGATTAGATTACCTTTCCCTTCCGATGACTCCAGGACGGAAATGAAGGAAGTGGGAGAAATTCACTAACATATGACATCGAAATACATTGGAACGATTTTCTCATTGGCCAGAAAACCAAATAACGACGAGCCGAGTCGAGTCACCGTAGGACTCTGTTTCGCAACAACGATGAAATAACAGTCTCCATTCGGTTCCAGTAAAAGCTCCACTTGCCTGGAACAGAAAGCAACAGTCGAGCTGCTGGCGATTTTCCGCGCGGGAGGCGAACACGATCATGACAGCCCAGACACTTTGGAAAATTCGGCACTTTCCCACACCGCAGTCAATTCCCCGGGAAGCAAACCCATTTTTCTTCTGTTTTGAACAGAAATGCAGCAGGGATTGAAACAGAATTTAAAGCAGCTGTGCCGTTGGAGCTGTTCAGCATAAAAGGCAGCGGTGGGATTCGAACCCACGCCTCTATCGAGACTGGAGCCTAAATCCAGCGCCTTAGACCGCTCGGCCACACTACCAACACGCCCGTGTCCCCATCTTCTTGCACTTCCAATTGTGCTCCTGCATAACAACAGATGTCAACTCACGTGAAAAGGGTTCCATGATCCCTCTCCGACTCGCACAGCTGCTCGGATGTGCCCGTCTACAATATCAATTTCTCAGCAGTTAACGATAGCCCATCAATCCAGACAAAAATCACTGGTAAGCTGAGTCTATCTTCTCAGACTGGATTCAGCTACAAATGTATCTGTGAGTGCGTGAGAATATTCGATCGGTTATGATTGGGTCAAATTACCATGAGCTACTTGACATTACTGCATATTTCGATTCTTGCTTTGCTCAATGATTTCACCCATTGCTCGAAACAGGACAACTTTCACGTTTACACGGAACATGAAACACACCGGACCACAGGGAAAATGCACAAAGCTGAGCAGGCCGTGTCCCAAATCATACCGTGCAGCATAGTTTCAGTCACTGTGTCTGTTTTGCAGAATAAGGTTCCCAAAGAATGTTCCACCCTAAAACCGGAGGTAGCATTACAATCCGAGAACGACTGATTACATTGACAGGATGCTCTGACCTCGGGCCCGGTTCGAGATGCCACTTTCCTTGCCTTTTACCTTAACCGTGCAATTTGCTGCAGAGATTATCACACCTGGACATGAGCCTCATGGATACCAACTGAGTTGGAAACCTGTGTGGGAATCGATGAGAAAAAGCGACTCAATAAAGTTGAACAAATTCCATGGTGCTTTTTAGAAATGCAGTTTCTGTTCACCTCAATCCAAAAGGCAGTTTCTGAACATAGTCACAGAAGTCAAAAGGTAATTACCTCACCCCACACCCACTCCGGAAGAGGTGCTAACTGCCCTTGATTGCTTTTTGTTCACGATGTGAAGAGCTCTCACGCCTGAGTCACCTTCACGTCTCTGGTTGCTGAGTGAATCACAAAGAAGGACTTTCTCCAGAGCTGCAACTGCCTCACTTCCCCACTCGCCCTCCCCGTTTACATTTTCCTGCTCGTCAGTGATTTAAAGAAAACCAAATGGATGCGACGTCATTCTGTAGCCTCTCTGCCGATTCCTCCGTTTCAGTTCCAACGTGGCTTAGATCTCGGGGCGCACCTTAATACTAGCGACGCTAGGAAAGCGCAGGTCCAGAGGTTCCTCTGAGAGTGTAATTTCTTTCATTGCTGTTGCTGATTGAATGAGCCACTAACGTGCGAACTGCTCCAAAACATGATTCAGGACCTCTGGTGCCAATTCTCGCACGTTGAATAACGACAGACACCTTCCAAATGAGGTCTTTCAGAGACGACTTTGGGATACATTTGACAGACAGACTAGTTGAGGAATCCGTGGTGCGCTGTGACACCAGCGCATCAGCTTCTTCCCTGTCTTTGAACCGGGCCGCCTGCGCAAGGAATGCGAATGCGGTAATGCTTTTCGTGGAAGGATCAGAAGGGGTTAACTACACTCTCAAACAGAATGGCATATGATCAGAACCAGCTTGGAGAAAAACTTTACAATGCTTTGCACTGTAAGTAAATGGAGTTGCATTGCATTGCACTCCGAGAGAAGATTGATTCAAGCAAACTCGAAGGCAGGTTTGCACATGGGAAAGCAAGCAAGAAAGCACCGTTCTTTTCTACGTCAAAGGCTGCAGTTGAAGAGCAAAGCAGTTTCTGCCCAGTTTCGAACTGGGGACCTTTCGCGTGTAAGGCGAACGTGATAACCACTACACTACAGAAACAAGCCTCGGTCAGCCTCGCTGCAGCTCAGTGGCATCCAGCACTGAAAGTTGAAGCCATTCTACCTTTCACCTTTCTGTTTCCATGAGCTCGTTGTTTAATGGGACTTGTTTAATTTTGGCTATGTGGTGAGCATGGACGAGATACACCGAAGTATCTGTTTCCACGCGGTGTCCCCCAATAACGTTGTGTTGCTTACACCTGCTTTAAAGAATTACGTTTTTGCGGAGCTTACCGTCGCAGTCTGTGGCAAAATCATTTAGTCTGTTCGACTGCTCACGGGAAAGGTAGCATTGTGAAACACTGCAGGAACGAACGACATCCTTATTTTTGCTCCGACTGACCATACTCCGTGAAAGTTTCCTAGATTCTCAGTTGAGGATTTTTGCAGCTGGAAGTTACCTCAGAAACACTGTTCATTCGTAATGTATTGAGCGAATCTTAAAACAGAAAGCATTTAACACGGAACACAAACAAAACTGGAAAACCAAATGCATTTTCAGACACAGAGATGCATGAATGTTAAATGTGAGACAGTTCGGGGGCATGAGCCATAAAGTAATCACTCAACTAACAACAGGGCAATTCCAAACTACTCCTTCAAACATACTGGAGCCTGAGTGCACCACCACTTCCCAGACAATGCTGCAAAGAGACAAAGAAAGAACATAATAAGAATGGGCCAGAAAAAGTGAATTTCACCAATCACAGTCTCGATTAGATTACCTTTCCCTTCCGATGACTCCAGGACGGAAATGAAGGAAGTGGGAGAAATTCACTGACATATGACATCGAAATACATTGGAACGATTTTCTCATTGGCCAGAAAACCAAATAACGACGAGTCGAGTCACCGTAGGACTCTGTTTCGCAACAACGATGAAATAACAGTCTCCATTCGGTTCCAGTAAAAGCTCCACTTGCCTGGAACAGAAAGCAACAGTCGAGCTGCTAGGCGATTTTCCGCGCGGGAGGCGAACACGATCATGACAGCACAGACTCTTTGGAAAATTCGACACTTTCCCACACCGCAGTCAATTTTCCGGGAAGCAAACCCATTTTCCTTCTGTTTTGAACAGAAATGCAGCAGGGATTGAAACAGCATTTAAAGCAGCTGTGCAGCAGAAAAGGCAGCGGTGGGATTCGAACCCACGCCTCTATCGAGACTGGAGCCTTAATCCAGCGCCTTAGACCGCTCGGCCACACTACCAACACGCCCGTGTCCCCATCTTCTTGCACTTCCAATTGTGCTCCTGCATAACAACAGATGTCAACTCACGTGAAAAGGGTTCCATGATCCCTCTCCGACTCGCACAGCTGCTCGGATGTGCCCGTCTACAATATCAATTTCTCAGCAGTTAACGATAGCCCATCAATCCAGACAAAAATCACTGGTAAGCTGAGTCTATCTTCTCAGACTGGATTCAGCTACAAATGTATCTGTGAGTGCGTGAGAATATTCGATCGGTTATGATTGGGTCAAATTACCATGAGCTACTTGACATTACTGCATATTTCGATTCTTGCTTTGCTCAATGATTTCACCCATTGCTCGAAACAGGACAACTTTCACGTTTACACGGAACATGAAACACACCGGACCACAGGGAAAATGCACAAAGCTGAGCAGGCCGTGTCCCAAATCATACCGTGCAGCATAGTTTCAGTCACTGTGTCTGTTTTGCAGAATAAGGTTCCCAAAGAATGTTCCACCCTAAAACCGGAGGTAGCATTACAATCCGAGAACGACTGATTACATTGACAGGATGCTCTGACCTCGGGCCCGGTTCGAGATGCCACTTTCCTTGCCTTTTACCTTAACCGTGCAATTTGCTGCAGAGATTATCACACCTGGACATGAGCCTCATGGATACCAACTGAGTTGGAAACCTGTGTGGGAATCGATGAGAAAAAGCGACTCAATAAAGTTGAACAAATTCCATGGTGCTTTTTAGAAATGCAGTTTCTGTTCACCTCAATCCAAAAGGCAGTTTCTGAACATAGTCACAGAAGTCAAAAGGTAATTACCTCACCCCACACCCACTCCGGAAGAGGTGCTAACTGCCCTTGATTGCTTTTTGTTCACGATGTGAAGAGCTCTCACGCCTGAGTCACCTTCACGTCTCTGGTTGCTGAGTGAATCACAAAGAAGGACTTTCTCCAGAGCTGCAACTGCCTCACTTCCCCACTCGCCCTCCCCGTTTACATTTTCCTGCTCGTCAGTGATTTAAAGAAAACCAAATGGATGCGACGTCATTCTGTAGCCTCTCTGCCGATTCCTCCGTTTCAGTTCCAACGTGGCTTAGATCTCGGGGCGCACCTTAATACTAGCGACGCTAGGAAAGCGCAGGTCCAGAGGTTCCTCTGAGAGTGTAATTTCTTTCATTGCTGTTGCTGATTGAATGAGCCACTAACGTGCGAACTGCTCCAAAACATGATTCAGGACCTCTGGTGCCAATTCTCGCACGTTGAATAACGACAGACACCTTCCAAATGAGGTCTTTCAGAGACGACTTTGGGATACATTTGACAGACAGACTAGTTGAGGAATCCGTGGTGCGCTGTGACACCAGCGCATCAGCTTCTTCCCTGTCTTTGAACCGGGCCGCCTGCGCAAGGAATGCGAATGCGGTAATGCTTTTCGTGGAAGGATCAGAAGGGGGTAACTACACTCTCAAACAGAATGGCATATGATCAGAACCAGCTTGGAGAAAAACTTTACAATGCTTTGCACTGTAAGTAAATGGAGTTGCATTGCATTGCACTCCGAGAGAAGATTGATTCAAGCAAACTCGAAGGCAGGTTTGCACATGGGAAAGCAAGCAAGAAAGCACCGTTCTTTTCTACGTCAAAGGCTGCAGTTGAAGAGCAAAGCAGTTTCTGCCCAGTTTCGAACTGGGGACCTTTCGCGTGTAAGGCGAACGTGATAACCACTACACTACAGAAACAAGCCTCGGTCAGCCTCGCTGCAGCTCAGTGGCATCCAGCACTGAAAGTTGAAGCCATTCTACCTTTCACCTTTCTGTTTCCATGAGCTCGTTGTTTAATGGGACTTGTTTAATTTTGGCTATGTGGTGAGCATGGACGAGATACACCGAAGTATCTGTTTCCACGCGGTGTCCCCCAATAACGTTGTGTTGCTTACACCTGCTTTAAAGAATTACGTTTTTGCGGAGCTTACCGTCGCAGTCTGTGGCAAAATCATTTAGTCTGTTCGACTGCTCACGGGAAAGGTAGCATTGTGAAACACTGCAGGAACGAACGACATCCTTATTTTTGCTCCGACTGACCATACTCCGTGAAAGTTTCCTAGATTCTCAGTTGAGGATTTTTGCAGCTGGAAGTTACCTCAGAAACACTGTTCATTCGTAATGTATTGAGCGAATCTTAAAACAGAAAGCATTTAACACGGAACACAAACAAAACTGGAAAACCAAATGCATTTTCAGACACAGAGATGCATGAATGCTAAATGTGAGACAGTTCGGGGGCATGAGCCATAAAGTAATCACTCAACTAACAACAGGGCAATTCCAAACTACTCTTTCCAACATACTGGAGCCTGAGTGCACCACCACTTCCCAGACAATGCTGCAAAGAGACAAAGAAAGAACATAATAAGAATGGGCCAGAAAAAGTGAATTTCACCAATCACAGTCTCGATTAGATTACCTTTCCCTTCCGATGACTCCAGGACGGAAATGAAGGAAGTGGGAGAAATTCACTGACATATGACATCGAAATACATTGGAACGATTTTCTCATTGGCCAGAAAACCAAATAACGACGAGTCGAGTCACCGTAGGACTCTGTTTCGCAACAACGATGAAATAACAGTCTCCATTCGGTTCCAGTAAAAGCTCCACTTGCCTGGAACAGATAGCAACAGTAGAGCTGCTGGCGATTTTCCGCGCGGGAGGCGAACACGATCATGACAGCACAGACTCTTTGGAAAATTCGACACTTTCCCACACCGCAGTCAATTCCCCGGGAAGCAAACCCATTTTCCTTCTGTTTTGAACAGAAATGCAGCAGGGATTGAAACAGCATTTAAAGCAGCTGTGCAGCAGAAAAGGCAGCGGTGGGATTCGAACTCACGCCTCTAACGAGACTGGAGCCTTAATCCAGCGCCTTAGACCGCTCGGCCACACTACCAACACGCCCGTGTCCCCATCTTCTTGCACTTCCAATTGTGCTCCTGCATAACAACAGATGTCAACTCACGTGAAAAGGGTTCCATGATCCCTCTCCGACTCGCACAGCTGCTCGGATGTGCCCGTCTGCAATATCAATTTCTCAGCAGTTAACGATAGCCCATCAATCCAGACAAAATTCACTGGTAAGCTGAGTCTATCTTCTCAGACTGGATTCAGCTACAAATGTATCTGTGAGTGCGTGAGAATATTCGATCGGTTATGATTGGGTCAAATTACCATGAGCTACTTGACATTACTGCAATTTCGATTCTTGCTTTGCTCAATGATTTCACCCATTGCTGTAAGTAAATGGAATTGCATTGCATTTCACTACGAGAGCAGATTTGTTCATGCAAATTCGAAGGCAGGTTTGCAGATGGGAAAGCAAGCAAGAAAACTCTGTTCTTGTCTATGTCAAAGGCTGCAGTTGAAGAACAAAGCAGTTTCTGCCCAGTCTCGAATATGGGACTTTTCGCGTGTTAGGAGAATGTGATGACCGCTACACTACAGAATACAAGCTGCCGACGCCCGTCCTGCGGCTCAGTGGCTTCCAGCACTAAAATTTGAAGCCAATCCACCTTTCACCTTTCTGTTTCCAATACCTCGTTGCTGTTCAGCGTAATTGACATCTTGAAAACGTTAAAAAAAGACACTCTTTCAACTCAGTTCCAACACGTTTCCAACTCATTTATTATCCATGTGGCTCGTTTCCAGGTGTGAACGTCTCTGCAGGAAATTGCACGGTTAACGTAAAATGCAGAAAAACATACACACCAACCTGCACCAATACCAGTCTCCTGTTATTCAACTGTTGTAGACAGAAACACCAGCACACAACCTTCCATTACTCCCCTGTCTCCTGCCAATCAGCAGATACATGTAGAAACACACACAAAATCCTCCATCATCACACTATCTCCTTCCATTAAGTCGATATACACAGAAACACACACAACTCTCCACCAAAACCCTGTTTCTTGCCAGTAATCAGATATACACTAAAACACAAAACACAAGCCTCCACCGACACGTTGTCTCACGCTATCAAGCAGATATACACAGAAGCACATATACACACACGACCCTGCACCAACACCTTGCCTCCGAACAATAAAAAGATATACACTGAAACACACACAAATCTCTGAACCACCTTCCTATCTCCTGCCATTAAACAAATATAACAGACACACAGACACACACAACCCTTCACTACCACATTGTTTTCTGCCATTAAACAAATATACACAGAAACACACACACAATCATTCAGGACCACACTGTCTCCTGCCGTTACACAGATCTACACAGAAACACATCCACACACGCTCACTATCACACACTCACCGGCAATTAAACAGGTATAAAAAGAAACACACACACATCTCGACACCATCCCCCTGTCTCTTGCCTTTAAATAGACAAACACAGAAACACACACACACAACCCTTCACCACCACACTGTCTCCTGCAAGTAAACAGATATACACAGAAACACACACAAACCCCTTCACTACCACATTGTTTTCTGCCATTAAACAGATATACACAGGAACACACACACACGCATACACAATCCTTGACACCCAATTTGTCTCCTGTCATTGAGCAGGTATACACAGAAACACACATGCAACCCTCTACCTGTCTCCTGTAATTAAACAGATATGTACAGAAATACACACACAAAACTCCAGCACCACCCTGTCTCCGGCTATTAAACAGTTATACACAGAAACACACACTCACCATCCTCCACCACCACGCTGTCTGCTGCTATTGAACAGAAATTTACAGAAACATACAGCAACCCTCCACCACCACCCTGTCTCCTTTCATTAAACAGATATACACAGGAACACAAACACACACAAACTTCCATCACCACCCTGTCTCCTACTATTATACAGATATACACAGAAACATGCATACACCACCTTCTACCACCATCCTGTCTGCTGCAATTAAACAGACATATACAGAAACACGCACATACGCCCTCAACCACCACCCTGTCTCCTGCCATTAAACGGATATACACAGAAACACAGACCCATACATCGCCCTACCACCACCTTGTCTCCTGTCATTAAACAGATATGCACTGAAACACAGACACATTCCTCCACCACCACCCTGTCCTCAGCAATTAAATAGATATACACAGAAACGCACACATGCACAACCCTCCACGACCACCCTGTCTCCTGCCATTGAGTGGATATTCACAGAAATGCACACACACAACCGTCGACCAACTCCCTGTCTCCTGCCATTAAACAGATATACACAGAAACAAACACACACAAATCTTGGCCACCACCCTGTCTCCTGCCATTAAACAGATATACACAGAAACACTCATACATACGCAATCCTCCACCACCATCCTGTCTCCTGCAAGTAAGCACATAGATACAGAAACACAGACATTCTACCCTCCACTACCACACTGTTTCTTGCCATTACATAGATTTACGCATAACCACACACACACACCAGCCTCCTCCACCACCGTGTCCTGCAATTAAACCGATACATACAGAAACATACACACATATTTCCAGCACCACCCTGTCTCCTGTCATTAAGCAGTTAAACACAGAAACACAAACACGTTCCTCCTCCACCACTGTCTCCTGTCATTAAACAGTTATACATGGAAACACGCACGCACTCTACCCTCCACCACCACCCTGTCTGCAACCCTTAAATAGATGTATGCAGAAACACACGCACACAACCCTCAACGAACACCCTGTCTCCTGCTATTAAACAGGTGCACACAGAAATACACACACAATCCTCCATCACCACCCTGTTTCCTGCCATTAATCAGATATGCACAAAACACACACACACAATCCTCCATCACCATCCTGTCTCCTGCCCTTAAATAAATATACACAGAAACACACACACACACAATCCTCCAACACCACCTTGTTCTCCTATGATTTAGCAAAGATATACAGAAATACACACACAACCCTCCACCACCACCCTGTCACCAGTCCTTAAACAGATATACACAGAAACACACACACGCACACAAACCTCCATGACACCCCATCTCCTACCCATAAACAGATATATACAGTAACACATATACAAATCCCTCCACCACCACCCTGTCTCCTGGAATTAAACATATATACACAGAAACACACACACACCATCCTCCTCCAACACCCTGTCTCCTGCAAATAAACAGATGTACATAGAAATATACACGCATATCTTCAACACCACCCTGTCTCCTGCCATTAAACAAAAACACACATGCACACAACCCTCCACGAACACCAGTCTGTCTCCTGTTATTAAGCAGATATATACAGAAAAACGCACACAACCCTGCACCACCACCTTATCAACTACCATTAAAGAGACTGGCACAAAAAACACGCACAGACAACCCTACACCAACACTCTGTCTCCTGGCATTAAACTGATATACACAGAAACACACACACATACACACAATACCCTCCACCACCACACTGTTCGCGTGCCATTGAGCAGATATACACAGAAATACACTCGCACAACCCTCGACCATCACCCTGTCTCCTGCCCTAAAACAGATATACACAGAAGCACACACACATACAGAACCCTCCACCACCACCCTGTCTGCTGCCGTTAATCAGATATGCACATAAACATACACATACACACACACACAATCCTCCCCAATCACACACTCTCCGGATGCACACACAAACACACACACACACACACACGCACGCATGCACACACACACACACGCACACACACCTTGAACAGCAATTTGTTTCCTGTCATTAAGCAATTAAACAGATATTTACAGAAACATACAGACAACCCTCCACCAACACCGCCCAATCTCCCATCATTATACATATATACACAGAAACACACACACCCATTCCTCCAACACCACACTGTCTCCTGCAATTAAACATATAGACACACAAACACACACATACCACCCTCCTCCACCACTCTGTCTCTGGAAATTAAACAGATATATACAGAAACATAAAGACTTTTCTTCAGCATCACCCTGTCTTCTGCCATTAAACAGACCTAGACAGAAAAACACACGCATACGTACACACAAGCATTGACAACCAATTTGTTTCCTGTCATTAAGCAGATGTACACAGAAACACACACACAATCCTCCACGACCACCCTGTATACATTCATTAAACAGTTATATACAGAAACACACACTCACCAACCTGCAAAACCACCCTGTCTCCTGAATTAAACAGATATTTACACAAACATCCAGACAAGCCTCCACCACCACCCTGTCTCCTGTCATTAAACAGGTATGCACAAACATACAGACAGACACACACCACCACGACCACCCCTCACCTATCATTAAACAGATGTATGCAGAAACACACGCACACCACCCTCCACCACAACCCTATCTCCTGCCATTAAACAGATATAAATGGAAATACACAAACACACAACCGTGCACCACCACATTGTTTTCTGCCATTAAGCAGATATACACAGATGCACACGCACAACCATCAACTGCCACCATGTCTCCTGCCATGAAATAGATTTAATCAGAAACAAACACATACCACCCTCCACCACCAACCTGCCTCCTGCAATTAAACAGGTATATCCAGAAACACACACAGAGGGAATCCTTCCCCACAACCCCGTTTGCTGCCATAAATCAATTATACACAGAAACACACACACACACAAACCTCCACTACCATCCTGTCTCCTGCCATTAAACAGGGATATACAGAAACACACACACAATACTACACCGCCAACCTGTTTTCTGCCATTGATCAGATGTACACAGAAACACACACATAACCCTCCACTACCACCCTGTCTCCTGCAATTCAATAGATATATACAGAAGTGCACACACACAACCCTCCACCACCACCTTATTTCCTGCTGTTAATTAGATATACACACAAACACACACTGAACACTTCACCACCACCTTGTCTCCTGCCACTAAACAGATATACACAGAAAAACACACACACACAATCCTCGACAAACATCCTGTCTGCTGACATTAAACAGATATATACACAAACACACGCACATCCCTCCACCACTACCCTGTTCAGCTGCCATTGAGCAGATATACACAGAAATACACGCACACAACCCTCGACCACCACGATGTCTCCTGCCCTGAAACAGATATACACAGAGACACACACATGCAGAACCCTCCACCACCACCCTGTTTGCTGCCGTTAATCAGATATGTACATAAATACACACAGACACAACCCTCTCCAATCACACACTCTCTGGTGATCAAACAGATATAAAAAGAAACACACACACTTCTCTACACCAACACCCTGTCTCCTGCGATTAATCAGACATACACAGAAACACACACACACACACATGCATGCACATACACGCACACACACAACCCTTGAACAGCAAATTGTTTCCTGTCATTAAGCAATTAAACAGATATTTACAGAAACATACAGACAACCCTCCACCACTACCCAGTCTCCCGTCATAAAACAGATATACACAGAAACACGCACACCCATTCCTCCAATAACACACTGTCTCCTGCAATTAAACATTTATACACACAAAGACGCACACACACACCACCCTCCTCCACCACCCTTTCGCCAGGAATTAAACAGATTTATACAGAAACATAAAGGCATATCTTTAGCACCACCCTGCCTCTTATCATTAAACAGACATACACAGAAACACACACATACAACCCCCCACTACTACATTGTTTTCTGCCATTAAACAGATATACACAGAAACACATACAACCTTCAAAACCACTCTGTCTCCAGCAATTAAACAGATATTTACAGAAACATCCAGACAAGCCTCCACCCACCACCCTGACTCCTGTCACTAAACAGATATACACAAACACACACACACACACACCACCGCGACCGCCCTCTCGCCTATTATTAAACAAAGATATCCGCAGAAATAAACACACACCACACTGCACCACAACCCTGTCTCCTGCCATTAAACAGATACACACAGAAATACACGCACAACAGGACACCACCACATTGTTTTCTGCCATTATGCAGATATACACAGAAACGCACGCACAACCATCAACTGCCGCCATGTCTCCAGCCATGAAACAGATATAATCAGAAACAAAAATATACCATCCTCCACCACCAACCTGTCTACTGCAATTATACTGGTATATACAGAAACACACGCACAGAGAACCCTCCCCCACCACCTTGTTTGCTGCCATAAATCAATTATACACAGAAACACACACACACACAAACCTCCACGACCATCCTGTCTCCTGCCATTAAACAGGGATACCCAGAAACACACACACCACTACTCAAGCAAGTTGTTTTCTGCTAATGATCAGATGTACACAGAAGCACACACAACCCTCCACTGCCACCCTGTCTCCTGCATTTCAACAGATATGTACAGAAACACTCACATACAAACCCCCCACTACCTCCCTGTCAGCAGCCATTAAATAGATACATGCAGAAACACACACACAGTCCTCCACCACAACCTTATTTCATGCCACTAAGTGGATATACATTCAAACACGCACTCTACAATTGAACCACAACCATTTCTCCTGCCACTAAACAGATATACATAGAAAAACACAAACACACAATCCTCGACCGCCACCCTGTCTGCTGACATTAAACAGATAGACACACAAACACACACACGTCCGTCCACCACCACCCTGTTCTGCTGCCATTGAGCAGATATATATAAAAGTACACACACACAACCCTTGACCACCATCATGTGTCCTGCCCTGAAACAGATATCCACAGAAACACACACATATACAGAACCCTCCACCACCACCCCGTTTGCTGCCGTTAATCAGACATACACACAAACACACACAGACACAACCCTCCACCATCACACTCTCTCTGGCGATTAAACAGATATAAACAGAATCACAAACTAATCTCGACACCATCAACCTGTCTCCTGCCATTAAACAGACATGCACAGAAACACACACACACAACCCTCCACCACAACCCTGTCCTCTGAGATTAAACAGATTAAACAGGTGGGTGGCACGGGGACACAGTGGTTAGCACTGCTGCCTCAGAGCGCCAGAGACCCGGGTTCTAATTCCCACCTCAGGCAACTGACTGTGGAGTTTGCACATTCTCCCCGTGTCTGCGTGGGTTTCCTCTGGGTCCTCCAGTTTCCTCTCACATTCCAAAGATGTGCAGGGCAGGTGAATTGGCTATGCTAAATTGTCCGCAGTGTTAGGTAAGGGGCAGATGTAGGGGTGTGGGTGGGTTGCGCTTCGGCGGGGCGGTGTGGACTTGTTGGGCCAAAGGGCCTGTTTCCACACTGTAAGTAATCTAATCTATATGTAGAAATGTACACGCAACTATTAACCACCACATTGTTTTCTGCCATTAAACAAATATACACAGAAACACCCACACACAAATACACACAAAACCCCTGACCAACATCTTGTTGCCTGCCATTAAGCAGATATGCACAGAAAAGCACCACCACGTCTCCTGCAATGAAACATATATACACAGAAACACACACCAACGTCGTCCACCACCCTGTCACCTGCCATTAAACAGATATACACAGAAACACACATACAACCTTCTACGAACACCCTGTCTACTGACCTTAAACAGGTATACACAGAAACATACACAGTCCTCCACCACCACCCTGTCACCTGCCACTAAGCACACAGACACAGAAACACAGACACTCTGCACTCCAAAAACACTGTCTCCTGACATTGAATAGAGATACGCAGAAACATACACAACCCTCCATGACCATCCTGTCTCCTGCCACTGAATAGTTATACAGAGAAACACACACACACAATCATGTCACCTGCCATTTAGCATATATACGCAGAAGCACACACACAACCCTCCACACCAACATGCCACCTACCATTAAACAGTTATACACAGAAACACACACACAGCACACTCCACTACCACCCTGTCTCTAGCCCTTAAATAGATATACACATTGACATACATGCATACAACCCAATATGACCATCCTGCCTCCTGACATTAAACAGGTAGACACTGAACCCAATGCACAACCCTCCACCACCACCCTGTCTCCTGCCTTAATGCAGATATACACACAAACACACACACATCCCTCAACCACCACCCTGTCTCCTGCCATGAAAAAGATATATGCAGAAACTCACACACACCTACGGACACACACACACACACACACACACACACACACACACACACACACACACACACACACACACACACACACACACACACACACAACAACAACTCCATGAACACCCTGCCTCCTGCCATTGGACAGATATACACAAAAAACACACACACCAAACTGTCTAGTGCCAGTAAGCACATATACACGGAAACACACACTCACTCACTCAAATCTCCTCGACCACCCTGTCTCCTGTCATCAAACAGTTATACACGGAAATACACACACACACAACTTCCACGAAATTTACAGCTGAGGGAATGGCAGTTACATGCGATTAGGCAAGATTTAGGAAGTATAGGATGGGGAAGGAACCTGCAGGGAATGGGCACATTAGAAATGTGGAGCTTATTCAAGGAAACGCTCCTGAGAGTCCTTGATAAATATGTTCCTGTCAGGAAGGGAGGAAGCTGTAGAGCGCAGGAGCCGTGGTTTCCGAAGGAAGTGGAATCTCTGGTCAAGAGGAAGATGGAGGCTTATGTTTGGATGAGATGTGAAGGCTCAGTTAGGGCACGTTAGGGTTACAAGGTAGCCAGGAAAGACCTAAAGAGAGCTCAGAAGAGCCAGGAGGAGACATGAGAAGTTGTTGGCTGATAGGATCAGGGTAAACCATAAAGCTTTCTACAGGTATTTAAGGAATAAAAGAATGACAAGAGCAAGATTAGGGGCAATCAAGGATATTAATAGGAAGTTGTGTGAAGAGTCGGAGGAGATAGAGAAAGGACTAAATGAATATTTTTCGACAGTATTCACTCTAGAAAACCACAATGTTGTCGAGAAGAATACTGAGATACAGGCTTCAAGACTAGGTGGGATTGAGGTTCATAAGGAAGAGGTATTAGAAATCCTGCAGAGTGTGAAAATAGATAAGTACACTGGGCCGGATAGGATTTAGCCTGGGATCTTCTGGGAAGCAAGGGAGGAGGTTGCCGAGCCTTTTGCATTGATCTTTAAATCGTCATTGTCTACAGGAATAGTGCTAGAAGACTGGAGGATAGCAAATGTGGTCCCCCTGTTCAAGCAGAGGAATAGAGACAACCCTGGTAATTATAGTCCAGTGAGCCTTACTTCAGTTATTGGTAAAGTGTTGGAAAATGTTATAAGAGATAGGATTTATAATCATCTAGAAAATAATAATTTGATAATGGAGAGTCAGCACGGTTTTGTGAAGGTTATGTCGTGCCTCACAAACCGTATTGAGTTCTTTGAGAAAGTGACCAAACAGGTAGATGAGAGTAAACTGGATGATGTGGTGTATATGGGTATCAGCAACGCATTTGATAAGGTTCTCCACAGTAGGCTATTGTTCAAAATGCGGAGGAATGGGATTGTGGGAGATATAGCAGGTTGGATTCAGTAATTGGCTTGCTGAAAGATTGATGGTTGATGGGAAATGTTCATCTGGAGTTCAGTTACTAGTGATGTGCCGCAAGGGTCGGTGTTGGGTCCACTGCTTTTCATCATTTTTATAAACGACCTGGATAAGGGAGTAGAAGGGTGGGTTAGTAAATTTGCAGACAACACTAAGGTCGGTGGAGTTGTGGATAGTGACGAAAGATGTTGTATGTTACAGAGAGACATAGATAAGCTGCAGACCTGGGCTGAGAGGTGGCAAATGGAGTTTAATGTGGACAAGTGAGAGGTGATGCACTTTGGTTGGAGGAACAGCAATTCAAAGTACTGGGCTTATGATAAGATTCTTGGTTGTGTAGATGAGCAGAGAGATCTCGGTGTCCAGGTACACAGATGCTTGAAAGTTGCCACCCAGGTTGACTGTGTTGTTAAGAAGGCATTAATATAGGGATCGAGTTCTGGAACCATGAGGTTATGCTACATCTGTACAAAAATCTGGTGTGGCCGCACTTGGAATATTGTGTACAGTTCTGGTCACCGCATTATAAGAAGTATAAGAAGTATGCTTTGGAAAGAGTGCAGAAGAGATTTACACGGATGTTGCCTGGTATAGAGAGAAGGTCGTCTGAGGAAAGTCTGAGGGACTTGAGGCTGTTTTCGTTGGAGAGAAGAAGTTTGAGACGTGACTCAATAGAGACATATAAGATAATCAGAGAATTAGAATGGGTGGGCAGGGAGAGCCTTTTTCCTAGTATGGTGACGGCGAGCACGAGGGGCACAGCTTTAAATTGAGAGGTGACAGATATAGGACAGATGTCACAGGTAGTTTCTTTACTCCGAGAGTAGTTAGGGTATGGAATGCTTTGCCTGCAATGGTAGTAGATTCGCCAACTTTAAGTAAATTTAAGTCGTCATTGGACAAGCATGTGGACGTACATGGAATAGTGTAGGTTAGATAGGCTTCAGATTGGAATGACAGGTCGACGCAACATTGAGGGCCGAAGGGCCTGTACTGCGCCATAATGATCTATATTCTATATTCTATGAACGCCCTGCCTACTGACCTTAAATGGATATACGCAAAAACGCACATGCATACACAACCCTCCACCACCACCCTGTCTCCTGCCAGTAAGCACATAGATACAGGAATACAGACACTATACTCTCCACTACCACCTGTCTCCTGTCTTTAAGCAGGTATATACACAAACACACACACATACACATTCCTTGACCACCACCCCGTTTCCTGCCGTTCATCAGATATACAGAGAAACACACACGCACAACCCTCCACTACCACACTCTCTCCAACCCATAAAACAGATATACACAGAAACACACACGCACAACCCTCCACCACCACACTCTCTCCAACCCATAAAACAGATATACACAGAAACACGCACACATCCCTCGACCATCACCCTGTCTACTGCCCTTAAACAGATATACACAGAACCACACATACATACAGAGGGCTCCACCGCCACCCTGTTTCCTGCAATTAATCAGATATACACAGAAACAGACACACACACAACCCTCCACCACCACCAGTCGGTCTCCTGTCATTAAGCAGATACTTACAGAAAAAACTTACACATCCCTGCACCACCACCCTAACACCAGCATTAAACAGACAGACACAGAAAAAAATACCAAACACACAGACAACCCTCCACCAAACCTCTGTCTCCTGGTATTAAACAGATATACACAGAAACACACACACACCCCTCCACCACCACCACCCTCTCTCCTGCTATTTTACAGATATACACAGAAACACACACACACAAACCTCCACCACCAACTTGTCTCCTACCAATAAGCACTTAGACACAGAAACACAGACATATATCCTCCACCACCACCCTGTCTCCTGCCATTATAAAGGATATACGCAGAAACACCCACATGCACAACACTCCATGAACACCCTGCCTCCTGCCATTGGACAGATATACACAATAACATACACACACCAAATTGTCTCGTGCCATTAAGCACATATGCACAGAAACACACATGCACACTCAGTCAAACCTCCTTGACCACCATGTCTCCTCTCATCAAATAGTTATACACGGAAATATACACACAGAAACTTCTACGAACACGCTGCCTACTGCCCTGAAACAGATATACACAAAAACGCACATGCAAACTCAATCCTCCACCACCACCCTATCTCCTGCAATTAAATAGATACATGCAGAAACACACATACAAGCAAAACATTCCATAAACAACGTGCCTCCTGCCACTGAGCAGATATTTGCAGGAACACACACACAACCCTTCATGATCACCTTGTCTCCTGCCACTGAACAGATATACACAGAAACACACACACCACCACCCTGTCTCCAGCCCTTAAATAGACATACACAGAATCACACGCACACCCCTCCAGGACAACCCTATCTCGTGCCATTAAACAGATATACACAGAAACACACACACACACAACCCTCCACCACTGCCCTGTTATCCTTCCATTGAGCAGATATGCACATAAATACACACACACAGCCTTCGACCACCACCAGTCTGTCTCCTGTCATTAAGCAGATATATACAGAAAAACACACACTACCCTGCACCACCCCCTATCACCGACCATTAATCAGACATAAACAGATAACCCTCCATCAACACACTGTTTCCAGGCATTAAACAGATATACACAGAATTGGCTGGCTGACAGAAGGCAGAGAGTGGCTGTAGATAGAAAGTATTCTGCCTAGACGACACTGTTGAGTGGGGTCTCCCAGGGTTCTGTACTTGGGCCTCTGCTTTTTGCAGTTTTTTTTAATGACTTGGATGAGTAGGTTGAGGGCAGGGTTAGTAAATTTGCAGATGACATAAAGTTTGGAGGTGTCAGCGATAGTATAAATGGCTACTGTAGGCTGCAGCGTGACATAGACAGAATGCAGAGCTGGGCTGAGAAATGGCAGATTGTGTTCAACCTGGATAAATGCGAAATGATGCATGTTGGAAGGTGGAGCTCGAATGCTGAATATAGGATTAAAGACAGGATTTAAGGCAGTGTGGAGGAACAGAGGGATTTGGATGTGCAAGTACATAGATCCCTCAAAGTTGCAATACAAGTGGATAAGGTTGTTAAGAAAGCATATGGAGTTTCGGCTTTCATCAACGGGCGGATAGAATTTAAGAGCCGTGACGTTTTGCTGCAGCTCTACAAGTCCCTGGTGAAGCAATACTTGAAATATTGTGTCCAGTTCTGGTGGCCCTACTGTAGGAAAGATACAGAGGCTTGGGAGAGGCTGCAAAGAAGGTTTACCAGGATTCTGCTTGAACTGGGGGGCTTGGCTTATGAAAAAAATGTTGAATAGGCTCGGATATCTCTTTGGAGAGAAGGAGGAAGAGAGGAGACCTGATAGAGGTGTACAAAATAATGAGAGGAATAGATAGAGTCAATAGCTAGAGTATTTTCCCCAGGCCAAGATTGACTGGTATGAGAACTCATAGTTTGAAGATATTAGGAGGAAGGTATAAAGGAGATGTCAGAAGTAGTTTTTGTTTTAACACAGAGAGCTGTGAATGCATGGAATACGTTACCGTGGTAGTGGTGGAAGCAGAGTTATTGGGGACATTTAAGCAACTTCTAGACTTGCACATGGATAGCAGTGAATTGAGGGGTGTGTAGGTTGTTATTATATTTTACATTAGGATTAAATCGCGGCAGAACATCGTGGATGAATGGGCCTGTTTTGTGCTGTACTTTCTATGTTCTACGTTCTCTGACAAGTGTGAGTCGACCTCTGACCACCTAATGCCAACTGCAAAAGATGTTCAAACATGTTCATTGAGTTGCAAAGGTGTCAGTACTATAATTATGTTTTGGTCATTGTAGATTTTCTTTTCCTTGATGGGTTGAAGCTTACCCCACTTCCAACACTACTGCTAAAACTGTTGTAAATATTTTACTCAAGGAGATTATGACCTGCTTTGGTATTTGATATTGTCTACCTTCTGACAATGCCACCCTCCACCCCCACCCCCATTTTATTGTACATATTAATGAAGAATTATACTTTCATTTTGGGATCCACCACCAACTTCATTGTGCTTATTGCCCACAAGTTGCAGGGCTCGTGGAGCATGGTGACCAGAGTCTAAAAAGTAAACTTGCCAAATGGACTTCTGAGACTGTTCTTTCCTCGGTTAGGGTAGTGCCACTGGTATTGTTACACCTACAATAAACTCCTGTGGGGAAATCTCTCTTGGCCTTTTCGAGCACTCTCACTCTGTATGATCTGAATGATAAAGTGCATTGTATCTGATCCGCAGGACACACTGCAGAAATTATCCCATCCCAGCGGACTGAGCTGCCTCCATTGATTGAGCTGTCTCTATTGGTAGAGTATCATACAGTAACAGCAAATATCTTTTGATGTCATCCTCGAAGGTACTTGCTACAAACACGCTGAAGACTCCGGGAAACTGCTGTGATCAGCGCTAACATAGAGGCCCAGCGGGAACCTGGTCGGCCCTAAACCAGAAATCAATCGATATAAAGATTCTTCTTTTTAGAAGAATCCCATTCAGACCATCATCTTAACACTTCCTGGGGAGAAAATTGATGTGGAAGAGCGGACAGTCTCAACTGGTTCCAGCATTTACAACCTTGTCGGTGTGACAACAAAAGCAGAAACTTGGAATTGTTTATCTTGCTTCTGAAAAACAGGTGAGTAAATTTTGAAGATCATAGATATTTCTTCCTGGTGTTCATGAAATGATCTAGAGCAGAGTACGGTTCCCTGAGTATGGTCTGACTTCTGGGTTATGGACTGTGATATTCCGCTCACATGATCTGAACACATACAAAGTAATGACTCAGTGACAAGATCTGCTGAATCGGGTTCTGTGAAGAACAGAAGCTGATGTAATGAAAAGAGCCATAAGAATGGGAATGTAGCAAATTATTTTCCAGACTCGAGGAGAGTTCATAGTGCTGTTTCCAGGGGTCAATACCTGTACAAGTAGACTGAAACAGCGTTGGGTGTTATTGCACTGCATCTTTTGTATAATGGTGCAAAAGCACGGAACTTTTGTATAGAGAGGATAACTTCAAAATCCTCAATGAGGCAAAACACACAAATGAGGTAAACAACAAAGTAACCACACAATTTGGTATTACGTTATGGCGCAAGCGTCACTGCTCAAATTTTGCTCAAAATCGCTCTCTGTCTAATTCCTAAGACTGATATTCGAACATTGAATGGTCTATGTCAATAAAAAACTGCTCTGGTCTCACAACTTCAGCATTTCATACGCCCCCTTATGTATGTCTGGCAATTGTAATTGATCCCTCACTGTGTTCCTTCAGCACACGTAGAGAATAAATATCTATAAGAACAACAGTCAAGTATGTGATTGCGATTTGACCCGATTCCATTGCAGCTGTAATTGAAATTGCTTCCACCTTTCCTGTTTCGGTAATAAGATTGTACAGCTTAGTGGTGAGTTTTCATTCATTGAATTAGACCCAGCATCCTTTCTCAGGTTGAAATTTACAGGGATATAAGGACATGAATAATGACACGGGCACCGTTTATTGAAATACAAAGACGTTATACACGGAACTCTGCTAATTGGTGTAGGAGCATTCCACTATTCTTATCCCATCCTGCCACAGCGGCCCCATCCTGCCCCAGTGACCTTTGAACGAATGTAGCATTCCGGAGACCCCTTGTAACAGATTGCCAGTAGTTTCTATGCCTTTAACCTTCCCATGCTTTCATGCTCTGTATTTTCTGTGCAGTGTTGCGATCTTTCATCAGACATCTTCACCCCACTTTCCAGTAACTGGTCCTTATCCAAGTGTGCTCTCGCTTCTCAAGTATTCGGCTAAATACTCCTGAAATGTTTTGATGACTCGTAGCTTTACTACACGTTCAAACAGTGAGTTCCAGTTATGCAATACTCTCAAGAGAGAAAACGTTCTTCCTATATCTCCTCTGAACATCCTTTCCCTTGCGTTTAACGGAGAACCCTGGATTTTAACTCTTCCCATAAGAAGTTCATTCCTATCACACATACCGGTCCCCTTAATGTGTACTTTAATCATTTCCTCACTTAGCCTTCTCCGCCCCCAGATAAAGAGCCTGAACTGAGCTCGTCTGTCTTCGCAATGGCGATAGTGTCGTTCTGGAAAAGTACAGCAGGTCAGGCAGCATCCATGGAGCGGGAGAATCAACGTTTCTGGCATAAATCTTTCATCAGGAATGAGGATTGAGGGTGGGGACTGAGAGATAATTGGGAGGGGGTTGGGGTTGGGAGCAAGGTAGCTGGGAAATCAAATGGTGGATGGAGGAGGGGAGAAGATGATAAGTCAGAGGGGTAGAGATGAATAGGTCTGGAGGGTGGTGCTGAGTTGGATGTTTCAGACTGTGATAATGCAGGTGGAGGGGAAATGAGGAAGCCGCTGAAATCCACATTTATCCCGTGTGGTTGCAGGGTCCCAAGGCAGAATATGAGGCATTCATCTTCCAGGCGTCATGTAGTAACGGTTTGGTGGTGGCTTATGCCCGAACCGTCGATTGTCCTGCTCTGCAATTCACATGACAGGAGAGATGTGAAAACCAAAGACTAAAAGAAGGACAAAAACTTATAGATTCAGAGTTGATGGAATTCGACACAGTGCATACAGAAACCATTTGGCCAGTTGCGTCTGCACTGTGCGATGGAAGCGATTCACACTTCCCACTCTATCTTTCTAAACCAGCATTCATGGTGCACCTACAAAAATAGAAATTACTCCAAAAGCTCAGCGAGTCAGGCAGCACCAGTGGAGAGAAATCAGAGTTAACGTTGAAAATTAAAATCAGTTCCTACGAAGGGTCTGTTGACCCGAAATGGTCATTCTGTTTTCCCCGATCTGCAATTTTGAATTTTGTCTCTTATTTACAGCACTACAGTCCATTCAGATTTTGTTTGCCATTTACCTGAATTGCACACATTTGCATTGTGGGAAGGAATCGGAGCAGCCAGAGGAAACTCACACGGGAGAGAGAGAGCGTAGGAGTATGCAAATTCCACACAGTCAGTCACACAAGACTTTAATCAAAGGCGGGATCCGACGCTGAATGGCGCAGTTCTATCCAATGAGCCCTCCCAATATGCAAGCGCCTGTCCTGGAAGCAAATTGAACCCGACCTCACGCAGTGACAGGCGGTGGTACTACTCAGGAATTCTATGCAAAAAGAAGCCTATTTGTTAATACTGGAAATTAACATTCGCTCAACTATCCCAACACTTTCTTAAATTACTTGGCCTATACTTGTATGTCTTGGCATCACAAATTCACATCTGAAAACTTCTGAAAGTTCTGAGGATTTCTGCCTCTGCAACCTTTGCATGCACTGAGTTCCAGATTTCAATCCACGGCTGTTTCAAGACATTTGTCTGCACATTCACTCAAATCTTTCCTCTTCTATCCTTAAATCTATGCCACCCTGCGCCTCCCCCGATATCGATCTCACCATCAAAGAGAAACGTTTAATTCAGTCTACGCCATCCATATTCCTGATTATTTTATACATTTCATTCATGTTTCCTCTCAATCTCTTCGACACTAAGAAAAACGCCTCCTGTCTGTCCAATTTCTCTTCATAACTGAAACTCTTCTACCGAGACAATATCCTGGCAAATCTCTGCTGCATCATCTCCAGTGCTATCATATCCGTGCTATAATGCGAATTGCAGAAGTGCACACAATAAACAAGACAGAGCTAATTGAGCAAGTGAAATTAATGATGTAGAAGTCCACAGACAGAAGTATTTTCGAATAAATTTTCTTTTCCTCAGTGCTGCCCTGTGTCCTTTCCCAGAGCCTGATGTTCTAATAACTGCTACATGAGAATTGATCTCACAACCACGTTCTCGAAATGAATTGATTGGCTTGAAAGTGAGCACATGGTTCTTCTATGACGGCACAGAGGCACAAGAAATGTCAAAGCTGGGTGTGCTCCTTGTCAAAGGCGGGGCCGAAGAGAATATTTGTTGTATTAGGATACAACACCAGCATTCACCTGCACTTCAGATTGGCTCAGCTGAAGCGTGCTAGAGCCTTCAGCGAGAGGTCGATTAAATGAAAGCATTCTCTGAAATTTTCCTTAACAATGCGCTGTTTTGTTACTTTGACAGTTAGAGCTGTTTTTGATCACATGGTCTCCACATCAGCCTCTTGCTCTCAGTAAACACTCCAGACCAGCGTACATCACTTTCATTCCAACACAGCCACATGTCATATTCTCATTCCCTCTGTGATAATTAGAATTGACAATATCATTCTCTGAGATGCAGCAATGTAGCATGAAGTTGACAGAGTAGTGAACAAAGAAGAACAAAGATCAGAGAAAATTTACAGCCCAGGAACACGCCCTTTGGACGTCGAAGCCTGAGCTGATCCAAATCCATTGTTTAAACCTATCACCCAATTCCAAAGCATCTGTATCCCTCTGCACTCTTCCTACACATGCATCTGTCCAGGCGCACCTGAAATGAATCTACCGTGCCTACGTCTAATACCTCTGCTGGCAACACGTTCCAGGCACCTACCACCCTCTGTGTAAAATACTTCCAATGACTATCTCTCTTAAACTTTTCAACTTTCACCTTGAACGCGTGACCTCTCATTATTGAACCCCTTATCTTGGGAAAAAGCTTAACTCTTTCCACCCTGTCTACCCTTCATGATTTTGTAGACGTCAATCAGGTCCCTCTCAATCTCGTTTTTTCTAATGAAAACAAACGTAACCTACTCAACCTCTCTTCAGAGCTAGCATCTTCCATACCAGGCAACATCCTCATAATCCTTCTCTACACCCTCTCCTAAACGTCCACGTCGTTTTTGGTAATTTGGAAACCAGAACTGCACACAGCATTCTAAATGCGGTTGAACCAAAATCTTGTACAATTTTAGCATGACCATCCAGCTCTTACACTCAATGCCAGGTCCAATGAAAGCAAGCATGCCATATGCTTTCGTGTCCACTCGATGCATCTGTGCAGCCACCTTCAGGGTACAAAGAACCTGAACTCCCACATCAAGCTGCTCAGCAATTTTACCAAGACTCTTCTGTTTACTGTATACTTGGCTCTAGAATAAGACTTCCCAATATGCATCAACTCACATTTGCCTGGATTCAACTCCATCTGCCACTTCTCCGCTCAACTGTCCTATCTATATTCTCCTTCATTCTTTGACAGTCCCCTATGCTTTCTGCTACTCCACCAATCTTCGTGTCATCTGCAAATGTAATGGCGATATTTGGGCCAGCAACCCTTGGAGACTGGAGCATGGCAGCTGCTGGTATTTAGATTCGATGAATAAAATCTGGAATATAAACCCGCTTAGAGGAAGAGTGACAAAAAGTTTTACTTTGCTGAAAACCCATGCAGTCATGTCCCTTCAAAAGGGAAATCTGCTGTCCTTTACGAGACTTGCCAAAATATAACTCCAGACCAACAATAGTACGATTCACCCATAAATTCCCTCTGACTCAGTTCAAGGAGATTTAAGGATGAACAACAAATGTTGTTCAGACTATGATGGCCACACTCCGGGAGAGAATAAGGAAGGATAAAATAGATGCATTGATGATGGGGAAAATTGGGAATCGTCTCAGCGTGGTCTCAAATTCAGCTGATTATCCAAACTAAATAGACACAAGGATACCCACGCCTCCATGAAGTCAGGTCCATGGGGCTGGGTCTGCAGAAAGGGATTCAATTACCCGCTGAAATGTAAACTCACTTCCTCAGCCACAATGTGGACAGGTCATTCACAACTCCCCTATGTGAGAAGGAATCAGTCAGGAGACCAACCTGAAGAGTTGCCTTCAGGTTTACAAATGATAGCAAGGGTCCGATTCTGTTGTTATTGCAGGTGTTCATCCCATCCAGCAATGAACCATGCTTGGATGCCTGTTTCCAGTGGAGTACCACTGTTTCCTGATATAGATCAAGAATTCAAATTTAATTTTAGGAGTCACTTTTCGATGTTTACAGACGATGCAACAATTGGTTGTGTAGGTGACTGTGATGAATAATATCAGGGATCGCAGTGATGTATCAATCAGGTGGAAAGGAAAAACGGCGAATGGAATTGAATCCAAACCAATAAGTGGTAATGCATTTGGAGAGTTGAAACAATAACAGCGAGGATTCTGAGCGGTGTACAGGATCAAAGAGATTTTGGAGTAGATATTCACAGATCTCTGAAGATTGTTGAACAGGGAGATCAGTTGTATGAGAGGCTCTTTGTTGACCTCAGTCTGAGAATGATATTCGATTTTTAGCAAACGCCAGTTTCGGAAACAACTAAAGGAATGAGCACAAGTCT
This sequence comes from Chiloscyllium punctatum, assembly GCF_047496795.1. Classification (NCBI taxonomy): domain Eukaryota; kingdom Metazoa; phylum Chordata; class Chondrichthyes; order Orectolobiformes; family Hemiscylliidae; genus Chiloscyllium; species Chiloscyllium punctatum. The sequence goes on from NC_092752.1 coordinate 100,098,815, forward strand.
GGTCAATGCGATAATCAACATTTTTCAAAATTGTAAAATAAAATGTGGAGGGCTCGAGTATAACTCTTTGCCCATCAAGACCACTTCACCACTCAATGAATTTATCACTGCTTCCTCTCCAAGTCATGCTGGTATGTGCATGGAGGGAAATTCATAAATGGTGACGTTTCAGTGCATCTTCAACCTTGTCATTATAGTCGGTACAGTCTTTGAGCTTTGAAGGTTCTGTCAACAAAGCCTGGATGACTTACTCCAGTGAATCTTCTATGTGGTGCACTCTGCTGAAATTGTGCCTTAGCAGTTAAGGTAATAAATATTCAGGCGTTGAGCAATGTACAGTTAAGTGACTGCATTGTCGTGGAGGGTGTCCAGTTCCTTCAGTGATATTGAAGCTGCACTCACCTAGGCAAATGGAGAGAGTTCTGTTCAACATCTAATTTGTGCTTTGCGGACAATGTAGGATTTACGGAGACAAGAGTTGAGTTAATAATCAAACAAAGTCAACCGACGGACATGTTTTTGTCGTCAACTTCTTATGTGCGTGATCAGGTTCCATTTCTCCTAAATACTCGCTCCCAGGAGTATTACACGGAGGACTTCAGTTACAATGAAGCCTTTGAAAGTCAATCGAATATGATTAGATTCTCATTTGTCAGAGTTATCATAGCTGTATTTGGTCCTTCTGTGGATCAATCCGATTCCAATCGCTTTCTGATTTCGAGTTCCAATTGCCGTCTGCACCTGAAATTTCAGCCCATTTCATCACCGAAATTTCTCCACCTGTCTTTATAATAAATAAGGATGCTGCAGGGGACAGCAGTGATTTACGAGGATGTTGCCAAGTCTGTATAAAATGGACCTTCGTGGAATGATTGGTTAGGCTGGGACTATTCTCCTCGAAACAATGGAGGTGGAGGGGTACTCTCTCATCATATAACACCAATCATAAACGTTCAATATTCGTGGAATCTTGACAGGGTAGATACGGGCAGGTGGTTTGCCCCATGCTGTGAGGAGAGCACCAGAGGACATAATCTCAGAATTAGATAGTACCCATCTAATTCAGAAATGTGGAGTCATCTCTTTGCTCAGGGTCCAAATAATCTGTGCCATCACTGTTGTTGTGTGTTTTCAAACTGTGCCAGATAGTTAATCAGAAATATGATGAAAATTTGTCGAGGAAAGTAAGCAGAAAGGGGTTTAAGATTATCAGATCAGCCATGAGTTCGCTGAATGGTGGGGCAGAGTCCATGGGCTGAGTGGCAAACTCCCACTTGTTAAACATTTTGTCTAACTCATGATTTTATTCATAAGTTCAGAATTGTGGGGGGATGGGATAAAGTGATAGAAAAGGTTTATTAAAGACATCAGACAGATCAGGAAAAAGTTCATAAACTCAGGAAGACGAAATATACTGTGACCTGGGGATAACAAATGACACTGGGCACAGCACAGGTGGCTGTGTGCAGAAGCTGTGAATGCTGAAGAACGTTGATAGACCTTATACAATTGGCAAGTCAGTTATCACGCTGGATGATCGATCGTTGTATGATTCACACACAGCAGAAATTTGTGAAAGAATGAAAGGTTCGTTTCATTGGAGAAGTTTTCTGCGGTTCCACTTCCGAGTCACTGTTTGACTTACTGATCAGATCATGGTGTGAAGTGTTAGGTTAAGATACTCATGTGCATCCCCACTGGATAAACTTGTGCTCCTTATTCTTTCAATGCAAATTCATAGAAAGACAAGATGGAATGTGGGGCGGAAAGAAAAATGCATTCTTTCTCATTACACCAAGCTAATCGACAATTGAATAGAATGACTTCTCTCACTCTGCATTTCTACTTTAATGTGGTGTCGATTATTGTGAATCTCACGTACAGTGAAGCGCAAGAACAAGATTCTCTATCCAGTGTATAGCAGACATGTGAGGTGCCAATAAAAACTGAGGGAGTGGTTTGTGATGTTAGCGACCAGAGTGTGAGTCGAACTCGTGAATGTGGAGCACAGCGGTTTTATAACCCAACACCATAATCATTCAGTCTTCTCAGCACATTTTGTAGAGTGGTGACATGGCACCTCATCAGGTTACATGTGGTGAAAGTAAAGGATGAGAAATTTGCAGAGCGGAATCGAATCCACGCCATTGTGTTTCTGTATGCACCAGAATTATAATAACAGCAAATTCCAATAAATAGCCATGCACGACAGAATGAATAGCTGTCATTGATACATTCTGAGTCAGAACTGTGTCAGAATGAAACAGAGAGCAAGAATTTTCCGTCATATTCATACCTATATTTGACTCATAATTTCTTCAGTCACTTTCTCCCTCACGTGAAGAAGCAGCCATGTAGAGGGAAACAAAGGCGATGTTGTTGCTCAATGGCCATTCTGATATGGCTGAACCTGAATTGGATTAAATTGCAAGAAACGCTGTTTTGTTCGTTTCATTTTAGTTTTGCTGCAACCTCACAATGTTCATTGTAATAATCAGAAGTGAATTAGATAAATCTCATTGTAACGATTAATATTGTATTCAAATTTGCTCCGACTTTATTTCAACTTAAGGAAAATATTGCTCAGAAAATCAGTGTTAAAATGCAAAAGAAAACCCACCAGTTTTGTTGCTCGTTGCTTTGGAAGATTTCACCGAGTATAAAATGGATCCAAACATCATGGTGCTTCCCCTCACATCTTTAACGCATATGATTAAAGCCGTAATTCGATCTCCATGCAACTGGTCACTTCTTAATCATTATGTAATATCATTCCTTCACAACGAGAAAAATCCACTCAGTTCCATTTACAATGCTTCAGGTAGAATATTATGCCAAATCTTTCAACATCCAGAGTTTTTGAAACCGAATTTTAATCAGCTGCACACGTTCACGAAATTTCTTTACATTTAAAGTCAACCCACTTAGACATTGTTCCCCCGCAACTTCCGACCGACAACACCGCACCCCTACACCTTTAGCAAGCCACACGCTGTCTCCCTCCTTGTGAAATTTATTCCTTGTATGTCACCAAATGTGCCTTTCCAAATATTTTGAAAACCAGATTCTCGGAGCGACAGCGATTCTGTTCTCATCATTTCTTTGTCCTTCAAAGGTTTTATCAAAGGTTTTGAATGTCTAGCGTCTCGATGTTCACTTACTTGAAAGAGGGAATTTTTCACCTACTTACTCTGTCCAAACATTTCATAACCTGAAAAAAAAACCCAAGTAAGTCTTTCTTGGTTCAGGGATAACTGTTCTAAATTTTCGAAGACAACACGTGAATAAAATCTCATCCTCAGTACGCCCCGTCAGCATCGTTTCTAATGGATTTACACTCCAGTAAATACCGTCATTCCCCTCTCCGAGAGAATCACAGAATCCTACAGTGCAGAAAGAGCATTTCAGTCAATCGAGCCGGTGTTGACTCTCTAAAGAGCATCTCAGAAAGACCTATCTCTCCTCCCCATTCCCTTATATTTCACCAGAAGAAGGGGCAACCCTCCCCATTATGATGTCAAATAAAGCTGTTGGGCTATAACCTGACGTCCTGTGACTTCTGACATTGTCCCCGCGTTACCCAGGCTAATTCACTTAATTTACTTAATTCCATCCCTGCACACGAGAGGGCAATTTAACTTGGCCAATCAACATAACCCTCAGAACGAACAGCAATGCGAATTACTGGGCCAATGTTCCATTATAGTGAGCAAAACCTGAATCATTTTTAATGGCTTTATACCCTGGTAACTCAGCCTCATCAAAGCAAATCAACCCAAATTCAATGTATCGAAACGCGACTCTGTGCTTTACAATCTGATTTGTGCTGCGGGAAATGTTTCTGCAGTCATATTTGAATGCTTTTACGCTATTTCTTCCTCACTTTCCTGCTTTCAATAAACACTTCAATTCGGAACAAGTCTGCCGAATGTTTTTCATTCCAACACCGTTACAAGGTGCAGTTTTCAGAAGTCACGTGTTTGTGCTTTCACTGACACTCTACCTCCCTGAGAGCTGCTGTAATGCCCCACTTGATTCAGGCAGCAGTGTCCTTCCTGTGACATGTCCCATCGAGAATGGAAGGACAAGTATCAATACCCGCACTTGGGAATGGAGCGACAGTTTTAAAACATTTACACTGTCCCCAGTGGAGAATTGAGCCCTGTGACAGGCCGGGACACTAACCATACTACCGAGAACAGGAGTGTCAAAGGAGGCCCTTTAACCAAATGTGGCGACACTTGTCAAAAACAACTGCCTAATGAACTGAATCCCATTTCACAATGTTTATCCCACAGCCTTATATGTCTTGGTATCATGAGTTCAAATCTGAATATTTATTCAGGTTCTAAGGGTTTCTGCCGCTCTGAAAAATGCAGACAGTGTTTTCCAAATTCCAACCACCCACTGGCTGATAAAGCTTTTTCGCACATCTTCTCAAACCATTCTGCCTTTCTCCTTAAGTCTCTGGCCCCAGCTAATCGATCGCTCCATCAATGGGACACTCGTTCAGTCAACCCTGTCCATACCCTAACTCAATCATGTCTCCTCTACATCTCCTTTACACTGCGACAAACACTCCACTCTGTCCTGTCTTTCTTCACAACTGAAACTCTTCATCCCAAACAATATCCCGGGAAATATCTCCTACGATTTTCTCAGTGTGATCACATCCATGTGTGACTTGCAAAACTGCAATCAACAATCTTGCTAGAGTCTAATGAGCATTTGTTTTAAAATTTCTGGATTAGTATAAGGCCGATTGTGGCGAAGCAGAATTTATTACCCATTCTGAATTGCCCATAGGGCAGTTGAGACTCAACCATATTGCTATGTGTCTGAAGTCACATGCAGCCCAGACCAAGTAAGGATATCAAATTGCATCCCGAAATTACATCAGTGGAACAGATTATTTTTTCAACAATTGTCAATGGATCTATAGTGTTATTAGATTCTTCCTTGCAGATTTTTTTGAATCCAAATTTGACAATCATGGCATGTTGGGATTCAAGCCCGAGTACCCAGACTATTTCCTCGGTGTTAGAAACGAAAATCGCTTCTTAATAATCGCTCTAGACAAATTCAGGAAAACAAAGTTTTATTAGCAAGTCTGCAGAGTTGGGCACCCTTCTGAGTAAAAGGCGCGCTGAGGCTTACAAAGTTTCTCATTATATACAGTACAAATCCCTCCCCTCCTTGGCTCTAACAAGCCATGAGGTTCACATTCTTAAAAAAACATCATTATTCTTCGATTTGCACCCTTATCACAAAGTCTGCAACAAATGTCTTCAGAGTCTCTAAAATTGTTGTTTTTCTCACCCTGTAGTCTTATCAGTCAAGGACTCATCCTTCCCTGCCTGTGTTAATGGTTTCATCAATCAAGGGCCTGTTTGTTTTTACTCTGCTCACAAATTGTCAGCATTCTGCACAATTTAAACTATTCTACTTTTGAGTATACAAAATGTTTTTAAACAAAAAGCAAAAGTCTAACGTTTTAGAAAAGAAGTCACTCTGCTTACAAATTGTCAGCATTATGCACAATTTAAACTATTCTACTTTTGAGTATATAAAATGTTCTAGAAAAAAACAAAAGTTTTGTCTTTTATTATAGATCAGTCTGTGGTCCAGGCACATCTTAAAGTTTAAACCGAAATTACCTCTCACAATTCCACCCTTTTCTTTCTTTAAGATGTGCCTGACCAAGATAAGCCCCCCCTCCCTCAAGGGCCCGGGAAATCCTTGGTCTTTCGCAGCAACATCACTTTAAGTTCCCGCGTCCCATGTTGTGGAACCACCACTGCCTGGAGTCGGGAAATATTTTTCTGAATTAAAAACTGAATACAGGGAGTTAGGCAGGGTAATACGAGAAGAAGAATCATGCCTCCCTCAACCACCAGCTACCACCTAGGAGACCATCCCACCATCCGATGCCACTAAGAGGACGCCAAGATTGTACTGGCACATGGGCCAATTTCCGAATTTCATCGGAAATTTTCAAAACCGCTTTACCATTATCGTCAATTTCTAGACAGCAGTTAGTCAGGTTAAATTTCCCGCACACACCCCCCTCCGAGCCCAACAGATAATCCAAGGCAAGTCGGTTTTGATATATAGCAGCCCTCATCTGATCCTGCTGCTTAGCCAGCAACTCCAGGGCCAGGGCAGTCCGGTTAGTAATGACCTCTACGACTGCTTGGAGCCTGATAATTCGATTTAACATATAGATAGGAGTACGGTATCCCCATGATCCGTCCTGTGCCCACGTAGCCGGCCCGTAGTATTTAATAATCCGGGCCGGTGGCCACTCATCCCCCCAATCACCGACTTGGATATCCCTTGGCGACCTACGCAGGGAGTCAAAAATTTTAACTCCCAAATCATCGCCTTCCTCCCGGGGTAATAGGAAGAACGCAGGTCGTATTAGACCCAGGAAGCATACCCCAGCCCATCCCATGGGCAGTTTGGAGTATGCCCGATTACCGCATATCCAAAATAGGCCATCTGTAGCAGGCCCTCCCTGCCTCACAACGTCATCCCACAGCTCCTTTACCCCGGGGACGCCCTCATAAGGACCAGGACCACTGCAATTCCAGTATTCGGACTCCTGGCCCAGAGTCTGGACAGGAGTATCCCAGCATCGATTCCCCCGACAACCACCACTCCAGACTCTCATCATGCCATCGGAAGAATCAGAGGAGGAATCAGTACGTAATGGAACGCAATTTTTATGACCTCAGTTTGCAATGTACCAAGTAATATCCTCAGGCCACCATACTCGCGTGGTTGCATCCAATATATTCTGATAGGGACTAATCCCTACCTCCACGGTCCCCTTGCCTTCAATACAGAACTGGCCCTCAGGGCTGTTTGTCAGTCTCCACCCCTGGCTTTTTCTGTCGTTGTCATGAGTCCAAGTGATTTGCAGCAATTCCCCTATGTCTAAGCTTTGACCAGTCCACGGCCATTGTTCCGACATATGCGGCCCCCCACAGACCCAGCAATTGCTAACATTTAAAACAGTGGCTATTCTTGAGGTGAGATCAATAAACAGGTTTTGTGTAACATCAGGGAGTTCAATCTTTCCTTCTACCTCTTCGTATACAGATGGCACTTTAGGGAGCACGACCGTTCCCTGACGGTCTTGCTCTTTCCCCAACCCCCGATCAGTGATCTGTATCTTGGTCTCCTTGACTCTGTCAACCTGCTCCCTGAGCAACACGGAGGATAGGTCCCACCTCCCAGTTTTGCTAATACACACCCAGCGGTCATTTATAGGGCATCCACGGATATTGCCACCGTATCCTTTATTATATACCTGATAATAGGGTCTCCCATCCTCCCAACATTCATGGCGTGCACTCACATCATAACAGCTATTGTCCACATAGGAATGGGACACAAATGATCCCGAGTAGATTCGAATCCCAAGTCTTACTGTAGTTCGACATTTGTCACATCTCCCCTCACCCTCCCCCACATACAAGAGTAAACTGATCAGTATCCCCACCAATACAGTCCAAGTAGAGTTCATTATCGCTGTCTTTTCAGTTTTACCACCAACGGCTTGTCCCCTTGCTCGCATGTCCAAGTGCTTTCTCCTTCAGGCGGAACAGGCCCCTTTATCCTCGATGCGTGGACCCACCCTTTCTCTTTCGTCCGAACAGCTGCTTCAGTTGTTAACAGAACCAGGAACGGTCCTTCCCACCGCGGCTGGAGCTTTTTGGCCTTCCAGGTCTTAACAAGTACCCAATCTCCGGGCTCCACCTTATGCAAGAGGAAGTCGAGCGGCGGAGTCTGAGCCAGGAGACCTTTCCTCCGGAGTTCTCTTGGGCAAATTTGACCTCAGTGGGATCCCTCCTGCGCCACGTGGTGTACCGCAGATTGAGGTCACCTTTGATATTGACGCAAATGGCATCTTGAATGTCTCTGCTGTGGACAAGAGCACTGGCAAAGAGAGCAAAATCACCATCACCAATGACAAGGGCAGGTTGAGTAAGGAGGAGATCGAGAGGATGGTGCAGGAAGCGGAGAGGTACAAAGGTCAGGATGATATGCAGCGTGAGAAAATTACAGCCAAGAATTCCCTGGAGTCGTACGCATTTAACATGAAGAGTTCAGTGGAGGAAGAGAAAACGAAAGGCAAGGTCAGTGAGGAAAATAAGAACAAAGTCATCGAAAAGTGTAACCAGGCCATCTCCTGGCTGGAGGCAAACCAAACAGCAGAGAAGGAGGACTTTGAGCAGCAGTTGAAAGATTTGAAAAAAAAATGAAAGCCCATCATTGCCAAACTTTACCAGGGAGGTATGCCCGAAGGGCCATTCTCAGAACAAGTCAGAAAGGACCCTTCTGGTGGACCAACAATTGAAGAGGTTGATTGAAACTTTAACTCTCTTCAAAGTAATATCATTTTCAGTTGGTCTCTCTTCTCCACCATTCCATCCCCCCACCTCCCTGAAATTGCAACAGTCCTTTAGAATTTCTCGGGGCTTCTGTAAAACCAGTTGATTTGGACATTTTCACAGTTAGGTAAATGATGGCCTACATTTCTGAAGTTTGGGTGTTTGAATGGGGGCAATTAAACGTGTCAATGGTGAATTTTTCTGCAAACTGTTTCCTGTATGTTTTATACATTGAGTACTTTACACCCTTTTAGCTGCTAATGGAGTTCTTTCTCAGTTTTCTGCACACTACAAGAATGCACCGTATGATTCAGAAATTCAGTCAGTTGTCACTAATCCTGAGAAGTTATTGTTTAGACAGGTTATACTTACAGTTAAGCAAGCCAGCTATCCTTTCTGTCATGTAGTTGGAACAGTGTTCCCTTATAATAAATAGTATACAACAGAGATTCTATTTTCATACAGACCACAAGAAGGTGGTGTTATAACAATTGGCAGCCTTTGCAGACTTAATTTGTATGCAATTATTGCGGAAAGTAATCACAATTAAATATCTTTGGTGGAAAATGCATAACATCCGAGCAGTGGCTATCAATAATACAATTTCTCTCCGTGCACAACCAATTTTCAGATGATGTCCTTTGTGTTCTCCAGAAGCTTGTTTAACCATTTGATTCATTAAGTGGATAGGACCAATTTTCATGCATTGTGTGTCTGTTGCTGTCATAAATGTTTTTTTGTTTGCAGCAAAATTTAAGTTTTTTTTTGCCTTTGTGATACCTTCCAGACATTGATTCTCTCACAATCTTTTCCATTTTTATGACTTTTCTTTCAACTCTGTCTGTTTTTTACCCTTGGTTAATCATTCTTTGATATTCCCTTCCTGGAATCATTTTTCCTCACTGAGGAAACTGGGAGTCTTGAACTATTTTCATAAAAGTGTGCAGTTGTTCATTAGTTGTCTTTTCTATTAAACTTCTTTCTGAGTCCACTCCAGTTAACTCTGCACAATGCCTACCTTCTTCGAGTTTATAGCACAGTTGTTTTCAACCCAAGTTTCTTACTCTTAACATGAATGCTAACTTCTATCATATTATGGTCACTGTAACCTTAGAGTTTATTTTTACTTTGTGATCATGTATTAAACCTTCCTCAGTATATATTATCAGACGCAAAATAGCTTGATTCCCATTTGGATGTAGAACATATGATTCTAGAAAAGTGTCCTTCTGACTTCCTTAGGCAACTTGATTTTCCCAATCTACATGAAAATTAAAATCACCAGTGATAAATATACTGCCTGTTTTTTACACACCTTATTTTCTCCCTGAACTATTCTGTCCCAAAGAAAGCTACTGTTGATGGGTCTGTGGACAACTCCCAGCAGCATCTTTACCCATTATTTTTTATAAGCTCCCACTTATATGGATTTTACAACATATGTTTCCAAGATCATTTCCTGCTACTTATACTTATTCTATCTACAAATAACAAAGCATACCCCAGCCCATCCCTTAATCGCCTTAGATCCCTTATTTCCCATTTCCGAGGACTTTGTATTTCTCCCGTGATAATCTATCACAATGTAGCCAATTCCCAGACCTTTAGTCCCGTGATCGCCCAGGTTCCTTTACAGGCACCCCCGGTCTTTGGATTCCTGTGTCCTACGTCTCTGTGACACAGATCACAGGCACCCCGTAGGTACACGTTCCTCCTCAAACACGGTCTCTGCAAAATCCCTCACAGGCGAGCCCCGGTCTCTAGATTCCTGAGTCCCACGTCTCTGTAGAAAAATCCACAGGCACCCCGCAGTTCCCCAGGCCTCCGGAAACACGGGCCCCACAAGTTTTTTCTTAACTGGGTTCGGTGCACCGAAATTACTCGATCGTTAACCGTCCCCACTGCCTCGGCCACACCCCTCCTTTGTTTTCCTGAGCCTCCCGGATATCACTCGCTCAAGCCGCGCGGGGCGACAAGCAAGGAATCAGGGACTGCCGAAATCAGCAGGGTGCACCTTCTCCGATGTCCTTCCTCAGCTCCCCCCGCGGCCGGAGTGTTGATCCCGGACGACGAGCCCCCAAGTTGTTAGAAACGAAAATCGCTTCTTAATAATCACTCTAGACAAATTCAGGAAAACAAAGTTTTATTAGCAAGTCTGCAGAGTTGGGCACCCTTCTGAGTAAAAGGCGCGCTAAGGCTTACAAAGTTTCTCATTATATACAGTACAAATCCCTCCCCTCCTTGGCTCTAACAAGCCATGAGGTCCACATTCTTAAAAAAACATCATTATTCTTCGATTTGCACCCTTATCACAAAGTCTGCAACAAATGTCTCCAGACCCTCCCCTCCCTGGCTTTAACGAGCCATGAGGTTCACATTCTTAAACCGTCATTATTCTCCAATTTGCACCCTTATCACAAAGTCTGCAACAAATGTCTTCAGAGTCTCTAAAGTTGTTGTTTTTCTCACCCTGTAGTCTTATCAGTCAAGGACTCATCCTTCCCTGCCTGTGTTAATGGTTTCATCAATCAAGGGCCTGTTTGTTTTTACTCTGCTCACAAATTGTCAGCATTCTGCACAATTTAAACTATTCTACTTTTGACTATACAAAATGTTTTTAAACAAAAAGCAAAAGTCTAATGTTTTAGAAAAGAAGTCACTCTGCTTACAAATTGTCAGCATTATGCACAATTTAAACTATTCTACTTTTGAGCATATAAAATGTTCTAGAAAAGAAACAAAAGTTTTGTCTTTTATTATAGATCAGTCTGTGGTCCAGGCACATCTTAAAGTTTAAACCGAAATAACCTCTCACACTCGGTCTCTGGATTATCAGTCCTATGAAATTACCACAAGACCAACGCAGAAAGCCATAAAAGCTGATCTTTTCCAATAAAATGACTTTTCACCAAAACTGCCCTGGGTATTTTCCATGAGCTTGACACTCCAATTGTCTCTGGCCTCGTCAGTAAAAGCTGCTACATGAGGATTGATTTCACAACCGCAGTATCCAAATGGATTGATTTGTTTGAAGGTCCCGATGGTGGGATTGGGGCACGTTCACCCAACAACAGTGACCGCAGGAGCAGCACAGACAGAACAGTATGAATGTGAAAGAGAGTGATAGATTGGGCATTGCCTCAGAGAAATGGGGGGACGGACGGAAAGGAGGTTTAATGCTCGTGGGAAGGAGAGAAATCTCCGACAACGGCTGTGTTTGAATCCTGATATATGAAACGCAGAGATGTGAGAGAGCGGAATTTGAAAGCAAAACCATTACATTCTGAGCATGTGTCACAAAAAGGACAATGGAGAGAACACTTAGTGCCGTGATTTGGTTTCAAATCGAGGTTGCTGTGGTCACAATGCAAAATACCGACAACCACGATCACAGTAACCACAGAACAGGATGCTTGCATGCAGCAATAAGTATACTAGCAGAGGAAATGTTCGGAAGAACAGCAAGTGTACAATATCAGTACTCAGCGAACAGTGACAGACATGTGGGAACTGAGAATGAGCTGAATCTATCAGATCGATGTCCCTCGGAGGCTGTGGAGATCCCTTGGATGAGAATGTCAAAAAATGAGATTGATCGATTTCGACAAAACATCAAAGACTCGGGGGACAGTACAGGATATTGTTGAAATGTATGCTTCAATAGCATTTTAGCTTAACATCGGCACAGCCGCCCAGATCCAACCGGAAATAGGGATGGGAATGAGTGCGCGGAGTTACTCTCTGGCTCCAGTGATGCAATAGGTGAGCGTCCTGTCCTTCTGTGATGGTATAGAGGCGCAAGAAATTCCTAGGTTGAGTGTGCTCCTGCTCAAGGGAATGGTTGTCCCCGTTTATACTATCATAGTGATTTCCAGTGCATCTTTCTAAGACAGCTGAGTGGTACAAGTGGAGCGTGTTGAGCCCTTAACTTTGCAGTGGTGGTTTTAAAAGATGATTTTGCTGTTTGGATCTGTGTTTCCGACACTGGCGGTGGCAGCTACATTTGCTCGCATCAGCTCAGTATCAGTTTCTTCCACACAGTCAAGACTTCAACCTGGAGAAGGTGGTGTTGGGATGATATTTTAAACTAGGTCTTGGGGTTTGGGACACGGAAACTGTGATGTTTACGTTCGACGAAAACAACATGAAATACAAGTCTGACCTCAGGAACAGAGATCATGACTTTAATTTCCTGCATTCCCATTCATTCTTGTCCCTTATGCAGGGCATTCTACCATCTACACCCAGTCCTGCCTACGAGAGACTCCAGGACCAGGAAAACATGAGCTGACCATTAATTCAAGAATCTCCACCGTGTGGGGAAGCAGTCTCATCGGACCTTCCAGTCCACATAGTACATCCGAAGCGCATCCCACCAGTCCCCACGGTATTCCCTGTCCCATAAGCCTGCATTTCCCATTGTTGATCCCTGTAATTGGCACATCTTTGGTCAGAGGGAGAAATAAAAACGTAAACACACAGAGAATGTGCAGACTGCCCACGGACAGACACCCGAGGCTGGGATCGTACCCGGGTTTGTGCTGTAGCCAGACAGCAATGAACAAGGGGCGAAGAATAAATGTTGTCCAGACCAGTGATACTCACACCCTGAGGGTGAATGAGGAAGAATGAAAACACATTCACAACATGGAAAACAGGATTTGTATCTGTGTGGACACAATTTGAAAGGATCGTTCACCCTGTGTAGAAAAAAGGACACAGATAGCACAGAGAAAGCAGAGCAATGTGGGAACTGCTGGAAGGGATTCAATTAACCACAGAAATGGAATCTCATTTAATCAGTAACACTGTGCAGAGACCGTTCACCAGTCCCGCTTGTGGGAAGGGATCACTGAGCAAAATAACCTCCGGAGACTCCAGCAGGATTACATATCCCATCAGGTGTTCGATTATGATGTCAATGCGGCTGTTAATCCCAACCAGCTGCCTGCTCCATCGCGTCAGTCAGAGTCATACAACATGAAAACAGGCCTGTAGTTCCAACCGATCCATGCTGAACATACTGCCAAACTAACCCATTCCCGTCTGCCTCCTCCTGTACCCGCTGAATGGTGATAATGTCCTTGTAGTTTTATGACTGTGTTGTTAATCCAAAACCCAGGTAATATTTTGGGGACAAAGGGTTCAGGTCCTGGCATGACAGATGGTGGAGTTTGAATTCAAAAAGCACCTGGAATTGAAGACTCTCGTGATGACCTGAATCAGTTGTGTGGAAAATCCCATCTGATTCACTTATGCCAGTTCGGGAAGCAAACTGTCATATTCATCTGCTCCGTCCCACTTGAGACTCCAGATGGATAATACTGTGGTTGACACTTAAATGCCCTCTGGGAAATAACTGACGTTCTAGGAATGAATAAAATTATTTTAAAAATCCCACTTTCCCATTCATGTTTGGAATCAATTGTCCATTAAATGTTGCAAATGTTCCCTCATCCATCACTTCCTCAGCAAGTTAATTACACACGTAAAACATCGTCCCTAAAAAAATGCTGCACATGTCTCTTTTTTAAAAAATCTCTCTCTCTTCATCTTAAACATATGCCCTCTCGCCTTGAAATTCCCCTCCTGGGAAAAGGCCACTATCGTTGACTCTAAGCTTGTCTTTCAATAATTCATAAACGTCTGTCCGATCGCCCTTAGCTCGAGTGAAAATGCTCGCAACTAGGAGAAAGTGAGAACTGCAGATGAGAGACCAGAGTCCAGAGTGTTGTGATGGGAAAGTACAGCAGATCAGGCAGCATTTGAGGAGAGGGAGAGTCGACGTTTCGGGAAGAGCCTAGTGAAGGACACTTGTGCGAAAAAAATGATTCTCCTGCTCCTGGGATGCTGCCTTACCTGTTGTGGTTTTCCAGCACCTGATCTCGAATCTGAAAATAGTCTCAGCCTATCCAGCCTTTCATTATAACACAAACCTTCCACAGGCAACAAGCATGTATACCTTTTATTAACCTACTCCAGCTGAATAATATCATTCCTACAACTGGGCGACCAGAACTGGACATCATATTCCAGAAGAGGCCTCATCAATGTCCTGCGAAACTTCAACATAAAGTCCCAACTGCTATACACAAAGGACTGAGCAATGAAGTGAAATAGGTTAAATGCCTTTGAACCATCTCGTCTGTTGGTAATGCAAATTAGAAGGAATTATGTACCTGCACACCGAGCTTCCGTGTTCTCCAACGTACGCAAAGCCCTACTCTTATTGTTGTACCAAAATGCAATACCTTCCATTCATCCAGATTGAACTCCATGTTACGTTTTTCAGTACAACGACTCATTGGATTAAGACCCTTTTGAAACTTAAATAATCTTCTCCACTGTCTACAATTCTGGTATCGCCTGCAAACCTGAGAAGCATGCCTGAAGTTAGTTCCACTGTTTTCTCATATAGATCAATGATTCATATTTACTTGTAGTGGCCGTGATTTAGCAGTGTGCAAATCATACAACAGTTAGTCATGCAATTAACCATGAGGAAGAAAGCCGCAGACACAGGGAGATATCAAACAATTGGAAATAAAACTGGTGAAAGCAAATCATTCCAGGGAAGTGGGTAATGGTGAAGCAAAACTAAACTTCAAACCAGCTGCCCACACTCCAGTTGTGGCACTCAGCTGTCTCAGCAAGATGCACTGTAGATTGCTGTTATAAACGGGAACAAATTTTCCCTTCTGCCCCGCCTTTGACCAGAAGCACTCCCAACCTCGGAATTGCTTGCGCCTCTAAACCATCATAGAAACACCATGCATTCTCCGGTTGATTCACTTGAACCATCGAGTATCTCAGCGACCTCATTCCCATCTTGATTTCAAGTTGGTTATTCGCGACTGCGCCACTCAGTTCCTCTGATTCTGGGGCTGGGAACTGGGACTCTGTGGCAGCAGTGGTTATTGACTTGTGTGGGGAAACTCGTGAAGTAACCGATGTTAAACTGCATTGCTATTGAAATATACATTTCAACAAAAGCTTGGTATAAACAATGACTGTAGATGCTGGAAACCAGATTCTGGATTAGTGGTGCTGGAAGAGCACAGCAGTTCAGGCAGCATCCGAGGAACAGTAAAATCGACGTTTCGGGCAAAAGCTTTTCATCAAGAATTCAGGCAGAGAGCCTGAAAGGTGGAGAGATAAGTGAGAGGAGGTTGGGGGTGGGGAGAAAGTAGCATAGAGTACAATAGTTAAGTGGTGGAGGGGATGAAGGTGATAGGTCGGGGGGAGGGTGGAATGGATTGGTGGAATAGATGAGAGGCAGGTAGGACAAGTCAGAAAGAGTCATGGGTACAGTGCTGAGCTGGAAGTTTGGAAATGGGGTGAGGTGGGGTAGGGGTAATGAGGAAACTGTTGAAGTCCACATTGATGCCCTGGGATTGAAGTGTTCCGAGGCGGAAGATGAGGTGTTCTTCCTCCAGGTGTCTGGTGGTGAGGGAGCGGCGGTGAAGGAGGCCCAGGACCTCCATGTCTTCGGCAGAGTTGGAGGGAGATGTGAAATGTTGGGTCACAGGGCTGTGTGCTTGATTGGTGCGGGTGTCCCAGAGATGTTCCTTAAAGCGCTCTGCTAGGAGGCGCCCAGTCTTTCCAATGTACAGGAGACTGCACCTGGAGCAACGGATACAATAAATGATATTGGTGGATGTGCAGGTAACAAAAGCTGCATTGTCCCCGGAGTCTTTGATGTTTTGGAGAAATCTATTTATCTCAGCCTTCAACACATTAATGATGGAATCAACACAGCCACTGGGGGAACCGATGTTTAACGGTCAGACCATTCTGAGTTCCCACATATCTGCTACTGTTCGCTAAGCACTGATATTGTGCAGTTGGTGCTCTGCCTAACATTCCTTATAATACTGTACTTATTGCATGATCTTAGTGTGTTTGTCTGTGGGTTGCCGTGATCGTATAGTGGTTAGTACTCTCCGTTGTGGTCGCAGCAACCTCGGTTTGAATCCGAGTCACGGCAGTAAGTGCTCTATGCGTCCAAGTCTTTTGTGAAACACAAAGGGATCAGTTGTTTTAAAGTTTTGATTTTCTCCAAGGTGATTTTTTTCCTTCAAGCTCTGCTCACTCACATCTCTGTGTTTCATATGTCAGAATTCAAATCCACCCGTTCTCAGAGATTTCTTCCCTCCTATGATCACTGACCGAACTTTCCATCCCATAACCCCCATTTCATTAATTCGGAGATGCTGGTGTTGGACTATGGATTACAAAGTTAAAAATGACCCAACACCAGGTTATGGTCTTACAGCTTTAATTGAAGCACTAGCTTTTGGAGCGCTGCTGTTTCATCATGTGTTTTTGGAGTCATTTCCTATTTCACTAAGGCATTGCAGAATCTAATATAGACTCTCCCGTTGATACCGATCAGTCCGTGTGGCTGGGGTCACTGTTGCTGGGTGAACGTGCCCCAACCCCACCATCGGGACCTACAGAACAGTTGATCCATTTGGTTACCACTGTTGTGAGTTCAATACTCATGTAGCAGGTTTTTCTGATATGGACCAGATATTATTGGGGGGTCAAGCTCAGGAAAATGGTACAGAACAGTATTGGGGAAAAGTGACTTAATTGGATAAGATAAGTTTCACTGCTTTTCTGCAATGGCCAAGCGCTATTACCACTGAACACTGAACTGTTAATTCAGACACCAGGGACCTGGGTTTGACTCCGACCATGCTAGGTGGTAGAATTGGGATTCAATAAATATCTGGAATTATGAATCTAATAACTCATATATATCCATGTTCAATTGTTGAAAAAAAAACAATCTGACGTCATTTAAGGAATGAAACTGCCATTCTTACCTGCTCAGGCCTCCATGTGACTCCAGACTCACTACAAGATGGTTGAGTCTCAACTACCCGCTGTGCAATTCGGGATAGCAATCAATACTGCCGAGCCAGCGACGCCCTCATACTGTAACAGAATAGAAAAAAAAGGTCATTCGGCCTTGGCTAGATTACTGTGTGCAGTTCTGCAATTCAGAGTACTGCATGGATGTGATCGCACTGGGAACGTTGCAGTAGAGATTCACTGGGATATTGTCTGGGCTGAAGAGTTTCAGTTGTGAGGAGAGATTGGACAGACTGGGGTTGTTTGTCACCGAGCAGAGGAGATTGGAGAAGACATGACTGAGATGTACAAAATACTGAGGGATATGGATAGGATAGACTGAAATAATTGTTTGTTATTGATGGAGAGATCGAACACTGGGGCCAAGAGTCTTCGGAAAAAGGCAGATAGGTTTGAGTAGATTTGCAGAAAGGGTCAGAGGGGCGGAAATCATTCTAACCTTAAAAAAAATTGAGATGTTAAATTGTGATGCCAAAACATGTAAGATTATGGGCTAAACGATGGAAAACTTGATTCAGGTCGTTTAGCAGTTGTGTTGGGCAAGTGCGGCCACAACAGGTTGAAGGGCATTCTTCGATGTTGTTGTCCTCCACAGTATCGTGGTTAGTGTCCCCGCCTGTCGCAGGGCTCAATTCTCCGCTGAGGGATCGTCAAGGTTTTAAATCTGTCGCTCTGTTCCCAGTGAAAGTTATTCATGTCTGGCCTTCCATTCTTGATGGGACATGTCACAGGAAGGACAGTGCTGTCTGAATCAGCTGGGGAAGGACTGCAGCTCCTGGGGAGATAAAGTGTCAGTGAAAGTGCAAACACGTAACTTCAGCAAACTGCACATTGTGCTTGTGTTGCAATGAAAACCTTTATATAGAGTTGTTCCTGATTGATGTGTTTATTTAAAGCAGGAATCTGAGGAAGAAAACAGAGTAAACTCATTCAGATCTGAGTGCAGAAACATTTCCAGCAGAACTACTGAGGTTGTACAGCGTAGAATTCGGGTTGGTGGGCGAAGCTTGCTTTCACTCGGCGGAGTTACCAGTGTCTTTAGCCATAACACATGATACAGATAGTGTTCATTGTGATGGTACATTTGTTCAGTGGTTCGCACTGCTCTTATGTCTGTAGGTTAGGTGGATTAGCCATGTTAAATTGCGCTGATGTGTCCAGGGAGTGAATTCAATAAAGTTAAGTGAGTTAGCCATAGGTAACGCAGTGATAAGGTCAGCAGTCACACGATGCCAGGTTTTATTCCAAAAGGTTTATTTGAAATCACAAGCCAGAGGCCTGCAGGGATAGAGACGAGAGCTCGGCCTGGTTGAGATGCTTTTCAGAGTCTTCCTACAGACTTGATTGGCTGAACTGTACTTTCTGCATTGTAGGGAATCTGTGATTCTATCAGAGAGGACACTGTCAGCATTTACTGGGCCGCTAAGACATTAGAGACGATGCTGACGGCGTTTAGTGGGGATGGAATTTTATTTATTTGTGTGTTGGAAAATTTGAAACTAAACCAAGGAAAACCGAATGGAAGTTTTCCAGATTATTTGAGGTTTGGAGAGAGTAAATAGGTGGTAAATTCACTCTTTCAAGTTCATATATTTCTGAAAATCAAGATTTCAAAGCCATCGATGTAGGACAAAGAAATAATGGGAGCAGAATTTCTGTCACTCAGAGAATCCGTTTCCAAAATCTTTGGAAAGGCACATTTAGAGACACGCAAGTAGTGAGTTTCACCAGGAGAGAGACAGCGTGTGGACAGGTAAAAGTGTAAAGGAGGGTGTAGGGGGTAGAAGGTGCTAGGAAACAATATCTAATTTGGACGACTTCAGTTAAAAGAAATATCGAAACGTCTGCAGCTGAGTAAGATTCAGCAAAAAAACCTCAGAGTTTGAAAGATTTCTATTAATTTTTCACATGAAGCATTATAAACGGAACTGAGCAGATCTTGTATATTGTCAAGGAAAGATATTCCATATTGAATAGGAAGTGACCCGTCTCTTCGAGATCGATTTCCTGCTTTCATCCCATGCCTTAAAGATGGGAGGACAATCGCCATGATGTTGGGTTCATTTGACACCCATTGAAATCTGCCAACGTAACTGAGCATCAAAGCTGGCATCTTGTTTTGTAGTTCAACCTTCTGTTTTTCTCATCAGTATTTTCTTTAAACTGAAATAAATTCGGAGCAAAATTGAACACAACATTAAGCGTTCCAATCTTATAAATCCAATTCACTTCCGATCATTGGAATGAACAGAGTGAAGTTGCAGCAAAATAAATAAAATGAAAGTAACAAAACTGCATTTCCGGGAATTTTACCCAGTTCAGGTTCAGCCATATGAGAAAGACCATCGAGCTAAAACATCACCTTCACTTCTCTCTCCATATATACTTCTTCACGTGAGAGAGAAACTGTCTGAAGAAATTAAGCGTCAAGACGGAATGTGCGTGTGAATGTGACGGGAATTCCATGCTTGCTGGGTCATTCTGAGACAGTTCCACTCGAAATAAATCAAGGACGAGGTATTCCTTCCAAGGACGAGGTCAATTCTTTGGATTTTGCAGGTATTATTATTCTGCTGAAAGCAGAAACATAATGGTGTGAATTCGATTCCTGTCAGGGAATTTCTCATCCCCGAGGTACACCATATGTGATCTTGACGGGGTCACATGTGAGCCACTTTGCAATGGGCTGAAGTGGCCCAGAGGTTAAGGCGACGGGTTGCTCTATCATTGGGCATGTGTGGATTTGAATCTTTCTCTGGCTGTTTCTTCCATCAGAAGCAGCTGCGGTTTCCCTTTGTGCCTCGCATCTTTCGGATACTTTGGGTGGAGAATCTTGCTCTTGCCCTTCATTGCACCAGAGATTCGTGATAAATCGATACCTCATCAAAGTCGAAGTAAAGCAATTTGTTTTTGTTGTTCGTTACATTGGGATAATGAAAAGGAGTGCAAACGTTTCTTTTCTGCTTCCATTCCATCTTGACTTTCTATGAATTTACATCGAATGAAAGTGAAACAAATAAGGAGAGATCGGGTGCAATAGGTTATCCAGTGGGATTGTAAATTTTAATGTAATACTCCACACAAAGTTCTGATCAGTATTTTAATCAGTCAATTGAATTGGAACCGCAGGAAACTTTTCCTATGAAACGAATCTTTCATTCTTTCACAACCTTTTGCTGTGTGAAACATACCGCGATCCATCATCCAGCGTGATCACCAAGTTGGCAACAATATTAGATCCACCAATTTTCTTCAGCAATCACAACATCTGCACATACCTATCTGCGGTGTGCCCAGTGCCATTTGCTGTATCCAGGCCACAGGACATTTCTTGTTCATGAACTTATGAGCTTAGTTCCTGATCTGTCTGATCAGTTTGAGAAACCTTTTATATCACTTCATCCCATCCCCTCAAAATTCTAAAGGCATCAATTAATTAAGGCGTTAGACCAAATGATGTAGGATTGGAAGTTGGCCATTCAGATCATCGAGTCTGCTCCACCATTCAATGAACTCATGGCTGATCTGATAATCCTCAACTCCATTCTCCAACATTGCCTTGACAAAGCTTCATCATCTTTCTGGTTAAATATCTGTCTGGCACAGTTGGAAAATACACAACAACTCAGCCCCAACAACAATTTCGGCAAGGAGTTTAACCGATTCACTGGATCCTGAGCAAAGAAATTACTCCTCATTTCTGAATTAAATAGGCAATATCTAATTCTGAGTTAATGTCCTCTGGTGCTCTCCTCATACCAGAGGGTGAACCACCTGCCCGTAACTACCCTGTCAAGATCCCATGAATATTGAACGTTTATAAATATTATTATATGATTATAGGGTTCCCCTCCCTCTCCTTTGTTTCTAGGAGAATAATCCCAGCCTAACCAATCATTCCACGAAGCTACATTTTCTCCAGTGTTGACAACATGTTCATTAATCTCTGCTGTCTCCTGCAGCGTCCTTACATATTATTAAGGCAGGTGGAGACATTTCTGCGAAGAAACGGTTGAAATTTCATGCACAGACGGCAATTGGAACTTGAAATCAAACAGTGACTGGAATCTGATAGGTCCACATAAGGACGAAATAGAGTAATGATCACTCTGACAAATGGGAATTTAATCATATCTCATTGAAATTCAATAACTTTACTGTAAACAAATTACCCCGTGTCGTCATCCACAGAGCTATTATTTCGGGGAAAAAGCTAATAGAAACTGGCTACATAAACACTTTGACAACAATAACATGTTCTTGAAACATTTTTTGATTATAATCTCAACTCATTGTTCCGTGAATCCTATATCGTTTGCAAGGCACAAATCGGCTGTGGAACATAACTCTCTCCATTTGCCGACATGGGTGTAACTTCAATAACACTTAAGGAACTGGACACCGTCCATGACAATGCAGTCACTTGAATGTACCCTCTTCAACACCTGCAATATTCATTCCCTTCACCGCTAAGGCACAATTGCAGAAAAGTGCACCAACTATAAGATGCACAGGAGTAAGTAATTCGGGCATTTTTAACAGCCTTCAAAGCTCAACAGCTGGACTGACTATACGGACAAGGTTGGAAGATGAAACGAAACGCCACCATTTTCAAATTATCCACCAAGGCCCATGGCACCCTGACTTCGAAAGGAATCAGTGAGAAACTCATTGGTGAAACGGTCTTGATGGGCAAAGTTGCATATTTCAGCCTTCCATCTTTTATCTTACAATTTAAAGAAAAATATTGATTTATGCTGTGACCAGACTTGTGCTCAGGCCTTTAGCTGTTCCCTAAACTGGTGGTTGCTAAAGTTCTGCTATCATCCACAGCCTGTGGTCAACAATAGAAAATATCCGAAAACCCTCTCAATCAACTGACTCCCCTCCAGATTAGAGTGGTGTTGGAGAAGCACAGCAAGTCCGACAGCATCTGAGCAGCATGAAAAATGGACGTTTCAGGCAAAAGCCCTTCATCAGGAATGAGACTTGGAGCACATGGGATGGAGAGATAAATGGGAAGGGGGTGGGGCTGGGAATAAGGTAGCTGAGAGTGGTGTAAGTGGATGCAGGCGGGGGGGTGAACATGATATGTCAGAGAAGTAGGTGGATTGGATAGGTGGGAAGGAAGATGCACAGGTGGGACAAGTCAGGCGGACGGTGTTGAGCTGGAAGGTGGGAACTGGGGTAAGGTAGGGGGAGGGGAATTGAGGCAACGGCTGAAGTCCAAATTGATGCCATGGGGTTGAAGGTCACGAGGCAGATGATGAGACATTCTTCCCCCAGGCATCGGGTCGTGAGGCAGTGGCGATACAAGAGGCCCAGGACCTTCATGTCCTCGGGAGAGTGGGAGGGGGAGTTGAAATTTTTGGCCATGGGGACACTGGGATTGATTCTTGCGGGTATCCTGGAGATATTCTCTGAAGTGTTGTGTGAGAACACAGCTCCTTTCTACAACTTAGAGGAGACCGCATCGGACGGAACATTTCGAAGACGTGGCATGTGTGGAAGTGCAGGAGAAACTTTGATGGATGTGGAAGCCACCATTAGAGCCTTGGACAGAGGTGAGGTGGTAGATGTGGGTGCAAGTTTTGTAATTCCTGCGGTGACAGGGAAATTTATATTTCCCTCCCCACCCCTATCCACTTTTCACAAAGACTCTTTCCTCCACGACTACCTAGTGAAGTCCACGCCCTCCAAAAACCCACCCTCCCCTCACGGCACCATCCCCTGCCACCACAGGAATTGCAAAACCTACGCCTTCACCTTCCCTCTCACATCCTTCCAAGGCTGAAATGAGCCTTCCACATCCATCAAATGTGCATATGCACTTCCACACATGTCATTTATTGCATCTGTTGCTCGCGATGCGGTCTCCTCTACATTGGGGCCAACAGACACATTCTCGGAGAGCGCTTCAGAGAACATTTCCAGGGAACCCGCAACATTCAACTGCAACGCCCCATGACCAAAAACATCAATTACCAACCCGCCCACCCCGACTCTCCCAAGGACATGCAGTTCCTGGGTCTCCTCCACCGCCATTCCCTCACCACCAGACGCCAGACCATCCACCTTGGGATCCTCAACCCCAGGGCATCAACGTGGTCTTCACCAGTTTCCTCATCTCTCCACGGCCACCTTATCCGAGTTCCAACTTTCTAACTTGGCACCATCCTACTGACCTGTACCACTTGTCTATCTTCCTTTCCACCTATCTGCTCAACCCTCTTCTCCGAACTATCACCTTTAACCCCATCTCTATCCACCTCTTGCACTCTCTGCTAAATTCTTCCCAGACCCAGTCCTCCCATTCATCGCTCCGCCCTCGAGGCTCACAGTTTTATTGCTGATGAAGGGCGTTTGCCCGAAACGTTATTTTTTTCAGCAACTCGGATGCTGCCTGACCTGCTGTGCTTCTTCAGCACCACTCTAATTTTGATTCTGATTTCCAGCACCTGCAGTACGCACTTCCGTCCATATGATTCCCCTGTCTATTGATCTTGAATAGGCCGTTGCTAAAGTTCCAGCATCGTTTCCCTGCTCGTATATTCCCACCTGCTGTCAAGAACAGAAAGTATCTCCAAGCCATCGAGACCACTTGATCCCTTGTCCAATCACCTTCAAACATTCGTGAATGTCTACTTCAATTTCTCTTTTATTACTTTAAACCACTCAGTATTCACACTTTTCTCATTGTACGTCCTCAAATTCATTATCACCCAATTCACTGGATTGAATTCCTATCAGCAAATTTTCTTGCCAATTGTTTCCAATCTCCCTGCAGTCTATGGCTTTCTTCCTCATGGTTAACGACATGATAATTGCTACCTGATTCGCAAACAGCTAAATGAAGGCCACGACAAGTAATTAAAAATCGTTGACCTGTATGAGAAAACAATAGAACTCATAGAAGCCATGGTTCATAAGCTGGCAAAGGACAGCAGAATTGGAGTCTGTAAAGAAGGTGATGCAAGGTTCCAGAAGGATCTTAATCCATTGCGTCTTTGGGCTGAAAAATGTCACATGAAGTTCAATCTGGATAAATGGAAGGTATTGCATTTTGCTACATCAAATATTAGTAGGGCTTATACAATTAATGATCGGACATTGCATTGTGTTGTGGAACACGGAGGCCAGAAATGCAAGTACATAATTCATTTTAATTTGCTTCATATGCAGACAGAATGGTTAAGAAAATGCCATCTTACCTTCGTTGTTCAGTCCATTGATTGTAGGAGTTGGTACGTTATGTTGAAGTTGAATAGGACATTGGGTGATGCGTCTTCTGGAAAACTGTGTCCAGTTCTTGTCGCCCAGTAATAGCAAGGAAATTATGCAGGTGGATTCGGTTTAGAACAGGGATACCAGCGTATGGCGAGTGGGGAAGGTTTGTGTTATAACGAAAGGCTGGATAGCCTAAGACTACTTTCACTCGAGCACTGGAGTTTGAAAGGCGACCTGATAGAAATGTATAAATTATTGATAGTTCGGCTCGAGTTATCTGTAACTGTCTTTTCTCCAAGGAGGGGGACTTCAATACGAGAGGGCAAATGTTTAAAGTGAAAAGATGGATTTAAAATAAGACATGAGAGGCTTTTTAAAACAGAGAATGGTTTATGTGTGCACTTCACTTCCTGAGGCAGTGATGAATGAAAGTGCATTTACAATATTTACAGGATATTTGGATCGATAAATGAATTGGAGGGTTTCAGTGTGATTAACAAAAGCTATTCATTCATGCCTAGTACATAATTTATTGTCCAGTGGGAAGTTCAGAATCAACCACGATATTATGGATCTGGAGTCACATACCAGCCAGACCAGATAGGTATGGCAGTTTGCTTCTCTATCAGGCATTAGTGAATCAGACCGAGAACAACTGATTCAACATCATCATTAGACTCTAGGTATTTATTTAAATAAAATCCCAGCATCTGCCATGCCAGGGTTTGAACCCGTGTCCAGAATTATATCTGGACATTCATATTAACAATGCAGTCATTATATCACAAGGGCATTATTAACCCTCAGCAGTTACAAGAGCCGTCAGATGCGACTCGTTTAGTTTGGCATTATGTTCAGTATGAGCTGGTAGGAGTGAAAGGCCTGTTTTCATGCTGTGTGAGTCTATGACTTTGACGCTATGAAACTGGCAGCTGGTTTCGATTAACTGCAACGTTGACAGTTTAATTGATCTCCTTCTGGGATATGTAATCTTGCTGGTAAATCTGAAGGTTCTTCTGCTCATTGAGCCCTTCCCACACATGGGATTGTTGAACAGTCTGTCCCCAGTTTCACTGAGTAAATGGGTTTCCACTTCAGCAGGTAAAAATTCCCACATTGCCCTGCTTTCTCTATGATATCGGTGTCCTTGTATCTACCCAGGGTGAATGATTGGTTCAAATCATGTCCACGCAGACGCAAGTTCCGTTGTGCATGTTGTGAATATGTATTTATTCTTCCCGATATACCCACAGGGTGTGGATGTCGCTGGTCAGGACAGCATTTGTTGATCTTCCTGATTTGCTGCTGCCTCGCTGCTCGAGAGACATGGATTCGATCCCAGTCTCGTGTGACTGTGTGCAGTTTGCACATTCTCTCTTTGCATGTGTGAGTTTTCTCCCACAGTCTGAAGGTGTGAATGTTACTGGGATCAACCATGGGAAATGAAGGGGAATGGAATAGGTATGGAGTGTGGGTCTGATAGGATGTGCTTCAGGGGGATGGTGTCGACTGGAATGGGCTGAATGGCCTTCTTTCCCACACGGTCTTCATTCTCGGATTAAGGGTCAGCTATTTTGTTCATGTCCTGGAGACACAAGTAGGCAGGATTGGGTAAAGATGGTAGCATCCCCTGTATAAGGGACATGTATGAATGGGATTGCAGGAAATTAAAGGCATGTTCTCTGTTCCTGAGGTCAGGCTTCCATTCCAGGTTTTATTCATCGAACTTTAACATTACCAGTTCCGTGTCTGAGTCCACAAGGATGACTCGTTTATTATATAACCACAACACCACCTTCTCCAGGTTGCAGTATTTATTGGGAACAAGAAGCTGATTCTTTTGCGAACAAAAGCAGATGCCAATGTCAGAACTAATGATCCAAATAGGAAAATGAAATTTCAATCCTTGCCACCCAAAGTTAAAGTCTCCACACGCTTTAGATGCGCCAATCGGCTGTCTCAGCAACATGTACTGTTTATCGTCATCACATTATAAATGGGGGCAAGTATACCCTTCCGCCCCACTTTTGACCAGGAGCTGTCCCAACTTTGGAAATACATGCGCCTCTTTCCTGTCATTCCATCCCAGTTTCCAATTGGATATTCATCCATGCTTCACACAGTTTCTCTGATTCCGGGTCTGGAACTGGGATTGTGTGTGATTGCATGCAGCAATTGGTCCCGCCTTGTGTGGGCAAAGTGATGAAATAGCCGATGTTCAAATATAATTGTATTGAAGCATACGTTTCAACAATATTCTGCACTCTCCCAAGAGTTTGGAGAGTTTCATTAATCCCATTCTCCAGTACTGTCATTCATGGAATCTCCACAGTCTCTGCGGACGCTAAAGTTAAAGATTCGGTTCATTCTGCGTTCCCACAGGCCTGTCCCTAAGTCCTGATATTGTACATTCTTCCTGACATTTTCTCAGCTACCATACTGGTTGCAGTTTACAAGTGTGCTCTGTGGAATGCTATAATCGTTTAGTAACTCGTATTCTGCGTTGTGATTGCAGCGACCTCGCCTCGAATCTACATCATGGCGGTCAGTTCTCTCAAAGTTTTACTTTTGGTGTAACACGGTCAGAAATTAATCTTTTTTAAAAGATAATATTCTCCGAGGTGATGATCTGTTTTCCATCGAATTTTGTTCTCTGATATTTTTCGTCTCCTGTATCAGGATTTAAACCCAAAAGTTCTCGAAGATGTCTCTCCCGCGCACTCCCCCTAACTCTCTTTTCTGTCCCTCATCCCATTTGACTGAGGCATTGCACAATCTAACATACACTTTCACGTTGATACAGTCCAGTCTGTGCCGTTGCACTCACTGTTGCCCCAATCTCTTCATTGGCACCTTCAAATCATTCGATCCATTTGGATACCGTGGCTGTGAGATCAATTCTCTTTTAGCAGCTTTTACTGACGTAGACCAGAGATTATTGGAGTGTGAGGCTCAACAAAAGGGCATAGGGAATAAATCGGGAAAAGAGACTCTATTGAAAAAGATCCCCCCATGACGGCTTTCTGCGATAGCCTAGTGGTATTATCGCTGGATTGTTAACACATCAAAGCCAGGGAATGTTCTGTGGACACGGGTTGGATTCCCACCACACCACGACGATGATAGTATGTGAATGCAATAAATGCCTAGAATTAAGAATACGTTGCCTGAAAAACCCATGTGTTTCACTGACGTCCTTGAGGGAAGGAAACTACCGTCCTTATCTGGTCTGGCGTCCACGTGGACGCCAGACCGGAAGGCAATAAATGCTGCAGAGCCACCCCCGATGCTGTTACAGAATAGAAATATGTTCATTCGGCTCATTGCTAGAATTGTCCAGGGATGAGATCGCACTGGGAAAGTTGCAGAAGAGATTCACTCGGATAGTGTCGTAACTGAAATTGTACATTGAAAAATACCTTGTTTGTTTGCTAAGTCTCCGATCTGTTAGAATGACCATATGAGCTTCACTTCTTTCATATGTAAAGTGCAAAACTTTTCTATTTTATCGTTTCATTCTCAGGTGAAGTTTAACAACTGGTTTCTGCCCCCCGTGTGCTGCTGTCTGTTCCATAATGTTTGGACTGATTCTAATTTATAAAAATGAGTTACCAGAGACTTACATGGATTCATGCAGTTTTTGAGCAAAGTACAATGTAACTCTGCAAGTACAAATTCACCCCACAGATGTATATGTGTGTGTGTCTGTGTGTGTGTGTGTGTGCGCGCGCGCGCATATGCTTGCGCACTCGTGTTTAGGAGGGTCTCTGTTTGTAGATAGGGCAATGGGATCACCTGTACTGTGACATGAACCCAATGACCAATGGATACCGAATTTGGCTATCAGTCTCTGTGGGGGGCACTTTTAGCTGCTGCCTGTTCCGAAGCCCGCCTTAGAGGATTGTCACCCGAAGATCCGAGGTCGAATGTCCTGGATCACAGAAGTGCTCTCCAACTGGGAAGGGGCACACCTGTCTGTTGATTGATGTGCAGCGCCCATTCCATTGTTGTCGCCTGTGCTCAACTTCACCAATGTACCATGTCTTAAGGCATTCTTGACTGCAGCGTGTTGTTTTTTTTTTAGATTAGCGTCAGTCTAAACATTATGGCATGGACGAGCACACAGGGACTATCACCTTCAACATATTATCTGTGCTAACACTAATTGGTAAAGTCTACCTGAGAATGTAACTGTTAAAAGAAAGTTTTTCGATTTACATAAGAAAGAAATGAACCTAACATAGTCATTCTAACAGATGGAAGACTTAACAAGCAATCAAGGTATATTTCCAATGTATACTGTAACCATTGGCTATACATTCTGTATCTTACTACTGTGTACACCACAGCCACCTGATGAAAGAGCAGCTCTCCAAACGCTATTGCTTCCATAAAACCTGTTGGACTATGACCTGGTGTTGTGCGACTTTTAACTTTGTGTTAGAATGCGGATCTCACAATTAAAATAGAGATGAAGAAGCATTTATTCTCTCAAACAGTTCTGTATCAGTGGACTTTCTTGTAGCAGAAGGCTGTTGAGGAAGTGTCATTAGGTGTAATGTGGCTGAGATTGGCAGATCGTCAAACCGCAAAGACATCAAGCGTTATGGGGAAGGGAAAGAAAGTGCAGTTCAATGTTTTCAGATCAGATATGAAACCATTCAATAGCGGAGTAGACTTGATGGTCTGAATGATGTCTATCGGTTCCTAAAATTGTTGGCCATAATATGGAGCTGCAAAACCGACCTGAGTAAAACGTGCCAAATTTAAAAAGGCGTGGTCCGCTGGAGCACTGAACCGAGGTGCAATGTACAAAGAACAACACACAAAGGGCAGACAATATTGGGTAATTGATCCGAAGTGATCAGTATACCAAGGTAAACAGGAAAAGCGATATTCTTTATCTACATTGAACCTGGCTCCACGAGGCATGTAGTGAACTCTCACAAACCATTAATCCCCTTCCGTTTTCCTGACGCCCCCTCCGTTCTTGTTTTAAACTGATTGAATGTCAGGCAATGGCAGATGACATTGCTGATGTGGAACTGTAGCATATAGAACATAGAACATTACAGCGCAGTACAGGCCCTTCGGTCCTCGATGTTGCGCAGCCCTGTCATACTAATCTGAAGCCCATCCCATCTACACTATTCCATGTACGTCCATATGCCTCTCCAATGACGACTTAAATGCACTTAATCTTGGCGAATCTACCACCGTTACAGGCAAAGCATTCCATGCCCTAACTGCTCTCTGAGTAAAGAAACTACCTCTGACATCTGTCTTATACCTATCTCCCCTCACTTTAAAGTTGTGACCCTCGTGTTTGCCGTCCACATACTTGCAAAAAGTCTCTCCCTGTCCACCCTATCTAAACCTCTGATTATCTTTTATGTCTCTATTAAGTAACCTCTCGGTCTTTTCTCAAACAAGAACAGCCTCAAGGCCCTCTGTCTTTCCTCATAATACATTCCTTCCATACCAAGCAACATGCTATAAAATCCCCTCTGTACCCTTTCCAAAGCGTCAACATCCTTCTTATAATGCCGGGACCAGAACTGTTCACAATACTTCAAATGTGGCCGTACCAGATCTTTATACAGCTGCAGCATAACCTTCTGATTCCAGAACTCAATCCCACTATTAATAAAGGCCAAAACACTGTTTTCTTTCATAACAACCTTGTCAATCGGGGTGGCAACTTTCAGGGATCTGTGTACATGGACACCGAGATCTCTCTGCTCATCTGCACTCCCAAGAATCTTATCATTAGCCCAGTACTTTGCATTCCGATTACTCCAGCCAAAGTGAATCACCTCACACTTGCCCAAAATTAACTCCATTTGCCATTTCTCAGCCCAGCTCTGCAGCTTATCTATGTCTCTCTCTGTAACCTACTACATCCTTCCTCACTATCAACAACTCCACCGACCGTAGTGTTAGAACATAGAACATAGAACAATACAGCACAGAACAGTCCCTTCGGCCCACGATGTTGTGCCGAACGTCTAACCTAGATTAAGCACCCATCCATGTACCTATCCAAATGCCGCTTAAAGGTCGCCAATGATTCTGACTCTACCACTCCCACGGTCAGCGCATTCCATGCCCCCACCACTCTCTGGGTAAAGAACCCACCCCTGACATCTCCCCTATACCTTCCACCCTTCACCTTAAATTTATGTCCCCTTGTTAATACTCTGTTGTACCCGGGGAAAAAGTTTCTGACTGTCTACTCTATCTATTCCTCTGATCATCTTTTCAACCTCTATCAAGTCACCCCTCATCCTTCGCCGTTCCAACGAGAAAAGGCCGAGAACTCTCAACCTATCCTTGTAGGACCTACTCTCCATTCCAGGCAACATCCTGGTAAATCTTCTCTGCACCCTCTCCAAAGCTTCCACATCTTTCCTAAAGTGAGGCGACCAGAACTGCACACAGTACTCCAAATGTGGCCTAACCAAAGTCCTGTACAGCTGCAACATCACCTCACGACTCTTGAATTCAATCCCTCTGCTAATGAACGATAATACTCCATAGGCCTTCTTACAAACTCTATCCACCTGAGTGGCAACCTTCAAAGATCTATGTACATAGACCCCAAGATCCCTCTGTTCCTCCACCTGACCAAGAACCCTACCATTAACCCTGTATTCCGCATTCTTATTTGTTCGTCCAAAATGGACAACTTCACACTTGGCAGGGTTGAACTCCATCTGCCACTCCTCAGCCCAGCTCTGCATCATACCTAAGTCCCTCTGCAGCCAACAACATCCCTCCTCACTGTCCACAACTACACCTATCTTTGTATCATCTGCAAATTTACTGACCCACCCTTCGACTCCCTCATCTAAGTCATTAATAAAAATTACAAACAGCAGAGGACCCAGAACTGATCCCTGCGGAACTCCACTTGTAACTGGACTCCATGCTGAATATTTACCATCTACCACCACTCTGACTTCGACCGGTTAGCCAGTTTTCTATCCAATTGGCCAAATTTCCCTCTATCCCATGCCTCCTGACTTTCCGCATAAGCCTACCATGGGGAACCTTATCAAATGCCTTACTAAAATCCATGTACACTACATCCACTGCTCTACCCTCATCCACATGCTTGGTCACCTCCTCGAAGAATTCAATAAGACTTGTAAGGCAAGACCTACCCTTCACAAATCCGTGCTGGCTGTGCCTAATCAAGCAGTGTCTTTCCAGATACTCGTAAATCCTATCCCTCAGTACCCTTTCCATTACTTTGCCTACCACAGAAGTAAGACTAACTGGCCTGTAATTCCCGGGGTTATCCCTATTCCCTTTTTTGAACAGGGGCACAACATTCGCTACTCTCCAGTCCCCTGGTACCACCCCAGTTGCCAGTGAAGACGAGAAGATCATTGCCAACGGTACTGCAATTTCCTCTCTTGCTTCCCACATAATCCTAGGATATATCCCGTCAGGCCCGGGGGACTTGTCTATCAAGTTGTTCAAAATGTCCAACACATCTTCCTTCCTAACAGGTATCTCTTCTAGCTTATCAGTCCGTTTCACACTCTCCTCTTCAACAATACGTTCCCTCTCGTTCGTAAATACTGAGGAGAAGTACTTGTTCAAGACCTCTCCTATCTCTTCCGACTCAATACACAGTATCCCACCACTGTCCTTGATCGGACCTACCCTCGTTCTCGTCATTCTCAGGTTTCTCACATACGCATAGAATGCCTTGGGGTTATCCTTGATCCTATCCGCCAGGGATTTTTCATGCCCTCTCTTAGCTCTCCTAATCCCTTTCTTCAGGTCCCTTCTGGCTATCCTGTATCCCTCCACTGCTCTGTCTGAACCTTGTTTCCTCAACCTTATGTAAGCCTCCTTCTTCCTCTTTACTAGACATTCAACCTCCCTCGTCAACCAAGGCTCCCTCACACGACCATTTCTTTTCTGCCTGATCGGTACATACATATCAAGGACACGTCGTATCTGCTCCTTGAAAAAGTCCCACATTTCCACCACATCCTTCCCTGACAGCCTATGCTCCCAACGTATGCTCCTCAAATCCTGTCTTACAGCATCGTAATTTCCCTTCCCCCAATTGTAAAAACTTCCTTGTTGTGCGCACCTATCTCTCTCCATAACCAAGGTGGAAGTCACAGAATTGTGGTCGCCATCACCAAAATGTTCACCCACTAACAAGCCCACCACTTGTCCCGGTTCGTTACCGAGTACGAAATCCAATATGGCCTCCCCTCTGGTTGGACAATCTACATACTGCGTTAGAAAAGGTTCCTGGACACTGCACAAACACCGCCCCATCCAATCTACTTGATCTAAAGAACTTCCAATCAATATTTGGGAAGTTGAAGTCGCCCATGACTACGACCCTGTGGCTTCTGCACCCCTCCAAAATCTGTTTCCCAATCTGTTTCTCCACATCTCTGCTGCTATTGGGGGGCCTATAATAAACACCCAACAAGGTGACTGCACCTTTCCTATTTCTGACTTCAGCCCATACTACCTCCAGAGGCAGATCCCCCTCAAACTTCCTTTCTGCAGCCGTTATACCATTTCTAATTAGCAATGCCACCCCCCCTCCTTTTTTACCACCCTCCCTAATCTTACTGAAACATCTGTAACCAGGAACCTCCAACAGCCATTCCTGTCCCTCATCTATCCATGTTTCCGTGAAGGCCACAACATCGTAGTCCCAGGTACCGATCCACGCCTTAAGTTCACCCACCTTATTTCTGATACTCCTTGCATTGAAGTATACGCACTTGAGCCCATCTCTGTCTGCAAGTAGTCCCTGTCAGTGCTACCTTCTCCACAGCCTCCCTACAGTCTTGGACATCCTGACACACAGCTAGCTTACTTGCTGGACTACAAGTCCGGATCCCATCCCCCTGCCAAATTAGTTTAAACCCCCCCCCCCGAAGAGTGCTAGCAAACCTACCCCCCAGGATATTGGTGCCCTTCTGGTTCAGGTGCAACCCGTCCTGTTTATACAGGTCCCACCTTCCCCAGAATGCAGTCCAATTGTCCAAATATTGGAAGCCCTCCCTCCTACACCATCCTTGCAGCCATGTGTTCAACTGCACTCTCTCCCTATTCTTTGCCTCTGTCACGTGGCACCGGCAACAACCCAGAGATGATGACTCTGTCTGTCCTAGCTTTTAGCTTCCAGCCTAACTCCTTGAGCTCTTGAATGACCTCCCCACCCCTCTTCCTACCTATGTCGTTGGTGCCAATGTGTACTACGACTTCTGGCTGCACACCCTCCCCCTTAAGGATTCTGAAGACACGGTCCGAGACGTCTCGGACCCTAGCACCCGGGAGGCAACAAACCATCCGAGAGTCTCGCCCATGTCCACAGAACCGCCTGTCCGTCCCTCTAACTAGAGAGTCCCCTATAACTAGCGCTCTCTTCTTCTCCCCCTTTCCCTTCTGAATCTCAGAGCCACAGACCCCTTCACTGCAGCTTACACCTGCAAGGCTGTCCCCCCCAACAGTTTCCAAAGCTGCATACTTATTTTTTAGGGGAACGACCACAGGGGAACCCTGCACTGCCTGTTTCTTCCCCTTCCCACCTCTAACTGTTACCCAGCTACCTCTGTTCTCTGGCGTAACTAGGTCCCTGTAGCTTCTATCAATCGCCCTCAGCCTCTCGAATAATCCTCAGCTCATCCAGTTCCAGTTCCAGTTCCTAACTCGTTCGGTGAGGATCAGGATCTGACTGCATTTCCTGCACACGAAGTCGGCAGGAGTATCGGTGGTCACTCCTACCTCAAACATCCTGCAGGAGGAACATTCCACCGCCTGCGCTGCCATGACTGTACACTGTCTCCAAAAACAAGAACACTGAGTCAATAACCTGTGGACTTTAAAGTTAGCTTAGAGGAGGAGGGTGGGAGGGAGGCCCTACGGAAGTAGGACCTGGGGTCTAGAACACACCCACTCAAATACTAATCACTTACCTTCCCGCCCAGCTATGCGCTCCAACCTCACTTCCGCTGCCCGAGAGAAAAAAAAACCGCTGCCCGCTACAGGTAAGTCATTTTGAAACAAACTGTCTTACCTTAGCTGTCGTCTCCCGGCTTCGTTTTTCCTCGGCCGCTGCTCCCACTCAAATGACCGTTGGTGATTAAAGGGGGAGTATTTATACTCACCGTTCTCCTTCCCGGCTGCCCCTCTGTTTACCGTCACTTCCTCTGCTGCTCCCGCTCTTTTTGTGAAGAGAGAAAAAAAAACCGCTGCCCGCTACAGGTAATTAATTTTGAAACAAACTGTCTTATCTTAGCTGTAGTCTCCCGGGTTCGTTTTTCCTCGGCCGCTGCTCCCACTCAAAGTAAATTCCATAAGCGTATAACAGGTTGGTTGAAGAGTATGTTGTGACTCAAGCAAGAGAGCAGGTTATTTTGGATTTGGTTTTGTGTGGTGAGAAGGACTCATTAATAACCCTGCTCTGAGGACTAGAGAGGTTAATATACTGCATTTTACACGGCGCCTGCATACAATCTCGAATGTTTGAACACGGAGTGGTAGACACGAAATTGTCGTAAGAATATTAGAATCATGGGGTCCTGCAGCTTGGATACAGGCTCTTTGGACCAAAGTGGTCCTTGCCGACCAAAATGTTCACCAATGCTAATTCCATTTCTCTGCCCTTGTCCCTTATTCTTCTAAATCTTTCCTATCCGCGTATTTATCTAAAAGCCTTTTGAATGTTGTTAATGTAAATGCCTCAATCAAACTGCTGTCTGCTAATTCCATATGTATACCAACCTCTGCGTCAAAAACTTGGCGCTCAGGATCATTTTTATTCTTTCACCTCTAACCTAATGTCCTCGAGTCTTTGATTCCCAAAACTGGTAAAAAGAATGAGTGCATTCACCTTATTGACGCATCTCATGATCTTATACAAATCTATACGATTTCCCCTCAGTTTCTTCCACTTAAAGGAAAATTCCTGCCCAAACTCTCCCTACAACTCAGACCATTGAGTACTGGAAATATCCTTGTAAATTTCTTCTGTCCTCTTTCCAATTTAATCACATCCTTCCTATGGCAAGTGAACAAAACCGAACACAATACTCCAAGTGCATGTCTCACCAGCGTCCTGTCCAACTGCAATATCACTCTCGAATGTCTATAATCAATGCCCTGACTGATGAAGGCCAGTGGGCCAAAAACCTTTTTCACTGCCCTGTCTACGTGCAACTACTTTCAGAGAACCACGGATCTGAGCACCAAGGTCCCCCTGTTCCACTACAATTCTTCAGGGTCTAACATTCACCACGAAATTCCAACCTGGATTTGACTTTTCAAAAAGCAACATCCCACATGTTAATCTCCATTTGCCAATTCTCGGACCACTTCCCAAGCTGATAAAGGTCCTGCTGCAATTTCTGATAACCTCACTGTTCACAGTCCTGCCTATTTTATTGTCATCAGCCTAATTACTAATCATGCTTTGCACATTCTCATCCAAATCAGTGATATAGATAACAAACAGGAATAGGCCCAGCACCAACCCCTGAGACACTCCACTAGTCACAGGCCTCAAGTCCAACAAACATCCTTCCAGTATTAGCCTCTGCTTTCTACCATCAAGCCAATTGAATATCCAATTTGCCAGAGTCCCATGGATTCCATGCCATCGAACCTTTCAGAGCAGCCTATCATGTGGAACCTTATCAAAGGCCTTTCTGAAATCTAGATAGACTATGTCTACCACCCGAACCTCATCAACATTCCAGGTCACTTCCTCAAAAGAACCTTAAAGAATTCTGAGCCATGATATCCTATGCACAAAGCAGCGCTGACTGCTCCTTATGAATCCGTGTCTTTTCAAATGCATGTATATGTTATCTCTCAGAACCTTCTCAACTTATTACAGTTGTTAAGCTAACTGGTCTGTAGTTTGCAGGTTCTTCTTCGCAGCCCTCCTTGATCAAGGGCACAGCTTGATCCCTCTAGTCTTCCAGGACCTCCACCGTGGCCAGCGATGATGCAAAAAGATCAGCCAGGACCCCTGCAATATCTTCGCTCATCTTTTGCTGTGTTCTTGGATACACCTGGTCAAGACCAGAAGCTCTGCAGAAATACTGCAATGTCTGAAATAAAATGTCCATTTCTTTAAGATAGAATCACCAAGGAAAGGGCAAGTGACTTAATGAATGCTAACATGATAAATTAAAGATTATATTAATCGTAGGAAGTGATTTCAGAAGAATTTTAGACATGGTGGAAACCGGAGAATTCTCAGAAATTTGTTTGTGTGGAGTTTGCATATTCTCCCCGTGTCTACGTGGGTTTCCTCCGGGTGCTCCGGTTTCCTCCCACAATCCAAAGATTTACACGTTAGGTGAATTGGCCATGCTTATTTGCCCAAAGTGTTCAGTGAGGTGTAGATTTGCTGCATCAGTCGCAAAATGTAGAATCGGACGGGAATGGGTCTGGGTGGTTACTCTTCAGAGG
Source organism: Chiloscyllium punctatum (assembly GCF_047496795.1). Classification (NCBI taxonomy): domain Eukaryota; kingdom Metazoa; phylum Chordata; class Chondrichthyes; order Orectolobiformes; family Hemiscylliidae; genus Chiloscyllium; species Chiloscyllium punctatum. The sequence continues at coordinate 100,135,789 of NC_092752.1, forward strand.
GGCAGGATGGACTTGTTGGGCCCAAGGGCCTTTTTCATACTGTGGGCTTTTAATGACTCTGTGAAAGAAGAACACAAAGACTACATAAATCTACAATCTGTATTGCATAGAAAACAAAATAAAAGCAGGGTCAAATGTGGAATTTTGTAATTGGGAGAGGAGAGGTTATTGTGGAGAACAGGGAAATGACGAAGAAAGCAGCCAGTTACTTTGCATCTGTCATCACGGAGGAAAATCGCTGAGAAATACTTAGTGATCACATGGAACTTGTGGAACTAAAGACATAAAGTCAATTCATATCAGTAACAAGGTAGTAGTTGAAGGCTAGCATAGTAGTATTGTAGCTGGATTGAGCATTGCTAAGTCTGATGAGCCAGTTGTACTTCGTATCAAAATATTAGAAATAAATCAGCAATAGACGCATTAATTGTGCTGTCGATGACTGTTTTTTTCCTGTACATTCTGCAGAGGCTGGAAGTTAGTAAATGTGTTCCAAGCATTGTAGGTGAATGGGAGGGATTCAAGTAACTGCAAAGGGAACAAGAGATAGTGTGGAGAATTGCAGACTAATTAACTTGACATCTATAGGGAAACTGATGGAACTTATTATATAGGGTCTTATATTGGATATTTCTTAATTAACAACAACATTGGAGAGAATCAGAATGCACTGACAGAGTCTGACAGAGTGTTCATATTTGACAAACTACAGAACGATTTGAACTTTTTTATTGCAACATAGAAATGGCATATTTCGATTTTCAGAAGGCTTTTTTTTATCAGAACTCATGCAGTGAATTCATAAATAAAGTAATGTAAATGGTAATTGGAGAAATATATAGAAGTGGAAAGTTAAAGTCAGGTTCGCCTTCATTTAAATGAATCAGAATATAGTCGGAAGGTCATGTTGAAGCAGTTTCACAGCTTGCTAATGAAATTGTACATAAAGTATTGAGTCCAGTGTTGGTGACACACTCTGAAAAAGAATATACTGACCACGGAGGATGTGCGATGGACAGTCTCCAGATTAATCCCTCAGATGGTGAGATTGCCTGATGTGGAAACTCGGCCTGTGTTCTTTAGAGTTTCAAAGAATGAGAGGTGATCATAGTGAAATTTAGAAAAGTTACTAAACATATGACAAGGTGGAAATAAACAGGATTTTTCTCTGGTTGTCTACTCTACATTTAAGGCAAATAATGCCAGGTCAAGGATAGACCATTTCAGACTGCAATAAGAAGGCAATTCTTCATTTGAAGGGGACTGACCAGCACAGGGACATGGGAACCTGCTGGCAGGGCAAGATTAGGGAGAATCACCAGATATTCGACTGGGATGTCAAGTGGCACAGAATAACCAGGGAACAGGTAGGACTCATTAGTGACTTGCCAAGTTGCATCCAAATCAACTTAGTGGCAGGAGACAGAAGGTCTGCTGGTAGAAGTCTGTTTGTTTGACTGGAGACCAGTATCCAATCGTGTAACACCGGGATCAGTGCTGTGCCCCAAATTATTTGTGATTCGGAGATGCCAGTGCTGGACTGACTTGGGCAAAGTTAAAAAAGTTACAAACACTAGATGATATTCCAACAGTTTATTTGAAGGCACGATCTTTCGAAGAGCATGATCACGTGATGAAGAAGCAGCGCTGAGAAAGCTCGTGCGTCCGAATAAAACTGTTGGATTATAAACTGGTATTTTATGATTTTTAACCTTATTATTTGTAGTATTGATAAATGATGCAGCTATGAATATGGAAGAGATTGGGGTGAGTGTGATTAATCAGTTTGCGTTTGACACAAATCTTGGCTGGTTGGTTGGCAGTGAGGAGGAAGGCCTTATATTACAGGAAGATGCAGATGGAATAATGAAATGGGTGGATCAATGGCCGATGGAAGGTAACCCTGATAAATATGAGGTGATGTACTTTGGAAGAAGCAACCAGACAGGGGAGGACTCAAAGAATAGCAGCACACTAGGAAGCTCAGAGGATGTTGCTGCACATATTGGGCGGCACGGTGGCACAGCGGTTAGCACTGCTACCTCACAGCATCAGGAGACCCGGGTTCAATTCCCGACTCAGGCGACTGACTGTGTAGAGTTTACACATTCTCCCTGTGTCTGCGTGGGCTTGCTCCCCGTGCTCCGGTTTCCTCCCACAGTCCAAAGATGTGCAGGTTCGTTGATTCGGCCATGCTAAATTGCCCGTAGTGTTAGGTAAAGGGGTAAATGTAGGGGAATGGGTGGGTAGCGCTTCGGCAGGTCGGTGGGGACTTGTTGGGCCAAAGGGCCTGTTTCCACACTGTAAGTAATCTAATCTAATGTCCCTGAATGCGATTAAACAGGTTAATGCCGAACTTGACAAGTCGTAGCGACCATAAACGTAGACTCTATTCATGGAGGCACAGATTATACGAGCTATGTGTAACTTTGGTTAGGCCAAATGGAATACTATGTTCAGTTCTGGGAGCCACATTATAGAAATTATGTGATTGCAGTGGAGATTCACCAGGATGTTCCCTTGTCTGGAGTAGATCATGTCGGGTTGTTTACTTTGAAGCAGAGAAGGCTGAGAGGGGCGTGCTTCAGAAGGATATGCTAACCAGGGGCATGGACAGGATGGATAGACAGCAGCTGTTCCTTCCAGTCAAAGGGCGAAGAAGAAGGGAGGACCATTTTAGAGTGAAGGGTTTGATGTTTAGTGAGGATTTGAGGATTGGTTTTCATCCAGAGGCTGTTGGGGTCAGGAATGAACTTCCAGAGATGGCAGTTGGCACTGGTAACCTCAGAACCGTTAATAAATACATGGTCGTGCCCTTGAAGTGCCATAACATACATGGCTATGGGCCTCGTATAGGAAAGTGGGACTAATGTAGATCGTGCTCTATTTCTGACAGTATAGAGTCAGTGCTTCTGTGATTGTATGGGTTGGATGGTCAATCATTGAGCAGCATAAGACAGGAATTGATGAGTTTCTGAAGAATGCATTAACCAGGGTTATAACAGTAAACTTGTCTCCATGTGCTAGAACAGGGAAGCTAGACGTGTCTAATGCCCTGCTCCCTTCCTGATGTTTCTGTGCAGTCTGTGGGAAAGCTCTGTCATTGTTTTCACAAGCTCTTAAACATTAGGAAGGCAGCATCTGTCTGGTTGAAAGGACAGTTTTTCCTGTTCCCGTCTCCAAAGCTCATTGCCGGTGTTCTGTCTGGTTTTATCCTTTAAGAACTCAGAGCAATTTGATACAATTGAGTGTCTTGCTTGGCCATTCCAGAGACCATTGCAGAGTTTATCACATGTCTGTTTGTCAGGAGACACTTGTAGGCCAGACCGGGAAGCACGGGAGATTCACTTCCTGAAAGTACATTGGGGAAGGGACAGATGTTTACAATGGACATTAGATTCAAGGTCAATATTACTGGACCAGATTTTATGTCTCGATATTTTCTTTATTGTTTTCAACGTCCACCAGCTGCCAGAGCATTATCTTGGTCTGGATCAGTAATCCAGTGATATTTGCACAACAACGCCATCTCCACATGGGGACCTATCAGAAACCACACTGAGTACATTATTCATGTGCTGCTTGTCAGCTCTGTCAAAAACAATTCCCACCAATGCGACTATCCCGACGGGATTGAGGTGTGGTAAATGGTCAGACTGTAGTCATTCCCTTGTTATGCGACTGGATATGGTTGAAGAACGTTCCACGTGGCCAGGCAGATGTCAGAGTTGGAGCTGGAATGAAACAGCTTCCCCAGCGACACGGCTTGTTGTGCAGCACAATCTTCAGTCCTATTACAGGAATGGTGTCAGGGCCTATTGTCTTTGTCATATCTACTGTGTTCAGCTGTTTTTTTCATGTCACGTGCAACGAATCGAATTGGTTGAAGACTGGCATCTGTGATGACGAGGGTGAGGTGAATTATCGACTCAACACTTCCGGCTGAGGATGGTGCAGATACTACATCCTTGTCTTTCACACTGATGTACAGGGCTGGGGATATTTGTGTCGCCCTCTCCTCCTGTAAGTTGTTTATTAGTCCATCGACATTGATGACTGGATGTGCCTTGACTGCAGAGTTTCGGATTTTATCTGTTAATCTTGGGATCATTTCCCCCTCTCCATCAGAAGGTAGATCTGCTGTTTGGAATGTAACCAGTCAAGTGCGGTAGCTTTAATGGGTTGTCATCAGGTTTAGATACACATGGTTCTGACTCTGGCATGTTCACCCAAACTCGACACTAAACCATCACTCGGCTTGATGATAATGGTAGAGCGATGCATTACCCTGGGGGGAAAGTTATGTATTGTGTTTGAATGCAATTCTGCTGCAGCTGCGGCTGCTGCTGTGATCACATGAAAACCCTGTGTGAGCTGCAATATCTGCAAATCAATTCTACTGACTTTCCCCCTGTTCACACCCATACCCATTCATCAATCAGCCCTGTACTCAGTAACCTAACCTGGTTTCTGATGTGCAAACACATCCAGTTTCATAATCTCATTATGCTGAGGGTCTCTCCCTGATGTCATGCTTCCAATATGTTACATTACTCAGATCCTTTAACATATTAATCTGAATCATTTCCTTTCCCATCATAACATCTTCTTTGTTTGAAGTGAATGTTTGTTCCTATGTTTTTCTCCCTGACCATGATTAAGACCTCGGTCGTGTCAGTGATGCCAGCCTTATGTCATTTCAGAGCCAATGAACTTGTGCACTTTGCGTTTTTGTTCACTTCCCAATGTTGAGCGCTCTCTGCTGGATAGGGCGTTTGAGCAGATTCAACGCACTTCTTTGGAAAATGTTCAAAAACAGAAATTGCTGAAGAAACTAAGGAGGTCTGGCTGCATCTTTTGAAGTGAAAGCTGAGTTAATCTTTCGTGTCCAGCGAACGTTCTGGAGAAACTTTGCAGGTCTGGCAGCATCTGCAGAGACAGAGAAACAGAGTTAGCGTTTTAAGTCCAGTGTGACCCTTCAGAATTGAAAAGGATTGGAAACTGGGCATTTTAGTTCCTTGCCACAGAGGTGGGGGGTAGGTGACAGGGAAAAGAGGGTGTGACAACAGATAAACAGACTTTTAGCAGTGGTGAAAAGAGAAGATGGTATAAAATGAGTTTAAATTACGATGTGAATGAGTGCAAGATAAAGAAGACACAACCACATGAGGTCATACGGAGGCCAGGAGGGAGAATGTTGAACATGTGTTATTATATAGATCTGGCCAGAGATACATTTTCACTGTAGAGATCACTGCCGTCAGGCAAAGGAATTCAGGTGCTTGACGGCTTATTGGCACTATTAAGATTTTCATGCTACCTTCGTTCTGTAACATAAAGAAGAAAACAAATAACAGGATGAAGTTTGGGCTGAGCGTTATTTACCTGTCACTTTTAACATTGTTTCAAATTTGCAGTGCTTATCTTTAAATGCTTGTTCTTGAAGTTAGTATCAGATGGTTTGTAGGAGGTTGGGGTGACATTATAGTAATTTACAAAATCAGGGGAGACTTGGGCAGGGTGAAAAGCCAAGGTCTTTTCCACAGGATAGGTAAAGTAACTGATAGAGCCATAGGTTTATGGTGGAAGCTGGAAGATTTAAAAGGGAGGAAGAAGGCAATTTTTTTTTGCACAGAGGGTGACGTGTTTATGGAATGAGCTGCCAGAGGAAGACTGACAGATGCACGTACAGCTCCAACATTTAAAAGACATTTGGATGAACATGTGAATGGGGACCGTTTAGAGGCATATGGGCGAAATGCAAGAAGATGGGAATAGTTTAGTTTGGAAAACCTGGCCGGCATGGACAAGTTGGACCAAAGATTGTGCTTGTATGCGCGATGACTGTATGAATATAGAAAGCGAAGAAAAGGGAAGAAAAGATGTGATATAAGACAGGGGGAGATTGGTGTCAGGGACTGTCGGTCTGGTTTATATCAGACAGGGCGAGATTGGTGTCAGTGACTGTTGGTCTGTTTTATATCTTTTTACCCTTAGAATTTCTAAGCTCTATCCATACTGACTCTACATCCCCTGATTCTAGGTCGCCCCGTGCAAGGGACTGAATATCATCCCTTACCAACAAGGCCACCTCACCCCCTCTGCCCGTTAGTCTGTTCTTACGATAGCACGTGTAGCCTTGAGTATTCATTTCCCAGACCATGTCCACTTGAAGCCACATGTCAGTTATCCCCACAATATCGTATCTGCCAATTTCCAAAAGAGCCTCAAGCTCATCCATCTTATTTCTGATGCTTCGTGCATTCATATATAGTATTTTTAATTTTGTTACTATCCTCACCCTTCCCAAAAACTTCTATTTCACTCAACCTTACAGCATGATCCCATTCTGAGTTTTCTGCCTCATTGATACAGTTGACTTTCTTGAATTCCCCTTTTCTAACTTTCGCTTCAATTTCCTTCTCAAACATCCAGTTTGTCCCCTCCCCCCAGGTACTTAGTATAAATACAGCTGTGTTGTATTAGCAAACCTGCCTGCGAGAATGCTGGTCCCCCAACCTATTAAGATGCAAACTGTCTCTCTTGTATAATTTATGCTTACCACAAAAAATACCCCAGTGATCCAAGAATTTACATCCTTGCTTCCTGTGCTAGTTCCCCAGCCACACGTTCAAGTCCATTATCGCCCTGTTTCTGGCCTCACCAGCCCGAGGAAATATATCAAACTCTGACAGTGTGAGACAGATTGGAAGCAGGGATGACAGTTCACTTTAAAGAAAACAGTCAAATCGTACTTAATACACAAGCGTTATCAAAGAACCGCGTGTATATTGAATAGAGAAGCAAACTTGATGGGCCGAAAGCAGTACATCCGTTCTCGTTTTATATTTCACAATGTTTAAACATATTTTGGGATATGAGCATTGTATGGGGAAAACTGCATTGAGGAGATGTTCGGTCCTGAAGTAGCATGAGGAAAGCTCAACGTATTGAATGACCTCCTCCTTTCCCGATGTTTCTGTGCAGTATGTGGGAAAGCTCTGTAAATGTTGTCACAGGCTCTCAGGTGTTAGGAAGGAGGCCTCTGCAGGATCGATAGGACTGCGTTTCCCATTCCCTTTTCTGATAACAAGGCTGGTGCCAGGTATTCTGTCCGGTTTTATCCTTTAAGATCTCAGAGCAGTTTGATACGATTGAGTGTCTTACTTGGCCGATTCAGAGACCATTGAAGAGTTGATCACATGTCTGTGCGTCTGGAGTCACTTTTAGGCCAGACTAGGAAAGCACTGGAGAATCAATTCCTGAAAGTACATTGGGGAAGGAGATCGATGTTTACAATCAACATTGGACACAAGATCACTATTACTGACCACAGATTTTCGGACTCAATATTTTATTAATTGTTTCTAACTTCCACCAGCTGCTGGAGCATTGACCTGGTCTGGATTCGTAATCCAATGATATTTCCACAACAGCACCATCTCCACATGGGGACCTATCGGAAACCACACTGAGCAGGGTATTTCAGTACTTCTTGACAGCTCTGTCAAAAAGAATTCCCACCAATTTGACTGTCGTGATGGGAGTTCGAGGTGGTAATTGGTCAGATTGTAATTATTCTCCTCTTCGGGGACTGGACATAGCTGAGTAATTTTCCACAGGGAGATGTCAGAGTTGGATATGGAATGAAACAGCTTCCCCAGGGACGCAGCTTGTTGTGCAGCACAAGTCTTCAGTCCCATTGCAGGAATGGTTTCAGGGCCTTTGTCGTATCTACTGTGTTCAGCTGTTTCTTCATGTCACATACACAAAATCGAATTGCTTGAAGACTGGCAACTGTGAATCTGTGGGCATCATGATGAGTGTGAGTTGGATCATCCAGTCAACACCTCTGGCTGAGGGTAGTGCAGACACCATATCCTTGACTTTTTTTCACTGATTTAGAGTCGTTCCGATATTTAGGATGAGGATAGTTATGGCGTCCTCTGCTCCATTAAATTGTTTAATAATTCATCGACATTTATGTTTGGATTTAGCAGGACGGCAGAGCTTAGATCCGATCTGTTAGTCTTGTGATCATTTCCCCTTCACCATCAGAAGTTATTTCTGCTGTTCGGAATGCAACCAGTCACGTGTGGGTTGTCAACAGGTTTCGGTGCACGTGATTCCGATCTTGGCATCAGCCCTGTATTCAGTGACCTAACCTGGTTTCTGATGCGGTAACACCTCCATTTTCATATTCTCATTCTGCTGAGAGCATCTCTCTGGTGTCACATCTCCAATTTGTTACTTTATCTCAATCCATTTAAGGTAATAATCTAAATCGTTTCTTTTCCACAATGTCAACTTCGGTATTTGAAATGAATGTGTTTCCCTCTGTTATTCTCGCTGACCATGATTAAGAGCTCTGTAGTGTCAGTGATGTCAGTCTTTTGCAGTTTTAGAATATAGGAACTTGTGCACCATGCATTATCGTTCAGTCCCCAGTTTACGGCGCTCCATGTTGGATGGGATGTTTCAGCATCATTGACATCCTTCTTTGGAAATAGTCCAAAAACAGAAATTGCTGAAGAAATTACTGAAAATGTTGCAGCATCTTCTGGAATGAATGCAGAGTTAAACGTTCAGGTCCAGTGACCCTTTACAAAGCTCCCAGTTTCTCCAGCAATTTTTGTATTTTTATTTCCAGTATCCATAGTTATTTGTTTTAGTGAAAATTTGTTCTGTGCCTATTCATTTCTGGAGAAACTCACCAGGTCTGTCTGCATCTGCCGAGACAGAGAAACGGCGTTAGCATTTCAAGCCCAATGTGACACTTCTTCAGAACTGAAAAGGATTGGAACCTGGGATTTTTAATACCTTGTCAGAAATGGGGGATGGATGACAGGGAAAAGAGGGTGCGGCAAAGATAAACGGGCTTTTAGCACTGCTGAACGAGTGGATGATGTAAAATGGGTTTACATTAAGGTGTGAATGGAGAAAGGGGTTCTCTCTATTGAGTGCAAGATAAAGAAGACACAACCACACAAGGTCATAGGGAGGCCAGGAGGGAGAATGTTGACTATGTGGCATTATATAGATCTGGCCTTAAATACGTTTTCACTGTCGAGATCATCGCCCCCTTTATACAAAGGAATCCAGGTGTTTGACTTCTTATTGGCGCTAGTAAGCGTTTCATGCTGCCTTAGTATTGTAACATGGAGAAAACACAAATCACCATATGAAGTTTGGGCTGAGTATTGTTTACCTGTCATGTTTAATATTGTTTAAATTTTCATTGCTTATCTTTAAATGCTTGTTCTTGAAATTAGTATCAGATGGATTGTAGGAGGTTGGGTGGTGACATTGTAAAAGCTTCTAAAATCATGAGAGATATGGATAGGGTAAATAACCAAGATCTTTCCAACGGCATGGGGGAGTTCAGCCATAGAAGGCACAGTTTTAAAGTGAAAGAGGAAAGATTTAAAAGGATCGAAGGGGCAACTTTTTTACACAGAGGGTGGTTGGGTATGGAATGAGCTGTCAGAGGAAGTGGGGTAGATGCCAGTACAGGTACAACATTTAAAGCTCATTTGGAAAAACATATGAATGGGAAACATTTTGAGGCATATGGGTCTAATGAAAGCAGGTGGGTCGAGCTTAATTTGGAAAACTTGGCCAGCATGGACATTTAGAAAAGCTTCACGCAGGGTCTGAGTGGTTTTGTGAAAGGGAAATTATACTTTGCCCTGGAAAATCATGCAAAATATTTCTGGAGATGCCTGAGAATGTAACAAGCAGACTTGATAAAGGGGATCTGGTTGACACCAGGCTTTCCAGAGATTTTCCACAAGGTATTACAAAATAAAAGTTCTTACACATGACAGAAGGTCGTAGGATGATGGATAATATATTAACATGGGATGATGATTGGTTCGCACATAGAAATCAGAGAGTCAGGATGAATGAATCTTCATGATAAAAGTGTATCTGCTGGAGTACCACAGCTCTGAGTCCGATGGCATCAGTTATTTATAATCTATACTGATAGCCTGAAAGAGGGAGTTGAGTGCAACATAACATTCGAATTTGTGGATGACACTGAGAACCAAAGGCAGGCTGTTATTTAATGGAGAGGACTTCCAGAAAAGGAGCAGTACAAAGGGATTGGAGTCTTCCAGTGTATGAAACATAAAGTCAGCATGCTGGTGCAACAAGTAACTGGGTTGTTTCAAAAGATGGGTTCCTGGGACGAAAGGTTTGTGTTAATGAGAATCTCTAAAATGGTGAGGCGATCATTCATTGGGGTTTAAATGAATGAGGAGTGATACTGCTGAAAAATACAAGACACAGAGAGGGGTTGACACTGTAAATGTTGAGAAGTTCTTACCATTCCTGGGTGGAGTTCCGAAATGGAGGACATAGATACCGATTATGGAATATCGATTTCAGTCTGAGATGCAAAGTGATGTCTTCTCTCAGAAGGTAGTGAATGTCTGGAATTCCCTAACCCGGAGAGGTGTGGAGGGACAACAAATTTGGACTATACAAACACCCAGCGGGTATATAAAACTCATTCACTCTCCTCAAGGAGTCGGCAAGAAAGTGGAGTAGAGTTCTGGAGTAGATCAGCCATGTTCGTATTAAATGACAGGGCAAGCTTGAGGGGCCGAATAGCCGACTGTTGTTCCTACTGTTACTAATTTCACATGTTATGCTTTTAAAAAGTAACTGGTTATTTTCCTGGAAGTTGTGTTGTGTAATGCTACATTCGGATGAGCAGAGGATTAGTTTGAGTTTACCCTGGGTGGGGTATGGGGGCTGGAGTTACAGCGAACCTGGGTCTGGGACATGGCTTAAATTTGGAGAAGAAGTTACAGAGATGGGAAGCCTGGAAACAGGGATTGGGGGTGAGGGTCACTTCCTGATTCAGGCTAGATTCTCCAAGTACATTTCCAAAACTACACCTAACCATCGGAGTGGCCTCGATTTGCAGGTCCGAAGGGCTGAATGGAACATCAGAACACAGGGCTGAGGGATAGGAATGGCCATTCGGCCCTTTGACACTACGCCACCAGTAAATGAGATCGTGGCTCATCTCATTGTGATCACAGCTGCACTTTTCTCTCCATGCACCATTATCCCTGATTCACCTGTCTGTGGAAAATCAGATGAAGCCTGCCCCGACATAATATAAAGATTCAGCCCTCCCAAACTTCTGGGAAAGAGGATTTCCACTTGACTGAATTCCCACTTTGTGAATTTCTTCTCACTCCATTTGTGACTGAGGATGAAGGGTGTCACTCTTTCCTTTTCTAGTCTCAATCCTCCACTGCTCACAACAAATTTTAAATGAAACCAGGTTGGTGATATGGCCGATGATAAAGTTCTCAGACTGGCTTAGGTTCAGTGATAAGAAGTCAGGCAGATTTCTTTCGTCAGCCACAAGTTACTAACAGAATTAACGGAGGAGTATGGTGGATCTGTGGGTGGCACTGCTTCCTCACATCACCAAGGAGCTGGGTTCGATTCCAACCGCGGGCAACCCTCTATGTGGAGTTTGAACATTCTCCCCGTGACCGTGTTGGTTTCCTCTCAGTACTCCAGTTTCCTGCCACAGTCCAAAGATGTGCAGTTTAAAGTGGATTGCCCATAGTGTCCAGGGATGTGTAGGTTAGGTGGGTTAGTAATGGGAAATGTAGGGTTACATGGATAAGGTAGGGGGCCACGTCCAGGTAGGATGCAGTTTAGTGCATCGGTGCGGACTTAATGGACGGAATGTCCTGCCTCCACACTGCAGAGGTTCTATGACAATGACTACAAATTTGGCCTATACAAACACCCAGCGGGTATATACCTAATTCACACTTATCAAGGTCTTGTATGTTTCATTCTCATTCCAAGCGTACCCTGTTAAAGCCTTCATAATATAAGCCCATGAATATGTGAAATGAAACATCTCTGAACTGCTTTCAATGTAATTATATCCTTTCTCAGATAAGGAGACACAAAAAAAAAATCTCACACTCAGATCATAAAGTTTATATTTGTTTTCTCAAAGTGCTGAGTGTCTTTGGAACACTCTTCCCCACAGACCGTTGGAGTCAGAAATATTGAATATTTTTGAGGCACCGACAGAAGGTTCATGAATAACAACAGAGTCAAGGATTATCGAGGAATGGGCAGCAATTTGCAGCGTAGAGGAAAATGTAGACAGTGGTGTCAAATTACACCGGTCCGGAACATCCAGGAATATAATGCAAAATGAAATGATAATATCGATAAAACATGAAGGGGGAATTCAAGATACCGGAGATCCGGAAGGTCTGTTTTGCTGGGCTCTGCATCATAGCACGGGCAAAGTGGTTCTCTAACACAACCCATCCCAGCCATTTACGTAAAATTCAACATTAAAAGAGCGATAGAATCTTTACTAATCCCGTTTTATCATATGGAAATGACAAAACATGGGAAAGGATCGAGTAAGTCCCAACACACAGTGCACCCGTCAGAAGCATCGAACATGCCTGAGGCTGTAGCTGCAACCCACTCTGCTCGTTCCATAGACCCAGTTACTCACCAGGCCTTGGTCACTGAGTTCACCAAGTATGTGAAATGATTGAAGTAATGATTGAAGAAGGGTTCAGCAGTGGCTAGAGCCGCTCTCAGCCGTGCTCCAAAAACATGAGCAGCAACATGACAGCCTTGGAAACAGAACAGATTATGCCAAGCGCTGAACTGCAGTGACAGAGACCGCGATCAGTTCCTTTCAGGAGAGGATCCTCGCCTTTGAAAAGCAGGTCCATACCTTAACTGACCATGATGACGACGTCGAGAACAGGGATAGGATGAAGAATGTTCACATCGTCAGTCTGCTGGACCGGATGGAAGGTGGTCAGCCAGTGAGTTTATTGAAAACTGGCTGCAGCGATTCCTTCACTTCAAAACTGAAAAGGGGCAGGTGAAGACTGAAACAGTTAATCGAGTTATGGTGCGGAAGTCAGACTCAGACCAACGTCTTCGCCCTGTCCTTGTGCGGTAACATAGTTATGGGGATAAACATAGGCAGATGGAATCTTCCAGAACCCAGGGGAAAGATCTGATGGCTTTAATTCACGAGGGCTCCAGGATGATGATCTTTCAGGACTTTTCAACGGCGGTGATTCAGGAAGGAAAATCTTTGGATGATATCAAGAGAAGAGTAAGGGAACTCGGGAGTCAGTATTCCTTAATATACCCAGCGGTGCTCCGTATTGCTTTCAATGGATCCATACACTTGTCTGACTCTCCAGAGAAAGCCAAAACTTTGTCACATTATAAAGTAAGATGGATGTTTAGATAATCACGTTTCTCTCTTAAAGAAATTTTCTTGGATTTTTCTGGTATTAACCAGTGTTAAATTATAGTCGGGGATGGGTAGAGTACTCACTTTTAACTTCTTCGTTAGTATTACTACACTTTTTCTCTTTCCTTGCTTGTGTCTGGGGAGCGACTCAAGCTGGAGTGGGTTATAAAGGTAGTTGTGATGACTAAATACCGACCAAAGGGCAGTTGAAGCCCGATTTTTGTCGTTAATTGCCCTGAATGTCATGTTGGTAGCAGGCAGAAGATGAAGCTTTGGGGTATGTAACCGTCCTCACTGCACGGGCGTGGTGGGGGGGGCAGGTGGTGGGGAGGGTCATTGGCACTTTGGATTTTGTTTCACTTTTTGTTTTTTTTTGTGTGTTTAGTTTTCGAAAGTTTTGAGAGCTTGTTAGATGTAGTAGTCTTAGTTCGTGTTGTTTTTAAGCTCTATGAGTCTTTTTTCATTTATGATCAGTGATGTGTAATTCGAGTTCTTCCTCTCTAGAGCTCAAATGTTGCTACAGTGTGTGATGGATAATGATGTGCTTAAATGGGGTACCTGGAACAATAAGCGGAGCCATAGTCCAGTCAAGAGGTAAAATGTACTGTCTAGTCTTAGGAAGGAGAGGGTGGATGTTGTCCTATTGCAGGAGATGCACCTTGATGACAAGGACCATTTGATATTACAGCTGGGCGGATTTGATCGGGTTTATTTCTCGTTTTATTAATAATAGGAGTAGGGGAGAAGCCATATTGGATAGGAAGAATCTTCCAGTTAAATTACTAGATTACATTAGACATTCACAGGAGGTTCATAATCCCCAAACCCTTGAACTATGGGAAAGAATACAGTATTTTGAATGGTTATTGCCTCCCGTCGCACCCTCTTAAAACCGTGGTAGATGCATTTTCCAAATTAAGTTATCTTGTCTCATGGTGCATTAGTGTAGATGATTTCACCTGTCGTATGGATCCCACAGTGGACAGAATGTCCAAAGATTCCCCAATACCCTCGTCATAATGTAAGAAATTAGTTGATTCTTGTGCAGAACGAGAGCTGGTGGATGTCTGGAGGCAGATCCACATCACAAGTAGGGATGTTATTTTCTCCTATCACCCACTTAAATGCCACACGAATGTTGATCTCTTCTCCATCCCTGCAACATTCTTAGATTCGGTGGCATCCTGCACAATTGGGAAAATTACAATTTCTGACCATGAAGCAGTTTCACAGTTTTGAGACGCTGGCGAATGGATCCTTATTTTTCTTAAGGCTCGTTAGTTCATTGAGTATTTCTGTAAAGATTTCAGATCTTTCTTAGCCATTAATGCAGATTGAACCAGTAACACATCCATTCTATGTGAAACTACTGACGCTCATGCCAAGGAAATAGTTATTCATCAGGAAGCGGCAGAAGGGGGAGCAGGAACGCTGGCTCGAGGCACAGCTGAGGACAGCCGAGAGTGCATACTGTGATAGCTCCTCAGTGCCTAATCTGCAGAGGATCAAAACGCTTCAGTCTACAGTGAATTCCACGCTCACACAGACATCCAGGAAGGAACTTACTTTTGAAAAACAAAGGCTGTTTGAACATGGTGATAAGCCAGGCAAGTATTTAACCTAACTTGCCAGGAAAATGAGCGCCCCCTCAAGCCATTACCTCAATTAGGGAATGTACTGGGATCCTTCCCTCCGATTCCAAAAAGATTAATGCAGCCTGTCCGAGATTTTTCACCAAATTGTTTCAGCCTGAACATTTTGAGGATAGATGGATTAAGATGGAGTCATTTTTCAAGAACCTGTGTCTTCCAGGAGTAACCCCTGAATAAGTGTTGTGCCTTAATGTACCATTGTCAGCGCAGGAGGGTGTGAAGCAGCTTCAGAATGTAAAGGTGCACGTTCCTGACGGATTTCTGAGTGAATTTTATAAATAATTTATAAAACTATTGTCAGGGCTGATGTTTAACGTGTTCCGTCACTCATACAGTGACAAACCCCTCCCTCCATCCTTAAAAGAGGCTCATATCTCTCTGATGCTTAAGAATGGAAGACCCTGGAGGATTGTGCTTCTTACACGCCAATCTCACTTTTAAATTTCGGTTTCAAAATCCCGTCTGTGACCTGTACATTAAGGTGGAAACTTTGCTGCCTTCCGTTACCAAAGAGGACCAAGCATGCTTTATAAAGGGCCACAGATCTTCCTACAATGTTAAGAGTTTACTCAATATGATCCAAGAGTGTCAACAACAATCTGTCCAGGGATTAATGATCTCTTTAGATGAGAGAAGGCATTTGTTTGGGTTAAATGGCCGGAACTCTTCTGTACATTAGAATGGTTTGGTCTATGCAAGGTTTTTATCAAGTGGGTGAGGGTCCTTTACCGTGATCCTCTGCCTGCGGTTCTCACTAATGGTGTGGCCAACCAGTAATATTAATATTTCTCCAGGCAGCCGACAAGGTTGACACCTTTCACCATTGTTGTTTACGTTGTGGATTGAGCCACTGGCGGAGGCCATCCGTAGGGATGCCAACATATTTGCCCCAGAAGTAGGATAGAAGTCACATAAGATTACATTGTATGTTTTTTGTCAAATTCCGCAATTTCGGTAGTTCATGTGATGCAATTCATTGATTCGCTTGTTGCCTTTCCGGGCAATAAGATTGGAGGCCATGCCTATGGGAGGTCTTAGGGAAATACCTGATACTGTGAGCAAATCCTGGTTTCCTTTTAAATGGTCACTGGGGTGGTTTCTCTATTTCAGTATATTCATTGCATCTGTCTTTGATAATTTATTTATCGTGAACTGTATCCACTTGTTTGACAAAATTAAACAAGACCTTCAAAGATGGGAGGCATTTCCAATATCCTGGCTAGGTCGGATAGCTGTTGGGGTAAATGTAGGGGAATGGGTCTGAGTGGGTTGCGCTTCACCGAATCAGTGTGGACTTGTTGGGCCGAAGGGCCTGTTTGCAAACTTTAAGTAATCTAAGATGATTTTTAGAAAAAAATGGCTGGTTTAGCTCTTTTATTTGGCACCATAAGTGATCTTTATCAAGCTAACAAAATTGCAACTGCCCCACAGATTTTGGGGAGTTGATCTCCCCGATTAAAAGCAATCGGTTTTTTTCATCCTATGTGAGTGCCTGGGCCACTGTGGTCTCGGCATCAATATGGTTCGACATTGAGCCCTCTCAGACAAAGTGAACCCTTATTAGTCTGTTGTTCTTAGATAAAATGACAACGTTTATGGAGTATTGTCATAAACTAATGATGATCAATACTGCTAAAACTTTAAGGACAATGCGTCAGATCGAGGGCAATACAGACAAAAACATGTTTCTTACCCCTATAATTGGTATACAGGGTTGTCAACCGGGGATAATGGATTCCAGGTTTAAACTCTGGGCAGTGAGGGGGATACCTTGCTTTAGTGATTTAGAATTAGTAGAATCCCTACAGTGTGGAAACAGGTCATTGGGCCCAGCAAGTCCACTTAGACCCTCTGAAGAGTAACCCACTCACACCCATTCCCCTACCATCTTATATTTACCCTGATTAATGCCCCAAATTACAGATCCTGGAACATTATGAGCGATTTAGCAATGGCCAATTCATCTAACCTGCACATCTTTGTAACTGTTGGAGGAAACCTACGCAGACACAGTTGAGAATATACGAACTCCACACAGCCAGTCACCCAAGGCTGGAACCAAACCCGAGACCCTGGTGTTGTGAGTCAGCTGTGCAAACCACTGAGCCACCACGTGTTACTTGAGGGAGAAACAATGATATCATTTGGTCAAATAACTCGTTAAGTATGGACTACCTAGTAGAGACTTCTTCTGTTTTTATTTCCAGATTAGAGATTTGATTTTTAAAAAAAATTAACGGAGACTGATAGATCCGATACAGAGAAGTGGGTTCTTTTTGCTAAGAATACACTCTCTGTCAGTCCCCTTTATCATTAGTTGGATAATATCCCCTCAGACAAGACTATGCAGCTTCGTGACGTCTGTGCGAGAGAGTTGAGGGTTTAGATCTCTTCAGAGACATTTGAGGATATTTGTGAAAATGCTCAAAGGATTTTGATCTGCAACAGTACACATTGCATGCAGTTGTAAATTCTTCATAGGGTCAATCTGACACCAGTGTTTCTCTCAAAATTCAAAGTGGGATTATCTTCAGCATGTCCTAAATGCAGAATGACAACAGCACTCTTGCTCATTGCATAATGTCCTGCTGCAGGCTTCATATATATTGGAGCACTGTGTTCGGTGTGGTAGAGTGGGCCTTGGGGACCGAATTGGAGATGGACCCGGTTTCTCTTTTCCTGGGCCTGCCCAGAGTATCTTACGCATGAGAAAAAAATCCTTGCTTTCTGTGCTAGGAATTTTATTCTGTTGTGTTGGATGTCTGAAAACTCCTCGGGGCTGTTGGTCTTTGTAAGATCCTCATGGAAAATATCCCTTTGGACTTTCTCACCAGTATGGTGCACCAAAAAACAGAGATTAGTATAAGTCATAGAGTCAGAGAGATGTAAAGCATGGAAACCTTTTGTCAGACCCATCCATGCCGACCACATATCCCAAACCAATCTGGTCCCACCTGCCAGCACCCGGCCAAAAAGGCTCCAAACCCTTCGTATTCATATACCCATCCAAATGCTTCTTAAATGTTGCACTTGTATCAGCCTCCCCCACCTCACCTGGCAGCTCATTCCATACACATGCTACCCTCTGTTTGAAATAATTGCCCCGTAGGTCTCTTTTATATCTTTCCCCTCTCACCCTAAACCTATGGCCTCTCGTTCCGGACTCCCCGACCGCAGGGAAAATACTTTACCAATTTACCCTCTCCATGCCCATCATAATTTTGTAAACGTCTATAAGGTCACCCCTCAGCCTCCGAAGCTCCAGGGAAAACAGCCCCAGCCTGTTCAGCCTCTCCCTATAGCTCAAATCCTCTAACCTTGGCAACATCCTTACACATCTTTTCTGAACCCTTTCAAGTTTCACAACATATTTCCGATAGGAAGGAGACCAGAATTGCACGCAATATTACAACAGTGGCCAATCCAATGTCCTGTACAGTCGTAACATGATCTTCCAACTCCTGTACTCAATACTCTGACCAATAAAGGAAAGCATATCAAATGCCTTCTTCACTATCCTATCTACCTGCGACTCCACTTTCAAGGAGCTATGAACCTGCACTCCAAGGTCTCTTTGTTCAGCAACACTCCCTGCGACTTGACCATTAAGTATATAAGTCCTGCTAAGATTTGCTTTCCCAAAATGCAGCACATTGCATTTATCTGAATTAAACTCCATCTGCCACTTCTCAGCCCATTGGCAATTTGGTCAAGATCCTGTTGTAATCTGAGGTGACCTTCTTCGCTGTCCACTACACCTGCAATTTTGGTGTCATCTGCAAACTTACTAACTATACCTCTTATGCTCGCATCCAAACCATTTATGTCAATGACAAAAAGTAGTGAATCCAGCACCGATTCTTGTGGCACTCCACTGGTCACAGGCCTCCAGTCTGAAAAAACAACCCTCCACCACCACTTTCTATCATCTACCTTTGAGCCAGTTATGTATCCAAATGGCTAGCTATTCCTGTATTCCATGAGATCTAACCTTGCAAATCAGTCTCCTATGTGGAACCTTATGAAAACCCTTACTGAAGTCCATGTAGATCACATCTACCCTTTTCCCCTCATCAATCCTCTTTGTTACTTCCTCAAAAAACTCAAGCAAGTTTGTGAGACATGATTTCTCAGGCACAAAGCCATGTTGACTATCCCTAATCAGTCCTTGCCTTTCTAAATACATGCACATCCTGTCCCTCAGGATTCCTTCCAACAACTTGCCCACCACCAACGTCAGACTCACTGGTCGACAGTCCCCTGGCGTGTCCTTACCACCCTTGTTAAACTGTGGCACCACGTTATCCAACCTCCAGTCTTCTGGCACCTCACCTGTGACTTTCCATATTACAAATATCTCAGCAAGAGGCCCAGCAATTACTTCTCTAGCTTCCCATAGAGTTCTAGGGTATACCTGATCAGGTCCTGGGGACCCGTTTCAAGACACCCTTGGGTATTTATCCACCTTTACCCATTTTAATACATCCAGCACTTTCTCCTCTGTAATATGGACATTTTGCAAGGTGTCACCATCTATTTCCCTACATTTTATGTCTTCCACAATAAATACTGATGCAAAATACTCGTTTAGTATCTCCCCCATACTTCCTGTGCGAGGAAAAATATTCTGTTATGTTGGATGTCTGAAAAGCCCCCGGGTCTGTTGGGTCCTTGTAAGCTTATCATGGAGAATATCCTTTTGGACTTTCTCACGAGTATGGTGCACCAAAAAGCAGAGAATTATATAAGATATGGCAACCCTTTTTGGATTACCCCGATACAGGCTTATCTGTCAATCTAAAAAGGGTTTTACATAGCCATGACGATATTGTCTAATGAATCTAGTATGAAGAATAATGAACATATGAATGTGTAATGATCTCGAAGAACGAGAACAATCATTTTGTAATGCTGAGCCAT
Organism: Chiloscyllium punctatum; assembly: GCF_047496795.1. Taxonomy (NCBI): domain Eukaryota; kingdom Metazoa; phylum Chordata; class Chondrichthyes; order Orectolobiformes; family Hemiscylliidae; genus Chiloscyllium; species Chiloscyllium punctatum. The sequence continues at coordinate 100,155,646 of NC_092752.1, forward strand.
ATTATTTATTTATTGTTTACTGTTTATTTTTTGTTTTTCTTTTGTCCAATTAGAGACTTTAACTTGTTTTGTATGTACATGCAATTGGGTGTAAGTTTGTTCAGTTATTTGAGTTGTTTTGTTATTGGTTTAATATAATAATAAAAACCTAATTTTCAATAAAAATGTTTGTTAAGAAATTAAAATGCCAGAATTGTTAGAATAGAGTTCCAGAGGACTCTCATTAGAGAGCGTACTCATGGTGGTTTACCCTGCGGGTCACCACACCCCAGTGACAGGGTGAGGTTGAGAGAGCATCCCCTTCATGGTAACCTCTGTCAGTGTGGGGAATTGAACCTGCCCTGGTGTCCTCCCTCTGCATCACAAACCAACCATCCAGCCAACTGAGTAGGAGACTGTGTAACCATTACACACAGAATCAGTCACAGACAAAAGGCAAGAGAAACATTCATGACAAGGTAAAAGGTATATTTGAGATAATCGTCATGATAACGGCTGAGGATAAAAACGTTCTCTGCTAGAAATTGTATTTTACATTGAGACAAGTTTTTGGAAGCTGCCTTTGGCTGAATACAATAAGGTGAGACAAGTGAAATAACCAGAATGACTAATTGTGGTTTGATATCGATAACCATAAAATAAGTGCATGTTGTTGATTGGGCTGTGGAAAGCATACTGACTGTTGCATGAATTTATAAATCAGATGAAATATATTGTAAGGAGAATCCGTCCCCATGGGAAATGCCTTCTGAACACATGCGAGATGAATCCCAGGGTATGAAGTGTCTGAGAATCGTCTGCTCGGTATCAGGAACCTGGGGGTTGAATGACTGAAAGTTCCTGTAACATGGAGCTGAGAAAGCCATCGGATCGCCCCCGAACGTATTGAATGTTGGAGCATATTTGAAGTACTGAATGGCATCATGATGGATTTTAATTGTGTGTGATTTGAAAAACACACATCTCTACTCCATCATTTTACGTGTTACACACTGGGGCACAGCCGTTTTTCTGTAAGTGGGAATAAGTTGGAACATTATCTGGAACATTCCATAATTGGCATTCTCCAGAATATTTTATAACTCTGTGTGTGTGTGTGGGGTGGGGGGGGGGGGTGGTGGGGGGTGGGCATTAGAAAGGCAAGAGAGAAAGAGAGAGAAGGTGCTGCATGCGGCAGTGAGAGTGGTGGAGCATGAGCCTTGTTCGAGGGTCGGTGCTATAACAGATATACAGTGAAGGAGCAGAGAAAATATGGTGACCCTTATCCTGACAGAGTGGGGAAGATTATTGATGCTTGTCCTGTTTTGCTGGACATTTCTTCAAACCGCACACTGCACTGACCTGGATGAGGAGTTCAGACCATGCTCGGTGGGTCTGGTGGTGTGATCCCTCTGAGAAGAGAATGCTCCCCCTCTGTACTAGCCCATCCACCAGGACCTCCGTGCCCCTGTTGACAAACCGTGGTGTAATTTCCCCTTAGCTGCTATGCTCGGGGCAAACTGTGCAGGGCAGTTCTGAACTGAGAAAGCACAACCATGTACCCATTGGCTTTTTAAAGATGGCACAAGTGACATGGGTCACAGAATATCCGGGGCATCCCGGCAATGGTGAGTACCTTCAGTCTTGATGGGTTGTAGAATCGGGCTGGCATTGTATGAGAGGGACACTATGGAGTGGGGTGGGTAGTTAATGAGGTGAGTTTGGTAAGATAGAACCAGGAAACTAGCTCAGCCTTGTGCAGACAACCCCTCTGTCACACTTAATTAAAATGTCACTGCGACAGTTTTTTGTTAGATTCAGCCCAGTGAGGCGAAGACTCTGCTGTCCTCACTCCTAGTTACAAAGCTGCAGAACAAATGCTCATCCAAAACTCTCCATCGCCTGAACTCACAGCAATATCCCTTTCACTCATAATTCTTCGAAATACTGACCCGTGTTGCATGATACTATCGAAATGTCTTCATTCTGAAACCTGTGAACATATCCTTCCATGACATTTTATCTCAGTCTCTCCACCCCCCCGCATCCTAAATCCACCCCAAAACACACACATTTACCGTCATATTGCACGAGACTGCTAGTATGACTGGCCATTTGGCCTAGCTGATCCATGGCAACCAAAATGTACATCCAGACTCACCCCATTTCCCTGCCCTTGTTCTGTATCCCTCTAATCCTTTTCTATCTGTGTATTTGTCCAATTGCCTTTTCAATGTTGTTATTGTACCCACCTCAATCACTTCCACTGACAGCTCAGTCCATATGTGTACCACACTCTATGTAAAAAAGTTGCCCCTCAGTTTTCTTTTTATATTTTTTATCCTTTCCAAACATTAATGGATGTCCTCTCGTCATCGATTCACCAAACTTGAGAAAAAAGTTTGAAGTATTCACCCCATGTACGCCTCTCATGATTTTATAAGGGCTACACTTCTATAAGAACCCTCTCGGTTTCCTACGCTGTAAAGAAATAAGTTCTAACCTGTCTAACCTCTGCCTATAACTTAGAGCTTTTCGCCCAGGAAACATCTTTGGAAATTTGTTCTGCATACTTTCTAGTTCAATAATATCCTTTCTAGAGCAAGATGAACAAAACTAAACACAATACTCCAACTGCCGCCTTACCAACATCCTGTACAATTGCAGCATAACGTCCCAACTTCTATACTCAATGCGTTGATGAAGGCCAATGTGCCAATAGCCTTCTTCACTGTCCTGTGTATCTGTGACTCAAATTTCAGACAACCGTGCACCTGATCTCCAACGTCCTTTTGTTCCACGACACGTCTTAAGGCACTATCATTCGTCATTAAACTCCTACCTGGATTTGACTTTCCAAAATGCAAGACGCCACACTTATCTATATTAAACTCCATTTGCTATTTCTCAGTCCACTTCCCCAGCTGATCAAGATACTGCTGCAATTTCTGATAACGTTCCTCACTGTAAATGATGCCTCCTAATATAGTGTCATCTGCAAACCTACTAACGTTGCGTTGTGCACTCTGGTCCAAATCATTGATGTAGATAACAAACAGCAATGGGCCCAGGACCGACCACTAAGGCACTCCACTAGTTACAGGCCTCCAGTGTGACAAGCATGCCTCCACCATAGCCGTTTGTATCAGAACATTAAGCAATTGTGTCGCCAATTTGCCAGTTTACATTGGAGTCCATGCGATCTAACCTTCTATAGCGGCCTACCATGTGGAACCTTATCAAAGGCCTTACTGAAATCCATATAGACTATATCCACCATCTTTCCTCGTCAACCTTCCAAGTCACTTCCTCAAAAATCTTGATCAAAATTTGTAAGGCATGATCTGCCACGCACAAAGCTATGCTGACTGCTCCAAGTCAAACTCTGTCTTCCCAAATGCATCTATATCTTATATCTCCGAACCTTCTCAAGTGGTTTCCGAAACAGATTTGAAGCTTACTGGTCTATATGTCCCAGGTTTTTCTTTGCAGCCCTTCTGAATAAGGGCACTACATTTGCTACTGCCCTGTCTTCCGAGACCTTGCCCCTGAACTACCTTCTCTCGCCTTGTGGAGTGCTCTTAGATATATCTGGTCAGGACCAAGAGATTTATCTGACTTTGTGCATTCTAATATGTCCAACAGCACCTCTACTGTGATATGGACTGTACCAAGATATCACAACTCACCTCCCAAAGGTCACAGATCTTCATGTCTTTCTTCATGTCTTTCTTCATGATAAACACAGAGGGGAAATTGAAGACCTCACCCATCTCTTGAGATTTTACACATGCATGCCTATTTTGGATTGTAAGGCGTCCTATCTCTCTCTAGTTGTTCTTTTTATTTACTATACTGAATTTGGATTCATCTTAATCTGCTCAGCCAAGGCTAACTCATACCACACTTTAGCCCTGCTGATTTCCTTCTTCAGTAAACTCCTGTAACCCCTGTGTACCTCCAGAGATTCCCTTGGAACCAGCTGCCTGTACCTGAGCGACGCCTCCTTTCTTTCTGGTCAGAGCCTCAATATCTCTTGTCATCCAGGGTTCTCTCTTCCAGCCTCACTTTCCCTTCACCCTCACAGAAACATGTAGACCTTGAACTCGAGCTATCTCACTTTTGAAGCCCTCCCACTTGCCCTGGATCCTTTTACCTGGAAACACACTACTCCAATCAAGCCCTGCAATCCCCTGTCAAATTTCAACAAAATTCGCCTTGCCCCAATTTAGAACTTGAATGTGTGGACCAATTTTGTCCCTCCCATCCCTATTTTAACATTAATACATCTCTGGTCACTTTTCCCAAAATGCTCCCCCACTTTACCGCCGTCACCTACTTTCCCAACAGTAGGTCGAGTTTGTCCCTTCCCCAATAGGACCCTCTACATGCGGCTTGTTGAAGCTTTCCTGAACACACTTAACAAATTATATTCCACCTAAGTTCTTAACCCTCTGGAAGTCCCAGTCTATGTTAGGATAATTAAAATCACCTATTATGACAACCCTATTGATCCTGCAAGTCTCACCAGTCTTCCTGCATATTTGTTCTTCTAATTCCCATTGATTATTTGAAGGCTTATACTACAACCACTATAACGTTACCAACCCCTCTTATGGTTTGCATCATTTACAAAATCTCATTGGATATTATCTCAGTTATTTCATCTTTAAATATTAGAGTGATACGTGCCTTAATCAGAACTATTGATATTTAAATTGTTTCCATTTACATCTCTTCCTCGCAGTGACTTTCACATTCGCAGCATCCCTTGTCAAGGCACAGTGGAGATATGGAGCTGTAAATGGATGGGAGCTGCACATCCTATCAGTTCCAACATTGGTTGCAAGTTTCCCCACACTGAGCTGCGATCTAACACAGTGTTACCGAACAATGCAACAATCTGGGTTTATATATGAATGAACTAGTGCGGACTGCACAGACCCCCACGCTGTATATTGAGCATTGGATTATAGATCCAGCATTGGTGTGGACTGCACAGAGTTTCACTCTGCACATAGCTGGGTTGCATTCAGCAGACACTAGCCGGATCTACACAGTGGTCCATCCTGAACATGTAATGGTTATGTGAGTTAGAGTGCGAATGTGAGAGAACTAAACATCCGGCTATGTCTTTATTTTTGTTTTAATTATTGTGATTGGACTCTTCAAATCCTGACTCATCCAGTTAGACCCGACCCTCTGGATGAGTGATGGTAACTGTTGTTAGAGTATCTGAGTCTGCAACATGACCAACAAATGGAGCAGAGGCTGCAGAGAGGACAGTCTCCGTAAAATGGAATGAGGGAATCACCATCAGATCAGCCGTGGTCTTAGTGAATGGTGGGGCAGGATTGTGTGGACAACTGATGCAACTTATCTTATATTTCTGTTTGTTCCAAGCAAACTCCCCTTCTCTCCCAGTGTCCCATACTGGTGGGGATTGAGTCACCTCCTCCTGTTCCTGCGTAACAGGATCCTCGGGCCTCACTAGCCTCCTGATTTCCCTGTGCCCCAGTTTTGAGCAGTTGAATAAATGGCTCCTGTTCCTGTGTCCCAGTCTCGAGCGGTTGAGTGACTGTTTCCTGTCCCTGTGCCCCAGTTTCAAGCAGTTGAATGGCTCCCTCCTGATCCCAAGTTTGTGAAAGTAGATGTCCTCCTCCTGCTCCTGAGTAACAGGCTCCAATAGCTCTGTGCTCACCTGCTGCTCCTGTGGAATGGAGGTGAGGGACTGAATGGCCTCTTCACATTCCTGACAGCTTTTCTTGACTAAAGGCCTTTCCCCGTTTCTGTAAAACACCATCAAATTCTGAATGATGTATTTTTGTATTTGACTCTCCGTGATTGAGCAAACAAGCCGATTGGCAGAATTCAGAAGCTGAATAGCCTCCTCCTGTTCCCGTGTTATACACTGAAGAGTCAATAGACTCTCAGAGATGTACAGCACGGAAAAAGATCATTCGGTCTGGTCATCCATACGCCAAACATCCTAAATTAATCTCGTCCCCCTTGCCAGCACTTGGCCCATCTCCCTCTGAATCCTTCCCATGAATATATCCATCCAAATGCCTTTTAAATGGTGTAACTGTCCCTGCCTCCACCACCTCTTTTGTCTGTTCCATCCACACACACAGCGGTCTCTGTGTGAAAATGTTCTCCCTCATGTCCCTTTTTAAATCATTCTCCTCTCAACTTAAACCTTTGTCTTCTAATTTTGGACTCGTCTATCCTGGGAAGACATTGACTGTTTACCTTATCTATGCCCCTCATGATTTTATAAAGCCCTTTAAGGATCCCCCCCCCCCCAGCCTCAACACTTGAAAATAGTCCCAGCCTATTCAAACTCTCCCTGTAACTCTAACCCTCCAACACCTGCAACATTCTTTTAAATCTCTTCTGCACCCTTTTAAGTTTGACAACATCTTTCCGACAGTAGAGAGACCAGAATTAAAGGCAATATTACAAAAGTGGCAAAACCAATGTCCTGTACAGATTTAACATGTCATGCAAATGCTTTGACTCAAAGCACGCACCAATAAAGGGAAGATCACCAAATGCCTTCTTCACTACACTGTCTACCTGTGACGGCACTTTCAAGGAACGGAGAACCACGAGGCTAGCTTTGCTGCCTCACAGGGCAGTGACCTGGGTTTAATTCCATCCTTGAATGACTGGCTGTGTGGAGTTTGTACATTCTCCCCGTGTCTGCGTGAGTTTCCTTCGGGTGCTATGTTTTACTCCAACTGTATAAACATATACAGATAAGGATAGATTGGCCATGCTAAATTGGGAAATGCAGGCTCAGAGGGATAGGGCAGGTGTTTGTCCAGTGGGATACTGTTTAGAGGTTCGGTGTGGCCTCGATGGGCCGAAAAGCCTGTTTCCCCACTGTAGGGATTCGATAATTTCAATGGAGTTCTCCTTCACTGGCAGCTTTCGATAGGGCACTACCTGTAAGTCTTACCTTGATTTGTCTTGCCCAAATGCAACACCTCATATGTAACTAAAATATACTCTATCTGCCACTCCTCGGTTCACCTCAGCAAAGTCCCATTATAGTCTGAGAGATCATTCCTCACTATCGACCACACCACCAAATTTGGAAATATCTACAAACTTACTGACCATACTTCATATACTCAAATGTAAATGATTTGTATCAGTGACAAAAGGCAGTGGACCCACTATTGATCTTTGCGGCACGCCACTGGTCACAGGTCTCCACGTTTAATGAACAAATGTCCATTGTCACGCCCTGTCTCCAATATTCAAGAAAATTTCGGATCTAAATGGCGAGTTCTCCCTAGATCCCAGCCAGTCTAACCTTGCTAACCAGTCTACCATGTAGAACATATTGGTAATCTTACTGAATTCCATAAAGACAACATCCACTGGCCTGTCTTCATCAATCATCTTCATCACTTCCTCAAAAGATTACACCGAGTCAGTGAGACGTGATCTCCAATGTACAAAGCCCTCTTCAGTCCTTGTCTTTTCAAATGCATTTACATCCATTCCCACAAAATCCCCTCCAACAATTTAGTCTCCATTGACGTCAGGCTCAGCGATCTATGGTTACCTGTTTTTTTTCCTTACTTTCTTAAATAATGACACTATGTTAGCAGCCCTCCAGTCTTTTGACACCTCACCTGTGGAAATCAATGATACAAATATATCAGCAAAATGCTGACCAATTTCTTTCCTAGCTTCTCACAAACATTTGGGATACAACTGATCAGGTCCCAGGGATTAGTTCACCTTTATGTGTTTTAAAATGTCAAACCCCTCCTTGTAATATAGACACCTTTCAATGTCTCACTGTATATTTATTCATTCTCTCGCTCTTGTAACCTCCTCCTCATTAAATACTGAGGAGAAATTTTTGTTTCATATCCCTCCAATCTCGGGTGGTTCCACACATAGGTAGCCTTACTGATTTTTAAGGGGCCCTGTTCTCTCCCTAGTTAATCTTTTACCATTAAAGGATTTGTACGATTTCTTCAATGCCTCGTTAACCCTATTTCTAAAGCCATCTCATGTCCATATTTTTCTGGCCCGAATTCCCCGTTGACTACACACTTATTGCCCTTATATACCTCTCGGGATTCACTTGATCTCAGCTCTGTTTACCTGACATATGCCTCCTTCCTTACCTTGACCAGAGCATCAGTATATATAATCATCCAGCACTCCCTGCACCCACCAGCCTTGCCCATCTCACTAATGGGAACACGTTGGCTCTGCACTCTCTGAAACCACGTTTTGTTGGCCTTGCATTTACCAACCATCCCTTTACCTGTGAATAGGGTATTCCAATCAGCCTTTCACAGGGCTCGCCTAACACTTTCAAAATTGGCCTTGTTCAAAGTTAGAACTTTAATGTTGACATCAGGTATTTCCTATTCCACAACTAATTGAAAACTAATATTTACGCGAAACAGACTTGAAAGTTAAATCAACACTTCCTGCCCCTCTAAAATGGGCTCGAAAGTCTGACTAGGCTCCTCCTGTCCCTCTGTAATAGACTCAAGAGGCTTAAAGGCCTCCTCCAGTTCTTCTAAACACACTCGAGAGGCTGCATGGCCTCCTCCTGTCCTTGTGTAACAGATCCGAGACACAGCAACCCATGGATTATGAACAGCCGTTAAACTGTATCTGATGGAGGTCCATCCTTTCTCAGATACAGAAACACAGACAACACAATGTACTGCAGGTGCCCTCTCAGTTACACTTTATGCTGCTGCAGCAACACATCTCTTTGTTCTGAATGATTCTGTTGACAAAATGTGCCAATATTCCAGCTTTACACCTTTTCAAGTAGCAACAGGCTAATATGGGCTGATTGGTCTTCTCTTCACCCTCTGTAAGAGGCCCATTGGGAGAGAATTTCTCTGGCCTGTTCCTGAGCAGCAGTCCCAATGCTCTATCTCAAGGTTATGAAAGGATTTGATAACAGGACATTAAAACCAGGAGTGGCCGCACACTGGTCAATAAGCACCGTACTTTGCGTTCAGGTTTCTAGAAACTTGCCCACACCCCCCCCCCCCACTTTTTTATGCAGCCGATCTGTTATTTTATAACTGCCTCCTTTCATAAACAGAATTGAACATACATAGACCACTGCAGTGTTCTGTTAATACTCTCATATACAAGGAAAAAAAGATATAAAATATTGGAAGATTTATGGTCCATCCCTCAGCAACCCTCATCCATTGCATCCAGTATATGAAAAGTGATTTATTGAACTGGTTAACTGAGCCTATTTGTTCAGTGACTGCGATTAATGCCAATCTCCATGGATTCTAATTATCCCAGTGGAGGGTTTCCATCTTTTAATGAAAAATGGGCTCCGTTCAATGTGTCAACCCATAACATGAGCAGAGCATCACCGACAGCACTGACAGGGATCAGCAGATCCAGAGAGAAGGGGAGCGGAAATCAGAATCTGAGAACATCAGACTGAAATGTTCCAACAATAGATCAGAATTTGAGAATATTAGACTGAAATATTCCAACAATGGATCAGAATCTGAGAACATTAGACAGAAATATCCCAACAATAGACAGGAGCTTAGCCGATTATGTTTGGAGTCTTTCTGCATTTGATTGGATGTCATTATCATTGCGGATCTATTACGCTTCAATACTTTTATTATCCCTTCCTGGCTATCATTGGTGTTCCTGGTGAGTATCACTATCCAGATTTTGTTTTTTTATAAACCAGTTATGACTGTATTATAGTTATTTCATATCGTCTACACTTCCTGCCCCTATTATTGTTCCAATCCAATCCAAACTCTCAATCTAGATATTCACTCTACAGACCACTGCTAACTGCATCAATGAAGGTGTTCAATTACTGTCTCGCTCTCTGCTCTGGCAGTGTTACTCACGGATCTCTATGTTGAACTATTCAGTTTCAGGGGAAAATCATAATGCATCGTATCATTGCCTTTGCTGTTAAGAGCATGGAGGTCACTGTCTACTGTTCTGGTTACAAACTCCACTTCCTTCCACTGTTTCCATCCCATCCCGGGCCAATATCTGCAGCTGAAGCAGACAAGTCACAACTGTGGGATATCTCTTTGACTATGAGCTGATTCTTGACACCATTCCCTGACATTTCTAACTTGAAATACTCACTACTCCAGAATATATCTCACCGGTTTATTGCATCTGCTGTTTGAACCTTGAGCTATGAAGTACAGGCTTAATGAAGTCAATAATCTGCTGCTGACGCTCCAGGCTTCAAACCTGCCGAAGCAAATCTGATTCGACCTCACACCAAACTCCCATCGATCTGTCATTCATGTGAACAACAGCCTGGCACACGCCATTTCATTATTTCCGAGCCAGCACTCAATGCCAGCACTCGATACATTAGGGAGACAAAATCCAAGGCCAGGGAAAGATACAAAGGGACAGAGAGATTCACATTAAAGCCAGAAACAGGCAGTTAATTAACTGAAAAGATGTTGTGTAAAAATGGGGAAAAAGACAGGGCAGAAGGGACTAACTGCAGAAGTCATTCATGTGCATGCGGATGTATATTGCTGTTTTGTCTGGCAATGCCTTTATTTTAACATTCTCAAATACTTTACCTCATCTGTCCATGAAACTTCCCTCGTTCTCTCTATTGATAAACAAAAAGCCTGCAGCTGTTCTTATTTAAAATTGTTTTCTCCATGTGCGTTCCTTCTCAAACAATGAGTTTCGCATTCAACCACGCCTATCGCGCACACTGTCTCAGTCTCTGATGAACACAGAGAGAGAGCAAACCTTCCCATTATCGGCAGTAATCTGATGTGAGTATAGTTAGCATATGTTAGTAAAGTTTGCAATACTCTCCAGATAGTGCAGTTCACTGAGCAACACACTAGCATGGTGTGCACAGCTCTCCATGCTGGGCTGTCATCTTGTCCCAGTTTATGTTTGTCTGTGGTGTTCGGTGAAGCAGATTCAGAATTTGATGTAACAAACCATTCAGCTGATCTGACAATGCCTTTATTCAATGTTCTCATTCTTGTAATTTTACTCACGAAGATCTCACTTCTGCAGTTAGTCCCTTCTGCCCTGTCTTTTTCCCCATTTTTACACAACATCTTTTCAGTTAATTAACTGCCTGTTTCTGGCTTTAATGTGAATCTCTCTGTCCCTTTGTATCTTTCCCTGGCCTTGGATTTTGTCTCCCTAATGTATCGAGTGCTGGCATTGAGTGCTGGCTCGGAAATAATGAAATGGCGTGTGCCAGGCTGTTGTTCACTTCCCGGTGTGTCCCATGTGATGGTTCATCGACAGGGGTGTTTCAGAAGTTATGAGACACATCCTTGTAACTTGGTGTGTACCTGTGGCTGTCCCTCTCAGGTGACCTTGCGATCAGTAACATGAGGAAGACCACTGAGTAAAGGACCAGGCATCTAAATTGCCTGACAATGCTGTCACTTTTTAAATAAAAGGTTATTTTCTCCTTATTTTTAGTAAGAGGTCTTAAAGGCCAAACTTCCTACTGAAAACGGCTCAAGTAAATAACTTACGGGGGTTTTAGGGTTTTTAATAAATAGTAGTAACAATGGCCAGCTCGCATAGACCGGGCTTTCTAGGTTTCTTTTCATTGTAGCAATAATAATCACCAGGTGCTTGGGGTCCCAGAACGGGTGTAAGTTTTAGTAAATTATCCCTAGCTGCTATTCTCTCTGGAAGCTCACTTGATGCTCTTTCCTCCTGGATTGGAGAACTGTATGCAAGAATGCATGTTTGAATCTTCCTTTTTGCCAAGGGGTGTGTTTTGGTGATTGTAGTATATTGGAACAGATCATTTGTAGAAGGTACTGCATCCATTATTCTGTTATGGTTTCCAATAGTTAAGTTAGTCTAAATTCCTCTTCATTGTGTATGGATTTTGATTACAGTGTTTAAATACATTGTGTTTTGCTTAATGGCGAGTGGTTTGACGAGTACCATCACATCTGGAACACCCACTTCACATCTTCCTTTAAAATAAGGAAAGGTTGGCATCCAAGCTAGCTCCTTAAACTAGTTTGAGTCAGTCTGGTTGGTCTATTGCAAACTGGAGACTCTTGTCTGGTTCTAAATCGGTAGCACCAAATTGGGTTTAGAATTACAATCCCTACAGTCCGCAAACAGGCCATTCGACCCAACAATTCCACACCAACCCTCCGAGGAGTAACCTACCCAGACCCATTCCTCAATCCTATTATTACACATTTACCCGGACTAAGGCACCTAACCCACACATCCCTGAAAACTACAAACAATTTAGCATGGCCAATTCACCTGACATACACACTTTTGGATTGTGGGAGGAAACTAGAGAATCCAGAATAAGCTCATGCAAACACTGGAGAGTATGCACTGGGAGGGTATTGGGTTAAAAGATCCCGTATGGTAGTTGTTAGTGTCTTTGGTGCCGGATGTTGAATTCGGTTGGTTTAAACAGTGTGTTGAGTATAAAGACAATTTCAGTCACTAAGAGTTCTCTGGGTGTGGAAGAAGTAAAGTTCGGGATTTTACAAAAGGTAATGAAGGGAAGCTGCAGGAATTGAAAGACAAGCTGGAGTTGGAATTGTGTTTGTGAGAAAATGAGAGATAATTACAGCTATAGCTCGGCAATTACATTTGGTGGAAACACCATCAGAAACTTGGGAAATGGCTAGAATTCAATTTCAAATGAGGCACCTTGAACATGAAGAGGAATTGAAACAGTTTGAATTATGATGAAAAGTTGAAATAAAAAAAAGGAAATGAAGACGAAAGAGAGAAAAAGAGAGAAGAAAAGCAGAGAGTTTCAACTTCAAAAGTTAGTAATTCGAGAGGAAAGTTGACATAGAAGGTGGAGATGAAGGCAGACAGTCGGCTGGATAAGGAGGATAGTGAGGATGAGCAACCCTATATAGCCAAAGGACTGATGGGGATCTGTTTAAATACATCCAGGTATTATCTAAATTTGATGAGAATGATGGAGGGAGCCTTTTTAATATCATTTCAGAAAGTGGCTAAACAAATGCAGTTGCCAGAGAACATGTGGATATAGTTGATTCAAACAAAGCGGATAGGCATTTGCATCCCTATCAGAGGAGGTATCTGCTGAGTATGAGGAGGTAAAGAAAGCTATTTGAAGTGCATATGAGCTTGTGCAAGAAACTGACAGACAGTATTTCAGGAATCTAAAATAGCATGCCTGGTTAAACGCACGTTGTGTTTGAAAGGATCAAACAAATTTTGAAAGTTGGGGAAGGGTATTAAAACAGAGCAAACCTATGACCCTGAGAGAGATTCTTATTTTGGAGAAGTTCAACAATTTACTTCCTGCAGTCATGAGAACTCATGTGGAAGAGCAGAGAGTAACAATGGGAAGGTTAGAAGCTGAAATGGCTGATGATGATGATTGAGTTCAGAAAGCAAAGTTTGGTTTCTGTGAGAGATTGAGAAGAATGTGTGAGATTTTCTTAGAACATATCCCTGTGAGAGTAAGGTTTACTGGCAAAGGCCAGGAGTAGCAGGTAAAGAGGTTGAAGCATTAAGAGGCAAAGAAGGAGGTAATTCTTTTATGCTGAGACATGAGGAGCTATGTCATTCAGAAGGACTATGGGAGAGATGAGAAGTGCTCCATTATGTAACGTGTGGTTGGAGTGTCCAGTGGAAACACCAACAGATTGATTCCCCAATGGGGAAGGAGGCCTTGAGCTTGGTGTTGGTGTTACAACATTTCAGCATTTAAATTGCAAATAACGTATCTGAGACAAATCGTTTTCACTGATCGTGACCCCTTAAAGTTTTTGGAGATGTTTTGGGAGAAAAATACCAGTCTGTGTCGACTGAGCTTATTATTTCCGCCATTCAATATGAGATTATACATGTGACAGGGTTAGAAAATCTAAGTTTTGACACGTTGTGGAACCTTGAGTGAAGAAAGACAAAGGCATTCTGTGGCAGGAGTAAAATGACTGAAATCGAATCTCGTGAACATTTGTATGCTCAGAGTCAATGTGATATATATGCATTGCAGTCAATAGACAATAGACAATAGGTACAGGAGTAGGCCATTCTGCCCTTCGAGCCTGCACCACCATTCAATATGATCATGGCTGATCATTCCTAATCAATATCCTCTTCCTGCCTTATTTCCATAACCCTTGATTCCACTATCTTTGAGAGCTCTATCCATCTCTTTCTTAAATGAATCCAGAGGCTGGGCCTCCACTGCCCTCTGGGGCAGAGCATTCCACACAGCCACCACTCTCTGGGTGAAGAAGTTTCTCCTCATCTCTGTCCGAAATGGTCTACCCCGTATTATTAAGCTGTGACCTCTGGTTCGGCACTCACCTATCAGCAGAAACATGTTTCCTGCTGCCAGAGTGTCCAATCCTTTCATAATCGTATTTGTCTCAATCAAATCCCCTCTTAGTCTTCTAAACTCAAGGGTATACAAGCCCAGTCACTTCAATTTTTCAGTGTAAGGTAATCCCGCCATTCCTGCCACTCTACTCATAGAGGAATATTAGGAGGTCTAAAATGAATCCCTTTTTGTATATTGATGGATCATTTTATTAAAGGTGGAGTTGTGAGTATACTATCACTATAAAAAGGTTATTTTATCTTGGGATTTTTTTTTTAAGAGAGGTTATAAAGACAGAGGTGCAGAAATGCTGTCTGAAAACAGTTTAAGTAAATAATTGAGAAAGCCTTTAGGTTTTATTAAAACATTGGTAACAATGGAAGGGCAGCGGCTAGCTCTCCCAGACTAGGTTTTCTTGGTTTGTTTTTAGCTGCAGCATTCAGAAGCTGTTGAGGATCCCGGAAAGGGTTCGAAGTTTCAATACCTGATCCCCAACTGCTTTTCTCTCTGAGATCTCTGTTGATGTTGATATCTCTTCGATCGGAAAACTGCATGTAAGGATCTGTATTTGAATATATCTTTGTGCCAAGCAGTGTATACCAAGAAGATACGGTATCTATTGTTTGTGTAAGTGTTCAAACATATAAGCTATTTCAAAATGTTCTTTTATTTAAGTGTATTTTAACTAAAGCATTTCAATAGATTATATTTTGCTTAATGTCGAGTAGTTTGACCAATCACAACATATCTGGAACGCAAACTTCACATCTATTTTTAAAATAAGGAAAGGTCTAAGCGACCTTCTTAAAATATTTTGCAGGGATCTGGTCTGGTCTACAACACTTATAGATGAGGAGTTTCTGACTGACTCTTATTGAAAATGTAGTGGAGGGGTTGGGGATGGTTTGCTGGAGGTTGTGCTGTGAGCTGCCTGAGACATTCAGGGAGACATGAGGATTTGCTGACCCATCTTTGGGTGGAGCCTGGGGACTGTAGTTACAGCATCTGGGTCAGTAACATGAGCAACAAATGGAGTAAAGGTTACAGAGTGGGGAAACTCTGAAAACACAGAGTTAGTGTATGTGTGGAAAGGGATCTGTTGGAACCACCCGAGTTTTCCATTAACAGCCTCGCAAGCTACACTTAATCCAGGAGCAGAGTGTGAGGGGACACTGATTAAACAAGGAGCTGGTCACAGAGCAGTGTCACCTCCTTAACGCGTCCTGCAGCTTCACCCCAGAGGAAAGGACGGTGCTGCCAGTGGCTGTTCGGGTCACAGTTTCATTCAGCTTCTATGTTCTGGAACTTTCCAAACAGGACTGGGTGACATAGCAGTCATAGCCCAGTATGTTGCCATCAATGTAACCATTCGGTGACAGAGGATATATATGGTGGATGAGGTAAATACATTGTTTCACCCTCATCAGGGAGCTGCTGAATGTATCCAGTATAATGGGATTCCCGATGATGGACATGGCATCTGCAGAGTACCCATGTCAATGGGGAGAGGTAGAGGAACTGAAGTAGCTCTTTCTCTGTTAATGTTACCGTGTGTCCATGCACAGTACACTATGTTGGTGAATACCTCTGTACTGACAGCAGCCACAGTTCCTTCATTCACAAGCAGACAGCAATCCCATCGTCTTCGGGTCTCCATTTAGAAAGGAATGAATGTATCTTGGATAAAGGCCGTCCCCTTAATACATGCTTGAAAACAGTATCCCCATCACCAACCAAACACTTCAAAACATTACATGTGTACGGAGAGCAATGGGGTCACTTGGAGTGTCCGGGAGCAGACGATCAAGATGGAGAAAAACCTCACATGTCTGAACGGGTCTGAGAGAACCCCCCAGGACACAGTATCATTAATCCCTGTAATCCCTCTCCATTTCAGTAATATACTGCCTTCCATTATTACTGTAAATGAAATTACAGGTTATATCATGTTATATTGCACCTGCCAAATTATTATCCATTGCCTTTACATCTCTTGATAATTTAATCTCTTGCTTATCACAGCAACATGACCAAACTCAGTATCTCTATATCTGTTCCATCCTCCTGATCATTGATTTCGATTGTCAATAGTGGAGGACCCAGCACTGGTGACTGTGTGACTCCACTGGTGACGTTCTGTCAAAGTGATTTAGACTGATTTTTCCGGAGTACCTGCTTCCTGTTTGATACACAGTCCTCCCCCATTACTGTGTAACACAGTGGAAAAGCTGAATATGAATGAGGAGAATCAGTCAGGAATCCAAACTCTCGAATCTGCTCCGCCATGGAATACAATCTTGGCTGATGTCATCGCGACCACTGTTCCACATCCCTGCTATCTCTCGATCGTTAAACTCTGGTCTCTTGTTGGAAATTGCGGCTGATGAAAAAAATATCCACTCCACATCTGCACTTTCAATTATATTTCGCATTTTACAGACCTCAATGAGCTCTCCTATCGTTCTTAAAAAATCGAGAGTATAGGCCTGAACTGCTCAATTTCTCTTCATAAGACAAACACTTCAAATGTGGAATCATTCTAATGAAGCTCTTCTGAATTGCGTCCAATGGAAACACCTCATTCTGCAGGACACCCAAACTGTACTCCAGTTGCAGCCTCACTCATGCCTTGCATAGCTACAGCAACACTCCCTACCTTTCTACTCTATCCTTTTACAAATAAACGATGAAGTTATACTTGCATTTCTCAGTATTTGAAGTACCCGCAAGCAAGTTTTCTGTGATATGCAAGCAGGCACCCAGATCCCTCTGCACTTAAGCACTTTGAAGTTTCTCTCCATTTAGATAATAATTTGCCTTTTTATTAGACTGGCCAACTTGAATAACCCCATATATATCCACTTTAGTTTTCATTGCCAAATGTTTTCCCATTCATCCAATCTATACATATAGTTTTTAAATCTCTTGCATCATCATTCCGAAGTAATTTCCCGCCAATGTTAGTGTCATCTGAAAATGTAGCTATAGTATTTTCTATCCCGTCAACCGAGTAATAATGTCGATCCCAAATGGTTGAGACATGAGAACCGAAATCTATGGCACCCAACAAATTGCATTTTCCAATATAAAATGATACATTTAATTCATCTGACTGCATTTTGTTGGTTAACCAATCCTCCATCCAAGCCAATAAATTACTCCTAAACTGATGCTGTCTGATCTTACCACTCACTCTTTGGCGAAGCGACATATCCGATGCCTTCACAAAGACCAGATATATTCCATCTTCAGGATTCCCACTATCCACCTTGTTTGTCACAACTTTAATAATTCAAGAAAACACCTCAATCGAGGTTTATCTTTTGTAAAACCATGTTGAGTCCGATGGATTGTGGTTGACGTTTGCAAATGTCCTCAACAATGGATTCTAATAATTTGCCTTAAATTACAATACTTTATTGTGACATTTTACTCCCTAATGTATACAGCTATTTTAAGTTCATCCCTTTCTAAAACCTTTACGTTTTCTTTGAATTCCTGTTTGATGGGCAAAAGGGTTTTAAGAGACGTGCTCCAATTGCTGCATAAGCGGTATTTGTGGCTGACTGGACTTATCATCCTGCTGGTGTACAAAATCAATGGGATGAAGTCTTTCTGGGGTTCCCATGTTGTCATCCAGAAGGCCAGAATGACCACCTCCTGTTGATGCGTTAGAGGGGTGGGGGATTATGGAATCTTCCCGTTGCTGTGTAACATTTTGAGGGGCTGATGGGTCTTCTCATATTTCTCCATAATCGGTGGAGATACTAAACGGTCTCCTCATGTATCCCAGAGATGGGACGAAGGGAGCAATTGGTCTTCACTTGTTCCCATACAACAGACACGTGTCTGAATTACCTCCTCCTTTCTCATGAAAGAAGTCTCAGATAGTTTTTATCCTAACACATTTCCCTTGCAACAGATTCGGTGGGTCTGAATGGCCTCCTGTTATCCCAGTGTAACAATCTCCAGTCATTGTGTGACCTCTTCCAGTTCCTTTGTTACGGACTTGAGGAGGCTGAATGGGACTGATCCTGTTGCTGTGTAACAGGATACTGGTGCAGCATGGCCTACTCTGGGTCCAGTGTTATAGATTCAAGGGGCTGATTATCCTCCTCCTATAAATATACATCAGGCTCGAGGGGCTGAACAGCCTCGTCCTATTCTGGTGTAACAGGCTCGAAGGCCTGAATATCCTCCTGTTGTTCCTGTGTAACAGGCTGGAGAACGGAATGGATTCCCCCACGATCTGTGTAATTCTCTTCAGTTCTTGGCTCCTTACTGTCATCAATGTTGAAATAAGATCATCCTTTATTTTTGTAAACTCCAATGGATACTGGATGAACCTGATCATCCTTTCGTTATAAGCTAGCACCTTCATAGCAGGAATCAGCTGAGGGAACCATCTCTGAGCTGCCTCCAACATAACAACATCCTTTCTTCATTGAAGAGGTTAAATCTGTACACACTACTCCAGATGTGATCTCACTAAGATCCTGTACAGCAGCAGCAATGCTTTACCAGCCTGCTGTAAGGTTCCCACCCAGGTTAGAGCAGTCTCAGCTCTCTGGGGGAATACAGAGCATTTATGAACGATCATTGTCCTTCTCTACTCCACTAGCATAACGGGAGATCTGGAGAAAATGTCACAATGATGCTTAAGAAGATCATAAATGATGTGGCGAGATGATCTCTACCATTAATCTCCCCAAATCCCACATCGCTCAGATTCTCCAGAATCTAGTAAGGTGGAGTGCAAAAACAGCAAGGAGAAGGAAACATTGATTGGAGTTATATATCAAAGTGAAAGCTTCAATACAAATGCTGGACATGTTATAAAACAGGAAATGAGATATACACATTTGTGGCTACTGCAGTAATAACGTACTGTTGACATTATATCTAAACTGTGTTAACCCAACTGAATGCTAATGTTGGGAAAAATGGATTTCATGACCATATGTTCGATAGCTAGCATTAACATTTTGTCGAGCACTGAGCTAGAGATCAGGTTATTTAGAAATTGATGTTGAATGATCAAAAGAACTAATTGAAAACTTTGCTGTAAAGGACCTTTTGGTAAGAGTGACCACAATGCATTGGTTTTCTTTTATGCTGTTTGAGTACACGGTAGTTTTTGTTTTATTTGAAGTAACTGTCATAAATCTGAATCATGCAAGCCCTGAAGGTGTGAGGAGAAATTGGGGACTGCAGATGCTGGAGATCAGAGTCGAGGAATGTGGTGCTGGAAGATCAGAGTCGAAAAGTGTGGTGCTGGAAAAGCACAGTCAGGCAGCGTACAAGGAGCAGGAGAATTGACGTTTTGGGCATAAGCCCTTCATCAGGAATGAGGCTTATGGATGAAGGGGGCTGAGAGATAAATGAGAAGGCGGTGTGGCAGGAGGGAGTTAGCTCAGAATGCGATAGGTAGATGAAGGTGGGGTTGAAAGTGATAGGTGATGAAGGGAGACAGAACGCCTCATCTACGACATACATTAAAGCCAGTGTGGTCTTCTCTACATTGGTAAGGCAGGTGGATCATTTCAGAGAACATATCTGGGATAGCCACATTGACCAACTCCACCGCCTTGTGGCTGAACACTTTAACTCCCCTTTCCACTCTACCAAGGATGTGAGAGTCCTGGGCCTCCTCCATCGCCAAACCCTAACCACCCGAAGCATGGATGAAGAAAGGTTCTTCTTCTACCTTGGGACCCTCCAACCACAGAGGATTAATGTAGGTTTCACCGGTTTCCCCATTCACCCTATCTCCACCTTTTCCCAGTCCAATCTTCCAACTCAGCATCCTCCCCCCTTTTGAACGTTCCTATGTGTTCATCTTCCTTCCGATCAATCTGGTCCACCCACCTCCCCGACCTAACCCTTTCAGCCTCACCTTCCACTATCTAGTAGATCACAGGAATTAGCTTCGAAAAATGCCAAGTACCGTAGTAAGCCAGTGGATTCGGAGAAATATAGGACCCAGTAACGGATGACCAAGAAAAGAAAATCAAAAAGCGAAAAAGCATAAAAACAAAAGAAAAACATAAAGACTGCTAAAAAAAGTACATCAGTGTATGAAACAAAAATAAAAACAAGGTCAAATATGGAACAGTGGGTGTGCGGACAGAATAATTTATTGAAGACAACAGAGAAATCGCAGGGAAAAGAAACAGTTTCTTTGTGTCTATCTTCAAGGCAGAATATCCAGAAATTCTCCCAGAAATACCAAGTGACCATGGGGCTTGTGTAAGTAAAGTCTAAGATTATTCTTATAAGTGTCGAGGTCATGTTTTAAAAGAAAGCTGGATTGAGTATTTATAATTCTGACAGATCAGATGTACTTGATACAAGAATTTCAGAGGAAGCAGCAATAGGCATATTGATAGCATCGCAGATTATCACGTTGTTTTCCAATACATTCCCGAAATATATTTAGCCAATCTGGATAAGGCAAAGGTTACAAATATTATCCAACAGTTTAAGAAAAGATGAAGATGGAGAGTGGTGAACTACAGATCAGTAACTTGTCATCCGCGGTCGGGTGTCTGTTGGGCTCGATTATAAAGAACGTGTTACTGGATAGATAGAAGGTAATGGGAAAACTAGGGAGGATGATAATGCATCGATGAAACGAAAACCATAAGCGGCAAACATTTTTTGGAATGGTTTGAAGATGATTCTTGTGGACGTAGGCAATGAGGAGCTAATGGATAACGTATCTTTGGATATTCAAGAGGACCTTTTTTAAGAACTCTCCCACTAACATCATAAGAAAAGTTAATGTAAAAGGAATTGGGTGGCACAGTGGTTAGCACTGCTACCTCACAGCGCCAGAGACACGGGTTCAATTCCCGCCTCAGGTGACTGACTGTGTGGAGTTTGCACATTCGTCCCCTGTCAGCGTGGGTTTCCTCCGGGTGCTCCGGTTTCCTCCCACAGTCCAAAGATGTGCAGGTCAGGTGAATTGGCCATGCTAAATTGCCCGTAGTGTTCGGTAAGGGGTAAATGTAGGTGTATGGGTGGGTTGCGCTTCGGCGGGTCGGTGTGGACTTGTTGGGCCGAAGGGCCTGTTTTCACACTGTAACGCAATGTAATCTAAACACAAGCAAATAGGAAACGAAAAATTAGGTTTACATTCATGTGAATGTAACTGAAATAAAGAAGTTGCCATGCGCCAGTTGCACGGAGTGTTGCTGAGACTAAACTGAGAGTATTGTGTACCGTTTGGAGTCCCAATCTAAGATAGAATATACTACAGACGGACTGCAAAAGGTATTCTCCAGATTAATCCCTAAAATGGTAAGATTGTCTGATGGGGAAACTCAGCCTGTGATCTCGAGTTTCAAAAGATGAGAGGGGATCATAGTGAAACTTAGAAACATAGAGGGGAGAGAATAACCGAGGGATATGGAGAAGTGCAAGCAGGCGAGATGAGGGAGAATGCCATGATATTCTACACGGTCAAGAAGAACAGAATAATCAGCAAACAGTTAGTGTCCATTAGAAACCAAAGGGGCAATCAGTTTGTCAACCCGGAGAACATTGATAGATTGTTACATGTAAACATCACAGCTGTTTTACTTGGGAGAAGGAGGATGCAGGTACAGAATTCGAGAAGACGGACTGGAAAGCTCTTGGAAAGAGATTGATGTAAAATACGAGCGGCGGTTTGAGGCTTTGTCTGATATAAAATTGGACCAATCTGCAGGTCTGGATACTGTTGAGTCAAGGGAGGAAAGACGCTGACTGGAAATTTTAATTAGAATCTGACAATAGGGGAGGTGCCAGAGGACTGGAGAACAGCTATTATGATTGCACTTCACAGTAAGGGTGGTAGAGATAGACCAGGAAACTATAGACGAGCAAGTATTAAATCACTGTTCGGGAAACTACTGGAGAAAATAGAGAAGGAGAAAATTGAACTCCAATCAGAATGGCAAGGTTTGATCAGGGATAATCATCATGACTTTATCAGAGTGAAGTCACACGAATGTAGTTGATTCAATTAGTTTGAGGAGGTCGCTTATTTAGTTTTGATGCAATGCCTTTGACAAAGTTCCGCATGGGAAACTGAAAAAAAAAAGTAAATTCTCACAGTATCAAGGATAACTTGAAACGTTACAGCGAAAATTGTCTTAGTGTCAGGAGGCAGAGGGTGGTGGGAGAAGGCTGTTTGCGTGATTGGAGACCAGTGTCCCCTGGTGTACCACAGATCAGTGTTGTGTCCCTTATTGTTTGTAGCATTCATAAATGGTATAGATGTGAATCTGGAGGCGGGGGGAAGGGGGGGGTGGGGTTGTGGGTGGAGAGGTGGGAGTTGTGATAAGTAAGTTTGTGTTTGACACAAAGATTGGCCGGGTGGTTGGCAGTGAGGAGGAAGTTCTGATTTTTCAGGAAAATACAAGTGGAATGATCAGATGGGCAGATCAATGGCAGATGGAATGTGATCCTGATAAATATGAGGTGATGTACTTTGGAAGGAGGAACCAGACATGGGGTGTACACAGTGATTGGCAGCACACTAGGGAGCTCAGAGGGTGTTTCTCCACACATCCCTGAATGTGACTGAACAGGGTAATGGACTAGTTAAGAATTGAACCTTGGGTGAAGCGTTTAATAATCAGGGAGTAGATTATAAGTGCTATACAGGGCTTGGTTTAGTCCATGATGGAGTACTGTATGTCGTTCTGGGAGCCTCATTACAGGAAGGATGTGATTGTACTGGAGTGGTTGCAGAGGAGATTCACTAGGATGTTCCCTGGGATGGAGCATATCAGCTGTGGAGAGAGGCTGGATAAGCTCGGGTTGTTTACTTTGGAGCAGAGGAGGCTGAGGGGGATGTGATTCAGAAGGATAAGGTAACGAGGGGCATGGACAGGGTGGACAGACAGTAGCTGTTCCTTTTAGACAGAGGGTCAAGAACAAGGGAGCACACTTTTAAAGTGAAGGGTTTGAGGTTCAGAGAGGATTTAAAGATTACATTTTTTTCTCCCAGAGCGTGTTGAGGTCTGGAATGTACTTCCTGAGAGGGGAGTTACCACGGCTAACCTCTCAACCGTTAAAAGTACCTGGTCGAGCACTTGGAAGTGTCATAACATTCCAGGCTATGTGCCTGGTGTTGGAAAGTGGGACTAATATAGATCGTGCTGTATTTCTGTTGGTACAGAGACTATGCTCCTGTGCGTGTATGATGTGGAGCTGAGCAGCTTAAGACAGGAATTGTTGGGTTTCTGAAGATAATGTTCACAAAGGTTATAAGAGTGAACTGTTATAGCTTGTCAAATTATGTCAATGTGAGAAGTATGAAAAAACAGTACGTGTTCCTTCCAGTTTGAAACCAGAGAATGGAGAATGGGAAATAGGGAAATGGCAAAACTATGAATCCACTACTTCAGTTCTGTCTTCACACAACTTTCTGACAATACCAGGAAAAGCAAGTCCGGTATGGAAAATGAAATAGTACATGGAACATCGAACATAGTAAGTAAATGGCTTCGGAGAAATTATTGGGACTGAAAATAATGGGCATAGACAACACTAACATAGATTTATGAAACGGGAATTACGTTTGAGAAACAGACTGGGAGACAAATGAAAGAGAAGCAATGGATGTAGAACACGTGGATTTTTAGAAATGTTTTGGTCAAGCTCCAAGTCCAGTTTACAAAATCAAATCTTAGTGGACTGGGGCTAATGTATGGCCATGTGTCTAGAATGGGACAGCTGGCAGGAAACAGTGAATAAAACTAAACAGACTTATGAAGCAACAGCCTGACATTGTATTTAAGGTATGAATCTGTGAGTATGACTATGTCCCTGACACCCCATCACCTTCCCAAGGTATCTCCTGTCTCACCAGCAGGACAGACACAACAGAAATGGCGGCACAGTGGGATACAGTTGGAAGGGAATTGCTCTGGGAGTCCTCAACAGTGTCTCTGTATCCCATGAAGACTCATAGTGTTAGTTTACACATGGGAAAGGCAACCTCCTGCTGATTACCATGTACCAGCCTCTCCCAACTGATGAGTCAGTACTCTTCTATGCTGATCAACACGTGGAGGAAGCTCTGAGGGTGGCAAGGGCACAAAACGTACTCTGGGTGAGGGATTTCAATGTCCACCATCAAGAGTAGCTCAGCTGCAGCAGTACGGATTGAGCTGGCCGTGTCCTAAAGGATATAACTGATATACTGGGTCTATGGCAGGTGGTGAAGGAACCCACAAGAGGGAAAAGCCATATTTGACCACAGCCTTACTAATCTGCCAGCTGCAGAAGAATCTGTCCATGACAGTATCGGGTAAGAGTGACCACTGCAGAGTCATTGTGGAGATAAAGTCACACCTTCACATTGAGAATAACCTCCATAATTCTGGGTGGCACTATCACCGTGCTAAATAGAACAGACTTCAAACAAATCTAGCAGCTCAAATCTGGGTTTCCATAACGTGTTGTGGGGCATCAATAGCAGCAGAACTGTACTCCAGCACAACCTCATGGCCTGGCATATCCCCCTCACAACAATTACCCTCAAGACAGAGGATCAACCTTGATTCAATGGAGTGTGCAGGAGGGCAGGAGCAGCACCGGGCATACCTGACAATGAGGTGTCTGCCTGATGAATTCACCAACCAGGACTGCTTGTGCACCAAACAGCACAAGCAGTAAGTGACAGACAGGCTAAGCGATTCCACAAGCAACGGTTCAGGTCTCTGCAGTCCTTCCACTTCTAGTTGAGGATAGTTATGGACAATTAAACAAGTCATGGGAGGAGGAGATTCCACAAGTATCTCCATCCTGAATGATGGAAGAGACCAGCACTTCAGTGCAAAAGATAATGTTTATGCATTCGCAATAGTCTTCAGTCAGAAGTGCTGAGTGGATGATGCACCTCAGCCTCCTCCAGTCGTCCTCAGCAATTCAGTTACCAGTCATCAGCCAATTTGGTTCAGTCCATGCGATATCCAGATTCAGTTGGAGACACTGGATACTCCAGAGGGTACATACCCTGACAACATTCTGGCAATAGTACTGAAAGGTTGTGCTCCAGGCCTTGTCAATGCCCTAGCTAAGCTGTTCCAATACAGTTACAACAATGACGTTTCCCTGTTTACGTCAAAAATTACCCCAAGTATCTCCTATGCATAAAAAGCAGACCAAATCCAATCCGGCCAATTACCACCCCATCAGTATACTCTCGATCATCAGTAAAGTGGTGGAAGGTCTCAGTGCTTTCAAGCAGCACCTGCTCAGCAATACCCTGGTCAATGACGCCCAGTTTGGGCTCCACCAGGACCACTCAGCTCCTGATCTCATTACATTGGTTCAAACATGGACAAAAGAGCTGAATTCCAGAGGTGGGGTGAGAGTGATAGCCCTTTAAATCAAGGCTGCCTTCTCCCAAGTGTGTTATCAAGGGACCATAGCAACACATGAATCAATGGGTATCAGGGGCAAACTCCCCGCTGGTTAGAATCATACCTGACACGTAGGAAGATGGTCATGGTTGATAAAGGCCAGTCAATCCAGCTCCAGGACAAGTCTGTAGGAGTCCCTCGGGCAGTGGCCTAGGCCCAAACATCTTCAGGGCTGCTTGAGCAATGACCTTGCCTCTATTCTAAGTTCAGAAGTGGGGATGGTCGCCAATGATTGCACCATGTTCAGCAACATTCGTGGTTCTTCAGATACGGAAGCAGGCCATGTCCAAATGCGACAAGATCTCGACAGTATCCAGGCTGACAAATGGCAAGTAATATTCAGGCCACACAAATTCCAGACCGTGACCATCACCAATAAAATACAATCTAACCTGCCGCTTGATGGTGTTACCATCACTGAATCCACAGTGGTCTGCAGCGGTTCAACAAGGCAGCTCACCGCCACCTTTTCAAGGGCAACGAGGGACAAGCAATAAATGCCGGCCCAGCCAGTCACACCAGATTCACGAAATAAATATTATTTTTAAAAAATAACAGAGGAAGGTTTCTGGGATATCACAGAGATCGGTGCTCAGGTCCCAGTTGTTCACAATACCCATTAAACATTTGGTTGCTGGAATCAAATACAATACATCCCAACCTGCTGATAGAACTAAAGGATGTTGGATTGTGAGTGGGTAAGAAGATTGTGAAAAGCTTCAAGGTGACTAAGACAAGTGGAGTGAATGGATAAATACGTGGCAGATGGAGAGCAAGGTGGGTAGAGGTGGCGGTGTGCCCTTTGCTGGGAACAATAGACTGGCAGCCTATCGTTTGAAAAGGGATTGTTTGAAACATGTTGATCTGAAAAGCGACGTATGGGCCTTTTTGTTGTTTCCTTCTGCGCGGCCCTCTGAGGTCCCTGCAGCACAGTGAGGTCTGAACCCACAAGGCAACACTGGGATTGGCATTCACACGCTGCCCAGTGTACATAGACCTACCAAGTGGGGAGCTGTAACATTGCAAAGGATCTGGATCTCCCTGTAGACCAGTCACTGAAAGCAATATTGCAGGAGCAAGAACCAGATAGGAAGATCAATGATGTGCTGACCTTCATTTCAGGGGGATTTGAGTCCAGGAGTAAGGGTGTCTTACTGCAGCTGTACAGGGCCTTTTTGAGACCCCATCTCGAACATTGTGCAATATTGTGTGCAGGTTTGGTCACTGTTCCTAACAAAGTACAACCCTGACATTGAGGGAGAGCAGCGAAAGATGACCAGACCGATTTCTAGGATGACAGGCTTGCTGTGGGAGCAGAGTTTGGGGGCGACTGGGCCCGTATTCCATGGGGTTTAGGAAAATGTGTGAAGATCTCAGTGAGATATATAAAACTCAGACAGGGTGAGACAGAATGGAAGCAGGGATGATAATTCCCCAGGCTGTGATGTCTAAAACAAGTGGCCGCAGTATTAGATACAGACAGGCTATTCTGCACTTAGATGACAATAAATGTCTGCTCTCAGAGACTGGAGAACCTGGGGAATGCGCTCGCACATGGAAACCAAGACACTGAATATAAATACGGATTTAGAGACAGGAAAGGGATGGTGGGAGAGCAGGAGTGCGGTGTGGAAATAAAGGGCGAGGTATCATTGTATTGAATTGGGAGCAAACTCGATGGACCAAAGGGACGACTGCACTTCCTATTTTATAGCTTTCCAAGGTTACTCACATGAACGGATATATTAATTGTGTGGGATAAGTGCATTGTGGAGATGTTTGAACATGAACGACAATGAGGAAGGCTCAATGTGATTTATGGCCTACTCCATTCCTGATGTTTCTGTGCAGTCTGTGGGAAAGCTCTGTAAATGTTGTCACAAGCTCTCAGATGTTAGGAAGGAGGTCTCTGCAGTGTCAACAGGACTGTGCTTCCCGTTCCCTTTTTCCGATACGGAGGCTGGGGCCGGGTGTTCTGTTCGGGTTTATCATTTAAGACCTCGGAGCAGTTTGATACAATAGAGTGTCTTGCTTGGCCTATTCAGAGATCATTGAAAAGTTTTATCCCATGTCTATGTGTCTGTAGTCATAGATAATCATAGATAATCATAGATAACAAACAGCAATGGACCCAGCCTCCAGTCTGACAGACATCCTTCCACTAAACACTCTGCTTCCTACCATCAAGCCAGCTGTGTATCCAATTGGTCAGTTCCCCCAGCATTCCACGCGATGTAACCTTCTTGAGCAGCCTACCATATGGAAGCTTATCAAATGCCTTACTGAAATCCATAGAGACTACGTCTACCACTCTGTCCTTGTCAAACTTCCTGGTCACTTCATCAAAGAACTCTAACAAAGTTGGGAAGCATGATCTCCCACTCACAAGTCTATGCTGACTGCTCCGAATCAAACCCTGTGTAAGTAATGGGTGCAGTCAATGGTATGCTGTCCTTCATTGTAAGATGATCCGCGTACATAAGTAAAGACATCTTCCTGCTGTTGTAGAGCCTTGCTGAGAGAGTATTTGGGGCACTCTGTACAGATTTGATCTCCTTTGTAAGGAATGATTCCCTTCCCACAGACACGGGTGATGGTAACATGAGGATAGAGTGAATAAGCTGAGTGTTTAATCTGTGGAGCTGTGAGAGACGAGGAAATGGTGACGCTGAAACACGAGGAGTGGCAGCGATCACTTATTTCCAAAAGAGACATTGATAGGGAGAGAAATTCCATACTTTACCTAGGATTAATTGGTTTGATTTATTGTCACGTGTACCTCAGTACAGGGAAACACTTTGTTTATGAGCAGTGGAGGAAGATCATAGTAAGCATGGTCAGACAGATCATAGGATGGAAATAGACTTGGACAGAGTAAGGCATACAGGATACACTGAACAGGACGTGCACTAGACAAGATCAATATGAACAAGATCACCATTATTTGAACTTAGAGAGTCCATTCCTCAGTTTAACGTGACTTTCCTAATAGTGTATATGCCTAAATTAATTCTCCCCATGTTATTGTGCAGTCGGCGTGTGAACCCTGTACTGAATATCAGGTTGTTCACAATCCCCAACAGCAGCCACAATACCTTCCATCGGAAACAGGTAGCCATTCCCACCAGTTTCCGCCCTACACAGAGAAGGCATCTCAGAGATGAAAGATGCCTTCATGAGACTTCACACAAGATATATGGCTTTCCTCCTCACCACGAGTAACCCACATTAAAGTCCCACATATGTATCATGAGCAACGGAGCCAGGAGGAACAACGTGGAACAGTCTGTCTGTGCAGCCTCTGCTCCACTTGTTCATCATGTTGGAGCATCATTCAGGAGACAGTGAGGACTGCCGATGCTGGAGATCAGAGTAGAGCGTCGATTGCTGGAAAAGCACAGCAGGTCAGGCAGCATCCGAGGAGCTGGAGAATCGATGTTTCGGTCATAAGCCATTCATCAGGAATCAGCATCAATTGCCTCATTCTGTCCCTGTGTAAGTACGTTGAGGGGGGAATGGCCTCTTACTGTTCCTGTGAAAGTGACTCAAGGGGCTGAATGGCCTCATCCCATTGTTGTGTAAGTGACCCAAGGATCTGAATGGCTTCTTCCTCGTCCGATTGGACAGGGTCAAGGGCCGGATTGGGTTACCCCTGGTTCTTTTTGAAAGCTCGATGTACTGACAAGTGTGATTATGCTGCAGCTTTAAGAGGTGATTTTGTCCGGGTTTCTTTTAAGAGAGAGATTGAACGATCGTTACCAAGCTGGCTAGTTAAGACCACTTGAGTCAACAACGAGGGAGGCTTTGTGTTTATTTTAATGCAGTCTGAGTGGGTATGGCCAGCTCTCACAGATTAGGATCTCTGTGTTTTGGTTTCTCAGTAACATCAGAAACTATTGGGGTCTCCATAGAGTTGGAAGCTTCAGTGAATGCCTCCTGCTACTTTCCCTGAGTTTTCTCTTGGTGCTGTTTTTAATTCCTGGATTAGAGAATTATTTGTGACAAGCTGTGTCTGAATATTCCTTTCTGCCAGGGGCTGTGTTTATGTGATTTTCCTGTATTGGAACAGTTCATTAGTAATAGTTCCGAGGTCTTTTATTCTGTTAACTTGTCCAGTAGAATTAAGTTATTCTAGATACCTCTTTCTTTGGTTTCATTTTATCTTTCGTGTTTCAATAAATGGTGTTTTGCTTCACACCAAGTACTTTGACCAGTCACATTGCGTCTAGAACAGACACTTTACATTTCCATTAAAATAAAAATAAGAGTCTATGTTACCGCCTTCAAATATTTTCCAGGTGCTCTGGTGTGGCCCATCACACTAGACTCCTTCTCGTCCTGAGTAATGGGCTGGAGGCACTGAATGGGCTGTCCCTGTTCTTCTCCAATAGTGTCAATGGGCTGAACGACTTCCTCACATTCCTGTGAAACCAGCGTGAGATGCCGAATGAACTCTTGTTTTACTGTGGCAATGTGCAGTGTCAGACAGTGCTGGTAGATGAATGTTACCGACACTTTAACAGCACAAGTCTCAATGGAGTCTGCGTCTTGCTGCACACGGACACAGACTAGTTCAGGAGCTGACGGGGGACAAAATGTTCTGAACATTGTGGAATGTTCGGTGACCATCCCCACTTCTGATCTTATGTTGATGAGGGTGGGGACGGGAGACATTGATGAAGCAGCTGAAGCTGTTTGTGAAAAGGAAGCTACCCTGAGGATCTCCCACAGAGGTGACCCAGGACTGAGATGATGACCATCTTCCTTTGTGCCATGTTTGACCCCAAACACTGGAGAGGTTACTCTGATTCCCATTAAGTTCAGTTTTGTTAAGCTCCTTGATGTCAACAGAAGTCAACCACTGCCTTGATATCAGGGTCTGTCACTTTTATCTGATCCCTTGTCTCAACCTCTTTTGTTCATATCAATAAGCCATGATATAGGAGCAGTAAGTGTTTTCTTCAAAGAGGTGGGATTGAATGTCAGGATTTCTCTTCTCAAGAGTGTTCGGGGAGCAAGATTTCTGAAAGTATTTGAAGAGGAGGTAGATGGATATTGACCTGTCAGAGTGGTGTGGGCTATGAGGAATTGGGTATGAAAGAGGATTTGAGACCAAGAGCAGATCAGCCATGATCTTAGTGAAGGGCAAGGCAGGCTTGGGGAGTGAACAACCTGCCCCTGTTTCTGATGTTCTCACATTCTGTTATTGGAAAGTTAGTGGGTGTTATTTTAATGACTGTTATGTTTTTGAATATTGCAGTCAGGAAGAGCAGATGATTTTGTGAGCCATCTCTGGGTGAGGTATATGGGCTGTATTCACAGTGAATCTGGGTCTACGACATGACCAACAACTGAATCACAAGTTGCAGAGAGGGGAAGCTCTGTGAAGAGAGATGAGGGGCCTCTTTCATACCCAGCCTGGATTTTCCAATTACATTTCCCAAATCATTTCAAAGCGTGTGTGACAGTCTTGAGAGGCTGAATGGTCCCCTCTGTTTCTGTGCACCAGGTCATAGGAGTAAGTGGCCTCCAACTGTTCATGTCTAGCAGGTTTGAGGGGCTGAATGGAACACAGAAACATGGGACTGAGGAGTCATTAGATATTTTGACCCTTCTCCACCAGGAAGTAAGATTGTGGCTGATCAGGTTGTGGACTCAGCCCATCTTTCCTGTCTGTATCCCAATATCCGTGACTCACTTCTCTGTCAAATATTTAGTAATGCAGCTTTCAATCAATGTGAACATAGAGGCACAATAAACTTCCAGTGAAGAGAATTCCCACTTGAAAGGTCCTTTCAGAATTTTTCATCATCCCTCTTATAGAATCAGAGAGTCATGCAGAATGGGAACAGACCCATTAATCCAATCTGTTCACTCCGATCAGATAGCAAATCTGATCCAGTCCCATTTGCCAGTATTTGGCAAATATCCCTCCTCTTTCAGATACTTTTTAAATGTGCGATTGTACCCGCCTTCACCACTTCCTCTGACAGCACTTTCTGTACACACACCACTCTCTCTGTGAAACATTTACCTTCAGGTCCCTTCTAAATCATTCGTCCTGTCCCCTTCAGCCTATGCCCTCTTGTTCTGGACTCCCCAATCCTGGAGAGCAGAACGTGGCTGTTCAGAATATCCATGCCCCTGATGGTTTTATAAACCTCTATAATGTCACCCTTCAGCCTCTGGCACTCCAGGGGGAAACACCTCAACCTAATCAACCTCTTCCTAAAGCTCAAACCTCCAGTCCTGGAATATCTGTGTCTAAATAATTTTGCAGAAAACCGAGTTGTACGCATTATTCTTAAAGTGGCCGCACCAACATCCTGTAAAGATGTAATATGCCACCACAACTCCTATACTCAATGCTCTGACTGATTAAGGCAAATGTGCCAAATGTGTTCTGCACCACACTGTCTACCTGCAACTCCACTTTCAAGGAACAATGTACCTGCAGCCCTGTGTCCCTTTGTTTCACAACACGCCCCAGGACCTGACCATGAAGTATATAATGTCTGCCCTGATTTGCCTTCCCAAAATGCAAAGCTTCATATTTCTCTAAATTAAACTTCATCTGTTACTCCTTGTTCCTTTGACCCATCTAATTGTGGTCTTGTTGTACTCTGAGATAATCTACTACACCACCTTTCTGATGTCAACTGTATACTTACTAACTATGGCCCCAATATTCACATCTAAATCTTTACATAAATGATGAAATGCAGTGAACTCAGTACTGATTCTTACAGCACACTGCTGCTCACAAGCTTCCAGGCTGAAAAATATCCCTCTTCCTTCAAGCCAATTGTGACGAGTTTCTTCTGTATGTTATGTGACTGAAACTTACTAATCTGTCTACCAAGTAGAATGAAATACTAGCTATGAAGATAGGCTGAGTATGTTAGGTTTATTTTCACTAGATAAAAGGAGATTGAGGGGGGACCTGATAAAGGTTTGCAAAATCATGAAGAGCATAGACAGGGTGGACAGAGACAAGCTTTTTCCCAGGTTGAAGGATTCAATAACGAGAGGTCGTGCAGAAAGCCACGTTGTCTACCCTGATCAGCCCTTGCCTTCCCAACTGTATGTAAATCGTGTCCCTCAGAATCCCCTCCAACAACTTACCCACCACTGACATCAGGCTCACCGGTCTATAGTTCATGGGTTTTGGGGTCACTGTTTCCTTTTCTAGTCCCACTCCTCCACTGCTCACAACAAATGTTAAATGTGACCAGGTCGGTGATATGGCAGATGATATCGGTCTCAGACTGGGTCAGGGTCAGTTTTAGGAACAAGTCAGGCTAGTTTCTTTAATCTGCTAAAACAACACATTTATGATCCAGAGCAATGTTACTCAAACTATGGTGGAAAGATGAATGGCAAACTGTTTGGGTATTGCAATAATATAATCAATATTTCCCTTTCTAAACACACACACACACACACACACACACACACACACACACACACACACACACACACACACACACACACACACACACACACACACACACACACACACACACACACACACTCTGCAAATTCAACTTGAAAGAACTTGGTCCAAATATTATTGGAACTCATGACAAAGGATAAATTGTGAGATTGTCCAAAACGTTATTCTGCTTCTGAGGATATTGTACTCACACAAGCTGCTAGCAATGTGATTTCATCCTGGGAGAGTTTGGATTTGGCTGAATTCCCTTTGCTTTAGGCAGTGAGTAGATTCCAGTGAATTTTGATCAGGGATCAGCCAAAGGGTAGCACGGTGGTTAGCACTGCTACCTCACAGCACCAGGGACTTGGGTTCGATTCCAGCCTTGGGTGACTGTCTGTGTGCAGTTTGCACATTCTCCCCTTATCTGTGTGAGCTTCTAATGGGTGATCCAGTTTCCTACCTCAAACTGTGTAGGTTCGTTGGATTGGTCTTGCTAAATTGTCCGTAGTGTTCAGGGATTTCTAGGTTATGTGCAATAGTAAATATAGGGAAATGGGTTGGGAAGGTTGGTATGGACTTGTTGGGTCGAAGGGCCTGTTTCCACACTGCAGGGATTCCATAAAAATAAGAACGGCAACGATGACTGTCGAGGTTTTTTTTTAGCTCACACACATTGGTGTGACGAGGAACAATGAAGGAGAGAGAGTGCAATAGACCATTCCTTCTCAGGCAGATTACATTTTCTCCCTCTCTGAGTTGAATCACACAGTAATGTCATCCTCTCCCAAACTGGACCATGTGAGGTCTCCTTGTACATTGTCCAAACTATGTCTCCATCACATTCCCTGTTCCATGTTGGTGCATCATTGCTGCTGTCACACACAGAGCAATACCCTGAGCAGAAAATGGTCTCGGTCAATTTGAAGAAATGGTTATAAGTCCCTGCATCATTAAAAATAAAAATGTTTAATTTATTCAGAATACCTGTGTTAAACTTAATGCATTTTTAAAAGAAATACAGAAATTGCTGGAAAAGCTCGCCAGGTCTCTCAGTACCCAGATGCTGTAGTTGTACCAACCTCCACCACTTCCTCTGGCAGCTCATTCCATACGCACACCACCCTCTGTGTGAAATGGTGCCCTTTAGGCCTCCTCAAAACCTTTCCCCTCTCACTTTCCACCAATGCCCTGTGGTTTTGGACGCCTCTAACCTGGGGAAAAACCCCTGACTACTCCCCCTATCCGTGACCATTCTGATTTTAAAAGCCGCTACTGTGGCGAAATGTGACCCCAATCAACACAAATGGCTGTACTTTCAGTC
This sequence comes from Chiloscyllium punctatum, assembly GCF_047496795.1. NCBI lineage: Eukaryota > Metazoa > Chordata > Chondrichthyes > Orectolobiformes > Hemiscylliidae > Chiloscyllium > Chiloscyllium punctatum. The sequence goes on from NC_092752.1 coordinate 100,190,160, forward strand.
ATCCTGGGCCTAAATTCTGAAATTCAATACTGACACCTCTTCCTTCTCCATCAAGTCACAATTCTAAATCCATTTTAATCAGTTTGTTCAGATGTATCCTGAGACACTTCTGTGAGCTTTACACCTCGACATTTGTGCCCAGAGGCATCACTCGACAATACCCATAAAGCTGTAACAGTATTCTCCTGTGTGTTTGTTCATCAGACTGTGCTGACATGCTGGGACATACCTCTGCAACAGGCAGGACTTCAATACAGGCCTTCTAGCCCAGAGCAAGGAACACTACCACACTAGTTCACAAATTGGAATCAAATCCTGAGTTCTGGCTCAGAGGCAGGGACACTACCCACTACACTACCATACCCAGATTTTGGGTCATATTTTAGTGCCCACTTTCAGCTCGGTGTGGATTTATTATAATCAGGTTCCCATTATTGAATTACAAACACTTTTATTATTAAACAAATGCAAGATATTTGTCTCAGCTGTAGGATATTGAGTGTATGTGCTGTGCTATCCAAATTAACTATGAACATCTTTAATCACTATTATCTGAAGCCTGCAATATTAGGGAAAGAAATCCTGCACTCACACTCTGCCCAAAGAAGGGTCTCAAATGGATATTTATTACTGAACACCAGAGTCGAAGGAAGAGCTTAATTTCTGACAACAAAACACTGATTACTCTTACCCAACTCTCACGTGCGGCCGCTGATTACTGTCCAGCCTCTCCTCCCCACTGACTGTGTCTGCAATCTGTCCCTCCTCCCCCAAACCACACAAGGCTACCCAAACTCAGGGTCTTTGTGAAAATCAAGGCTGGAGTGTGCAGGCCTCCTGGAGAAGGGGGTGGGTATTTTAAAATTGAAGGGGGAGGGTGAGGTGACAGTCATATCACTCACTGGGCTGAGGGGTGGCGGATGGAGTTTAGTTTGGATTTATGCGAGGTATTGGATTTGGTAAATCAAACAACAGCAGGACCTTTACAATTAAAAGCAGGGCCTTTGTCAGTGTTGTAGAACAGAGACCTAGGCCGTCAGGTATAATTCTTTAAAATTTGCATCTCATACAGAAAGTGTCTTCATTGGTCAGACCTTTGAGTATCGGAATTGGGACGGCATGTTGAGGATGTAGAGGACATTGGTGAGACCTCTTCTGGAATACTGTGTCCAGTCTGGTCACCCTGCCCGCTCATTCCACCCTCTGGGTGAAAAAGCTGCCCCTTAGGTCACTTTAATATTTCCCCTCTCACCTTAAACCGATACCCTCTAGTTTTGTTCTCCCCTACCCTTAGAAAACACCTTGACTATTCACTTTGATATTATTGACCTTGATATTATTAAGCTGGAGAGGGTTGAGAACAGATGAACCTGGATGTTGTTGGGAAAGGAGGGAGTGAGCTATAAGGAGAGACTGGGTATGCTGGGACTTTTTTCACTGGCGAGGATGAGATGAAGGGGTAACTTTACAGAGGTTTATAAAATATTGAGGGGTACAGATAAGCTGAAGGGCTGATGTCTTTTCCCTAGAGTTGAGGATTCAAAACTGATTGATATTTTAAGGTGTGAGGAAAACGATTTAGAAAAGTCATGAGAAGTAATTATTTTAGACAGAAGCTGGCTTGTGTGTGGAATGAACTTCCAGAGGAAGTGGTGAAAGCAGGGACAGTTACAACGTTTAAAGGACGTTTAGATCAGTACATGGATAAGACATCAGTTTGGATGGTGCTGTGAGCAGCTGCCCTCTCCCTCCCTCTCTGAGTGAATCCCTGTTGGTTTTCACCCTCTGCCAATGTCTGTGCAGTGGCGTGTGGAGGCCAGCAGAGGGTGGCATTGCATCACTTCAAGCACCACAGAGACTGGCAGACCTGCCCCACACAGAGACACACAGATACACACACGGGGATGGTTAGAGCACTGCGTGAAGCTCATAGGTAATTTAAATTAAACATAGCAGTATTGGGAATATAGCAGTATTTCACTAGCTCACACTCGTGTATGTGGGGCAGGATTTCAGTTGTTTCATGGGGACTGTGACACTATCACAATCTCAATGTTTGTCGGTGGCACCGAACCTGGAAGAACTCTGAAGTCTATGGAGGAGAGTGTGGAACTCTAACAGGACAATCACACGTTGATGTAGTGTTCAGGTGTAAGGCAGATGGGGATCAGTGCAGAGCAGTTTGAGGTGATACAGTTTGGTAGGAAAGACAATGAAAGACAATTTAAAACAGCCTGTACCGTTATAAAGGGGTTGCAGGAGCAGAGGGAGCTGGGTGTATATGAGCACAGCTTGTTGAAGATGTCGGCAGGTGAGGAGAGCAGTAAATCTCACAGATTAGTTTCAGTATCTGAGCTGTTTACAGGGGGAGGTGTAGGAGGGACTCTCCGTGCTCCCTTCCTGGGAGGTGGTGGTGACGATGTGATGTGAGCCCACCCTCCTGCCCACCGAGACCGTGGGGAATCCATTTGTACCAGCTCGAGACAAAAGGGAGACGGCATCAGGGCCACAGCTTCTAAGTTGTGCCGGGGGGAAACGGAGCTGCCAGTGGGTTTAAAGTGAGAATTGCCCTTCACTGAACATTGCTCCTGACTCGGTCGCTGGGACGTGGATGTTTCAGAATCTCCACACGAGGTGTCCCGGTCCTCTCCGACTCGTACCAGGGTCCTCCCCACATGGCAGGGGGAAGGGGGTGAGGGAACGGATATCGGGCACTCCACCACCCGGATAGGCCCTTTCTGTCCTATTCCAGGCTGTTTCTCCTGGAATAGGACAAAGGGAGGGAGTGAGTGAGGGTGGGAGTGGGTGGCCCTGCTGTTAGTGTTGTGTGGAGATGGGGAGGGGGTCATGGTGAGGTGTCCGGAGGGAGTCAGTCCACAGTGTTGTATCCATGCAGTGTTATTAGTGTGGGGGTGAAGTGGAGGTAGGGGGAGAGAGAGAGGGAGAGAGAGAGAGAGACAGAAAGACAGAGAGAGAGAGAGAGAATGTACTGCATGTGACAGTGAGAGTGGTGGACCATGCGCCTTGTTCGGGGTCGGTGCTATAACAGATATACAGTGAGTGTGAGGGAGCAGAGAGAATACAGTGACTGTTATCATGACAGAGTGGGGAAGCTTATTGATGCTTCTCCTGTTTTGCTGGGCATTTCTTCAGACCCCAGATACTGCACTGAGCTGGGTGGGGAGCTCAGACCATGCTCGGTGGGTCTGGTGGTGTCGCCCCCTCTGGGAAGAGAATGGCCCCCTTCTCTGTACTAGCCCATCCACCAGGACCTGTTGACAAACCGTGGTGTAATTGTCCCTTATCTGCCATGCTCGGGGTAAACTGGGTGATGGTGTGTACTCCATTTACAAAGCTGTAGAACAAATGCTCATCCAAAACTCTCCATCATCTGACCTCACACAAATATCCCTTTTTCCCATCTTTCCTGGGAAGACTGGCTCATGTTACAGGATGTTATCGAAGTGTCTACATTTCAGTATTCTGAAACCTGGGAACACATCCTTCCATGACACTGTCTCTCAGTCTCCCCCTCTCTGTCTATACCCCAAACCCCTCCCATGTGGTGATATTTAAACTGATTCCCCCGCTATCTATCTCTGGCAGTGAGGTTCACACCCACAGCACCCCCTTGTCAGGGCCCAATGGGGATATGGAGCTGTAAATGGGTGGGAGCTGTACATCCTGTCACTTCCAGCCCGGGCTGCAAGTTTCCCCACACTGGGCAGGGATCTCACAGTGTTACTGAGCAATGCACTGGGGCAGGGTACACAGCCCTACATGCTGGGAGGGTAACTGCTCCTGGGTTACAGATCAATGTACTGGGGTGGTGTACACAGTCCTACATGCTGGGAGGGTAACTGCTCCTGGGTTACAGATCAATGTACTGGGGTGGGGTACACAGTCCTACATGCTGGGAGGGTAACTGCTCCTGGGTTACAGATCAATGTACTGGGGTGGGGTACACAGTCCTACATGCTGGGAGGGTAACTGCTCCTGGGTTACAGATCAATGTACTGGGGTGGGGTACACAGTCCTACATGCTGGGAGGGTAACTGCTCCTGGGTTACAGATCAATGCACTGGGGTGGGGTACACAGTCCTACATGCTGGGAGGGTAACTGCTCCTGGGTTACAGATCAATGTACTGGGGTGGGGTACACAGTCCTACATGCTGGGAGGGTAACTGCTCCTGGGTTACAGATCAATGCACTGGGGTGGGGTACACAGTCCTACATGCTGGGAGGGTAACTGCTCCTGGGTTACAGATCAATGTACTGGGGTGGGGTACACAGTCCTACCTGCTGGGAGGGTAACAGCTCCTGGGTTACAGATCAATGCACTGGGGTGGTGTACACAGTCCTACATGCTGGGAGGGTAACTGCTCCAGGTCTGCAAATTAATTCACGGGTCATCACTGCACAGGTCGCTGTGCTGGTCAGACTATATGGTTGAGGTTAATAGATAATACAATGATGTGGTCTGTGCAGCTCCCCATGCGGCATGGATATTTGTTTCACGATCACACATTAGTGCCCTGTTGTGGTCTGCACAGCTCCCCGTGCTGGACAGATATCTAGTCAGGGGTTATAGATCAATGCACTGCTGTGGTCTGCACAGCTCCCCGTCCTGGACAGATGTCTAGTCCGGGTTTATAGATCAATGCACTGCTGTGGTCTGCACAGCTCCCCATCCGGGAAAGATATCTAGTCCGGATTTATATATCAATGCACTGCTGTGGTCTGCACAGCTCCCCGTCCTGGACAGATATCTAGTCTGGGTTTATAGATCAATGCACTGCTGTGGTCTGCACACCTCCTCGCCCTGGACAGATATCTAGTCCAGGTTTATAGATCAATGCACTGCTGTGGTCTGCACAGCTCACCGTGCTGGACAGATATCTAGTCCGTGTTTATAGATCAATGCACTGCTGTGGTCTGCACAGCTCCCCGTGCTGGACAGATATCTAGTCCGGGTTTATAGATCAATGCACTGCTGTGGTCTGCACAGCTCCCCGTCCTGGACAGATATCTAGTCCGGGATTATAGATCAATGCACTGTTGTGGTCTGCACAGCTCTCGGTGCTGGACAGATATCTAGTCCGGGTTTATATATCAATGCACTGCTGTGGTCTGCACACCTCCTCGCCCTGGACAGATATCTAGTCCAGGTTTATAGATCAATGCCCTGCTGTGGTCTGCACAGCTCCCCGTCCTGGACAGATATCTATTCAGGGGTTATAGATCAATGCACTGCTGTGGTCTGCACAGTTCCCCGTCCTGGACAGATATCTATTCAGGGGTTATAGATCAATGCACTGCTGTGGTCTGCACAGTTCCCCGTCCTGGACAGATATCTCGTCCGGGTTAATCGATCAATGCACTGCTGTGGTCTGCACAGTTTTCCACTCTGGCCATATTGCTGGATTGTATTGACCAGTGTAATGGATGAATCTGGACAGATTGCTGGGTTGTACTGAGCAGGACACTGGCCTGGTCTACACTGTGTTCCACGGTGAACAGATATCTCCTCTGGGTGTATAGTGTCTGGGCTGGTTCGGTGAGGTGGATTGAGAATGTGGTATATCTCACCATTTCAGCTGATCTGGCAATGCCTTTAGTTCCCATTCCTGTGATTGGACCATCCGTCTCTCACCCCATTAATGTTACAGTGTGTCCAGGCCCAGGTCATCATATTAGTGGGGTGGGTAGGGGGGAAAGGTCATGGACAGGTCAAGGGGTTACCTGGAATGTTCTGTCCCCAACATTCTATAACTGCCATTCCCCGGAACGTTCTGTCCCTGACATTCTATAACTGACATTCTCCGGAACGTTCTGTCCCCGACATTCTATAACTGACATTCCCCGGAACGTTCTGCCCCCAACATTCTATAACTGACATTCCCCGGAACGTTCTGTCCCCAACATTCTATAACTGACATTCCCCGGAACGTTCTAATCCCGACATTCTATAACTGACATTCCCCGGAACGTTCTGTCCCCAACATTCTATAACTGACATTCCCCGGAACGTTCTGTCCCTGACATTCTATAACTGACATTCCCCGGAACGTTCTGTCCCTGACATTCTATAACTGACATTCCCCGGAACGTTCTGCCCCCAACATTCTATAACTGACATTCCCCGGAACGTTCTGTCCCCGACATTCTATAACTGACATTCCCCGGAACGTTCTAACCCCGACATTCTATAACTGACATTCCCCGGAACGTTCTGTCCCCAACATTCTATAACTGACATTCCCCGGAACGTTCTGTCCCTGACATTCTATAACTGACATTCCCTGGAACGTTCTACCCCCAACATTCTATAACTGACATTCCCCGGAACGTTCTGTCCCCGACATTCTATAACTGACATTCCCCGGAACGTTCTAACCCCGACATTCTATAACTGACATTCCCCGGAACGTTCTGTCCCCAACTTTCTATAACTGACATTCCCCGGAACGTCCTGTCCCCAACATTCTATAACTGACATTCCCCGGAACGTTCTGTCCCCAACATTCTATAACTGACATTCCCCGGAACGTTCTGTCCCTGACATTCTATAACTGACATTCCCTGGAACGTTCTGTCCCCAACATTCTATAACTGACATTCCCTGGAACGTTCTGTCCCCGACATTCTATAACTGACATTCCCCGGAACGTTCTGTCCCCGACATTCTATAACTGACATTCCCTGGAACGTTCTGTCCCCGACATTCTATAACTGACATTCCCCGGAACGTTCTGTCCCTGACATTCTATAACTGACATTCCCTGGAACGTTCTGTCCCCGACATTCTATAACTGACATTCCCCGGAACGTTCTAACCCCGACACTCTATAACTGACATTCCCCGGAACGTTCTGTCCCCAACATTCTATAACTGACATTCCCTGGAACGTTCTGTCCCTGACATTCTATAACTGACATTCCCCGGAACGTTCTGTCCCCAACATTCTATAACTGACATTCCCCGGAACTTTCTGTCCCCAACATTCTATAACTGACATTTCCCGGAACGTTCTGTCCCTGACATTCTATAACTGACATTCCCCGGAACGTTCTGTCCCCAACATTCTATAACTGACATTCCCCGGAACGTTCAGTCCCTGACATTCTATAACAGACATTCCCCGGGACGTTCTGTCCCTGACATTGTTTGTGAATGGCCGGACGTCAGTGAATTGAACAAACGATAAGATCCCGAGGGAAGAGATCCCGTTCCAGGGAGAAGGAGACACTGTTCCGAAGGACCCTCAGGCAGTTAAAAGGGTGAATACGTTTTCCCTGCGTTTACATTTCTCCACGACACAGGATCGACCACAATTTAGACCAAAAGACAGGAATTCCCAAACTCCGCTTGTCTTCAGGAAACTGGGAGAGAATCCTTCAGGACAGGAACGTTTCCACCGTCCGTATTAGGAACTGGGAAGGAGTGACCTGTGTCTGCTCTCGAGTGATCGAGTTTGTGGGAATGTTCTAGAAACCTTCTGTCCTTATGGATGTGTCTCTGTGTTTTTGGGGAGGGAGGGATTCTTGTGGTTGATGTCACATTTTTGTCAGTAATTCCGACCTTCCCATTTGTTATTCCAGCTCCAATTATTTTAATAAATCCCTGAATACAGGGACACATTTGAAAATCTCACTGGGTCCCCGATCAAACGGGTCCCTTTGCCTCCAGGCTGATGGATAATGGGTTTGTTTTCCTTCCTCACAGTTAACGTAGTGACCATCTACGTCCTGCTTTATAAAGATTGTGGATTGTCTCCATGTGTCAGACGTTACCTGGGGGCCATGGCAACGGCGGATCTCCTGGTCATTATCCTCGACCTGATCCTGAGACACATTCCCATTGTTTATGGGGAACAGTTTTATTTCCTGGAGTACTCCGTCCCCGTGTGTAATATCCACGCCGTCCTGCTTTATGCAGCCACTGACTGCTCTGTCTGGTTCACCGTCACTTTCACCTTTGATCGGTTTGTGGCCATTTGTTGCCAGAAGCTGAAAAGTAAATATTGCAGTGAGAAAACGGCGGCTGTGGTTCTGGGAGCAGTGACTGTGCTGAGCTGTTTAAAGAACATTTTCTGGTATTTTATGTTCACGGCTCGATATTGGCTGGTGAACGTCCCCTGGTTTTGTGCTGTAACAATCGCTGTTCTATCCTCCATTGTCTGGGTCACAATCGAGTTCCTCCACCACATTCTAACCCCGTGTGTCCCATTTCTCCTGATTCTGCTGCTCAATGTTCTCACCGTCAGACACATTTTAGTGACCAGCAGAGCCCGCAGGAGACTCCGCGCTCACACCAATGGGGACGCTCAGTCTGACACAGAAATGAGAAACCAAAAAAAATCCATCATTTTTCTGTTTGTGATCTCGGCCAATTTTATCCTGTTATGGTCAACGTTCATGCTGTTTTCTATATGGACCCGGATGTGGTATTTTGGATATAAGTCTGTGTATCTCCATCCCTTTGTGCAGGAATTGGGCTTCATGCTGCAGCTCCTCAGTTGCTGCACAAACACCGCGATTTATGCCGTGACCCAGACTAAGTTCAGGCAGCAGCTGAAGAATGTGCTGAAATATCCCTTCACCCAAATCCATCCATCCATCAAATTCCCTCATTAATCACACCATCCGGGATTTTCTCATTTCAGTTCAGTGTTTCAGCGATGGAGCAGCCTGTCGCTATGGTAACAGACTGAGGGTAGCGCTGGTTTGTCCATCCTTATCCCCCAGGGGGGTTACAGGGAAACATTTCAATGTTTCTCACAACTCAGGGGCCAGTGAGAAAACGCACCATCCCACTGACTGTATCCATCACTTCCATTTGTAACCAATAAAAATGTTGATTAAAGCGTGCCGAGCAGCAGAGTGACCGATGTTGTTGTGTGTCTTTGTGTTGGAGAGGCTGAGCTGGAGAGAGAGAGAGACTCAGCCCCAAGTCCTGGTCCTCAGGGAAGGGGAGGGCACCGCGCCCTGAGCTCAGGAGCTGGGTTTAACTCCCTCTGTCCCCCCCCCCCCCCAACCTGGTCTCCCCATTTCCTCACCCCCACTTTTCCTCCTCAATTCTCTCCCTCTCTCTCTCTTTCTGCACACTCTCTCTTTCTCACCACCTCTCCCTTTCACTCTCTCTGGTCACCTCTCAGACAGTCCCCAACCCCGGTTTCTCCACCTGCCTCCACTATTCTTTCTGCCTCACTCTCCCCCTCTCTCTCTCACACCCCCAACATGAATTTCTCCACTTGCCTTCATTCTTCTCTCTCCCACTCACCCTCCCTCCCTCTCTCTCTCCTGCCGTCTCGGTCTCCCTCCCGCAATTCCGTCTCTACCCGATTTTGCCCACATCCCAATTCCCACATCTCTCGATCATCTCACCACCCGCCCCCCCAACACGCAGCCTCACCACCAACCCCCAGTCTCTGGGTCAGCGGGAGAGGGAAGGACCAGGGAGACACAGTGTGTCAGAGAGAGAGGAAGGGCGGGACAGGAGGGAGAGAGATTCAGTCAGAGAGAGACGGAGGGTGGTGGGGAGAGAGAGACCAAGGTAGGGGGATCGAGAGTGAGAGAAGATGGAGAGAGAGCGAAGGAGCAGGGAGAGACAGAGAAAGAGAGAGAGAGAGGGGGAAGGGAGATATAAGGTGAGGGAGGGAGAGAGAGGAATAGGGGATGTCATAATTAGAGAAGGGTCAGAGAGAGAGGGGATAGAGTGAGGGGGACAGAGAGAGGGTGACAGAGAGGGGTAGAGATAGAGAGTGGTCATAGACAGAAGTGACAGAGAGAGAGGGGGACAGAGAGGGTGACAGAGAGAGAGGGGGAGAGAAGAGAGAGGGGACAGAGAGAGAGGGGGACAGAGAGAGGGGGGGTCACAGATAGAGTGACGGGGGGGCAGAGAGAGAGAGGGGGGTCAGAGAGAGAGAGGGACAGAGAGAGGGGGTGACAGAGAGAGAGGGGGACAGAGAGAGAGAGGGGGACAGCAGAGAGGGGAACAGGTAGAGAGGGGGACATAGGGAGAGGGAGACAGAGAGAGAGGGGACAGAGAGAGAGGGGCAGAGAGATGGGGGGTCAGAGAGAGGAGGAGAGAGAGAGGGGGGACAGAGAGAGGGGGGACAGAGAGGGGGGGACAGAGAGAGAGGGGGACAGACAGAGAGGGGCACAGAGAGAGGGGGGCACAGAGAGAGAGGGGTCAGAGAGAGGGCGACAGAGACGGCGGGACAGAGAGAGAGGGGCACAGAGAGAGAGGGGGGCAGAGAGAGAAGGGGCAGAGAGAGAGGGGGCAGAGACAGGGGAGCAGAGACGGGGGGACAGAGACAGGGTGACAGAGAGAGAGAGGGTGTCAGAAAGAGGGGCGACATAGAGAAAGGGGGACAGAGAGAGAGATGGGGAACAGAAAGAGCGGAGGACAGAGAGAGGGGACAGAGAGAGAGGGACAGAGAGAGAGGGGGTCAGAGAGAGGGTAACAGAGAGGTGGGACAGAGAGAGAGGGGGACAGAGAGAGGGGGAGAGAGAGAGGGGGACAGAGAGAGTGGCGGACAGAGAGAGAGGGGGACAGGGATAGAGGGGGACAGAGAGAGGGGGAGAGAGAGGTAGGGAGAGAGAGGGGGGAAGAGAGAGGTGTGCAGGGAGAGGGGGACAGAGAGAGTGGAGGTCAGAGAGAGGTCGAGAGAGAGAGAGGGACAGAGAGAGAGAGGGACAGAGAGAGGTGGAGAGAGAGAGAGGGTGACAGAGAGAGGGGGACAGAGAGAGTGGGGTCAGAGAGAGAAGGGGACAGAGAGAGGGGAGAGACAGTGAGAGGGTAGGAAGAGAGAGAGGGGGCAGAGAGAGGGGGACAGAGAAAGGGGAACAGAGAGAGAGGGTGACAGAGAGAGAGGGGGACAGAGAGTGTGGGGGACAGAGAATTAGAAGGGCAGAGAGAGAGGGGTTCAGAGAGAGGCAAGTCAGAGAGAGGGGGACATAGAGAGAAGTGGACAGAGAGAGAGGGTAGGAGAGAGAGGGGTACAGGGAGAGGGGGGGAGAGAGAGGGGTACAGAGAGAGAGGGGCAGAGAGAGACAGGGGGTCAGAGAAAGGGCAACCGAGAGAGGGAGGATAGAGAGAGAGGGGGACAGAGAGAGGGGGGACAGGGAGAGTGGTGACAGGGAGAGGAGGGCAGAGAGAGGGGGAAAGGGAGAGGGGGTCAGAGAGAGAGGGGGCAGCGAGAAAGTGGGGTCAAAGAGAGAGGGGCAGAGAGTGAGAGGGTCAGAGAACAGGGGGACAGAGGGGGGGAGAGAGAGGGTGACAGACAGAGAGGGGGACAGAGAGAGAGGGTGACAGAGAGAGAGGGGGACAGAGAGAGAGGGGGAGAGAGAGAGAGGGGGGACAGAGAGATGGCGAGAGAGAGAGGGGGACACACAGAGAGTGGAACAGAGAGAGGGGAGGACAGAGAGAGAGAGGACAGAGAGAGTGGGGACAGACAGAGGGGTGACAAAGAGAGGAGGACAGAGAGACAGAGGGGCAGAGAGAGAGGGGAGGACAGAGAGAGAGGGGACCGAGAGAGAGGGGGACAGAGAGAGAGGAGGACAGAGAGAGCGGGGCAGAGAGAGTGGGTGGTCAGAGAAAGAGCAACGAAGGGGGGGGACAGAGAGAGAGGGAGACAGAGAGAGAGGTGGACAGAGAGAGAGGGGGAGAGAGAGAAGCGGACAGAGAGAGGGGGACAATGAGAGAGGGGGACAGAGAGATGGGAGAGAGAGAGAGAGAGGGGGGCAGAGAGAGAGGTGGCGGGGGGGGAAGAGAGAGTGGCGGTCAGAAAGAGGGCGAGAGAGAAGGGGACAGAGAGAGAGAATCGGGAAGAGAGAGAGAAGGGACTGAGAGAGGTGGAGGGAGAGAGGGTGACAGAGAGAGAGGAGGGGACAGAGAGAGTGGGGGTCAGCGAGAGAAGGGGACAGAGAGAGGGGGAGAGAGAGTAAGGGGGGTAGAGAGAGAGGGGCAGAGAGAGAGGGGGACAAAGAGAGGGTAACAGAGAGAGAGGGGGACAGAGAGAGAGGGAGAGAGAGAGAGCGACAGAGAGATGGCGACAGAGAGAGGATGACAGAGAGAGGGGGGGAAGAGAGAGAGAGGGTGACAGAGAGAGTGGGAACAGGCAGAGTGGGGGATAGAGAGAGAGAAGGGCAGAGAGAGGGGGGCACATAGAAAAGGGGGGTCAGAGAGAGGGGATCAGAGAGAGGGTGACAGGGAGGGGGGCAGGGAGAGGTGTGACAGAGAGTGGGGGACAGAGTGACAGGGCAGAGAGAGTGGGGGACATAGAGAGAGGGGGCAGAGAGGGGACAGAGAGAGGGTGCGGCAGAGAGGGGGTGACAGAGAGAGAGTGGGACAGAGAGATGGGGGACAGAGAGAGAGGATGACAGAGAGAGAGGGGGGGACAGAGAGAGAGGAGGGCAGAGAGAGAGGGGGGCAGAGAGAGGGCGAGAGAGAGAGGGGGAGAGAGAGAGTGGGGGACAGAGAGAGGGGGGACTGAGAGTGAGTGCAAAGCGAGGGGGGACAGAGAGAAGGTGACAAAGAGAGGGGGACAGAGAGAGAGGGGCAGAGAGAGGGGTCAGAGAGAGAGGGGAACAGAGAGAGAGGGTGACAGAGAGAGAGGAGGACAGAGGTAGAGAAGGGCAGAGAGAGGGGTGCAGAGAGAGGGCGTGTGAGAGAGAGGGGTACAGAGAGAGAAGGGGACAGAGAGAGATTCGTAAGAGAGAGGGGGACAGAGGGGGGGGAGAGAGAGAGAGGGCTAAAGAGAGAAGAAGAGGACAGAGAGAGTGGGGGACAGAGTGAGAAGGGAACAGAGAGAGAGAAGGGGACAGTGAGAGTGGGGGACAGAGAGAGAGGGGGACAGAGAGAGAGGGAGAGAGAGAGTTGGGGCAGAGAGAGAGGGACAGAGAGAGAGGGCGACAGTGAAATGGCGACAGAGAGACGATGACAGAGAGAGCGGGGGAAAGAGAGAGAGAGGGTGACAGAAGGAGAGGGGACAGAGTGAGTGCGGGACAGAGAGAGAGGTGGGCAGAGAGAGAGGGGGGCAAAGAGACAGGGCGACAGAGAGATGGCGAAGAATGAGGATGACAGAGAGAGGGGGAAATAGAGAGAGAGGGTGACAGAGAGAGAGGGGACAGAGTGAGTGGGGGACAGAGAGAGAGAGGAGGGCAGAGAGAGAGGGGGAAGGAGAGAGAAGGGCACAGAGAGAGAGGGGCAGAGAGAGAGGGTGGTCAGAGAAAGGGCAACAGAGAGGGGGGACAGAGAGAGGTGTGACAGAGAGAGGGGGCAGAGAGAGAGGGGCAGAGAGAGGGCGACAGAGAGAGGAGAAACAGAGAGAGGTGTGACAGAGAGAGGGGGACAGAGAGAGGTGGGGCAGAGAGAGGACAACAGAGAGAGGTGGGCAGAGAGAGGGGGGATAGAGAGAGGGGGGGACAGAGAGAGAGGGGGACAGAGAGATGGGGGGACAAAGAGAGAGGGGACAGAGAGAGAGAGGGGGAAGGAGAGAGAAGGGCACAGAGAGAGAGGGGCAGAGAGAGAGGGTGGTCAGAGAAAGGGCAACAGAGAGGGGGACAGAGAGAGAGGGAGACAGAGAGAGAGGGGTACAGAGAGAGGGGGGAGAGAGAGAAGGGGAACGAGAGAGAGACGGGTAGGAAAGAGATGGGGTCAGAGACAGGGGGAGAGAGAGAGGGGGGTACAGAGAGATAGAAGGGGGCAGAGAGAGTGGGGGACAGATTGAGAAGGGAACAGAGAGAGAAGGGGACAGAAAGAGAGGGGGGCAGAGAGAGAGGGAGAGAGAGAGAAGGGGGTCAGAGAGAGAGGGGACAGAGAGGGGGGGGGACAGAGAGAGAGGAGGACAGAGAGAGTGGGGGTCAGAGAGAGAAGGGGACAGAGAGAGGGAGAGGGAGAGTTAGCGGGGTAGACAGAGAGAGCGGCAGAGAGAGAGGGGGGACAGAGAGAGGGGAACAGAGAGACAGGGGAACAGAGAGAGTGGGGGACAGAGAGAGAGAAGGGCAGAGAGAGACGGGGGTAGAGAGAGGGCGAGAGAGAGAGGGAGACAGAGACAGAAGTGCACAGAAAGCCAGGGGTAGGAGATAGAGGGGGACAGAGAGAAGGGGAGAGAGAATGGGGGGTACAGACAGAGAGGGGGAGAGAGAGAGTGAGGGACAGAGAGAAAAGGGGACAGAGAGAGAGGGGTACAGGGAGAGAGGGGGACAGAGAGAGGGGGAGAGGTGGCAGGGAGAGGGGTACAGAGAGAGTGGGGGACAGAGAGAGGGCGAGAGAGAGGGGGGACAGAGAGAGAAGCGGACAGAGAGAGGAGGAGAGTGTGTGAGGGAGGTAGGGAGAGAGAGGGGGCAGAGAGAAAGGGGTACAGAGAGAGGGGGAGAGAGAGAGGGCGAGCGAGAGAGAGGGGACAGAGATAGAAGTGGTTAGAGAGAGAGGGATAGGAAAGAGAGGGGGACAGAGAGAGGGGGAGAAAGAGAGAGGGGTACATAGAGAGAAGGGGCAGAGAGAGTGGGGGACAGAGTGAGAGGGGAACAGAGAGAGAAGTGGACAAAGAGAGTAGGGGACAGAGAGAGAGAGAGAAGGGGACAGAGAGAGAGGGGGACAGAGAGAGAGCGCGACAGAGAGATGGCAACAGAGAGAGGATGACACAGAGAGAGAGGGACAGATAGAGAGGTGGACAGAGAGAGAGGGGGCAGAGAGAGGGCGAGAGAGAGGGAGGAGAGAGAGAGTCGGGACAGAGAGAGGGGCGGAGAGAGGGGGGACAAAGCGAGGGGGGCAGAGAGAAGGGATGACAAAGAGAGGGGCAGAGAGAGGGGGGGTCAGAAAGAGAGGGGTCAGAGAAAGAGGGGGCAGAGAGAGGGGGAGAGAGAGAGGGGGTGACAGACAGAGTGGGGGACAGAGAGAGTGGGGGACAGAGAGAGGGGAACAGAGAGAGAGAGGGGAACAGAGAGAGAGGGTGACAGAGAGAGAGGGGGACAGAGAGAGTGGGGGACAGAGAGAGAAGGGCAGAGAGAGAGGGGAGCAGAGAGCGGGCGTGTGAGTGAGAGGGGGACAGAGAGAGAAGTGCACAGAGAGAGGGGGACAGAGAGGGGGACAGAGTGAGGGGGGTACAGAGAGAGTAGGGGACAGAGAGAGAGGGGGACAGCGTCAAAAGGGAACAGAGAGAGAAGTGGACAGGGAGAGTGGGACAGAGAGAGTGGGGGCCAGAGAGAGGGCGAGAGAGAGAGAGGGACAGAGATAGAAGCAGACAGAGAGAGGGGCAGAGAGTATGAGGTAGGTAGGGAGAGAGAGGGGCAGAGAGAGAGGGGGAGAGAGAGAGGGGGAGAGAGAGAGGGAGGAACAGAGAGAGAGGGTGACAGAGAGAGAGGGGGACAGAGTGAGGGCAACTGAGAGAGAGGAGGACAGAGCGAGAAGTGGTTAGAGAGAGAGGGGTAGGAAAGAGAGGGGTACAGAGAGAGTGGGAGAGAAAGAGAGGGGTACAGAGAGAGAAGGCGGCAGAGAGAGTGGGGGACAGAGTGAGAAGGGGACAGAGTGAGAAGGGAACAGAGAGAGAAGGGGACAGAGAGAGAGGGGGACAGAGAGAGAGGGAGAGAGAGAGAAGGGGGACAGAGAGAGAGGGGGACAGAGAGAGAGGGAGAGAGAGAGAAGGGGGACAGAGAGAGAGGGGGTCAGAGAGAGAGGGCGACAGAGAGATGGCGACAGAGAGAGGATGACAGAGAGAGAGGGAAAAATAGAGAGGTGGACAGAGAGAGAGGAGGGCAGAGAGAGAGGGGGGCAGAGAGAGGACGAGAGAGAGAGGGGGAGAGAGAGAGTCGGGACAGAGAGAGAGGGGCAGAGAGAGAGGGGGCAGAGAGAGGGTGAGAGAGAGGGAGGAGAGAGACAGTCGGGACAGAGAGAGAGGGGTGGAGAGATGGGGGACAAAGCGAGGGGGGACAGAGAGAAGGGATGACAAAGAGAGGGGGACAGAGAGAGAGGGGGACAGAGAGAGAGGAACAGAGAGAGAGAGGGGAACAGCGAGAGGGGGAACAGAGAGAGTGGGGGACAGAGAGAGAAGGGCAGAGAGAGAGAGGGGGGCAGAGAGCGGGCGTGTGAGTGAGAGGGGGACAAAGAGAGAAGTGCACAGAGAGAGGGGGACAGAGAGAGGGGGAGAGAGAGGGGGGGTTACAGAGAGAGTAGGGGACAGAGAGAGAGGGGGACAGCGTCAAAAGGGAACAGAGAGAGAAGTGGACAGAGAGAGAGGGACAGAGAGAGAGGGAGAGAGAGGGGGGAACAGAGAAAGGATGACAGAGAGAGAGCATGACAGACAGAGAGGGGGACAGAGAGAGTGGGGGACAGAGAGAGAAGGGGGACAGAGAGAGAGGGGGACAGAGAGAGAGGGCGACAGAGAGATGGCGACAGAGAGAGGATGACAGAGAGAGAGGGGGACAGATAGAGAGGTGGACAGAGAGAGAGTAGGGAACAGAGAGAGTGGGGCAGAGAGAGGGGGAGAGAGAGAGAGGGTGACAGACAGAGTGGGGGACAGAGAGAGTGGGTGATAGAGAGGGGAACAGAGAGAGAGAGGCGAACAGAGAGAGAGGGTGACAGAGAGAGAGGAGAACAGAGAGAGTGGGGGACATAGAGAGAGAAGGGCAGAGAGAGAGAGGGGGCAGAGAGAGAGGGGGGCAGAGAGAGGGCGTGTGAGAGAGAGGGGGACAGAGAGAGAAGTGCACAGAGAGAGGGGTAGGAGAGAGAGGGGGACAGAGAGAGGGGGACAGAGAGAGGGGGTACAGAGAGAGAAGGGGACAGAGAGTTTGGGGGACAGCGTCAAAAGGGAACAGAGAGAGAAGGGGACAGAGAGAGTGGGACAGAGAGAGAGGGAGAGAGAGGGGGGGACAGAGAGAGAAGGGTACAGAGAGAGAGGGCGACAGAGAGATGGTGACAGAGAAAGGATGACAGAGAGAGACGGTGACAGACAGAGAGGGGGACAGAGAGAGTGGGGGACAGAGAGAGAAGGGGACAGAGAGAGAGGGGTACAGTGAGAGAGGGGGAGTGAGAGAGGGGGACAGAGAGAGTGGGGGACAGAGAGAGAAGGGGACAGAGAGAGAGGGGTACAGGGAGAGAGGGGAACAGAGAGAGGGGGAGAGGGGATGGGATAGAGAGGGGGGGCAGAGAGAGAGGTGGCAGGGAGAGTGGGACAGAGAGAGTGGGGGCCAGAGAGAGGGCGAGAAAGAGAGAGGGACAGAGAGAGAAGCAGACAGAGAGAGGGGCAGAGAGTATGAGGGAGGTAGGGAGAGAGAGGGGCGGAGAGAGAGGGGGAGAGAGAGA
The DNA here is from genome assembly GCF_047496795.1 of Chiloscyllium punctatum. Classification (NCBI taxonomy): domain Eukaryota; kingdom Metazoa; phylum Chordata; class Chondrichthyes; order Orectolobiformes; family Hemiscylliidae; genus Chiloscyllium; species Chiloscyllium punctatum. The sequence continues at coordinate 100,207,469 of NC_092752.1, forward strand.
GGGGGAGAGAGAGAGGGAGGAACAGAGAGAGAAGGTGACAGAGAGAGAGGGGGACAGAGTGAGGGCAAGTGAGAGAGAGGGGGGACAGAGCGAGAAGTGGTTAGAGAGAGAGGAGTAGGAAAGAGAGGGGGACAGAGAGAGGGGGAGAGAAAGAGAGGGGTACAGAGAGAGAAGGCGCCAGAGAGAGTGGGGGACAGAGTGAGAAGGGGACAGAGTGAGAAGGGAACAGAGAGAGAAGGGGACAGAGAGGAGAGCGAGAGAGAGAGAGAGCGAGAGAGAGAGAAGGGGGACACAGAGAGAGGGGGAGAGAGAGAGAGCGAGAGAGAGAGAAGGGGGACAGAGAGAGAGGGGGAGAGAGAGAGAGGGTGACAGACAGAGTGGGGGACAGAGAGAGTGGTTGATAGAGAGAGGGGAACAGAGAGAGAGAGGGCAACAGATAGAGAGAGGGTGACAGAGAGAGAGGAGAACAGAGAGAGTGGGGGACAGAGAGAGAAGGGCAGAGAGAGGGGCAGGAGAGAGAGGGGGACAGAGAGAGGAGTAGAGAGATAGGGGGTACAGAGAGAGAAGGGGACAGAGAGAGTGGGGGACAGCGTCAAAAGGGAACAGAGAGAGAAGGGGACAAAGAGAGGGGGACAGAGAGAGAGGGAGAGAGAGAGGGTGGGACAGAGAGAAAAGGGTACAGAGAGAGAGGGCGACAGAGAGATGGTGACAGAGAAAGGATGACAGAGAGAGACGGTGACAGACAGAGAGGGGGACAGAGAGAGTGGGGGACAGAGAGAGAAGGGGACAGAGAGAGAGGGGTACAGTGAGAGAGGGGGAGTGAGAGAGGGGGACAGAGAGAGTGGGGGACAGAGAGAGGGCGAGAAAGAGAGAGGGACAGAGATAGAAGCAGACAGAGAGAGGGGCAGAGAGTATGAGGGAGGTAGGGAGAGAGAGGGGCGGAGAGAGAGGGGGAGAGAAAGAGGGGGAGAGAGAGAGGGAGGAACAGAGAGAGAGGGTGACAGAGAGAGAGGGGGACAGAGTGAGGGCAACTGAGAGAGAGGAGGACAGAGCGAGAAGTGGTTAGAGAGAGAGGAGTAGGAAAGAGAGGGGTACAGAGAGAGTGGGAGAGAAAGAGAGGGGTACAGAGAGAGAAGGCGCCAGAGAGAGTGGGGAACAGAGAGAGAAGGGGACAGAGTGAGAAGGGAACAGAGAGAGAAGGGGACAGAGAGAGTGGGGGACAGCGTCAAAAGGGAACAGAGAGAGAAGGGGACAGAGAGAGAAGGACAGAGAGAGAGGGAGAGAGAGAGGGTGGGACAGAGAGAAAAGGGTACAGAGAGAGAGGGCGACAGAGAGATGGTGACAGAGAAAGGATGACAGAGAGAGACGGTGACAGACAGAGAGGGGGACAGAGAGAGTGGGGGACAGAGAGAGAAGGGGACAGAGAGAGGGGTACAGTGAGAGAGGGGGAGTGAGAGAGGGGGACAGAGAGAGGGGGAGAGAGGGGGTGATAGATAGTGGGGGCAGAGGGAGAGGTGGCAGGGAGAGTGGGACAGAGAGAGTGGGGGCCAGAGAGAGGGCGAGAGAGAGAGGGGGACAGAGAGAGAAGCGGACAGAGAGAGGGGGAGAGAGGGTGATGGAAGTAGGGAGAGAGAGGGGGACAGAGAGAAGTGGTTAGAGAGAGAGGGGTAGGAAAGAGAGGGGGTCCAGAGAGAAGGGATGACAAAGAGAGGGGGACAGAGAGAGTGGGGTACAGAGAGAGAAGGGGACAGAGAGAGAGACGGGTACAGTGAAAGAGGTGGACAGAGAGAGGGTGAGAGGGGGGGGATAGAGAGTGGGGGCAGAGAGAGAGGTGGCAGGGAGAGTGGGACAGAGAGAGTGGGGGCCAGAGAGAGGGCGAGAGAGAGAGGGGGACAGAGGGAGAAGCGGACAGAGAGAGGGGGAGAGAGAGTCATGGAGGGAGGGGGAGAGAGAGGGGGCAGAGAGAGAGGGGGACAGAGAGAGCGGGAGAGATAGAGAGGGGAACAGAGAGAGAGGGTGACAGAGAGAGAGAGGGGACAGAGAGAGGGCGAGTGAGAGGGGGATAGAGAGAGAGGTGGTTAGAGAGAGAGGGGTAGGAAAGAGAGGGGGTCAGAGAGAGGGGGAGAGAGAGAGAGGGGAAGAGAGAGGGAGGGAGAGAGAGAGAGAAGGGGGACAGAGAGAGAGGGGAACAGAGACAGAGGGCGACAGAGAGACGGCGACAGAGAGAGCAGTGGACAGAGAGAGAGGAGGGCAGAGAGAGAGGGGCAGAGAGAGGGGGGACAATGCGAGGGGGACAGAGAGAAGGGTGACAAAGAGAGGGGACAGAGTGAGAGGGACAGAGAGAGAGGGGGTCAGAAATAGAGGGGCAGAGAGAGAGGGGCAGAGAGAGAGGGGGTCAGAAAGAGAGGAGGACCGAGAGAGAGAGGACAGAGAGAGGGCGAGTGAGAGGGGGACAGAGAGAGAGGTGGTTAGAGAGAGAGGGGTAGGAAAGAGAGGGGGACAGAGAGAGGGGGAGAGAGAGAGAGAGGGGGAGAGAGAGACGGCGACAGAGAGAGCAGTGGACAGAGAGAGCGGAGGGCAGAGAGAGGGGGACAGAGAGAGGGCGAGAGAGAGTGGGGAACAGAAAGAGAGGGGCAGAGAGAGGGGGGACAATGCGAGGGGGGACAGAGAGAAGGGTGACAAAGAGAGGGGGACAGAGAGAGAGGGACAGAGAGAGAGGGGGTCAGAAATAGAGGGGGACAGAGAGAGAGGGGGACAGAGAGAGAAGCGGACAGAGAGAGGGGGAGAGAGGGTGATGGAGGTAGGGAGAGAGAGGGGGACAGAGAGAAGTGGTTAGAGAGAGAGGGGTAGGAAAGAGAGGGGGTCCAGAGAGAAGGGATGACAAAGAGAGGGGGACAGAGAGAGAGGGGGCAGAGAGAGAGGGCGTCAGAAAGAGAGGGGGACAGAGAGAGAGGGGCAGAGAGAGAGGGGGTCAGAAAGAGAGGAGGACCGAGAGAGAGAGGACAGAGAGAGGGCGAGTGAGAGGGGGACAGAGAGAGAGGTGGTTAGAGAGAGAGGGGTAGGAAAGAGAGGGGGACAGAGAGAGAGGGAGAGAGAGAGGGGGGGAGAGAGAGGGAGGGAGAGAGAGAGAGAAGGGGGACAGAGAGAGAGGGGGACAGAGACAGAGGGCGACAGAGAGACGACGACAGAGAGAGCAGTGGACAGAGAGAGAGGAGGGCAGAGAGAGAGGGGCAGAGAGAGGGGGGACAATGCGAGGGGGGACAGAGAGAAGGGTGACAAAGAGAGGGGGACAGAGTGAGAGGGACAGAGAGTGAGGGGGTCAGAAATAGAGGGGGCAAAGAGAGAGGGGGCAGGGAGAGATGCAGAGAGAGAGAGGGTGACAGACAGAGTGGGGGACAGAGAGAGTGTGGGACAGAGAGAGGGGGAGTGGGGGGATGAGAGAGAGGGGGCAGAGAGAGAGGTGGCAGGGAGAGGGTGACAAAGAGAGTGGGTGTCAGAGAGAGGGCGAGAGAGAGAGGGGAACAGAGAGAGAATGGGACAGAGAGAGAAGGGGACAGAGAGAGGTGGAGAGAGAGAGAGGGTGACAGAGAGAGAGGGGGACAGGGAGAGTGGGGGCCAGAGAGAGAAGAGGACAGGGAGAGGGGGAGAGATAGTGAGGGGGGTAGAGAGAGAGGGGGCAGAGAGAGAGGGGGACAGCGAGAGGGGGACAGCGAGAGGGGACAGGAGAGGGGACAGAGAGAGGGGAACAGAGAGAGAGGGTAACAGAGAGAGAGTGGGACAGAGAGAGTGGAGGACAGAGATAGAGAAGGTCAGAGAGAGGAGGGCAGAGAGAGGGCGTGTGAGAGAGAGGGGGACAGAGAGAGAAGTGGACAGATAGAGAGGCGGAGGCGAGAGAGGGGGACAGATAGAGGGGGAGAGAGAGAGGGTGAAAGACAGAGAGGGGGACAGAGAGAGTGGGGGAGAGAGAGGGGGTCACAGAGATTGCGGCAGAGAGAGTGGGGGACAGCGTGAGAAGGGAACAGAGAGAGAAGGGGACAGAGAGAGAGGGGGACAGAGAGAGAGGGAGAGAGAGAGAGAAGGGGGACAGAGAGAGAGAAGGGGACAGAGAGAGAGGGGGACAGAGAGAGAGGGGACAGAGAGAGAGGAGGACAGAGAGAGAGGAGGGCAGAGAGAGAGGGGGCAGAGAGAGGGCGAGAGAGAGAGGGGGAGAGAGAGAGTGGGGAACAGAGAGAGGGGGCAGAGAGAGGGGGGACAAAGCGAGGGGGGACAGAGAGAAGAGTGACAAAGAGAGGGGAACAGAGAGAGAGGGGCAGAGAGAGAGAGGGGATCAGAAAGAGAGGGGGACAGAGAGAGAGGGCACAGAGAGAGAGGGGGCAGACAGAGGGGGAGAGATTGAGAGGGTGACAGACTGAGAGGGGGACAGAGAAGAGTGGGGGACAGAGAGAGGGGTGAGAGTGAGAGAGAGGGGGGCAGAGAGAGAGTTGGCAGGGAGAGGGTGACAGAGAGAGTGGGTGTCAGAGAGATGGTGACAGAGAAAGGATGACAGAGAGAGACGGTGACAGACAGAGAGGGGGACAGAGAGAGTGGGGGACAGAGAGAGAAGGGGACAGAGAGAGAGGGGTACAGTGAGAGAGGGGGAGTGAGAGAGGGGGACACAGAGAGGCGGAGAGAGGGGGGGATAGATAGTGGGGGCAGAGAGAGAGGTGGCAGGGAGAGTGGAACAGAGAGAGTGGGGGCCAGAGAGAGGGCGAGAGAGAGAGGGGAACAGAGAGAGAATGGGACAGAGAGAGAAGGGGACAGAGAGAGGTGGAGAGAGAGAGAGGGTGACAGAGAGAGAGGGGGACAGGGAGAGTGGGGGCCAGAGAGAGAAGAGGACAGGGAGAGGGGGAGAGATAGTGAGGGGGGTAGAGAGAGAGGGGGCAGAGAGAGAGGGGGACAGCGAGAGGGGGACAGCGAGAGGGGGACAGAGAGAGGGGAACAGAGAGAGAGGGTAACAGAGAGAGAGTGGGACAGAGAGAGTGGAGGACAGAGATAGAGAAGGTCAGAGAGAGGAGGGCAGAGAGAGGGCGTGTGAGAGAGAGGGGGACAGAGAGAGAAGTGGACAGATAGAGAGGCGGAGGCGAGAGAGGGGGACAGATAGAGGGGGAGAGAGAGAGGGTGAAAGACAGAGAGGGGGACAGAGAGAGTGGGGGAGAGAGAGGGGGTCACAGAGATTGCGGCAGAGAGAGTGGGGGACAGCGTGAGAAGGGAACAGAGAGAGAAGGGGACAGAGAGAGAGGGGGACAGAGAGAGAGGGAGAGAGAGAGAGAAGGGGGACAGAGAGAGAGAAGGGGACAGAGAGAGAGGGGGACAGAGAGAGAGGGGACAGAGAGAGAGGAGGACAGAGAGAGAGGAGGGCAGAGAGAGAGGGGGCAGAGAGAGGGCGAGAGAGAGAGGGGGAGAGAGAGAGTGGGGAACAGAGAGAGGGGGCAGAGAGAGGGGGGACAAAGCGAGGGGGGACAGAGAGAAGAGTGACAAAGAGAGGGGAACAGAGAGAGAGGGGCAGAGAGAGAGAGGGGATCAGAAAGAGAGGGGGACAGAGAGAGAGGGCACAGAGAGAGAGGGGGCAGACAGAGGGGGAGAGATTGAGAGGGTGACAGACTGAGAGGGGGACAGAGAAGAGTGGGGGACAGAGAGAGGGGTGAGAGTGAGAGAGAGGGGGGCAGAGAGAGAGTTGGCAGGGAGAGGGTGACAGAGAGAGTGGGTGTCAGAGAGATGGTGACAGAGAAAGGATGACAGAGAGAGACGGTGACAGACAGAGAGGGGGACAGAGAGAGTGGGGGACAGAGAGAGAAGGGGACAGAGAGAGAGGGGTACAGTGAGAGAGGGGGAGTGAGAGAGGGGGACACAGAGAGGCGGAGAGAGGGGGGGATAGATAGTGGGGGCAGAGAGAGAGGTGGCAGGGAGAGTGGAACAGAGAGAGTGGGGGCCAGAGAGAGGGCGAGAGAGAGAGGGGGACAGAGAGAGAAGCGGACAGAGAGAGGGGGAGAGAGGGTGATGGAGGTAGGGAGAGAGAGGGGGACAGAGAGAAGTGGTTAGAGAGAGAGGGGTAGGAAAGAGAGGGGGACAGAGAGAGAGGGAGAGAGAGAGAGGGGGAGAGAGAGGGAGGGAGAGAGAGAGAGAAGGGGGACAGAGAGAGAGGGGGACAGAGAGAGAGGGCGACAGAGAGATGGCGACAGAGAGAGGATGACAGACAGAGAGGGGGACAGAGAGAGTGGGGGACAGAGAGAGAAGGGGACAGAGAGAGAGGGGTACAGTGAGAGAGGGGGAGTGAGAGAGGGGGACAGAGAGAGGGGGAGAGAGGGGGGGATAGATAGTGGGGGCAGAGAGAGAGGTGGCAGGGAGAGTGGGACAGAGAGAGTGGGGGCCAGAGAGAGAGGGCGAGAGAGAGAGGGGGACAGAGAGAGAAGCGGACAGAGAGAGGGGGAGAGAGGGTGATGGAGGTAGGGAGAGAGAGGGGGACAGAGAGAAGTGGTTAGAGAGAGAGGGGTAGGAAAGAGAGGGGGTCCAGAGAGAAGGGATGACAAAGAGAGGGGGACAGAGAGAGAGGGGGCAGAGAGAGAGGGCGTCAGAAAGAGAGGGGGACAGAGAGAGAGGGACAGAGAGAGAGGGGGTCAGAAATAGAGGGGGACAGAGAGAGAGGGGCAGAGAGAGACGGGGTCAGAAAGAGTGGAGGACCGAGAGAGAGAGGACAGAGATAGGGCGAGTGAGAGGGGGACAGAGAGAGAGGTGGTTAGAGCGAGAGGGGTAGGAAAGAGAGGGGGACAGAGAGAGAGGGAGAGAGAGAGAGGGGGAGAGAGAGGGAGGGAGAGAGAGAGAGAAGGGGGACAGAGAGAGAGGGGGACAGAGAGAGAGGGCGACAGAGAGATGGCGACAGAGAGAGGATGACAGAGAGAGAGGGGACAGAGAGAGGGGGGGCAGAGAGAGGGCGAGAGAGAGAGGGGGAGAGAGAGAGTGGGGAACAGAGAGAGAGGGGCAGAGAGAGGGGGACAAAGCGAGGGGGGACAGAGAGAAGAGTGACAAATAGAGGGGAACAGAGAGAGAGGGGCAGAGAGAGAGGGGGTCAGAAAGAGAGGGGGACAGAGAGAGAGGGGACAGAGAGAGAGGGGGCAGACAGAGGGGGAGAGATTGAGAGGGTGACAGACTGAGAGGGGGACAGAGAAGAGTGGGGGACAGAGAGAGGGGGGAGAGTGAGAGAGAGGGGGGCAGAGAGAGAGTTGGCAGGGAGAGGGGGACAGAGAGAGTGGGTGTCAGAGAGAGCGCGAGACGGGGGGTACAGAGAGAGAGGGGGACAGGGAGAGTGGGGGTCAGTGGGAGAATGGGACAGAGAGAGGGGGAGAGAAAGTGAGGGGGGTAGAGAGAGAGGGGGACAGAGAGAGGGGGACAGAGAGAGAGGCGAACAGAGAGAGAGTGTAACAGAGAGAGAGGATGACAGAGAGAGGGGGGGACAGAGAGAGAGGGTGACAAAGAGAGGGGGACAAAGAGAGAGGGGAACAGAGAGAGGGGAGGACAGAGAGAGAAGGCAGAGAGAGGGTGTCACAGAGATTGCGGCAGAGAGAGTGGGGGACAGCGTGAGAAGGGAACAGAGAGAGAAGGGGACAGAGAGAGAGGGCGGGAGAGAGGGGAGAGAGAGGGGGACAGAGAGAGGGGGGACAAAGAGAGGGGGGACAGAGAGAGGGGTTACAAAGAGAGGGGTACAGAGAGAGAGGGGAACATAGAGAGGGGAGGACAGAGAGAGAGGGAGACAGAGAGAGAGGGGCAGAGAGGGAGGGGGTCAGACAGTGGGCAACAGAGATGGGGGGACAGTTAGAGAGGGGTGAAAGACAGAGAGGGGGACAGAGAGACTGGGGAACAGAGAGAGGGGAGGACAGAGAGAGAGTGGCAGAGAGAGGGGGTCACAGAGATCGCAGCAGAGAGAGTGGGGGACAGGGAGAGAGGAAAACAGAGAGAGGGGGAGTGAGAGGGGAGAGAGAGAGAGGAGGGCAGAGAGGAAAGAGGACAGAGAGAGAGGGGTAGGAGAGAGGGGGGACAGAGAGAGGGGAGAGAGAGAGAGAGGGGTACAAAGAGTTAAGGGGACAGAGAGAATAGGGGACAGAGTGAGAGGGAGAGAGAGAGGGGGACAGAGAGAGGGGGAGAGAGAGAGAGGGGGACAGAGAGAAAGTTGGCAGGGAGAGGGGGACAGAGAGATTGGGGGTCAGAGAGATGGCGAGAGAGAGGGGGACAGAGAGAGAAGGGGACAGAGAGAGAGGGGGACAGAGAGAGATGGAGAGAGAGAGGGTGTCAGACAGAGAGAGGGGCAGAGAGAGAGGGTGTCAGAGAGTGGGCCACAAGATGGGAGGACAGAGAGAGTGGGGGAGAGAGAGAAGGGGACAGATAGAGAGGGACAGGGAGAGAGGGGGACAGAGAGAGGGGTACAGAGAGAGAGAGGGGAACAGAGAGAGAGGGTGACAGAGAGAGAGGGGGACAGAGAGAGTGGGGACAGAGAGAGAGAAGGGCAGAGAGAGAGGGGGCAGAGAGAGGGCGAGTGAGAGAGAGGGGGACAGAGAGAGAAGTGGACAGAGAGAGAGGGTAGGAGAGAGAGGGGGACAGAGAGAGAGATGGGGACAGAGAGAGTGGGGGACAGAGAGAGAGGGAGAGAGAGAGGGTGACAGCGAGAGAGGTAGCGAGACAAGGAAAGAGAGAGAAGGGGAGGGGGCAGAGAGGAAGGAAGAGAGAGGATGGAGGAGAGAGGAGGGGAGAGGAGGGCGTGAGAGAGGTGAGAGGGGGAGGGAGTAGAAAGAAGAGGGGAGAGAGAGGGTGGGAGAGAGGGGGGAGGCCGAGCGAGTGGAGGGCGAGAGAGAGGGGAGGGAGAGTGAGAGGGCAGGGAGAGTAAGAGGGTAGTGAGAGTAAGAGGGGAGGGAGAGTGAGTGGGAGGGAGAGTGAGAGAGGAGGGAGAGTAAGAGGGGAGGGAGAGAGAGTGGATGAAGAGAAGGGGAGGGAGAGTGAGAGGGGAGGGCGACAGCGAGGGGAGGGTGAGAGGGGGAGGGCAAGAAAGAGGGGAGGGAGAGAGAGGGAGGGGAGGGCGAGAGAGTGGAAAGAGAGTGAGGGGGAGGGAGAGAGACCGGAGGGAGAGAGAGGGGAGGTCCAGAGAAGGGAGGGCGAGAGAGAGTGCAGGGAGAGAGAGGGGAGAGCGAGTGAGTGGAGGGCGAGTGAAGGGGAGTGTGAGAGAGGGGAGGGCGAGAGAGGGGAGGGAGAGAGAGTGGGGAGGGCGAGAGAGAGGTGAGGGAGAGAGAGAGGGGAGAGCGAGAGAGGGGAGGGAGGGAGACGGCAGAGAGAGAGAGAGGGGAGGGTGAGAGAGAGGGGAGGGCGAGAGAGAGGGGGTGAGAAAGAGAGAGACAGTGAGTGAAAGTGAGAGCGTGATTGAGAAAGAGAGAGCAGGTGAGAGAGAGGGGGGTGAGAGAGAGGGGTTGGGGTGATAGGAGTGTGAGAGAGAAGGGGTGAGAGACAGAGGGGTGGGACAGAGAGAGAGAGACAGTGTGGTCAGAGAGAGAGGGGTGAGAGAGAGAGTGGGGAGGGCGAGAGAGAGGGGTGAGAAAGAGAGAGAGTGAGTGAAAAAAGAGAGTGTAAGTGAGAAAGAGAGAGCATCAGTGAGAAAGAGAGCGTGGGTGAGAGAGATGGGTTGACAGAGGGGGTGGGGGTGAGACGGTGGTGAGAGATAACGGGTGATTAAGAGAGAAAGTGGGGAGGGGGTAATAGAGATAGTGGAGTGAGAAGGAGAGGGTGTGAGAGAGATGGGTGAGAGGGGGAGGGGTTAGAGAGAGAGAGAGTGAGGGGTAAGAGAGAAAGGGCGTGAGTGAGGGAGAGGGGTGAGAGGTGAGAGAGGGAGGGTGGTGAAGTGGTGAGAGAGAGTGGGGTGAGAGAGAGGGGATGAGAGAGAGGGTGGTGAGAGAGGGGGTGGTGAGAGACGGTGTGAGAGTGGGGGCAAGATAGGGGGAGAAAGAGAGTGGAGAGCGAGGGGTAGAGAGAGAGTGGGGGTGAGGGGGTGGACAGAAATGGTGTAGAGAGGGGTGAAAGAGTGGGGGAGAAAGTGGGGAGAGACAGGGGGAGAGAGAGTGGTGGGGGGAAGAGGGGAAAGAAAGGGGAGGAGAGAGAGAGGAGAGCGAGAGCGCGAGAGTGGGAGAGAGAGGGGCCAGACAGAGGGGGTGTGTGAGTGACAGTGGGTGTGAGAGAGAGAAGGGGTGTGAGAGAGAAGGGGTGTGAGAGTGAGAAGAGGTGTGAGAGTGAGAAGGGATGTGAGAGAGAAGGGGTATGAGAGTGAGAAGAGGTGTGAGAGTGAGAAGAGGTGTGAGAGTGAGAAGTGGTGTGAGAGTGAGAAGTGGTGTGAGAGAGAGACGTGGGGTGAGAGAGAGAATGGGGTGAGAGAGTGAGATGGGATGGAGAGAGAGGGGGTGTGAGAGACAGAGGGAGATGGAGAGGGAGAGAGAAGGGGGCAGAGAGAGGAGGAGAGAGAGGGGGTGGGGGTAAGAAGGGGTTGAATGAGAAGGGGAGATTGAGAGAGAAAGTGGGGGGGTAAGAGAGAGAGTGGAGTGAGAAGGAGACGATGTGAGAGAGAGAGAGTGGGTGAGAGAGAGGGGCTGAGCGAGAGGGGTGAGAGGGGGAGGGGTTAGAGAGAGAGCGAGGGGTAAGAGAGAAAGGGTGTGAGAGAGGGAGTGGGTGAGGGGGTGAGAGAGGGAGGAGGGGTGAAAGGGGGTGAGAGAGAGAGGATGAGAGAGAGAGAGGGGTGAGAGAGAGGGAGCGAGAAGGAGAGAGGCAGAGGGATGGTGGGAGAGAGGGAGGGGTGAGAGAGCGAGGGTGTCTGAGAGTGTGTGCAAGAGAGAGGGATGTGAAAGAGATTGGGATGGGAGGGGGGAGTGAGAGAGAGAGATGGATGTGAGAGAGAGAGGGGGTTGAGAGAGAGGGGAGTGAGAGACTGAGGGGTTGATAGAGTGAGGGGATGAGAGTTTGAGGTGTGTTGAGAGAGGGGGTGGTGAGAGGGGGGCGGTGAGAAAGAGAGGGAGTGAGAGAGAGAGGGGTGAGAGAGAGGAGTTGACAGAGAAAGAAAGGTCTGAGAGAGAGAGAGGGGCGAGAGAGAGGATGTGAGAGAGAGTGGTGAGAGAGAGAAGGGTTGAGAGAGAAAGAGAGGGGTGAGAGAGAGAGAGAGGGTAGAGAGAGGGGGGGTGAGCGAAAGGGTGAGAGGGGGGAGGGGTTAGAGGGAGAGAGTGTGGAGTAAGAGAGAATGGGAGAGGGGTGAGGGGGTGAGAGAGGGAGGAGGGTTGAGAGGGGGTGACAGAGAGAAGGGTGAGAGAGAGGGGATGAGAGAGTGAGGGGGTTGAGAGAGGGGGTGGTGAGAGACACAGGGAGTGAGAGAGAGGTGTGTGAGAAAAGGGGTGAGAGAGCGAGGGGTGAGAAAGGGGTTGAGAGTGAGAGAGGTGGGGGGGTGAGAGAGAGGGGTGGGGGTGAGAGAGAGAGCGGGGTGAGAGGGCAGTGAGTGACACAGAGGGGGTGTGAGAGAGGGGTGAGGGAGGGGGCGAGGGAGAGGGAGCTGGGTGAGAGGGTGGTGAGAGGGAGAGGTGGGAGTGAGTGACACAGAGGGGGTGGGAGAGAGGGGTGAGGGAGTGGGCGAGAGAGAGGGAGCGAGCAGGAGAGAGAGGGATGAGAAAGAGACAGAGAGATGGTGGGAGAGAGGGAGGGGGTGAGAGAGCGAGGGTGCATGATAGTGTGTGTGAGAGAGAGGGTGAGAGAAAGAGGAGTGAGAGAGAGGGTGTGAGAGAGAGTGGTGAGAGAGAGAGTGGTGAGAGAGAGAGGAAGGTGGGAGAGAGAGGGTGTGAGAGACTGATGGGGTGAGAGAGTGAGGAGATGAGAGATTGAAGGGGGTTGAGAGAGGGGATGAAGAGAGAGGGGGTTGAGAGAGAGATGGATGTGAGAGAGGGAGACGGGTTGGGGGGATGAGAGACTGAGGGGGTTAGAGAGTGAGGGATGAGAGATTGAAGGGTGTTGAGAGAGGGGGTGGTGAGAGGAGGCGGTTAGAGAGAGAGGGAGTGAGAGAGAGAGGGGTGAAAGAGAGGGGTTGATAGAGAAAGAGAGAGTGTGTGAGAGAGAGTGGTGAGAGAGAGGTTGAGAGAGAAATAAAGGGGTGAGAGATAGAGAGGGACAAAGAAAGAGGGGGTGAGCGAGAGGGGTGAGGGGGAGGGGTTCGAGAGAGAGCGTGGGGTAAGAGAGAAAGGGATAGGAGTGAGTGGGTGAGAGAGGGAGGAGGGTGAGAGGGGGTGAGAGAGGAGTCAGAGAGAGGGGATGAGAGAGTGAGGGGGTTTGAGAGATGGGGTGGTGAGAGAGGGGTGGTGAGAGACACAGGCAGTGAGAGAGAGGTGTGAGAGAGAGCAGGTGAGAGACAAGGGGTGTTTGAGAGAGAGAAAGTGGGGAGGGGGTAAGAGAGAGAGTCGAGGTAGAAGGAGAGGGTGTGAGAGAGAGAGTGGGTGAGAGAGATGGGTGAGAGAGCGAGGGGGGAGAGAGGGGGTGAGAGAGAGGAGTTGAGAGAGGGGGTGAGAGAGAGGAAGTGAGAGAGAGGTGGTGAGAAACAGGGGTGTGAGAGAGAGAAGGGGTGTGAGAGAGAAGGGGTGTGAGAGTGAAGGGATTTGAGAGTGAAGGTGTGTGCGACAGAGAGGGTGTGAAAGAGAGAGAGAGACGTGGGCTAAGAGAGAGAGTGGGGTGAGAGAGTGAGATGGGAGTGAAAGAGAGGTGGTGTGAGAGACATGGGGAGAGAGGGGTTAGAGAGTGGGGGCAAGAGAGGGAAGAGAGAGAGGTGGAGAGAGGGAGGAGTTGAGAGAGAGGGAGTGAGAGAGAGTGTGGTGAGAAAGAGAGAGTGAGTGAAAAAGAGAGAGGGGGTGAGAGAGCGAGGGGTGAGAGAGAGGGTGGGGTGAGAAGGGGTTGAGAGAGAAGGGGTGAGAGACAGAGGGAATGGGACAGAGAGAGAGAGAGAGACGGCAGTGAGAGAGAGAGGGGTGAGAGAGTGAGATGGGAGTGAAAGGGGGTGTGAGAGTGGGCTAAGAGAGAGAGAGGGAGTGAGAGAGAGGGAGGTGGGAGAGAGAGGGGGTGAGAGACAAGGGGTGATTGAGAGAGAAAGTGGGGAGGGAGTAAGAGAGAGAGTGGAGTGTGAAGGAGAGCGTGTGAGAGAGAGAGTGGGTGAGAGAGAGGGGTTGAGAGAGAGGGGTGTGGGAGAGAGAGAGGGGTGAGAGAGAGAGGGGGGTGAGAGAGAGAGAGCTGGGCGAGAGGGACCGTGAGAGGAAGAGGTGGGACTGAGTGACAGAGTGGAGGTGGGGGAGAGAGGCATGAAGAGAGAGAGGGAGTGAAAGAGGAATTGAGAAGGAGAGAGAGGGGAAGAGAAAAAGGCAGAGAGAGAGGTGAGAGAGAGGGCGGGGAGAGAGAGTGAGGGTGTGTGAGAGTGTGTGAGAGAGAGAGGGGGGATGTGAAAGAGATTGAGGTGGGAGAGAGAGGGATGACGGAGAGAGAAGGGAGAGAGGGGGGTAAGAGCGGTGGATGTGAGAGAGAACGAGGGGTTGAGAGAGGGGGGTGAGAGACTGAGGGGGTGAGAGAGTGAGGGGGCTTGAGAGAGGGGGGAGTGAGAGAGAGAGGGGGTGAGAGAGAGGGGTGAGAGAGAGGGGTGAGAGAGAGGGGGAGTGAGAGAGAGAGAGAGGGGTGAGAAAGAGGGGTTGAGAGAGAGGGGAGTGAGAGAGAGAGTGGGGTTGAGAGTGAGAGGGGTGGGGGGTGAGAAGGATAGGAGTGGAGGGTTAAAGAGAGAGGGGTGAGAGAGTGAGAGGGTGGAAGGCAGGGGGTGTGGGAGAGAGAGGGGGTGAGCGAGAGAGCTGGGTGAGAGGGAGAGGTGGGAGTGAGTGACACAGAGGGAGTGGGAGAGAGAGGGGGTGAGAGAGAGGGAGCGAGAAGGAGAGAGAGGGGATGAGAAAGAAACAGAGATGGTGGGAGAGAGGGAGGAGGTGAGAAAGCGAGGGTGTGTGAGAGTGTGTGTGAGAGAGAGGGGGATGTGAAAGAGATGGTGGTGAGAGAGAAAGGGGTGGCAGAAAGAGGGGAGAGAGGGGGGGTGAGAGAGAGATGGATGTGAGAGAGAGAGCGGGGTTGAGAGAGCGTGGGGAGAGAGACTGAGGGGATGAGAGAGTGAGGGGATGAGAGTTTGAGGGGTGTTGAGAGAGGGGGTGTTGAGAGAGAGGGGTGAGAGAGAGGGAGTGAGAGAGAGGGGTTGACAGAGTAAGAGAGGGGTGTGAGAGAGAGAGGGGTGAGAGAGAGAGGGGTGAGAGAGAGGGTGTGAGAGAGAGAGATGAGTGAGAGGGCGGTGAGAGGGAGAGGTGGGGGTGAGTGACAGACAGGGCGTGGGAGAGAGAGACGAGTGAGAGAGAGAAGTTAAAGAGAGGGACGAGAAGGAGAGAGAGGGAATAAGAAAGAGGCAGAGCGATGTTGGGAGAGGGAGGGAGTAAGAGAGTGAGGGTGTGTGAGAGTGTGTGTGCGAGAGATGGGAATGTGAAAGAAATTAGGGTGGAAGAGAGAAGGGTAACGGAGAGAGAGGGGAGAGAGAGGGGGGTGAGAGAGAGGAAAATGTGAGAGCAAGAGGGGTTGAGAGAGTGGGGGTGAGAGACTGAGGGGGTTAGAGAGTGAGGGGGTTGAGAGAGGGGGTGGTGAGAGAGAGGGCGTGAGAGAGAGGGAGTGAGAGAGAGGGGTAAGAGAGTGAGGGGATGAGAGAGTGAGGGGGTTTGAGAGAGGGGGTGCTGAGAGAGAGAGGGATGACGGAAGTTAGGGGTGACAGAGAGGGGTTGAGAGAGAGGTGTGTTGAGAGAGAGAGTTGGTGGAGGGTGAGAGACAGAAGGGTGAGAGAGAGAGGGGTGAGAGAGTGAGAGGGTGGAAGGGGGGTGGGAAAGAGAGGGGGATGAGACAGAGAGAGCTGGGTGAGAGGGCGGTGAGAGGGAGAAGTCGTAGTGAGTGACAGAGAAGGGGTGGGAGAGAGAGGGGTGAGAGAGAGAGCGGGGGTGAGAGAGAGGGAGTGAGAAGGAGAGAAAGCGGATGAGAAAGAGGCAGAGAGATGGTGTGAGAGAGGGAGGGGGTGAGAGCGCGAGGGTGTGTGAGAGTGTATGTGAGAGAGAGAGGGGGGGATGTGAAAGAGATTGGGGTGGGAGAGAGGGGTGAGGAAGAGAGAAGGGAGGGGGGTGGTGAGAGAGGGGGGGGTGAGAGAGAGGGGAGTGAGAGAGAGTTGGATGTGAGAGAGAGTGCGGAATTGAGAGGGGGTGAGAGACTGATGGGAATGAGAGGGTGAGGGGATGGGCGTTTAAGTGGTGTTGAGAGAGGTGGTGGTGAGAGAGGAGGGTGAGAAAGAGAGAGTGAATGAAAAAGAGAGAGTGTATGTGAGAGAGAGAGTGCGTGAGTGAGAAAGAGAGAGCGGGTGAGAGAGAAGGGGTGAGAGAGAGGGGTGAGAGAGAGGGGGAGTGAGAGAGAGAGAGAGGGGTGAGAAAGAGGGGTTGAGAGAGAGGGGAGTGAGAGAGAGAGTGGGGTTGAGAGTGAGAGGGGTGGGGGGTGAGAAGGATAGGAGTGGAGGGTTAAAGAGAGAGGGGTGAGAGAGTGAGAGGGTGGAAGGCAGGGGGTGTGGGAGAGAGAGGGGGTGAGCGAGAGAGCTGGGTGAGAGGGAGAGGTGGGAGTGAGTGACACAGAGGGAGTGGGAGAGAGAGGGGGTGAGAGAGAGGGAGCGAGAAGGAGAGAGAGGGGATGAGAAAGAAACAGAGATGGTGGGAGAGAGGGAGGAGGTGAGAAAGCGAGGGTGTGTGAGAGTGTGTGTGAGAGAGAGGGGGATGTGAAAGAGATGGTGGTGAGAGAGAAAGGGGTGGCAGAAAGAGGGGAGAGAGGGGGGGTGAGAGAGAGATGGATGTGAGAGAGAGAGCGGGGTTGAGAGAGCGTGGGGAGAGAGACTGAGGGGATGAGAGAGTGAGGGGATGAGAGTTTGAGGGGTGTTGAGAGAGGGGGTGTTGAGAGAGAGGGGTGAGAGAGAGGGAGTGAGAGAGAGGGGTTGACAGAGTAAGAGAGGGGTGTGAGAGAGAGAGGGGTGAGAGAGAGAGGGGTGAGAGAGAGGGTGTGAGAGAGAGAGATGAGTGAGAGGGCGGTGAGAGGGAGAGGTGGGGGTGAGTGACAGACAGGGCGTGGGAGAGAGAGACGAGTGAGAGAGAGAAGTTAAAGAGAGGGACGAGAAGGAGAGAGAGGGAATAAGAAAGAGGCAGAGCGATGTTGGGAGAGGGAGGGAGTAAGAGAGTGAGGGTGTGTGAGAGTGTGTGTGCGAGAGATGGGAATGTGAAAGAAATTAGGGTGGAAGAGAGAAGGGTAACGGAGAGAGAGGGGAGAGAGAGGGGGGTGAGAGAGAGGAAAATGTGAGAGCAAGAGGGGTTGAGAGAGTGGGGGTGAGAGACTGAGGGGGTTAGAGAGTGAGGGGGTTGAGAGAGGGGGTGGTGAGAGAGAGGGCGTGAGAGAGAGGGCGTGAGAGAGAGGGAGTGAGAGAGAGGGGTAAGAGAGTGAGGGGATGAGAGAGTGAGGGGGTTTGAGAGAGGGGGTGCTGAGAGAGAGAGGGATGACGGAAGTTAGGGGTGACAGAGAGGGGTTGAGAGAGAGGTGTGTTGAGAGAGAGAGTTGGTGGAGGGTGAGAGACAGAAGGGTGAGAGAGAGAGGGGTGAGAGAGTGAGAGGGTGGAAGGGGGGTGGGAAAGAGAGGGGGATGAGACAGAGAGAGCTGGGTGAGAGGGCGGTGAGAGGGAGAAGTCGTAGTGAGTGACAGAGAAGGGGTGGGAGAGAGAGGGGTGAGAGAGAGAGCGGGGGTGAGAGAGAGGGAGTGAGAAGGAGAGAAAGCGGATGAGAAAGAGGCAGAGAGATGGTGTGAGAGAGGGAGGGGGTGAGAGCGCGAGGGTGTGTGAGAGTGTATGTGAGAGAGAGAGGGGGGGATGTGAAAGAGATTGGGGTGGGAGAGAGGGGTGAGGAAGAGAGAAGGGAGGGGGGTGGTGAGAGAGGGGGGGGGTGAGAGAGAGGGGAGTGAGAGAGAGTTGGATGTGAGAGAGAGTGCGGAATTGAGAGGGGGTGAGAGACTGATGGGAATGAGAGGGTGAGGGGATGGGCGTTTAAGTGGTGTTGAGAGAGGTGGTGGTGAGAGAGGAGGGTGAGAAAGAGAGAGTGAATGAAAAAGAGAGAGTGTATGTGAGAGAGAGAGTGCGTGAGTGAGAAAGAGAGAGCGGGTGAGAGAGAAGGGGTGAGAGAGTGGGGGTGGGGTGAGAGGGGTGAGAGAGAAGGGGTGTGAGACAGAGGGGGTGGGGCAGAGAGAGTGACTGTGGTGAGAGAGAGAGGGGGGTGAGAGAGTGAGATGGGAGTGAGAGAGAGGGTGTGAGAGAGGGGTAAGAGAGAGAGGGAGTGAGAGAGAGTGAGTGTGAGAGAGAGGGGTAAGAGAGCGAGGGGTGATAGAGAGGGGTTGAGAGTGAGAGGGGGGATGAGAGAGAGAGGGGTGAGAGTGGGGATGAGAGAGTGAGGGGTTGAGAGAGAGATGGGGGTGAGAGAGAGAAGGAGGGTGTGGGAGAGAGAGGGGGTGAGAGAGGGAGCGGGTGAGAGGGAGCGAGAAGGAGAGAGAGGGGATGAGAAAGAGGCAGAGAGATGGTAGGAGAGAGGGAGGGGTGAGAGAGCGAGTGTGTGTGAGAGTGTGTGAGAGTGTATGAGAGAGAGAGGGGGGAGTGAGAGTGATTCGGATGTGAGAGAGAGAGGGGTTGAGAGAGAGGGGGTGAGAGATTGAGGGGGTGAGAGAGTGAGGGGATGAGAGATTGAGGTGTGTTGAGAGAGGGGGTGGTGAGAGTGCGGCGGTGAGAGACAGAGGGAGTGAGAGAGAGAGGGGTGAGAGAGGGTGTGAGAGAAAAACAGGGGTGAGAGAGAGAGGGGAAGAGAGGGGAGGATGAGCGAGAGGGGTGAGATGGGGAGGGGTTAGAGGGAGAGAGTGTGGAGTAAGAGAGAAAGGGAGAGGGGTGAGGGGGTGAGAGAGGGAGGAGGGTTGAGAGGGGGTGACAGAGAGAGGGGTGAAAGAGAGGGGATGAGAACGTGAGGGGGTTGAGAGAGGGGGTGGTGAGAGACACAGGGAGTGAGAAAGAGGTGTGTGAGAAAAGGGGTGAGAGAGCGAGGGGTGAGAAAGAGGGGTTGAGAGAGATAGGGGATGAGAGAGAGGGAGGGTTGAGATGAGAGGGGTGGGGGGTGAGAGAGAGGGGTGGAGGTGAGAGAGTGAGAGGGTGGAAGAGAGGGGGTGTGGGAGACAGAGGGGGTGAGAGAGAGAGAGAGCTGGGTGAGAGGGCAGTGTGAGGGAGAGGTGGGAGTGAGTGACACAGAGGGGGTATGAGAGAGAGAGGGGTGAGAGAGAGAGAGGGGTGAGAGAGCGAGGGTGTGTGAGAGTGTGTGTGAGAGATGGGGTGAGAGAGAGAGAAGTCAGAGAGAGAGGGGGAGAGAGGGGATGAGAGAGAGGAAGTGAGAGAGACGTGGTGAGAAAGAGGGGTGTGAGAGAGAGAGAAGGGGTGTGAGAGAGAAGGTGTGTGAGATAGAGAGGGTGGGAAAGAGAGAGAGACGTGGGCCGAGAGAGAGAGTGGGGTGAGAGAGTGAGATGGGAGTGAAAGGGGGTTTGAGAGTGGGCTAAGAGAGAGAGAGGGAGTGAGAGAGAGGGAGGTGGGAGAGAGAGGGGGTGAGAGACAAGGGGTGATTGAGAGAGAAAGTGGGGAGTGGGTAAGAGAGAGAGTGGAGTGTGAAGGAGAGCGTGTGAGAGAGAGAGTGGGTGAGAGAGAGGGGTTGAGAGAGAGGGGTGTGGGAGAGAGAGGGGGGTGAGAGAGAGAGCTGGGCGAGAGTGCGGTGAGAGGAAGAGGTGGGACTGAGTGACAGAGTGGAGGTGGGGGAGAGAGAGGCATTAAGAGAGAGAGGGAGTGAGAGAGGGAGTGAGAAGGAGAGAGAGGGAATGAGAAAAAGGCAGAGAGAGAGGTGAGAGAGACGGCGGGGACAGAGAGCGAGTGAGTGTGTGAGTGTGTGAGAGAGAGGGGGGATGTGAAAGAGATTGGGGTGGGAGAGAGAGGGATGACGGAGAGAGAGGGGAGAGAGGGAGGGGGTGAGAGAGAGATGGAACTGTGAGAGAGAAAGGAGTTAAGAGAGAGGGGGTGAGAGAGTGAGGGGGTGAGAGAGAGGGGATGAGAGAGTGAGGGGGTTGAGAGAGGGGGTGGTGAGAGAGAGGGGGGTGAGAGAGAGAGGGGTAAGAGAGAGAGGGGGTGAGAGAGAGAGGGGTTGAGAGAGAGGGGTTGTGAGAGTGAGGGTGTGAGAGAGTGAGGGGATGAGAGAGTGAGGGAGTTTGAGAGAGGAGTGCTGAGAGACAGTGGGATGATGGAACAAGGGGTGAGAGAGAGGGGTTGGGAGAGAGAGGGGGATGAGAGAGTGAGCGGGTGGAAGGGGGGGTGGTAAAGAGAGGGGGATGAGAGAGAGAGAGCTGGGTGAGAGAGCGGTGAGAGGGAGAAGTGGGAGTGAATGACAGAGAAGGGTGAGAGAGAGTGGGGGTGAGAGAGAGGGAGTGAGAAGGAGAGAAAGGGAATGAGAAAGAGGCAGAAAGATGGTGGGAGAGGTGGAAGGGGTAAGAGAGCGACGGTGTGAGAGAGTGTATGTGAGAAAGAGGGGGTTGTGAAAGAGATTGGGGTGGGAGAGAGGGGTGAGGAAGAGAGAAGGGAGGGGGGGTGAGAGAGAGGGGTGCGAGAGAGTTGGATGTGAGAGATAGTAAGGGATTGAGAGAGAGGGGGGGTGAGAGACTGAGGGGGAGAGAGAGTGAGGGGATGGGAGATTGAGGGGTGTTGAGAGAGGGGGTGGTGAGAGAGGGGAGAGAGAGAGAGAGGGAGTGAGAATGAGGGTTGAGAGAGTGACAGACAGAGAACGATAGAGCAAGAGTGAGAGAGAAGACGTGAGAGAGATAGTGTGGACTGATGGAGAGGGAGAGAGAGAGTGAGAGTGACAGACAGAGAGAGTATGTGTGACAGAGAGAGAGCGAGCACGAGCGAGAGAGAGCAAACGAGAGAGACCGTGAGATAAGAGAGAGAGGGAGGCAAGAGAGAGGGAGAGAGGCAGGGAGAGAGAGAGAGAGAGCGTGGGAAACGGGTGAGAGAGTGAGAGAGACCGCAAGAGGAAGAGAGCGAGCGGTAGAGTGGGGGGGGTGAGAGTGAGAGTGGGGTGAGAGAGTGAGATGCGAGTGAGAGAGAGGGGGTGTGACGGGGGGAGAGAGGGGGTAGAGAGTGGGCGGCAAGAGAGGGGAGAGAGAGAGGGGAGAGAGAGGGGAGAGAGATGGGGACAGAGAGAGGAGTTGAGAGAGATGGGGTGAGAGAGAGGGGTTGAGAAAGAGAGAGAGTGAGTGAAAAAGAGAGAATGTATGTGAGAAAGAGAGAGCGTGAGTGAGAAAGAGAGAGCGGGTGAGAGAGAAGTGGCGAGAGAGAGGGGTTGGGGTGAGAGGGGGGTGAGAGAGAGGGGGTGGGACAGAGAGAGAGAGACTGTGGTGAGAGAGAGAGGGGTGAGAGAGGGTATAAGTGAGAGGGGGAGTGAGAGAGAGAGGGAGTGTGAGAGAGGGGTAAGAGAACGAGGGGTGAGAGAGAGAGATGGGGGTGAGAGAGAGAGAAGGAGGGGAGAGAAAAGAGGGGTGAGAGAGAGAGGGTGAGAGAGAGAGGAGTGAGAGAGAGAGGGTGTGAGAGAGAGGTGTGTGAGACAGAGAGGGTGTGAGAGAGAGAGGGGTGTGAGAGAGAGAGACGGTTGAGAGAGAGGGTTGAGAGAGGGGGTGAAAGAGTGAGAGTGTGAGAGAGTGAGTGGATGAGAGAGTGAGGCTGGTTGAGGGGTAGGGAGAGAGAGGGGGGCCAGAGAGAGGGGTGAGAGAGAGAGGGGTGAGAGAGAGAGGTGTGAGAGAGAGGGTTTGAGAGAGAGGGTTGAGGGAGAGAAGAGGGTGAGAGAGAGAGGGGGTGAGAGAGAGGGTTTGAGAGAGAGGGTTGAGGGAGAGAAGAGGGTGAGAGAGAGAGGGGGTGAGAGAGAGGGTTTGAGAGAGAGGGTTGAGGGAGAGAAGAGGGTGAGAGAGAGAGGGGGTGAGAGAGAGGGTTTGAGAGAGAGGGTTGAGGGAGAGAAGAGGGTGAGAGAGAGAGGGGGTGAGAGAGAGGGTTTGAGAGAGAGGGTTGAGGGAGAGAAGAGGGTGAGAGAGAGAGGGGGTGAGAGAGAGGGTTTGAGAGAGAGGGTTGAGGGAGAGAAGAGGGTGAGAGAGAGAGGGGGTGAGAGAGATAGTGAGAGATAGAGATGGGGGTGAGAGAGAGGGGATTGAGACAGAGAGCGGGTGAGTGAGAGAGGACGATATGAGGGGGTGAGAGGAAGGGGAGAGACAAAGGGGGAGAGACAAAGAGGGAGTGAGAGTGGGTCAGAGAAAGAGTGGAAGTGAGACAGAGAAGGGGTGGGAGAGAGAGAGGGGTTGAGAGAGTGGGGGAGAGTGAAAGAGGGGTTGAGAGAGAAGGAGGTAGAGAGAGAGGTTGAGAGAGGGAGAGAGGATGAGAGAGATGGGTTAGAGAGAGAGGGTGAGAGAAACAGGGGGTGGGAGAGAGAAGGGTGTGTGAGGGAGTGGGGTGAGAGAGAAAGGGGGAGAGACAAAGGGGGAGAGAGTGGGTCAGAGAAAGACTGAAGGTGAGACGGAGAGGGGCTGGGAGAAAGGGCATGGGAAAGAGAGGGGTTGAGAGAAATGGGGTGAGAGTGAGATGGGGTGAGAGAGAGGAGTGAAAAAGGAGAGAGAGGGGATGAGAAAGAGACTGGAGAGAGGGTGGGAGAGATGGAGGGGGCGAGAGAGAGGGGTAAGAGAGAGAGAGAGGTGGTGAGAGAGAGTGCGGGTGAGGATGTAAGAGAGAGAGATCGATAAAGTGAGAGAGAGGAGTGAGAGAGAGCGGTTGCGGGGGTGAGATAGAGGGGGTGAGAGAGAGAGAGAGAAAGAGCAAGGGGTGAGAGAGAGGGGGTTTAGAGAGAGAGGGAATTTGAGAGAGTGATAGAGAGCGGGTGAGAGAGAGAGGAGGATGAGGGGGGTGAGAGAGAGAGGGTGAGAGCGAGGGTGAGAGAGAGGGGTTGAGAGAGGGGGGTGAGAGAGAAAGGGGTGAGAGAGAGAGGGGTGAGAAAGGGAGAGAGGGCTGAGGTAAGGAGAGGGGGAGAAAGAGAGAGGGGAGAGAGAGAGAGGGCTGAGAATGAGAGAGAGGGGAGAGAAAGAGAGGGTCAGATAAAGAGTGAATGTGAGGGGTGTGAGAGAGAGGAGGTGGGAGAGAGAGTGGGAGAGAGAGGGGGTGAGAGAGAGGGATTGAGAGAAAGGGGGAGAGATAGAGAAGGGGTGAGAGAGAAAGGGGGACAGCAAGAGAAAGAGGGATGAGAGAGATGGGACGTGAGAGAGAGAGCGAAAGGGGTGAGAGAGGGGGTGAGATAGACAGTGAATGATGGGTTGAGAGAGAAAGAGAGAGACAGAGAGAGAGAGAACGAATGAACAGATGAGAGTTAGAGGGGTGTGAGGGCGATGGGGAGAGAGAGTGGGCGCTAGAGAGAGACAGAGCTAGAGCAAGGAGGAGGGAGGAAGAAAGGGGTCAAAAGAGAGAGAGAAATGGGGTGAACGAGAGAAAGAGGGTGCGAGAGAGGGGTATACAGAGAGAGAGAGAGGGGTGTGAGACAGAGCGCGAGAGGGAAGGGGAATGAGAGAGAGAAAAAGGGAGCGAGAGGCAGAAGGCAATAGAGCGAGAGAGAGGAGGGGATGAGAGAGAGAGGGCAGGGAGAGAGAGGGTGTAAAGGGGAGAGAGGGTGAGGGGTGACAGGGAGAGAGGTGTGAGAGTGAGAGAGCAGGGTGGAGAGAGAGGGGGTGAGAGAGAGCGAGGGGGAGAGAGATAACAAGGTGAGAGAGAAAGGGGGTGTGAGAGAGAGAGGCAGTGAAAGAGAAGGAGATGAGAAAGACAGGGGGTGCAAGAGAGGGTGGGTGAGAGCGGGAGGGGATGAGAGAGATGGGTGTGATAGGAAGAGTGTGAGAGAGGAAGGATGAGAGTGGGAGGGGGCAAGAGGACGGGATGAGAGAGGGAGGGTGAGAGAGAGGGGTGTGAGAGAGAGGGGTGAGAGAGAAGGGTGTGAGAGTGGGAGGGTGGGAGAGAGGGATGGGATGAGAGAGAGGGCATGAGAGAGAGGGGTGTGTGAGGGAGAGAGAGGTGAGAGAGAGAGGGTGAGAGAGGGGGAGAGAGAGGGAGAGAGAGGGGGAGAGAAGGTAAGAGAGTTCGAGTGGTGAGAGAAAGAGAGAGGTGACAGAGAGACGGGTTTGAGAGAGAGGGGTTTGAGAGAGAGGGGCTGTAAGAGGCGTGTGAGAGAGAGCTGGGTGAGAGGGGGTGAGGGGGGGCTGAGAGAGGGAGAAGTGGGTGAGAGAGAGAGTGGGGATGAGAGAGAGGTTGGTGAGAGATCGGGGTGGAAGAGAGAGCAGGTGTGAAAGAGAGAAGGAAGGGGTGAGATCGAGACAGGCTGAGAGAGAGAGAGGGTGGGGGGTGAGAGAGCGGGATAGAGAGAGGGGTAAGAAAGAGAGGGGTAAGAAAGAGAGGGGTTAGGATGAGAAGGGGTATGAGAGAGACCGGTGTGGAAGAGAGAGCGGGTGAGAAAGAGACGGGGGTGAGAGAGAGATAGGCTGAGTTAGAGAGAGAGGGGTGAGAGAGAGAGGGCGAGAGAGAGAGGGTAAGAGGGAGGTAAGAGAGAGAGAGGGTGAAAAAGAGAGAGGGGTGAAAGAGAGAGAGGGCCTGAGAGAGAGGGCGTGAGAGAGAGAGTGGGGGAAAGAGAGAGAGGGGTGGGAGAGAGAGAGGAGTGTGAGAGAAGGTGTGTGAGAGTGATCTGGGTGGGAGAGACTGGGGAGAGAGGACGGGGGCTGAGAGAGAGAGGGATGAGAGAGAGGGGTGAGAGAGAGAGGGTGAGAGAGAGAGTGATGAGAGAGGGGTGAGAGAGAGGGTGAGAGAGAGGGTAAGAGGGAGGTAAGAGAGAGAGAGGGTGAAAGAGAGAGGGGTGAAAGAGAGAGAGGGCCTGAGAGAGAGGGGGTGAGAGAGAGAGAGTGGGGAAAGAGAGAGAGGGGTGGGAGAGAGAGAGAAGTGTGAGAGAAGGTGTGTGAGAGAGATCTGGGTGGGAGAGACTGGGGAGAGAGGACGGGGGGCTGAGAGAGTGAGGGATGAGAGAGAGGTGTGTGAGAAAGAGGGGTGAGAGAGAGAGGGTGAGAGAGAGAGGGGTGAGAGAGAGAGGGTGAGAGAGAGAGAGAGACAGGCAGAGAAAGAGAGGGTGAGAGAGAGAAGGTGAGAGACAGGCGTAAGAGAGAGAGGGGGAAGAGACAGAAGGGTGAGAGGGTGAGAGAGAGAGGGAGGATGAGAAAGATCGGGGTGGGGGAGAGAGCGGGTGAGAAAGAGAAAAGGGGTGAGTGAGAGTGGGGGATAGAGAGGGGGTGAGAGAGAGACGTAAGGGGGGGTGAAAGAGAGAGGGGTAAGAGAGAGAGAGGGGTGAGAGAGAGAGAGAGGGTGAGAGAGGAGAGTGGTGAGAGAGAGAGGGGGGTAAGAGAGTGAGAGGGCTAAGAAAGAGAGGTGGTGAGAGAGAGAGGGGTGAGAGAGGAGAGGGGGGTGAGAGAGGAGAGGGGGGTGAGAGAGGGCGTGAGAGAGGGGGATGAGAGAGAGAGGGTTGTGAGAGTGAGGGGGGTGAGAGAGGGGGGTGTGAGAAAGAGGGGTGAAAGAGAGGGGGGGTGACAGAGAGAGGGGAGAGAGAGAGGGGTGAGGAGGGGTGAGAGAGGGGGTAATGAGAGGGGGTGAGAGAGAAAGAGAGAGATGAGAGAGAGAGGTGTGAGAGAAGGGTGAGAGAGAGGGGGGGTGTGAGAGAGAAGGGGGAGAGAGAGGGGTGAGGAGGGGTGAGAGAGGGGGTAGTGAGAGAGGGGGTGAGAGAGAAAAAGAGAGATGAGAGAGAGAGGTGTGAGAGAAGGGTAAGAGAGAGGGGGGGTGTGAGAGAGAGGGGGGAGAGAGAGGGGTGAGGAGGGGTGAGAGAGGGGATAGTGAGAGAGGGGGTGAGAGAGAAAAAGAGAGATGAGAGAGAGAGGTGTGAGAGAAGGGTGAGAGAGAGGGGGGGTGTGAGAGAGAGAGGAGGGTGAGAGAGACGGGGTTGAGAGAGAGGTGTGTGACGAGAGGGGTGTGTGAGAGCGCGAGTGCCTGAAAGAGGGGTGAGAGAGTGCGAGGAGCTGAATGAGAGGGCCGGAGAGAGGGGGTGAGAGAGAATGGGTGAGAGAGAGAGGTGTGAGAGAGAGAGGGTGAGAGAGAGAGAAGCGGTTTGAGAGAGTGGGGTAAGAGAGAGAGAGGGGTGAGAGAGAGGGGTGAGAGAGTGGGGATGAGAGAGAGAGGGGTGGTGAGAGAGACGGGGTTGAGAGAGAGGTGTGTGACGAGAGGGGTGTGTGAGCGGGTGTGAGAGAGAAGGGGTGAGAGAGAGGGTGAGAGAGAGAGAAGCGGTGTAAAAGAGAGAGGGGTAAGAGAGAGAGAGGAGTGAGAGGGAGAGAGAAGGCCTGAGAGAGAGAGGGTGAGAGAGAGGTGTGAGAGAGGAGGATGAGAGAGTGAGGGAGGGGTGAGTGAGAGAGTGCCTCTGAGAGAGATCAGGGTGGGAGAGACTGGGGTGAGGGAGAGGATGTGAGAGAGAGAGGGGCTGTGAAAGAGAGGGTGAGAGAGAAGGGGTGAGAGAGAGAGAGTTTGAGAGAGAAGGATGTGTGAGAGAGAGAGATGGGTAAGAGAAAGAGGGGTGAGAGAGAGAGGGGGGTGAGTTAGAGAGCGGGTGTGGATATGAGATCGGGGTGGAAGAGAGATGGGGTGTGAATGAGACAGGGGGTGAGAGAGAGAGACAGGCTGAGAGAGAGAGGGTGAGAGAGAGGGGGTGAGACAGAAGGGGTGAGAGAGAGGGTGAAAGAGAGGGGGTGAGAGAGAAGGGGTGAGAGAGAGGGTGTGAGAGAGAGAGGGGTAAGAGAGAGCGAGGGGTGAGAGAGAGAGAGGGGTGAGGGACAGAGAGGGGTGGAAGAGAGAGGGGGGTGGAAGAGAGAGGGGTTTTTTAAAGAGACAGGGGGTGACAGAGGAGACAGGCTGAGAGAGAGAGGGGTGTGAGAGAGAGACGGGCAAGAGAGAGGGGTGAGGGAGAGAGGGGGGTGGAAGAGAGAGGGGGTTTTTAAAGAGACAGGGGGTGACAGAGAGACAGGCTGAGAGAGAGAGGGGTGTGAGAGAGAGACGGGCAAGAGAGAGGGGTGAGGGAGAGAGGGGTGATAGAGAGAGAGGGGTGAGGGAGAGAGAGGGGTGAGGGAGAGAGTGGGGTGGAAGAGAGAGGGGGTTTTTAAAGAGACAGGGGGTGACAGAGAGACAGGCTGAGAGAGAGAGGGGTGTGAGAGAGAGAGGGGTGGAAGAGAGAGGGGGTTTTTAAAGAGACAGGGGGTGACAGAGAGACAGGCTGAGAGAGAGAGGGGTGTGAGAGAGAGACGGGCAAGAGAGAGGGGTGAGGGAGAGAGGGGTGATAGAGAGAGAGGGGTGAGGGAGAGAGAGGTGAGGGAGAGAGTGGTGATGGAGAGAGAGGGGTGAGGGAGAGAGTGGGGTGGAAGAGAGAGGGGGTTTTTAAAGAGACAGGGGGTGACAGAGAGACAGGCTGAGAGAGAGAGGGGTGTGAGAGAGAGACGGGCAAGAGAGAGGGGTGAGGGAGAGAGGGGTGATAGAGAGAGAGGGGTGAGGGAGAGAGGGGTGAGGGAGAGAGGGGTGATAGAGAGAGAGGGGTGAGGGAGAGAGAGGTGAGGGAGAGAGTGGTGATGGAGAGAGAGGGGTGAGGGAGAGAGGGGGTGAGAGACACAGAGGGGTGAGGGAGAGAGTGGTGATGGAGAGAGAGGGGTGAGGGAGAGAGAGGGGTGAGGGAGAGAGAGGTGTGAGGGAGAGAGGGGGTGTGAGAGAGATCGGGGTGGAAGAGAGAGCAGGTGTGACAGAGAGAAGGGGTGAGAGCGAGACAGGCTGAGAGAGAGAGAGGGTGGGGGGCTGAGAGAGGGGTGTGAGAGAGAGGGGTTGAGAGAGAGGGGTAAGAGAGAGAGGGGTGCGGGAGAGAAGGTGTGAGAGAGATCGGGGTGGAAGAGAGCGTGGATGAGAAAGCGACGGGTGTGTGAGAGAGAGAGACAGGCTGAGAGAGAGAGACAGGGGTGAGAGAGAGAGGGTGAGAGGTAGGGGAGAGAGAGAGAGAGAGAGGCGAAAGAGAGAGAGGGGGTGAGAGAGAGAAAGAGAGATGGCCTGAGAGAGAGGGGGTGAGATAGAGAGAGGGGAAAGAGAGAGAGGGGTGAGAGAGAGACGTGTGATACAGAAGATGTGTGAGCGAGATCAGGGTGGGAGAGACTGGGCAGAGAGTGAGACGGTGGCTGAGAGAGAGAGAGAGAGGGCTGAGAGAGAGGGGGTGAGAGAGGGGGTGAGAGAGAAGGGGTGAGAGAGAGAGGGGTAAGAGAGAGGGGTGAGAGAGAGAGGGGCATGAGAGAGAGGGTGAGAGGGAGAGGTGTGTGAGAGAGGGGAAAGTGAGCGAGAGGATGAGGGAGAGAGGGGTGTGAGAGAGATGGGGTTGAGAGAGAGGTGTGTGTGAGAGAGGTGTGTGTGAGAGAGGGGTGTGTGAGAGAGAGAGGCTGAATGGGTGGGACTGAGAGAGAGGGGTGAGAGGGGGTAAGAGAGAAGGAGTGAGAGGGAGAGGGTGAGAGAAAGAGGGTTGAGAGAGAGGGTTGAGAGAGTGAGAGGTGTGTGAGAGAGAGAGACAGGTGTGAGAGAGCGAGGGGCTGAAAGAGAGGGCCTGAGAGAGAGGGGGTGAGAGAGACGGTGAGAGAGAGAGGTGAGAGAGAGGGATGAAGAGAGAGGGATGAAGAGAGAGGGATGAGAGAGACAGTGAGAGAGAGAGGTGTGAGATATAGAGAGGGGTAGGAGAGAGAGAGGGTGAGAGAGAGAGGGCGATGTGAGAGAGAGGGGTGTCAGAATAGAGAGGGTGAGAGAGGTGAGAGAGAGAGATGGGTGAGAGTGAGAGAGGGGTGAGAGAGAGAGAAGCGGTGTTAGAGAGATGTGGTGAGAGAGAGGGGTGAGAGAGAGAGAGAGAGAAGGGGCCTGAGAGAGAGAGTGAGAGAGAGAGACAGGTGAGAGTGAGAGAGGGGTGAGTGAGAGAGAAGCGGTGTAAGAGAGAGGGGGGTGAGAGAGATGGGTGAGAGAGAGAGACGGGTGAGAGTGAGAGAGGGGCTGTGAGAGATCAGTGTGGGAGAGACTGGGGAGAGAGAGGGAATGAGAGGGGGGTCTGCGAAAGAGAGGGTGAGTGAGAAGGGGTGAGAGAGAGAGATACGTGTAAGAGAGAGAAGGATGAGGGAGAGAGAGTGGGTGAGAAAGAGACGGGGTGAAAGAGAGGCAGGCTGAGAGAGAGGGGGTGAGAGAGAGAAGGATGAGGGAGAGAGAGCGGGTGAGAAAGAGACAGGGGTGAAAGAGAGACAGGCTGAGAGAGAGAGGGTAAGAGAGGGGTGAGAGAGAGAGAGATGGTGAGAGAGAGGCTTGTGAGAGAAGGTGTGCGAGAGAGATCAGGTGGGAGAGACTGAGGAGAGAGGGAGGAGGGCTGAGAGAGAGTGAGGGCCTGAGAGAGGGGGTGAGAGAGAGGGGTGTAAGAGAGAGAGGGGTGAGAGAGAGGGGTGTAAGAGAGAGAGGGGTGTGAGAGAGAGAGGGGTGAGAGAGAGAGGGGGTGAGGGAGCGACAGGGTGTGAGAGAGAGATCGGAGTGGAAGACAGAGCGGGTGAGAAATAGAGAGTGGGGGTGAGAGAGAGAGAGACAGGCTGAGAAAGAGAGGGTGAGTGAGAGAAGGTGAGAGAGTGGCGTGAGAGAGAGAGGGGGAAGAGAGAGTGGTGGGTGAGAGAGAGGGGCTGAAAGAGAGGGCCTGAGAGAGAGGGGTGGGTGAGAGAGGGGTGAGAGAGAAGAGTCTGAGAGAGACAGGGGGTTGAGAGAGAGGTGTGTGAGAAAGAGAGGGGGGGTGTGAGAGAGCAAGGGGCTGAAAGAGAGGGCCCGAGAGAGAGGGGGTGAGAGAGGTGAGAGAGAGAAGGGTGTGAGAGAGGGGGGGGGGGTGAGAGAGAGGGTTGAGAGAGAGAGGGGGAGAGAGAGAGGAGTCTGAGAGAGACAGGGGGTTGAGAGAGAGGTGTGTGAGAAAGAGAGGGGGTGTGAGAGAGCAAGGGGCTGAAAGAGAGGGCCCGAGAGAGAGGGGGGTGAGAGAGGGGGTGAGAGGGAGTGGGATGAGAGGGAGTGGGATGAGAGACAGAGAAAGGGGTGAGAGTGAGAGACGGGTGAGAGACAGAGAAGTGGTATGTGAAAGAGAGGTGTAAGAGAGAGAGGGGAGTGAGAGAGAGAATACATGAGAGAGAGAGGGGTGCAAAAGAGGGGGGTGAGAGAGAGGTGTCTGTGTGAGAGAGACGGGTAAGAGCAAGAGAGTGAGAGAGACAGGGGGGTGAAAGAGAGAGGGGATGACAGAGAGACAGGCTGAGAGAGAGAGGGGGTGAGGTGGGGGACAGTTGAGAGAGAGAGAGGGGTGACAGATGGAGGGGTGAAAAAGAGAGAGGGGTGAGGGAGCGAGGCGGTGTGAGAGAGACAGGCGGTGAGAGAGAGAGAGAAAGACGGGCTGACAGAGAGAGAGGGTGAGATAAGAAGCGGTGTGTGAGAGAGGGGTAAGGGAGAGAGAGGGTGAGAAAGAAGGAAGGGGTGTGAGAGAGAGAGGGTGAGAGAGAGAGAGATGGCCTGAGAGAGAAGGTGTGAGAGAGAGTGGGTGAGAGAGAGGGAGAGAGAGAGGGGTGCGAGAGAAAGGGGTTTGAGAGAGAGAGGTGTGTGAGAGAGGGGAGTGAGAGAGAGAGAGAGGGCTGAAAGAGAGGGCCTGAGAGAGAGGGGGTGAGTGAGGGTGCGAGAGAGAGGGTGAGAGAGAGAGGGTGAGAGAGAGAGAGGTGAGAGAGAGAGAGAGGGCTGAGAGAGAGCGCGGAGGTGTGAGAGAGAGGGGAGTGAGAGAGAGGGTGTGAGAGAGAGGGGGGGTGATGGAGAGGGGGTGAGGGAGAGGGTGAGAGAGAGGGTGAGAGTGAGAGAGAGGTGAGAGAGAGGTGAGAGAGAGAGAAGCGGTGTGAAAGAGAAGTGCTGGAGAGAGAGAGGGGGTGAGATGGAGAGGGCTAAGAGAGAGAGTGGAGGTGTGAGAGAGAGGGGAGTGAGAGAGAGGGTGTGAGGGGGGGGTGAGGGAGAGGGTGAGAGAGGTGAGAGTGAGAGAGAGGTGAGAGAGAGAGAAGCGGTGTGAAAGAGAAGTGCTGAGAGAGAGGGGGGGGTGAGATAGAGAGGGTGTGAGAGAGAGGTGTGAGAAGAGAGAGGGGTAAGAGAGAGGGGTGAGAGAGAGGAGGGTGTGTGAGAGAGAGGGGGGTGAGAGAGAGGGTGAAAAAGAGAGGGGTGAGAGTGAGAGAGGGGCTGAGAGAGAGAGAAGCAGTGTGAGAGAGAGGCGCTGAGGAAGAGAGAGGGGTGAGAGAGTGAGGGTGAGAAAGAGGGGGTGTGAGAGAAGCGTTGAGAGAGAGAGAGGGTGAGGGAGAGAGGGGCTGTGAGAGAGATCAGGGTGGGAGAGACTGGGGAGAGAGAGGGGCTGAGAGAGAGAGAGAGGGCCAGCGACAGAAGGGGTGAGAGGGGGGGAGAGAAAGGCTGAGAGAGAGATGTGTGAGAGAGACGGGTAAGAGAGATGGGTGAGAGAGAGGTGAGAAAGAGACAGGGGATGACAGAGAGGCAGGCTGAGAGAGAGGGGAAGAGAGAGGGGTTGAGAGAGAGATGTTAGAGAGACAGAGGGGTGAAAGAGAGAGAGACGGATAAGAAAGAGAAGGGTGAGAGAGAGAGGGTTGAGAAAGAGAGGGATGAGAGTGAGAGGGGGTGAGGTAGAGAGGGGGTGTGAGAGAGATCAGGGTGGAGAGAGATCGGGTGTGAAAGAGACAGGGGGTGAGAGAGAGACAGGCTGAGGGAGAGAGGGGGTGTGAGAGACAGGGTGTGACAGAAAGGGTGTGAGAGAGAGAGAGGTGTGAGAGAGAGGGGTAAAACAGAGACGGCGAGAGAGAGAGAGACGGGTAAGAGAGGGTGACGTAGAGAGGGGGTGAGGAGAGAGGGGGTGTGAGATAGATGGGAGTGGAAGAGAGAGTGGCTGAGAAAGAGACAGGGTTTGACAGAGAGACAGGCTGAGAGAGAGAGAGAAAGACAGAGGAGTGAGAGAGAGGGGTGAGAGAGAGGGTGTGTAAGACAAATTAGAGTGTGAGAGACTGGGGAGTGAGTAGGGGCTGAGAGAGAAGGGGTGAGAGAGTGAGAAATAAGAGGGAG